>NC_045968.1:12100759-12700759 GCF_010909765.2 Amblyraja radiata | reverse complement strand
GGTCAATTCTATCATAAATAACTTTTTTTTTAAATTACATTTTGATTTTAATGCAAGTATAGTGCGAGGGGCAAAATTTAGAGGACATGAGCGGATACGTTTTATTTTACAGAAAGAGCAGTGGACGATTGGAACATGCTGCCAGGGGTGGTGGTGGAGTCAGATATGATAGTGGCATTTAAGATGCTTTTAGATAGGCATGTGGATATGCAGCGAATGGAGTGATAAAGATCACGTGAAGGCAGAGGAGATTAGTTTAACCTGGGAATATGTTTGGCCCGAACATTGTGGGCTAAAGTGCCTGTTTCTGGGTTGTTTTGTTCTATGTTCTATATATGTTCAGCCAGCCAACAAATTACATATTTTCAATTTAATTACATTGAAAATTTAAACTTAATCAACATTACCAAAAATCATATATCAAATAAAGAACAGACACAATACCTTATTTTTAGGTGGTGGAAATATGGTTGGTACAGAGGAAAACTTTAAATGCCTTCTATCATTCCGTTCTTCAAAGCATTCCTTAATGAAGTGATTACTGCAGAGTGTTGCTCTCGGTGATGGCACCCAGTTTCCTCGTGCTACGGCTTTTAACCATTTTGCCATGAGGTCAGGTCTTGAAATAGGAAATCTACGTCAAGACAACCATTGGTAAATGAGATGAATATGCCTTACTGAAACTGAATGCTCAGGTTTGTGTTGATCCAAGTTGTTATGTTTATCTGCTCTGCAATTCTCTGTACAGCAGTTTGCCAGCAATTTCCTTATACTGCCCAGATGTCACTTATGAGTGATCACGTTGATGGTCAGCATGGACTCAGTGGGCCAAAGGGCCTGTTTCCACGCTGTATCTTTCAAACAATCAATCAAGGCAGTCCAAGGATGTTATTAGCACAGTGAAATACAAATCACAAAACACTTACTATCAATCATTACACATCTGTGGGTCTTCAAATATGAATGTAAACATTGAAAACCATATATGAGCAGCCCTTTAGATAGGCCATCTCCAATTTAATTTTATTGTATCTAGCTTTAAAATCTTAACACATGCCAAGATAATGTAATGTTTATCAATTGCAATTAGAATCAGAGTTACCTCAGATAGTTCTCCTGCATGATTGCAATAATTTGTTGGAAGAGTAATTTTGTTTTGAACCATACCACTGCAATAATGAATAGAATGAAGAAAACAGTTCCCTCCATATCTTCTCAAAATAGAATTTGTCTTCATGGACATTCACATATCAAAACCCTTCCATAAGAGTCTTCTACATTTCAGAACCATTACATTTTTAGCAGGAAAAGGATCCACAAGCCCGTCTTCATTAACATTTCAGTGGTGGAGAGTGAACAACTTACCAAAGTGCCACTATTCCCAAGGTGCATATCTCTGAAGTTCTGTCCTGGACACAGCACATTAATGTAATCAAAAAGAAAGCCCATCAATCTCTCTACGTCCTTAGAAGATTGAGGACATTCAGTATTGAATAATTACTCTCTTAAACTTCTTACAAGTGTACGGTAAAGAGCATATTGATTAGTTGCATCATGGCCTGGTTCAGCAAATCAAATGCCCAGGAACGAAGGAGATTACAAACGGAAGTAAACAATGCCCGGTCCGTTACAGGTACCGACCTCCCATCATCGAAGAGATCTATGAGAGGCGCTGTCTGAAAAAAGCAGCACCATCTTTATTACATTAACTATTTAGTATTGTGCTTATAAACCTCTTATGCTGCAATGCTTAAGATTTCTATTGTTCCCTTTCGAGATGACAATAAAACACTTGACTCTTCTTGCTCCCTTGCGTCATCCACCCGATTACGGTGAGATAGTGGAAAGGGAAATAAGAGGGATGTTCAAGCTGCGAGCTTTCGGATAATAAAAGTATCTGCGTTTGTCTAAACTATAGAAGTACGATTAATTAGAATCCCAACACGCCAATTTAAAAATAAATACAAAATATCCAACGAAATGCGTGAAACTATATAGCAACACCATATGATTACAGAGTTCACTTTAGAGGGATCTTGGACCTTGCTTTTCTTCGAGATGCAGGATTACAATCGCAGCCTGGACTTCCCCAACCACACTACATCGGGTCACGGACAAGGGCATTAAGCGGGAGGGGGGGGGGGGGCAAGGAACTGCAAATGCTGGTTTACAAAATAAACACACAAAGTGCAGAAGTAATTCAATGGGACATGCAGCATCTCTGAGAACATGGAGAATGGTCATGACTCGAAACATCACCTCTACATGTTCTCCATGGATGCTGCTTGACCCGTTGAGTTACTCCCGCACTTTATGTCTTCTTTTCTAAACCAGCAACCAGTTCCCCGTTTCGACATCTCTTGGAGACATGGATGGATTCCATCAGAGCAATTTTAAAAAGGCCTCGGCATGAATCGACACCCCGACAAACAGCATTCGAGCTCTCTCGCCGCGTACCTGTGGAAAGTTATGCCACTTCCTTTCTTGAAGCGGTTCTTGCAATCAAGCGCGCTGCATGAGACTGGCATCTTGTAGGTGAAGCCAAAGGCAACCCTGGGCGCCCTATCTGCGCCCTATCTGCCTGCAATAAAGATGGCGGGCTGATGGGCGTTGACGTCATTTGGAACATGGGCCCAGGATTGGAACCCTGCGGAAAGGATACATAATGTTACATTATTCCCAGCCGCTGCTGAACGATCAGCTGTACATCTCACCGTCTTACTTTACAATGACAACAAATTATCCTTTCGGGAGGAATTATAACCGACCTTGGTTTCCCCCGCCCAAGATAATTCTTAATACGTCCACTGTGATATTTTACAAATCTCCAAAAATCGCATTAATGAAAAAATAAATTTGAATAGGTTTTCGTGATCCAGATTTTATTTTTGCGTTCTGTATTCCTTGCGTGGCTATTCCCTTCCGGAATCACCCACCGCGCATTGTTATCATAAAAACTACAACTCCCTGTTTCCACCCGCTTCGCCTGATAGGTCGATTGGCGACTGTCGATCTGATTGGCGACTGTCCTCCCGGTGGTAAGTAATAGAAACGAAGGAAATGAGTGAGTGACTGTGCCGAGCCGCGTATAATGCATTTTCGTCCGGATTCTGCAACAATGAGAACAACAGTCGCTGCGATCGTGATCTTTGCTGCTTTGACAGCTTACTATGTATACATCCCACTTCCGAACACGGTCTCCGAACCCTGGAAACTGATGCTGCTGGATGCAACGTTCAGAGGAGTACAGGATATGGTATAGTTTCCTTTCAATTCCATACTAGTTTTACAACAGGTTACAGAATGTCAAATTAAAGGTTAGAAATACAATTTTCAGTACTGAAGGGAATTACGTCAGTTTAAATTTACTGTTTGCATTTTCATGTTTTCAAAAGTCAGGTGATCATTTATATTGATTACCATTTGCATTTCTCTACTATTTCATTCAAAACTGTAGCTACATGCGTCATTTCACTTTCACTCTTTGAGAATAATTTACTGAGAATCGTATAATTTTCTCGAAAATAAATTCACGTCGGGGCACCATCATGATGAACGAACTCGGAATGCAGGCGGTGATTTCCAAACAGCGGTGACATTCGTCAGTGCGAGAATCAGCATAGTTCACTGGGAAAAAGGCCAATTACAATTCTCGCCCGTTCGTGATCTTTGTTTTCCTGCCTTTACATTAAAAAAAAGATATATAAGAATTTGCACAAATGGATGCCTTAATTTTTGTTTGCCAACCGCCAAAAAAAAAAACTACATAGAAGAAGAAGAAGATGCCCTAATTTCACCTGCAGAGTGGGCCAAATCACCTGACAACTGACGAATTATTTTGAGGTCTCGCATTCTGACCGTCCAAGTTAATCTGTTTCCTGGTGATACTGGGCGAGGTTTAAACAGTGGGAGAATTAATTTATTTGAATAAGCCCAGGGGATCTTTAATGTCCTCAAGAGAAGATAGTTATGGAGAATGGGGGTGAGAGGAAAAGACAGATCAGCCATGATTGAATCAAGTCAAGTCAAGTCACTTTTATTTATATAGCACATTTAAAAAACAACTCTCGTTGACCAAAGTGCTTTACATTGGTGGAGGTACTAACGTTATACAACAGTGGTTCATAGATTAAGTACATTCATAAATACATACATATAGCCCTCACTCAGAGGACGTCAAGAAAGACTTGAGAGTAAAGATGAGTTTTAAGTGTCGACTTCTTTAAGAGACGGAGGGGCAGTTCTGATGGGAAGAAGGATGCTGTTCCACAATCTAGGAGCTGCAACTGCAAAGGCGCGGTCGCCCCTGAGCTTATGCCTAGACTGCGGGATGTTCAGTAACGCCAAGTCGGCCGATCTGAGGGACCTGGAGGTGGTGGGTAAGCAGACTTTTGATGTAGGTGGGGGCAAGCTCGTTAAGGGCTTTGTAGACATAAAGGAGGATCTTGAAATTTATTCGGAACCGCACAGGGAGCCAGTGGAGAGAGGCCAGGATCGGGGTGATGTGGTCCCTTTTTCGGGTGCCCGTCAGGAGTCTCGCTGCGGTGTTTTGGACCAGTTGCAGGCGGGACAGGGAAGATTGGCTGATGCCAGTGTAGAGGAATTTGCAGTAATCTAGGCGGGAGGAGATAAATGTGTGGATGATCTTTTCGAGGTCATCAAACTGGAGGAATTGTTTTATTTTAGCTATCGTCCAAAGCTGGAAGAAGCTAGCTTTTACCACGGCATTGACTTGTTTGTCAAATTTCAATGCTGAGTCAAATATCACGACAAGGTTTTTGACGTGCGGTTTGTGTAATGGGGTAAGGCTTCCAAGGCTGCCTGCTATCGTTTTGATTGAGTCCGAGGGGCCGAGAAGCATGACCTCAAACTTACTCTCGTTTAGTTGGGCCATCCAACACTTTATATCCTCGGGAGTAGGCTCGATGGGGAGAATGGCCTAATTCTGCTCCAAAGCCTTATGATTCTATCTGATATTTCACATGACATGCTTGTATCATGAGCTTTGGGTATGACAGCGAGAAAACCTGTCATTTGCACACAATTCTGTTGTGCATTTGAGGCCTGTAACAGGTCTTCAACAAAGTGTTGATCATCATCGTTGAAAACATTAGCGATGCAGTGGTGTTGGTTTCCGACAGGCACGGTGATGGATGCACCACATATCTCTGTCCTCCATGCAGCTGGCAAGCTCCTCTTTTGTCTCTACACATGTGTCTTCCATCAATGTCTTCAGCATCGTCTTGATTGGCCATCCCAGGTCACGTCTTCCATGGGTGGGTTCCCACAGCACAACCTTATTTGCTGGCGTTTCTGGGTGGCGGTGGCAGTGACCAGCGAGCCTTGTTGAGACTTGTTTTAAATTTAATTAATAAACTGTATCCTACATAAAGAATCAGAGGCCAGTATGTGTCTATTTCTAAGTAGCTCTCACCCCAACTCTATCCCATCCTAATTTCTGCTCTCTGCAGAAGAGTGTTTCATCTCTTGCAATATTATATATCACAGGTAGACACAAAATGCAGGACAGGTTGAATCTGAAGAAGGGTCTCGACCCGAAATTTCAGATTCAGTCTGAAGAAGGGTCTCGACCCGAAACGTCACCCATTCCTTCTCTCCAGAGATGCTGCCTGTCCTGCTGAGTTACTCCAGCATTTTGTGTCTACCTTTGATTTAAAACAGCATCTGCAGTTCTTTTCTACACATATTATAGATCACCCAAGGTTTACCTGTGGGAGCCTTCTCCTTCAGTAGGGGAGGCAAGTATTGCTGCCTGAAGCAGTTTAGGTGTCTCTGATTTACCTTAACCTAACCAGTGGAGCTTTGTGCCCTACAGATTGGCAGGAGCCACCAGAGGTTTAGTTTAGTTTATTATTGGCACATCAAGTTAAAGAGAGTGTTTATTATCGCAAGTCCCAAAACGGAACAATGACATTCTTACTTGCAGCAGCAATATAAACATAGTACTCAGTAGATACCATAATAAACAACAAGTTCAAGAAATATAAAAAGGCTATTAGGTGTAAAAACAAAAACAAAGCCCGAAGTCCCTAGTGTAATCAAGGCAGTTTGTAGTTCAGAGATTAGTTGGAGTTTGTAGTTTTCAATAGCCTGATGATAGACACAAAAAGCTGGAGTAACTCAGCAGGACAGGCAGCATCTCAAGAAAAGGAATAAGTGACGTTTCGGGTCAAGACCCTTTTTCAGACTCAGACACTAGTCTGATGGTCATGTTGGGGTTGTACTGAGATACAGTGACAAGCTTTGTTCTGCGTACTATCCAGTCAAATCATACTATACACGAGTACAATCACACGTACGTGAAAGAATGGAGAGATGAAAGTGGAATTGATAATAGTAGATCCTCTTCTGGGACAATATGCAAAGAAAGCCATGTTCCGGTGCCAACTTGCATCAGTCAAGTCTATGCATTTCTTAAGGGCCGGTGTCCTGGTGGCACTGGGCGAGTGTGGAAATGTCAATGATATAGGGATTAGCCAGACTCTTCCACCACTGCTCCATGCTGCAGCTGCAGGCTGCGCTCAATCTGCCCGCTCACCTGGCTGCTGAAGGGCCTCCCACAGCCGCTTCTCTTCCCATTTGAACACCATAACCCACTCTCTGATATGTTGCTGTTTGGCTTGGTTAACTGGGCTGCAAATAAACAGAACTGCACAGACTTGGAAGCATTTTTAGTCTGTATCCAGCCTTTGCTCAGTTAAGGTGCTGCTTCTTTAAATCAGAATTATTGGGTTGAAAAAAAATCAATTAATAGGGAATCTTAGTGAACAAATGGTGGAAAATCCCAGTGATGGTCTTTGATACGGGTTTTCCAGAAGATTCAAAGTGGCATGTACTTATGTAAACATAGAATTGGAAAACTTTTGATAAATTCCTATGTAAAGAAGTTGCTCCAGAGGAAGTCATAACAAATTAAACCGGCACATGATGTCTCGCATCACATCTTGCTATGGAATTGTCTTGGTTTGCACATTTTTCAGTTAGGAATGGATCATAAATGAGGAAATATAAGAAGAAGGAAATAGAAAGTTAGCAGCACAATAGCACAGCTGGTACAGCTATTGCCTCACAGTGCCAGAGACCCAATTCGATCCTGATCTCGGGTGCTGTCTGTGTGGATTTGTAGGTTCTCCCTGTGACCACGTGGGTTTCCTCCAGGTGCTCCGGTTTCCACCCATATCCCAAAGACGTGCGGGATTGTAGGTTAATTGGCCTCTTTTGATTGCCTCTAGTTTGTAGGGAGTTGATGAGAAAGTGGATAGCATGGAACTGGTATGAATGGGTGAATGATGATTGGCACGGACTTAGTTCAGTTCAGTTTAGTTTATTGTCACGTGTACCAAGGTACAGCGAAAAGCTTTTGTTGCGTGCTAAACAGTCAGCAGTAAGACAATACATGATTACAATCGAGCCATTTACAGTGTATAGATACATGCTCACATAGGTGAGCCAAAGGGCCTGTTTCCTTGCTGTATCTCTAAACCTGCAACGGGAGGAGTAAATGAATCGAGAAATGTAACTTTAAGAAATGCATATAATCCACTTTCTCATGATAATGTTGGAACTGAACATGACGCATGCTTTCAGCCCTTGGTTTGCTTTTTAAACTCCTTTCTATATTTAAATCCATTTTCCTCTCCATTGCTTTCTGGGGAAGGCTAATGAGCTAGTACATGCGGGGGGAAAAAAGGCTGCCAGGTGCACCTAATGAAGCCTGAAACAATTATGTAGGCTGTATCCATTACAAATGCAGCAGAACAGGCACATAAAGTTGAGTAGGCAAATAGGATACTTTCCTTTATTGCCAAGATGGGAATGTACAAAGAAAGAAGTTATGTTCGAGTTCTATATAATGCCAACCGGGCTACAGTTAGAGTACAACCTGCAGTAACATTACCAGATGATTGTGAAAGCAGTGGAGAGGGCCCAGAAAAGGTTTGTAAGGACGTTGCCAGAGATGGATAGTTTTAATGAGGAGGGCCTGTTTCCATGCTGTATCTCCAAACTAGCCTAAAGGTTGGCTATCGGGAGGGCTTTTATTTGGAACAGCGAAGCAGAAAAGATTCGTGAGCAGAGGAGTCAATTGGCGGGGGAGATCTACAGTACTTTGTGGGAAGGTTAGAGAGGAGTAAAGAAAAAAATATTCAATTGTCCATAAACAATAATTGTCCAATAATTGTTCTATTTAGCCAAAAGTGTTATATTCCAAACACATGTAAATTATTTCCAATATTGTATAATAATTTTTTACAGAACTGATCTTATAGAGGTGTATAAATCAGGAGGGGAATAGATATGGTGAATGCACAGGGTTTTTTACCCAGCGTAGGGGAAATCAAGAACCAAAGGACATGCGTTTAAGATGAGGGGGGGAAAGATTTAATAGGAACCGAGGGGGCAACTTTTTCACATAGAGGGTTTACTTTAGTTGACCAGTTCTTTCCTTGTTTTCAAGAAATAGAATTATGTCTTCCACAAAGCCTATTGATCTTGTTTTTTTAACGTAGCATACTAATATCGAAAAATATTTTTTAAACTTTGAAGGGACGTGATAGTTCAGTAAAAATAAATGTTTACTTATTTATGTGGTTTACTTCAAGATTAAGTTAATGATGCTACTTAGTTATGGTTTTTACCACCAGCCTTGCAGAACTCTTTCTTGAAGAGGAAATGTCAAGCATTTATAATTTATAAACCTAGGTTTTAGCTATTGAACCAGCAGTCAACACAAGTCACATTGTTACTTAGAAGTGTGCAGTTAATTTTTGATTTCTAAAGCCTCTCTCTTTGGAACTTCAGGAAAAATCCTTTATGACCCACTAAGTATAAATCATCGCTGTTATGTCTTGGAACAGATCGCTGATAGCAACTGATTTTAACAAAAGGGAACGTGGATATTACACAGATCAGCAGGTCTTTAGGGAGGACATTCTTCAACTCAAAAGTCATATTTTTAACTCTAAGCATGTAATCTAGGCCACAGGTCTATTAATTGCAGACTAGGAGGAACGATGATTTAATGGTCTGAGTTGGATGTCATCCTCGCAAAAAACAAAGTGTTGGAGGATCTCAGTGGGTCAGGCAGCGTACAGTGCATTCAGAAAGTATTCAGACAATCGGGTCCACATTTTGTTACGTTACAGCATTATTCTAAAATGGATTAAATTCTTTTTTCTTTATCATCAATCTACACACACCTCGTAATATAAAATCGAAAACAGGTGTTTAGAAATGTTTGCAAAGTAATTAAAAAGAAATAACTAAAATATCACATTTACATAAGTATTCAGACCCTTTGCTATGACACGCAAAATTGAGCTTCGGTACATCTTGTTTCCATTGTTTATCCTTGAGATGTTTCTACAACTTGATTGGAATCCACAAGTGGTAAATTAAATTGATTGTACATGATTTGGAAAGGCACACACCTGTCTATATAAGGTCCCACAGTTGACAGTGCATGTCAGAGCAAAAACCAAGCCATGCAGACGAAGGAATTGTCCGTAGACCTCCGAGACAGGATTGTGTCGAGACACAGATCTGGGGAAGGGTATAAAACAATTTCTGCAGCATTGCAGGTCCCGAAGAGCACAGTGGCCTCCGTCATTCTTAAATGGAAGAACTTTGAAACCACCAGGACGCTCCATAGAGCTGGCCGCCTGGCCAAACTGAGCAATCGGGGGTGAAGGGCCTTGGTCAGGGAGGTGACCAAGAACCCGATGGTCACTCTGACAGAGCTCCAGAGTTCCTCTGTGGAGATGGGAGAAACTTCCAGAAGGACGGCTATATTTGCAGCACTCCACCAATGAGGCCTTAATGGTAGAGTGGCCAGACGGAAGTCACTCCTCCCTAAACAAGATTCTCTGGTCTGATGAAACCAAGATTGAACTCTTTGGCCTGAATGCCAAGCGTCACGTCTGGAGGAAACCAAGCACCGCTCATCACCTGGCCAATACCATATCTACGGTGAAGCATGGTGGTGGCAGCATCATGCTGTGGGGATATTTTGCAGTGGCAGGAACTGGGAGACTAGTCATGATCGAGGGAAAGATGAACGGAGCAAAGTACAGAGAGATCCTTGATGAAAACCTGCTCCAGAGCATTCAGGACCTCAGACTGGGGCAGAGGTTCACCTTCCAACAGGACAACGACCTTAAGCACACAGCTAAGATAACGCAGGAGTGGCTTCGCGACAAGTCTGTGAATGTCCAGCCAGAGCCTGGACTTGAACCCGATCGAATATCTCTGGAGGGACCTGAAAATAGCTGTGCATCAATGCTCCCCATCCAACCCGTCAGAGCTTGCGAGGATCTGCAGAGAATTGGAGAAATTACCCAAATACAGGTATGTCAAGCTTGTTGCGACATACCCAAGAAGACTTGAGGCTGAAATCGCTGCCAAACGTGCCTCAATAAAGTACCGAGTAAAGGGTCTGAATACTTATGTAAATGTGATATTTCAGTTATTTATTTTAATTAATTTCTAAACACCTATTTTTGCTTTTTTATTATAGGGTATTGTGTATAGATTGATGATAAAAAAAAAGAATCTAATCCATTTTAGAATAAGGCTGTAACATAACAAAATGTGGAAAAAGTGAAGGGGTCTGAATACTTTCTGAATGCACTTTATGTGGAGGTAAATGGACAGAAGAAATTTCAGTTTTGGGACCCTTGTTCAGACTCAATTATCCCCTTTCTTTGTGAACTATTGCAGTAGAAGTTTTGACAATAGTCCACATGAGTTAAAATTCACGAAGATTTGATTGGAGCACACGTAATGTTTTCCCATGCAATAGAATATTATTTTTACCCTTATAACCATCCAAATGGATTACCAAGATATGTATTTTAATTAAATGTTTCATATGTAAAATGTAATTCGAAATCTGTTCCACAGCCAATTAAACCAGTAAGAACATGGATTTAATGGAGAACCTCAGCTTAAATGCAAATATGACTGAAAGCATGTCATCGTTAGACACAGGCGAGGTGGCAAAAGACTGGAGGGTGGCTAATATTGTACCTCTATTTAAGAAGGGTTACAAAAACAACTGGGAACCATAGATCAGTAAGCCTAACATCTGTGGTAGGAAATTTACTGAAGAGGATTCTGAGATATGATATTTCGTGCTTTTGGAAGGTCAGGGGTTGATTTGGAGCAGTCTGTATGGTTTTGTGGTGTGCGACATCATGTCTCACAAATTTGATTGAGTATTCTTAAGAGGTAACCAAGAAGGTTGATGAGAGCTAGATCACTTACGTTGTCTGCATGGATTTTAGTAAGGAGTTGAATAAGGTTCCACATGGTAGGCTGTTCTGGAAGAATAGATCGCAAGATATCCAGGAAGGGCTAGCTAACAGGATACAGATTTGGCTTCATGGAAGGATGCAGAGTGATGGTGGACTGGACTGACAGCCTGTGACATGTGGTGTGCCTCAAGGATCGGTGCTGGGGCCGTTGCTGTTTGTCATCAACATAATGATTTGGACGTGAATGTACAAGGCATGATTAGTGAGTTTGCTGAGGACACTAAAATAGCTGGTAACGTAGACAGTTATGAGGAAAGATAAATGGAATTTAATTCAGATAAGTGTGAAGTGTTAGATTTTGGGAAGCCAAAGCAGGGCTTTCACAGTGAATGGCAGGGCCCTGAGGAGTATTGTAGAACAGAGGGATGCAAGAGTACATGTACATTGTTTCGTGAATGTGTTGTCACAGGTAGATAGGATGGTGAAGAAAGCTTTTGGCACATTGGCCTTCAGCATTCTGGGAAATTAGTATATAATTTGGGGCGCTATGTTACAATTGTACTTGACGTTGGTGAGACTCCATTCAGAGTATCGTGTTCAGCTTTGGTCACCCTGCTATAGGAAGAATGTTGTTAAGTCACAAAGAGTGCAGAGAGGATTCATGAGGATGATTCCAGAACTTGAGTGCCTGGGTTACATGGAGAGGAATGGAAGGCTAGGAATTTATTCATTGGAGTACAGGAGGTTGAGAAGTGGTCTCCTTGAGGTATATCAAATTATGAGGGAAATAGATAGGGTAAATGCAGAGTCTTTATTCCAAGGTAGGAGGGGAATGGAGTATCAGATGGCATAGATTTAAAGTGAGAAATATAGTAGGAACCTGAGGGGCAACTTCTTCACTCAGGACCCTGCATGTAAATATAGTTGTGGTAGGTACAGAACAACATTTAAACAACACTTGGACAGGTACATGGATAGCAACATGGGATTCTTCTTCTTGGTTCTTGGTTTCTTGGTCCTCCAAAATATTCCAAATGGAATTTAAACTGGAGGTGGTGAAGGGAGGGCTTAAGCCAGAAAGGGTTATTGGGAAGAAAGAGCTACTTTAAATTTAGTTGCATCTGGTTGGGTGGAGATTATTCCATGCTTTAATTGTGCGGGGGAAGAACTAATTGCTGTATACATCTGTCTTTGTAGCTGGGATCACAAATTGGATCGAATGCCCTCGTCTGCTCCTAATTGGTTTGGGTTTGGTGTAGGTCTTGTAGTCTATGTCGATCTGACCATTTAACATTTTGTAAAAACAGGTCAAACGGTGAGCTTCACGTCTGTCTTGGAGAGGGTTCCACCCCAGAGAGGGATTATGGGCCAAAGACAGCAAATGGGACGTGTTTAGATGGGGGATTCTGGTTGGCATGGATAGGTTGGGCCGAAGGGCCTGATTCTGTTCTTCATGACCCAGTGAGAAGAGACCTGATTTTTTTTTAATGGAATTAGTAATTTACTGAGCATCAGATGCAAACAAGTGGGGAAAATGTATTTATATTGGAATTATGACCCAGAATTCTGAGAATCATAAAATGCTAAAATTATGAAAGTTGGCCGTTCAGCTCTTTGAGACCATGGTAGTTCTCATTGCCTGTTTCCCCACTGCCCTGCATTTATTTTCTTTCAAGTGTCTGACTTTAATCCCATTTATTTTTGAAACCACCCTGCCAGGCAATGCAGTCCACATATTAAGCATGCACTATATTTTTTAAGGAAAGTTTCTTCTCAAATCACCTTTTGGTTCGATTGCTAAACATCCAAACTCCAACTCCTTACCCATTCCAGCTCTCTATCTAATCTACCCTGACCCTTTTACATAACACAGTTCAATCACATTTTCTCTTGACCTGATCCACTGTAAAGAGAATAGTTACAGTTTTCACAGCCTTTCTCCGCAAGATAAATCTCTCAATTTGTGACTATGTTGGTAAATCTTTTATGCACTTTCTCCGAGGTTTTTATTTTCTTTTGCCTCTGCACTTTGTTTAAATTTAGACTCTTGTATATTCTCATTTCTCATTCTACCGGTTTTATTTTGTTATGTTTAATATGTAAAGGCCAGTTGACTGGCCTTTTGCCCATATCCTTATGCAATCTCAATGCTTTAACTTGGCACAACATGTCAATGAACTTTCCTCTACATTCAGCAATGATCAGCCGACTTCCGTACTTTGTAGAAGTACTTTCTGTGGCAGCTGAATAATTACGTAATTTCAACACAATAAGCCCAACCAAACTCATCTCTAAAATTCTGGATCTAGTACTGCATGTCTGCCACCAGATCCTCAATTTCATGATGTATAGACCACAATCAATGAGAATAGGCAACATAATATACTCCACAATAACTCAACACCAGTGCCTTGCAAGAATTCATTCTCAGCCCAATCCTACACTCCGTATACACTCGCGACTGTGTGGCCAAATTCTGTTCAAACTCCATTTACAAGTTTGTCTTGACCCGAAACGTCACCTATTCCTTCTCTCCAGAGATGTTGCCCGTCCCGTTGAGTTACTCCAGCATTTTGTGTCTATCTTCGGTTTAAACCAGTATCTGCAGTTCCTTCCTACACATTTGCAGATGACACTGTTGTGGTGGGCCAGATCTTGATGACGAGACGGAGTACAGGAAGGAGATAAAGAGCCTAGTATCATTTTATGAAGACAACATCTGCTCTCTCAATGTCAAGAGGACGAAGGTGCTAATTATTGACTGTAGGAAAGGAATTGGTGTACATGCCACAGTCTGCATCAATGGTGCAGAAGTGAGATGGCCAAAACCTTCAAGTTCCTAGGTAAATATCACCCATAATTTGTCCTGGACTGAGCACATTAAAGCTAAGGCCAATAAAGTTCACCAACATCTCTACTTCCTCAGAAGACAAAGGAAGTTCAGCATTACTCTCACAACTCTTACCAACTTCTGCAAATGCACAATAGGAAACATCCCATCGTGATGCATTATAACATGATTTGGCAACAGCTCTGCTTAAAACCGCAAGATATTACAGAGAGTTATGGATATCATCCAGTCCATAACACAAACGGGTTTTCCCCTCCATTGATTTTATCTTCACTTCACATAGCCTCGGGAAAGAAGCCAATATCATGAAGGACCACTTACACCCCAGTCATCCCATCTTCTTCCCTCCCCTATCGGGCAGAAATACAATTGTTTGAAAGCACATACCACCAGATTCAGGAACAGCTTCTTCCCTATTTTATCAGGCTACTGAACGGTCCTACCATCTGCTAGGGTACTGTCTAATTCACCTCTACCCTATTAAAGACATTGGACATTTTTTCTTTTATGTTACATTTGCTTTTCTGAAATCTGAAACAAATGAACTAAATTGTTTGGTCTTTTTAAACGTTTACTTTTTGTTGAAGCCACACACCGTGGAATGTTGCGAAAATTGTACAAATAAATTGGACACTTGCTGCCAACCCCCCCTCCCCCCCCCCAAAAGTGCAATATCATGAGCTATAAAGACAGTGCTTAGGTTAGTGTAGGGCAGTGCACCTTCAAACCATAAGGGTCAGGACCCTTCTGAAAATCTGAAACGTCATCTGTCCATTCTTCCATGGTGCTGCCTGAGTTCCTCCAGCACTTTGTTTTTATGTGCAATAAATTATATATCTTGTTTTGCAAAGTTTGACCACGAAAATATAGATTCAATTAATACCACTTTTATTTCTCAGTGTCATCTCGTGCAGCAGCTTGGCCTTGGCCACCACCTGAAGGCGCTGAATTTTGTCATCACTGCATTTGATATGCTTGCCCCGCAATCAAGTGAAATTGTGAAGGTGACGGACACGACATTCGACGGAGTACAAGTCAGAGTGTTTGAACCCAAGAGGAAGCTGAGTCGTGAACTAAGACGAAGCATTATTTACATACACGGTGGAGGCTGGGCTTTGGGAAGTGCAAGTAAGTGAACAGGGAGCAGCAAGTCATTTAATTTTCCTTGAAGTATTCATTTTGTATGTTCTTCATCCAGTTAGGCAATCCAACAGGAGTAAACCATTTTAACCTTGAACATGATCTGCCATGGCGGACCTGCATCCTGGTTACATGGATGTGTTTGCCCAGCATTCTCTAATATATATAGCAGCAATTTCAAATTTAATATTAACAAATGACCATCAGCAATTGACTTATGCAGAACAGTTACAAAATTTAGTTGGATGTATTTAACAAGTCTGATCTTTTCTGCTCTTTAGGAGAATAAAATAAAAGGTGCAGTGGAGATGGGTGCATATGCATTTTTAATTAATTTAAACAGCTCTGGAGATTAAATTAAAAAAAGATTCAGTGTTCTTTAGTTTTAAGTTTTTTGTTTCAAACTAAATGTAAAGAAAAAAGCACATTTTTAAACTTACTAGCTCTTATGTTTTGTAACAATCAAAAAAATTGATTGAATTATTCATGTCATGAATTATTTAATGCAGGTCTGCATCTCGTTATGTACTACATTTTTAGGTGGAGCAGGTATACAGATTTTGCTGAAGTGCTTTGCAGAGTTGACTAGTAATCCACTGCTTGTTCCAGCTGCTCTTCAGTAGTATATGCTTCTTATGTAAATAGGTAGAGGCATTTAACTAGCCTGGCTTGCTCTTGGTCTGAAACGCGTCATCTACTTCCTGAACACAACATGACTTAAATGGGAAGTATAGTTTGTGGCCAGTCAAAGAGTTGGCATACAAAGAACTCCAATTATAGTATCTGAACAGCACATTTAACAAACAGTGCCTTCTCCCGGTATAGGCGGGTACTGTAGCAACATTTAAAATACGTTCATAACAGGTACATGGGTAGGATAGGTTTATAAGGAAGGCGAGACTAGTGTAAATGGGGTATCTTGGTTTGCATGGGCAAGTCGGGCTGAAGGGGTTGTTTCCATACTGTATGACTCCTAACCTCCCTGGTACTTAAGATAGACACAAAATGCTGGAGTAACTCAGCGGATCAGGCAGCATCTCCGGAAAAAAAGAATAGGTGACGTTTCGGGTCGGTACCCTTCTGGTGGTATTTAATCTGTGCTTCTTGGAGGTGAGATATGGAACCTATATTGGACTAGTGGATAGTTGTTGCCGTTGACACCTAGGGGAGACCTTGTGGCTCTTTGGAAGAAGACAGAGCTTCTTTGGTCTCGTCTGGAAGAAAACAGATAGGAATTTACAAAAAACTAAAACAGGCAGTTCAATGGTTTTCTTCTTCTGCTATGAACAATTCCTGAGGCCTGCCTTAACAACTATCTGAGTCTAGGACATGCAGCTGCCCCCGGGACTTATCTCTGCTCCAGGAAAGATACTGTACAAGGAGTGGAAATCCAAGGCCACGATGACTTGTTTTATTGACTAAAAGAATCAATTGTAGGATTTGTCTTCTAACTAATATTTCTACATTTTGCCTCCTCCCTCCTTTTATATTTCTGTTGTTGATGTAGGAATGCGATCCTATGACCACCTTTGTCGGAAGATGACAAATGTAATGAATGCTGTTCTTGTCTCTATTGAGTAAGTATTTGCAAAGTAACAGGATAATTTCCTGGATGATGCACTTTCTGAGTTTTTTGGTCAAAAAGATAGCTGGATATATTCAACTGTTGTTCAAAATCCAAAATTATATTTGTATATTGAGGTTTAGGACGTTTAGTTTAGTTTATTGTCACATGTACTGAGATACAGTGAAAAGCTTTTGTTGCGCGCTAACCAGTCGGCGGAAAGACAATACATGATTACAATCGCAAACTGCAGATGCTGCAATCTGTAGCCTAATTGCCTGTAGTTGGGTGAACTCAATGGACCAGGCAGCATCTGTGGAGCGAAACCTGCCTTCAGTGCACAAAATCTGACTGTGTTTCTGAAAGGGATCCAGACCCATTGTAGGTCTATGAATTTGGTCTTTTTGGGGGGGATTTGGACCCATACCACACCTGTTAAGAAAAATACAATGAGGTCTTCCATAACAACGAGGATAAAAAAGCTAACAGGTGCATAAAGAATAAAATGGAAATGTATTATTTGACTGCCGAATGTTCACTATGGTCACAAACATTTTCACACACAGTTCTTCTTACCTGCTTAAAATGCTTGCATGGATTTGCATGTTCACAGCTTTCTCCCCGAGCTCCATCTTGAAATTATTTTATCAAATGTATCCAATCATTGCCTGTATACAAAAAAAAATAATGATAAGTTTCCAGACCACTTGTATGAAGTTACTTGCCGTTATGAACCGTTCTGATAGGACATAGAACAGTACAGTACAAGAATAGTCCCTTCGGCCCACGATGTCTGTGCTGAACATCAGTTCAGTTCAGTTTATTGTCATGTGTACCGAAGTACAGTAAAAAGCTTTTTGTTACGTGCTATTCAGTCAGCAGAAAGACAATACATGATTACATTATTGCCATTTACAGTGTAGATACATGATATGGGAATAACATTTAGTACAAAGTAAAGCCAGCAAAGTCCGATCAAGGATAGTCTGAGGGTCACCAAAGAGGTAGATAGTATTTCAAGACTGCTCCCCGTGGTAGGATGATTTATTTGCCTGATGGGAGAGGGAGTGGCCGGGGTGCAACTTGTCCTTACCGAGGCAGCGTGAGATATGAATGGAGTCAATAGAAGAGAGGTTGATTTGTGTGATGGTCTGGGCTGGAAACATGATGCCAAGACCAACTCTTATCTGCCTGCACTTTAAACCATATCCCTCCATTCCCTGCATATCTAATGGAGAATATCTTTGCACAGATATACCTTGTGATTTCAAAACTGATCACTTTGTTTCAATACTTCCTTAGCTCATATCATTTCCTTGTACCTATTTAAATGTTTTAATGTGTAATTAAAGCATGATAATTATTTTTCGAACATTAGAGCACATTGATGTATATAGTAAATCTTGAGCTACTATTACTAACCATGATATCTCCTACTGTAATATTTTAACATTTAGAGTAAGTTAGAACATGTTGACACTTGACAGGAGGGGGCCTTAGTTCTTAGTTATGTATTAGTTCCATGTCTTAGTTACGTGTGATAAGTAATTGGAATACTTGAATTGTACAGAGTGGAACTTTTTTTTACCAGTTCTATTGAATCTTACTATTGTCAACACTTTATAAATTGAGGCTCATTGAAATTTGCATTATCCATTCTTAAATTTAGATACCGCCTTGTCCCAGAGGCTCATTTTCCTGAGCAGATTAATGATGTTTACAGTGCTACTAGATATTTTCTGCAGCCAGAGATCTTGTCACAGTATTCAGTGGATCCAAATCGAATTGCAGTTTCCGGAGACAGTGCTGGAGGAAATCTGGCAGCTGCCGTATGCCAGCAGGTAAATTACATATTACGCAAACCACACAGTTCCCATAATACATAGGCTGATGTCCTACTATTAATTACCACAATACCTCCTACTGTAATGTTTCAATATATAGAACAAGTTAGAATATTTTTGGGGGATGATTACAGATGGTCGAGATATCCCTGGAGGTCGACAGCTCGGGAGGATGTTGGCAGAGATGAGGAGCAATAGAAATCTCCACTGGATGGGATGAGGGCCCAGTAAAGAAGGGTGCAGGCAGAGTTTGCACCGTCTCTGCCTTCATTGCCTCCTGAGCTCCACCAGGTGATGCTTAACATCTGACCACAATGTCAGAAACCATCATCCGAATGAATGGAAAGCCCCCAGACATATTCTCCAAATCATTTATGAAAAACTATTATCAAAGATGTAAATTATAGGTAGTTTCTATGTGAAGGATTGTTTAAAATCATCAAAGAATCAGGAACATTGCTTCAATTTTTTTTTAGCATTTCTCTTCAATCAGAATTGACCTAATATTTTTGTATTACGGATTTTTCTTGACACATCGAAAATATATTTATGTCATTGACCTGAAATGCTATTCCTCTTTACAAAAGCTACCTGTCTGCCCTGTTGTGCATTTGCAACATTTCACTTTTATTTTTAACAATCTTATTTTCCCTGTGTTTGTAGCTTGTCCAGGACAGGACTGTCACTACCCAACTCAAGCTTCAAGCTCTTATATATCCAGTACTTCAGGCTTTTGACTTCAATACGCCTTCATATCAACGAAACACGGCTACACCCATCTTGTACAAACAGGTCATGGCCCGATTTTGGTTGGAGTATCTAAATGGTGACCCAAGCTTTGTCCAGGCAATGTTAGTCAACAATCATACAGCTTCAGACCAAAGTCAACTGACCTCCATTCGAGATCGATTAAATTGGACAACACTTTTACCACTGTCATTCAGAAAGAACTTCAAACCTGTTGTTCAGATAATGGGAAGTCCACAAGTGATCAAGGAATTGCCAGCTTTGCTAGACTCAAGAGCAGCCCCACTAATTGCAGATAAAAAGATTCTGCAGTTGTTACCAAGGGCTTACATCCTGACCTGTGAGCTTGATATTCTAAGAGATGACGGAATAATGTATGCCAAGCGGTTAGAGGATGCTGGAATAGAAGTGACTTTAGATCACTATGAAGATGGATTTCATGGTGCCATGATATTTGCACTGCCCCCTACCAATTTTGATGTGGGAAACAAGATCATGAATAACTATATAAACTGGCTGGACAAAAATTTGTGAATATTTGGTCAGAAGTTGAGAAATTGCAGTCAAAAGTATTACTGCAAGTTCTTTTCAAAATGACCTTCTTATCTGTGCAATGCAACTATCCAATGCAAAGTTTTGTCAAAGGAAGTTGAGACTGCCTTGTTAGGCTTGATCTGTGTGTAAGGTGTATTCTTTATAATGAAGCAAATTGATATCAGGAATATGCATAATTTGGGAAGAAGTGGCTTTGAAAACCTTCGGCAAGGTTTTGATCCGGGCTGAAAAAGTGGTCCTGTTTGGCATCTTATTACTTTTACACTAAACGTGTTTGTTTGGAAATTATCATTAGGTCAACAATATTGTGTGATAATTGCATCACTGGACAGGAATTGCCTTTTGATAAACCTAATTGAGGGTCAATTACATACATATTGATCACCATCATCCTAAGGGATGGAAGGCCCACAGACATATTCTCCAAATTTGAGAAAAACTATTATCAAAGATGTGAATTATTGGTAGTTTATAAGAAAACGTGCGTTTAATATAATCAGAAACTTAGGAACATTGCTTCAATTTTTCTTAGCATTTCTCTTCAATCAGAATTGACCTAATACTTTTGTATTAAGGATTTTTCTTGACAAATATGAAAATATATTTATGTCAATGACCTGAAATGTTATGGCTAGTGATGTGGTACAAATTAATCTTGCGTGGCCTTGTCTGAATAGAAAACACAACCAAATGTCGTTTGCATATGCTTCAGACTGCAGTACAACTCCCACAAGAACAGTTTGAATGGAATTAAAGAACTATTAAGTTCCAAATTGAAAAATAAAGCATTGTCCCAATTTCTACTAACTAGATACCTACAGGAAATTTAAAAAAATCTTCCATAAGGGCATAGGCAATAGGAACAGTTGTCCACTGACTAATATCATAACTCATTCTCTGCCTCAGATTCATCTTCCATTATTATTCTAACGCATAGATCCCTGCCTATTTACATTTTCAACATAACTTTTTTTAAATCCTAATCCTAAATAACCAGACTGTTACTTCTAGATAGGGCAAACATCTCCCTATCCCATTCAGAAATCTAAATGTTCATTAGGATTACACTTGTTCCTTTACATAAAGAGAATATAGACCTAATCTACTCAGTACCCTCCACCTGGAAATCAATCTGGTGAACTTTCATAGCACATTCACTAAGGTAACACAGTGACTCTTCCGTTAGAAACCAAAATAATATTCTATAATTGTCTTCTAACCAAATTAATGCCTTGTGTCCTAGACTCGTTTGATCTCAGCCAGGCTGTAGGTAAAACTGCCTCATTGCCTCAGTGTGTTACTCACTCCTTGAGTGATACAAAACTAGACTTCAGTCCACATTACACCAATATGCCTTCAGTTTCTCACATTTGTAGGACATGCACATGGGACTGGAGAGGAGTTGGAGAATTTAAAGATAATTATTTTTTTTAAGATTCAAAAACTAATCTCACAATTCACAAAATTAATTTGGTGCACCAAGGCACTCAACTTGATTGTGGACTAATTATAAACTGAAATTAAGTTGTGAAATACCTATGGTACATTTTGTAAATTGAAAGGATAGCCAACTCAATTATTCTTTTCCATTTCCATTTGTGTGTAATTCCGCAAAACAAATTTATATTTAACTTAACCAGAAGACAAATCATTATTCCTTCATATTAACCAGTTTGTAGATTACACCTTAGAACTCATTTTAGACAATTAATTTGCAAATTGTACCTGGAATAATCATAACCCTTGTTGCAATTATTTTTATTGAACAGGTCTAATCTGATTGCTGATTGAAGATTAACAATGTAACCTACCGCCTAAAGACGCCTGTGATTAACTTGTTTTAGGTTAACACTGTTTAAAAATAGCGTGAACATTTAAACATTACCCAATCAATACGATCTCTCATCTCCTGACGTGATGGCTCAGTATCGGGTGGGGTTTCTAATGCTCTCCTGATAACGTAAACGTTGTTTTTCATGTGATCCCAGACTCTGGCTATTCTGGAATTGCCAAACTTGATCTTTTCCTCACCAGTTGCCTGAATGGATTCAGGAGTTTTTTGACATGATCAGGAGTGAAAATTCTACATCCTGTTTTTGATAGAGATTCTGATGTGCAATCCTGAACTGAGTACCTCACTGGGCAAATAGTGGCTGTTAAAAAAAGAGAATTATCTTAAAAACTAATGGAAACAAACAGATATTATTGCTTTAATATTTAGGCTTCCTGTAAAATAGCTATTGCTGTAGTTATGCACTGAAGTCAGCTAACACTTATTCCATGGATAGACACAAAAAGCTGGAGTAACTCAGGGAGACAGGCAGCATCTCTGGAGAGAAGGAATGGGTGACGTTTCGGGTGGAGACCCTTCTTCAGACCGTTCCTACTCTCCAGAGATGTTGCCTGTCCTGCTGAGTTACTCCAGCTTTTTGTGTCTATCTTCGGTTTAAACCAGCATCTGCAGTTCCTTCTAACACTTATTCCTTATTTTTTTATACTTCCTTGTTAAGGTGCATTTAGCTTTAGTTTAGATTTGGAGAACATAGCGTTGTTAACATCAGTAATCATTAATTGACCAGTCAAGTAAGTGGCAATAATGTCAAAATTTATGATCAAAAATAAAGTCAGATTGATGTGGAGGATCAAAAATGTTAGCCTGAACAATTTCTATTTTTAATTATTTTTCAACAATATTCATTCCTCTCTATATGTACTAATTTATTGTCAACTTGGATGTGTTGTTTACGTGTAGCCAGTGCCTCTGATGATAATACTCAGAATCATGGAGCTTGCATGGAGCAATGAAATTCAATATATTATTTTGATGTAATGACCAAAAAATATATAATTGTTTGATATGTACATAGGAAGTTGATGGGGTGAGGAAGAAGGGAATCACTATCAAATCTTAGATAGAAAGTAAATGGAAAATAAAAGTACAATTGTAATTTGCCAGAACTGTGTGAAAATAACATTCAAAATTTGGCACATCACTAACTTTTTAAATCAATTGGAACCTGACGTACTACAGAAATGGCAAACTATAATTTTGTAATGACATTTGCAGTTAATTCAAGAGCTGATGTTAACGTCAGGTGAATGTTTTTCCTTTACCTGAGAAATCTAGTCCAAATGGTGGATATTCATCAAAAGTAAAAATATTTAATTTATAAGTTTCTTGTGGGGAAAAAAGAAGCGATTAAATAATTTGTGCTGTATTGACTTGAGAATAGTGAGACAGCTCCTTCTTTCAAAATAAATGGATCAGATAAATCAGCAAATGCACCATTCAAGTTTTTTAGACTATGCATAAAAATGATTGTTTAAGAAAAGGGCATTCATAATGTTTTAATTTATAAAATCAATGGCAGGTCAACTTATTGACCGTTAGGGGGAATATGGCTAGATAATAGATAAAATGCAATGCACTCTTCCCCCCTCCATGATTAAACGCTTTTCTATTTGACTTTGGACATAACCTCTGTGTTATTGTATTACAATCTTAACATTTCATTTTTGTTCCACTGCAATATGGATATATACAATGTGAGTGCACTTTAAAGTATGCTAGGGAAATAAAAAATAATCTTGATGGAAAAAAAAGTGGTTTGAAGACCAGTTATTTAAGAATCTTTCATATTATTGGTTTCTTATGTAGTAATTCAAAATATTTGCTTTCTCACCATCATGTCTATTATCCAGAATCACGATGGATAATATGGGTCAAATCTGAGCAGCAACTCAAAGATAATGGACATCCTGATGTGTATTTATCGCATGCTCATTGCTTCTGAATCCTAGTGTAGATCAACCATCTAGTGTTCCATGTACAGCTATTGCAATATCCAGCTGGCATTAACCAGTATAAAGTCGCAGAATCTTTAAAGACACATCAAATATGTCCATAGAGGGCTTTGGAAGGCAGGGTTAGTTTGATTCTATACTTGATTCTGATGATATACTCAGTGATAAACTACAGTAAGCTACATTTTAGCAAGGTTCCGGGTCTTCTAAAGTTGAATCATTTTAAATATATATAGACTCTACCAAGTTTCAAAAGTTGTTCCTTTCTGGCTATCGAAGATCATAGTCGTACAGCATGGGAACAGGCCATCAGACACCAAATCCACATCAACCATCAAGCTGCCATTTACATTCATCAGAGGCACAAGAGACAGCACATGCTAGAATTTTGAGGTATTCTTGAAAACAATCCTGAAGGAGCAGAGTAGTTCACTCAATTATTAATTGAAAAATATATTATTCACTTGTGACTATTTATTGAAGATTTTTCCACATTAATCATTTCACATCTATATTGTAAAGATGCTTAAATATAAATTTAATTCAATAAATTATAGCCAAGAATTGTTTCATTGCAAGTTAACTCAATAATTCACAGAAATGTTAGTCATCAAATTAAGACAATGACATTTTAATGAATCCAGTGTTTTTATAAAATGTATATAAAAAATCATGATTTACTCTACATTGAATTTACATTTAAAAAATATTTATCACTTGTGCTTTAACAAACAAAATGAGATACATGACATATGGACTGGAACAACATGACAATTTACTAGATTGATGCAGCAACACCACTAGTACAACATTACACATTTGTATAACTATCTGCCAGAAATTCAAATACTTCAGCTAAATTGGGAGAAAATACTATATTTCATCTAACTGAAAAGGGGGTTTGATCTGTAAATAGATTGTGAATATTTGATATTTTACACTATTTTAAATAATGACTTTCAAATAAATTAATCTGTAATACATTCTCACTGAGAAATATAATATTAAGTATTATATATAATTTAAAAAAGTCAATGCACAATTTTGATTGAAATTGCCTGTTCTGCGAACACACTCCACACACAACAGTTCTTCGAAAATTTGCTGATGATATACAGTAACAATCAAAAACTACATTCTCCATTTTTCATTTTATTACTACCTGAATAGCAATTTACATTTTTAGACCACCTGAAATGAAAGTGTGCAACTTATACCCAATTGTTTTCTTGTTTTTTGAGTTGGTACAACTTCATCTGTGAGTAGGGACTTGGCTAAATAGTAGACCACTAATCGGTGAAAAGACTGCATTAAGCAACATTTGAAGTAACAATAAAAGGCAAAGTGGCTGCATAAAAACTAATATGCACTGTAGTAATCGTTTAGAAGGCATCTTAACCCATTAACAGTTTTTCAAAATCAATGGGACAATACATTAAAATGAAGGGAAAGAGAAATTTAAATGCTGGCATAAATCTGAAGAGACAAAGCACTATAAATTGATGGATAACTTTTTGTTGTGGCTGCTGAAGTCAAGGATGTTGAGTCTCTTGTGAGAAGAGAACCATTCTATAAAGTCAGCTATGCTACATGCTTGAGGAGGTGCAGTCAGTTTGAGACGATGGCTCACTGTTATCACCCGATGTGCCAGGTTTATACTGCATGGTCATAGAAAAGGATCCAATGACCCTATCTGGCTGTCGTAGGCTATCAACATATCAGGGTTAACAATAATAATAACATTGTAGTCCGTTTGAGCAATCAGTTGTTGTTGATTATCCTGGTATGCATTGTTTATGTGGTGCTGCTAAAAATACGACCTACTGAAAAATGATCCAGTGTTATTGGCAATCTGTACTTGTATGCTAATTTTGAAGAGCTCTGGTGCACCTCCTTGTAGGAAGAGGTTGAAATTCCGAACAGAGTATTTCGTAAGGTCAGGTCAAATCGTCTCGTTCTGGAGAGGTGGAGGATTTCCTGTGCCGCATGACCTGCCTGGCATCTGCTGGACAAGCGATAGCCTTTTTAAAATAAGCAGAAACATATTTTAAGTGTACAAGACTACTTTAAGACATTCCTGATGTACCTTTGAGTTTTAATATTGTTGCTGGAATGGAGAGGTTGTAAAAGTCGTTATAGTCTGTACTAAAAAGGTGTCAGTCACAAAGCAAAACACGACTGCCTTGGGACATAAGAGAATGAAACACTGTTGACTCTTGAACAGTTGTCTGGTTCCTTCCACACTGCCTGACGGTTAAGTATTTCTGGCATTTTTGTCTGCAGTTTTCTGCATTTTGAAATAAACCATGCAATATGCTAATCAATCATGATGCTATGATAGAGTCAAGGAAAATAGACCTGACAATATATAAATAGATTCTAAATCTTTTTTTCACTGCTGCTTCAAGCTGTTCTTCATCCAATTCACTGTCAAAATAAAGCCATTGTTGTGACATCTTCGCGGTTATATGTTCATGAAGATGGAAACTGCTCAGACAGCTTTTCATTTGGCTTCTTTCATCAGTTTGATCACCTTAGCAAATCAGATTGATATTTTTCTGGAGACATATTTGAATTCCTGTTTAGTTTTCCAACGATTGACATTGGATTGACTTGGAAACTGTTGAAATCCCCCTGCCCTTTAGAAAATGTAGCCTTTTCTTCCTTTTGAAGTGCAGTGTTAAACTTGGCCCAAAGGATGATACAGAATCAATTAATCACGATAGCTTTATTCCTTATTCAAGAAGTTAGGCGTTGATGAAGAAAATAAAGTGAACTGAAGTACACATCTTGTGTAATGTTCTGAAAGATGGAAATTTAAATATGAGAAAACCTTTCTTCTGGTAAATGCACAGTTCAAATTTTAATTTGATCTAGTTCATATGCATCTTGGCTTTCTAACGTCAATAATTGTGCAACTCTTCTGATGGGGGATTGCTTCCAGTATCCTGGATAATATTTAACTCGCTACTGAAATGACCCCCCCCCCCCCCCCCAAAAATGAACTGGTAATGTTCCACACATCGTTATTTGTAGAACATTACTCTATGTAAATTGGCTGCCCTGCTTCAAATAGTGATAATTTTTCAAAAGTACTTGGAAAAGTATTTTGACATATCATGAAGGTAGATAAAAATGCTGGAGAAACTCAGTGGGTGAGGCAGCATCTATGAAGCGAAGGAATAGGTGACGTTTCGAGTCGAAACCCTTCTTGAGTCTGAAGAAGGGTCTTGACCTGAAACGTCACCTTTTCCAAGATTCAAGATTCAAGAGAGTTTATTGTCATGTGTCCTAGATAGGACAATGAAATTCTTGCTTTGCTTCAGCACAACAGAATATAGAAGGCATAAATAAATACAGAACAGATCAGTGTGACCATATACTATTGAATCTATATTACTAAAAGTCTGATCTTGACCGCTTTTGGCCCACTGTGCTGCGATTTCCGAGAGAACGCCGCCACCAACGGCCGTCATCTTTGGCCACCTTGCTCAGAGCCCCCCTCCGCCTTCCGGGACCAGAGAGATTTTCCCATCGATGAAAAATCAGAGAGATATTAATGTTTTCAAAAAAAATTTCATTCTCTCTGCTGCCCCCGCTGGCGGCAGTGGGAGGGACTATAAAACCCGGAAGTGTAGTGCCTCACTCAGTCTCTGCCAGACCCAGAAAGCGAGAGAGTTACGGCTCTCTGAGCTGCGAATAACACTGAACGCACGCCTACTCCACGGTGAGTCCCCTCGATGCGGCTGAAAAGTGGCTGCAGCCCAATTGTTTGCCTCGCCTTTTTTTAAAGTTCGTGTTCACAAAATGAATTTTGGTTGTCGGGTGGCTGCAGTCCAATTGTTTGCCTCGCCTTTTAAAATATTTTTTGTTCACAAAATGAATTTTGGTTGTCGGGTGGCTGCAGCCCAATTGTTTCCCGCGCCTTTTTAACAAGTTTGTATTCACACAATGCATTTTGGTTGTCAGGTGGCTGCAGCCCAATTGTTTGCCTCACCTTTTTAACAAGTTTGTGTTCACAAAATGAATTTTGGTTGTCAGGTGGCTGTAGCCCAATTGTTTGCCTTGGCTTGGCTTTTAAAATCGTTGCAACAGTTGGATTCCAGCCCAAGAATCCATTCGCCCCACAATGTGTATACTAGCCCTCTGGAAACCAGTACTGTCGGCCCGCAACATCCATACTGTCGGCCCGCAACAGACAGCCCCCCCACTGGCGAGCAATATTGGAATTGGTGGAGAGGCGGAATATTGCGTTGGTGACCAGCCCTCCAGTGCTCCAGTGCTGTTTGTTATCGAGGCACTAAACTGCCAGATGTTCGAGGTGTGGAGAACACGAGTTGCAAAACCCTTCTTCAGACTGATGTAGGGTGGGGGGCGGGGAGAAGAAATGGGAAAGGAAGAGGAGGAGCCAGAGGGCTGAGGGAGAGCTGAGAAGGGGAGGAGACAGCAAGGGCTACCGGAAATTGGAGAAGTCAATGTTCATGCCGCTAGTTTTTACCCTAGCGGCAATTTCCGGTACCCCTTGCTGTCTCCTCCCCCTTTTCAGCTCTCCCTCAGCACTCTGGTCCTCCTCTTCCTTTTTCCTTTCTTCTCCCCGCCCCCCCCACCCTATATCAGTCTGAAGAAGGGTTCCGGCCCGAAACGTTGCCTATTTCCTTCGCTCCATAGATGCTGCTGCACCCGCTGAGTTTCGCCAGCACTTTTGAAAGCAGCAGGAATAATTGGAATGTTTATTAAAAAGGCTTGTGAGACCCATGATGGCAAAGGTATACCATGACACCCTGGAAAATGTAGACTACTTTCTATATCTCAAGAGCCACTTCATGGCAAATGTTGACATTAATGACAAAATTTGCCAATACTTTCTGTGCAACAACACAGCCTTAGGCCAGTTGGGCAATGTCCTGTTAGAAGCTCACGGTATAAAATCCAGCAGAGGTCAATATCCCCACCATTGACTGTCTAATTACACTCAGTCATCTCCTTTGGACAGTCGAAAACAGACAGACTATTTTAATTTTAAGCCCTTGCCATAGGCAGAGTCTCTCAGAGGGGGCAAAGGAAAAGATTCAAGGATGTTCTTAGCAAACTCAGAGCCACCTTTAAAAAATACAATATCTTCACCAACTCTTGGGAGTCCCTGACCCATGACGGCTCAAAGTGGAAAAGCATTCAGGATGGTAAGGAGAAACTCAAGAAAAATATGTTGTATCACAATGTGAGAGTATTTCATTAAAGGGTTGTTCAAATTGCTGGAGAGGCAACAGTAATGATAAGGAACACCTTAATCTAAAAAAGAAGAAACAGGCTCTATATTACTTGAGAATCTGTTATTGAAATGCAAAGAGATGGGATAGCCCAGGAGACCTTTCATTACCATATAAGATCAGAAGCAAATGGAATAAAACAATGAAGTTGGAGAGATCAACAGAGCCGGAAGGAAGAGAATCTGCACTCAACAAAACACAGTGACAGAAGCTGTCATCCTCTGCAGAACAGGCTATCATCCTTGTGAAGGATTTCTCCTTTCTACTAGATGTAATGTGTTAATAAACCTAATGTGCTCATCACCTATATATCTCTACGCATAGTGGTTTGTTAGTTTAGAGTTACAGGGTGGGAACAGGCCACAATTATTGATAAATAATTTAGAGGCAAACATTGTACTTATTGCATTGGAACTCCATTTTCTGTATTTTAAACTGTAATTGATATTCATCCACAAATTATAATTGTTTCTCTCATCTCTGAAGTTTAACTCAAAACTAATGGAAAAACGTATAAAGGTGAGACTAACCTTTGACTTTTGTCTTGAGCTCAAACATATTTCCCTGCTCGTCTTCTTGAAATTTTCACAATTGCACAATTGTTCTTTTGATGTATCTATTCCACGTGTTTTTATCAGTTCTGTTTGGTGTCTGTCAAACTTGGACTTGAACCATTTATGTGCTTCCTCCAAATTAGCACTGATCTGAAAATATCACAACACCGTGTCAAATATCACTACACAATAAGGACATAGCTTAATGCAGGTGCACATCTAAAGACTCATTGCATGCCCAACAGTGTACCATGGTTGCTTTGTACCATTGTGCACTCTTGTTACTCATGTGAGCTTATCTAAGCACCTCCAAAAGCCTTGGCCATTAGATAATGAAAGGGAATATCATTAAGTCATGTACCATTTTAAGAATAAGGAGTAAGCCATTTAGAACGGAGACGAGGAAACACTTTTTCTCACAGAGAGTTGTGAGTCTGTAGAATTCTCTGCCTCAGAGGGCGTGGAGGCAGGTTCTCTAGATGCTTTCAAGAGAAAGCGAGATAGTGCTCTAAAAAATAGCAGAGTCAGGGGATATGGGGAGAAGGCAGGAATGGGGTACTGATTGGGGATGATCAGCCATGATCACATTGAATGGTGGTGCTGGCTCGAAGGGCCGAATGGCCTACTCCTGCACCTATTGTCTATTAACTTGGAAATAAATTGACATTTCTTCAAGGTTTCTGCATCTAAATCCTGGGCTATCAGAAGGATTCAAATGGTTCATGAAAGCAACTCACTACACTTTCCCAATGACAATTAGAGATGATCAAGATATGCTACCCTAAGTAGTGTTGTCCATGTCCCATAAATGAATATAAAAACATTTGGTAAAATAGAATATGTCACAAATTAATGTAATTAAAGCTTGATTTAAGAGTTGTCTTTAGTACAGCAGTCTGTAATCAATGTTACTCAGCAATAGAAATGATTAAGCAATTTACATTTATATGTTTAATATTTGGAAAAATTAATTTTTTTTGAGCCAAAAGAGCTACTGAAAAATAGGAAAGCTAAATATAAAAATAATCTTTGATAGTCATGTAAAAAAGGCCTTCAATGTGTTGGGAACAGGTTTTAGTGTTTGTAAATAAATATTCTATTTTGCTGTCTCCAATTGTTAAGGCTTCCACTCACATTCAAAATCGAATCTCCTTAGTTCCAGGATTTATTGATTAAGCTATTACTTAAAGAGAATTCCAATTTGAGTAATATAAAATGTTTTTACATCTTAAATATTGGTTAAAGTTTAGACAAATCAGTAATATCACTCGGAAATCTTATTGCAACACCGAACATACAGGGTTAAACATTCTGATTTTGAATGCAACTTGATAAAAGAGAGAAACCATGGCCAACATGTTACAGTGGTGATAATTGTGAAACCATTAACATTCACCAGGAGGACTCTGTGAACCTGAGCAGTCTTGGGGTTTCCATACACATGTAAAGGGAATCCTTTAGCACTTGGCAGGGTTTCAGCACTCCCCTGCGGTAGTTCAGATTCATATGCTGATTCCAGGCCTTAGGTTCATTTGCAAAACTATAAAACAATGTTAATTAGGTTGACGAGATGGTTTTGTAGAACACGAAGGATACAAAACAAACTATGTCACAGTTCACATCCTCCCACCTGTTGTGATTCCAAACTTGCTTCCTTTAGCTTGTGCTCAGTTTCCTCTGTGCAATTTTGTAGATGTTTTACCTTCTCCTCAAGACCCTAGAAACAAAAATAAATATTTTGGGGTTCTTGTAATTGTCCTATGTAAAATAATTTAGCAAAAGCATGCCAATGCTAATCTCTTGAGCCAGAATCGGTGAGATTATTGTAGAAACAAGGAACTGCAAATGCTGGTTTAAACAAAAGGACATAAAGTGATGAATTAACTCAGCGGGTCAGGCATCATCTCTGGAGAACATAGATAGGTGACATTTTGGGTCGAAATGGTTATTTCAGCCTTTCGGCATTAAAGATCTGAAAGATCTCATGTATTTGACAATATTTTGCAATCAAATTGTAGCATCGATTATAAGGAACTTGTTATTCATCTAGTTATGAGATTAATAAATAGAGCCATATGCAGAAAAATCTGAAAACCTGTTGATACTTTTCTAAAGATTCAAGATTCAAGATACATTTAATCGTCACATGTGCCAGATGGCACAGTGAAATGAAATTCCCATACAGCCATACAATAAAAAGAACACAACATACTATAGAATTTGACATAAAACATCCCCACACAGCAGAATCAAAGTTTCCCACTGTGTGGGAAGGCACCAAAGCTCATATAAGGTCACTGCAGAATCAGAAAGACACGGCAGGAAGTATTCAACTTTGAGCTCAAAACATTAACGACAGAATCTTAACCAAACAGTTTTCAGCTTTAAGGCTCCTTAGATTACTAGCTCAATTAATGTCAACTGAATATCTCACTGAACCTGATAGTTCACAAATGGCTCAACTGAAAGTGCAACACTAATAGGAAGGTAGGGCAAATCCAGTCACTGACAGTGAGTGATAGTGATTTTTGTGGGGCCAGAAAGATATTATTTCTAGCCTCATGATAGTTTCTCACAAAAATATACAAGATAATGTCGGTAAATCGTTTCTGCAAGCAGTCTCTAGCAAGGCAATTCTCCATTTGGTACAGATTGATGTAGTCTGACTTGCATTGTTGCTCCAAGATCTCCAGTTTGCACTAGCTTTGCCTTGACTTCATGAAAGTGCTGAGTCATCGATCCAGAGGCCTGCATGGAAATTATGTCATACTTGCCGTGGGCACCAAGAATTAAGAGGCTGTGGGCTGCTGAAATTTGCTCTGAATGATACTCAACTGAATCTTTCCAAACCCATCCTACCCAATTTACTTTCATCTTCAAGTTACTCATTGTAGAAATGTAGTACAGGTGCACAACCTTTTATCCGAAATTCCAAATAACGAAAAGCTCCGAATAGCGGACATTTTTTCGGTCCTTGAAGAAAGGTCCTTGAAGACATTCACCGAGGGCGGCCCGCAGAGGTGACAGCGGAACCTCCGGTCGGTCCTCAAAGAAAGGGGAACTAAATCCCCATTCATAAAAGAGAAGGTGAGGGTATATTGCGCGGGAGGGTTAATAATTGACAATCTGCTGCTGCCTGCCCGCTGAGTTAAAAAGTTCCCACGGTAGACTCACGATACACAGTGTATCGTGAGTCTTGCGTGGGAACTTTTTAACTCAGCGGGCAGGCAGCAGCAGATTGTCGCTCCCTTCAGTTTCACCCCACCTACACCCCTCTGCTTCCCGGCCATGTGTGTGACCCCTTCCCTCCTCACTCCAGCTCCCCGCCCATTGCACCGGCGCGGGGGCTTTGCACTGTCTTCACGTCGGCGATGCCAGCAGGTCAGTGCCAGTCACTGGAGACGTCAGGACCAACGGGACACCGACCCCCAGGCCCACTGCAAGCACGGAGATCTCAGAGACCCACAGCCCAGCCCCGTTCCAACTCCAGAGGAACACGCTCCCCGTAAGGACAGAAGCTGATGGTGTGCAAGGCACGTCTTGTTCTTGGGGTTGCGGATGAGGGGGCGCAGCTCGGGCTGTGACGTCTCCGGCCACCCCCCTGTACAGGAGCTGAGACTGGGAACTGTGGGGTTGTTTGCAGTTGCAGAGGGAGGGGGCAAGGGCGGTACAGTTCCCAGTCTCAGCTCCAGTCCAGGGGGGTGGCCGGAGACGTCAGGACCAACGGGACACCGACTGCAAGCACGGAGATCCCAGAGACTCACAGCCAGCAGCAACTCTAGCCCAGCCCTGCTCCAACTCCAGACGAACCCGGGTTGCGGATGAGAAGGCGCAGCTCGGGCTGTGGGCGAACTGCCACTTGTCGCTGTAGCGGCCCATCGGGGAGCGGGTTCCTGTTGGTCCTGACGTCTCCGGCCACCCCCCTGGACAGGAGCTGAGAGACGTCAGGACCACCAGAAGCCGCTCCCCGATGGGCCGCTACGGCGACAAGTGGCAGTTCGCCCACAGCCCGAGCTGCGCCCCTTCATCGGGACACCGACCCCCAGGCCCACTGCAAGCACGGAGATCCCAGATCAGCAACTCCAGCCCAGCCCCGCTCCAACTCCAGAGGAACACGCTCCCCGTAGGGGCAGAAGCTGATGGTGTGCAAGGTACGTCTTGTTCTTGGGGTGGCGCAGCTCGGGCTGTGGGCGAACTGCCACTTGTCGCCGTATCGGTCCATCGGGGAGCGGATTCCTCTGGAGTTGGAGGGACAGGGAGACACATTTTGAGAATGGTGGGCAATCACTTCCAAAGTTCTGCCCACACAGTCAGTACACCTCTCCTACACTTGTCTCCCGCACTAAGATCATCTCGCAGAGAATGATCCCAGCCTAACCCTGCCTATTCTCTCCTATTCTGCAAGAAAAAACTACATTGAAGACTCAAACTCGCGATCGAGTAACTGCCGGGATCGAGGCGCAAACTCGCGACCTTGCGGATATGAGCCGAGCACTCTACCACTGAGCCAGCCGTTAAAATCTACGCTAAAAATCTTCCATTCCGAAAGCCGAAAAATTCCGAATTATGAAAAGTGTCTGGTCCCAAGGCTTTCGGATAAAAGGTTGTGCACCTGTAATATATCAGTCCAAATACTGAATTTGACCAAACTATTTCATGCTGCAAGAGTATTTTTTAAATAAAAATTTGGAAAAAAGAGACACCCACCTGACATTTATTCCTCAGCTCTAGACTGAGCTTGCGTTCTTTCTTTAGCTGAATTTCTTGTTGTCTGTAGAGTGATGATGCTTCATTTTGACTTTTTGCCACATTCTGAAGTTCCTCTTGTAACATCTGCATCTCTTTCCTAAACGTTAGAATCATTTGAGACTGCAGGAGAAAAATACCCATAGTAAAACAGAATGTAAAAGACGGACAGAATTGTAAAAATATTCAGTCAGGAAAACTGAAAAAATGTGAAGATTATCTATCATATACAAGGCTGAAATGGGGAGTTGTGGTGGAACAATCAACCCTTTCCTGCTTGTGAGCAACTCCAAAAGAACCCAAGCAGCTTGACAATATCTAGGACAGAGCGTACATATGAACAATATATCTGGCTTTGAATCCAATGTCCACATCACAAATCTATTACAAACATCTATTACAAGCCCACTGACTTCCGTAGCTATGTAGACTACACTTCTTCCCACCCTGTTTCCTGTAACAACTCTATCCCCCACTTACAATTCCTCCATCCAAGCCGCATCTGCACCCAGGATGAGGTGTTCCATACCAGGTCATCGGAGATGTTCTCATTCTTGAGGGAACGGGGGTTGCCCTCTTCCATCATAGATGAGGCTCTCACTAGGGTTTCTTGATTCTCCTCCCCCATTCAAAAAAAAGACAGAGTCCCCCTTGTCCTCACCTTCCACCCTATCAGCCGTCGCATACAGCACATAATCCGCCATTTTCGCCATCTCCAACAGGATCCCACTACGAACCACATCTTCCCATCTCCACCCCTTTCAGCTTTCACAGAGACCATTCCCTCCACAACTCCCTGGTCAACTCATCCCTTCCCTCCCAAACCACACACTCCCCAGGTACTTTCCCTTGCAACAGCAGAAGATTCAAGAGACATTTATTGTCACATGCACCAATTGGTACAGTGAAATTTGGGGTCACCATACAGCCATACGAATAAAAAAACCCACAGAACACGATAGTCTTTAACATAAACATCCCCACATAGCGGAATCAAAGTTTCTCACTGTGAGGGAAGGCACCAAAGTTGTCATCCTCCTCTTTGATGTTCTTTGATGTTCACCTGTGGTCGGAGCCTTCCAAGCCCCCCGCAGTCGTCTCAACGGTGGTCAGGCCCGCTCGCCGGGATGAGGGAACTCCGACGTCGAAGGGAAGAACACCTTCAGCGGCTTGGTCTTCCGAATCGGCCACTTCTTACGCTCCCGAAGTCCACAGGTCGAGCTGGACGGAGATTCACGCTGGCGGCCCACGGTAAAGGGATCCCAGGACTCCGCAATGTTGAAGTCAGCGCCGCCCGCGGCTAGGAGCTGCTCAAACCACAGCTCCACGATGTTGAAGCAGCAGGCCCAACACTCTGGAGCTTCAAACGGTGATCCAGGTAAGGCATTGCTTGCTCTGCGGTGAATCTAGTGCTGCGCCGCGGCTGAAGCTCTGGTCCGGTCTCCGGCAGGAAAGGCTGCGCCAATCCAGTTGGTAGGCCGCGAGGACGCGACTCGGAGAATAGTCGCATCCTCGCCAGGAAGTGACTGGGAAACGGTTTCCCCCTTACCCTACCCACCTCCCCCACATAAAAGTATTAAAAAAATCCTCCAAAACATACTTTTAAACAGACTAAAAATGAAAAAAAGATGGAAAAACAGACAGACTGTAGGCAGCGGGTGCCATAATGCAACACCTGTCCCTATACCTCCCCCCTCGACTCCGTCCCAGGACCCCAACAGTCTTTTCAGGTGAGGCAGAGGTTCACTTGCACCTCCTCCAACCTCATCTACTGTATCCGCTGTTCCAGGGGTGGATTCCTGTATATCGGCGAGACCAAGCACAGGCTTGGCGATCGTTTCGCTGAACACCTCCGCTCGGTCCACCTATACCTACATGATATCCCTTTTTCTAAACACTTTAACTCCCCGTCCCATTCCCACACTGACCTTTCTGTCCTGGGCCTCCTCCATTGCCAGAGTGAGGCCCAGCTTAAATTGGAGGAACAGCACCTCATATTTCGTTCGGGTAGCTTGCAGCATGAACATTGACTTCTCTAACTTCAAGTTGCCCTTGCTTTCCCCCTCTCTCCATCCCCTCCCCTTCCCAGTTCTCCTACCAGTCTTACTGACTCTGACTACATTTTATCTCTGTGCTGCCCAATCCCCTGACATCAGTCTGAGAAGGGTCTCGACCCAAAACGTCACCCATTCCTTCTCTCCAGAGATGCTGCCTGTCCCGCTGAGTTATTCCATCATTTTGTGTCTATCAACATCACAAATACTTGCTCTCTGACCTGTTGAATGTTCCTACAATTATTGTCAGGTTAATAATGCGTCATCTTTAATAAATCCTTGCTGGGTTCCTCTAATCAATCACTCATGTCCAAGAGATTTGATCATTCTATTCATGATTGTTATATTAGGAACTTTGCCTGCCAGTGAGGTAATTCTAGGATGGTACATTGCCTTCCTGGTACCAAAGGTTCGGATATCACAGTGTGAGTGCAGAAAATTCTGGAAGAGGAAAATAAACAGTTAGCAGTCACGGTCCATCTGCTAATATACCAGAGATACGAGTAGAAACATGGATGACCTCTTGCAGTCATATGTAAAGGGGTTCAGAAAAAGGTTAAGAAGCTGGATCTTTAAAGGTCCTTTTGAGCATTTCTTGATTCTTTGTTTATACCCACACAGACAGGAGAAACATTTATTCTAAACAGTTTAGTAAATGATAAGACATTAACGATAACTTAATGCAGATAAATAATGCTCCTAATATCTAAGTACCTGCTCATTGTTCTTTTTCTGATATTGATCTTTTATTATCTCCATCTGCTTCAAATCAGCTTCAAACTCCTGAACAAAAAATACAGCTTGTTAGAATAGGCAACTGACAATCAGTCTTTTTCTTTTGGGGGAACATTGTTGAATAATAGTATATAATAAAATGATATAATAAAATAATTATAAAATGAAGCAATCAGTTCAGGTTAACTCAATCAAATCTGAACATTGGGCACTCCAGTTTGAGAGGGAGGGGGAGGGGGGTAGAGAGGGAGAGGGAGGGGGTAGAGATTGAGGGGTGGGGGGGCGGCGTCACAGGTGAGAGCTGATGAAGCAAATTTACAGATGAGGGGATTTTTGAAATCATGAGGTAAATCTTTACCGGAATATGTAAAAATGTCACCGTTACCGCGTCGGGTTTTCGAGGAGATGTGAATCAAAGAAAAAGTTCAAGTAAACAAGCAAACATCCCCTCAAGTAAACATCCAAGATCAGAATTTTGCATTATATATGATTATCCATTAAAATCATTTCTGCATTTACCAAACAAACTGTCAGCCAATTAAGTCTAATGGCAGTTGGATCCGGTGGAGGTCCCCCATTTTATATTGGAGAAGCTTCCCACAGATCCTGTGTCAGATTGCTTTTGGTGTAGTCTCTGTGGTAATATAAAAATAAAGTGGCTAGCAGCCTCAAATCTAACACGATAGCATAAGATTTAGAGGTATATGGGCCAAATGCGGGCAAATGGGACTGTATTAGATGAGGCATCTTGGTCGCATGGACAAATTAGGCCTAAGTGCCTGTTTCTGTGCTGTATGTGACTCTAATATTTTGTAGAATGGGTACTGTATCCATTGCTTGGTGAAGCAGCAAGATGGAAATTCTACGATAAGCAATGGTGTGTGTGGCAGAGAGAGCAACGGATGAGAAACAAGATGTTTTGGAGTTTACCAACACTGTTTTGACTAAGATGCTGTTTTTCAGATAAGGTGTCAAACTAAAGTATTGCCTGGCTCCTCAGGACTACCACCTTCGATCACACTATACACTCCTTGCCCACTGTTTTAGGTCAAAGACAAATGTCCCATAGGAATTTAAAATGACCAGTCAACTAATCACTCCAGAAAGACTATTTCCACCTCTGCAATATCACCCACATTCACCCTTGCCCGAGCGCATTTGCAGCCAAGATCCTCTCCTTATCTCTTTAGAATTGTTTATTCCAAAGTTCTACTGGCCACAATGCCAACATTTGCCCATCTGCGCTAAAGCCTGCTTCAACTGAAAAAATACTTTTGTCCCTGGATGATGAGAAGAGGTAATAGGGCAAATGGTGCATTTCCTGTGGTTGTGTGGGAAGGTGCTGTGAGATGGGGAGATTGAGTTTTCAATAGCACTGTGAGTGCATCTTCACAAGAAGCCTGCAGTGGTTCAAGATAGATCACCACCACCACCACCTCCACATATCAGGGCAATGACGGAAGGGCAATGCAGGCCAGCCCTACCAGCAATTGCAAATTTAAAAATATGAATACATTGAAAAGTATTATAGGTTTCTGACCATAGAACAGTGCCTTTGTTTTCTGAACTGACGTCTTTACTATTTGAAATGAGAATATTTTTGAGAGACCCCAAAATGCGATAACCTAGTGTTTTTAAATAAGTTCACACATAATAACAAATATCATGAAACATACCTTGATTCTTTCTGTATTTTGAGCAGCAGTTTTTTTCGACTCCAGATAGTGTTTCAGCTGTGTTTTCTGATCTTTGATCTTTGCCTTCAAACACATTATGCTCTTCTCAAATTCAGTAACTTTCAGTCGCAATTCTCTATTAGCCCGTGAAAGATCTGCAGATCTGGATGTGGTCTCATCCAGAGCTTTTCTAAGCTGAAGTTAGAAAATAGTTGGAAGTAAATGTGAATGATAGATTTTGCATTCAATATGTTCATATTTTAATTGTGTCTAAGGAAGTGTTACACCCAAATTAATTTTTCGCTCAATGTGAATAAAATCCCATGGGCTTCAAATTCTAAAGGGTGTCGTTACTTTTGAGATAAAACATGCCATTTGATATTCTGATATCAAAGGTAAATGTATTACGGAATTACTTGCAGCCAGTAGGTCTTAATCTCAATCAAGCATTTCTGAGGATCTTGAGGTAATTCATCTGTTTATTCGGTATATTTATAAATGACTTAAATACGGTTAAAGAAAACCACCTGCACTTCATCAAATTTAGTGCTGCATTCAATTATCACTATGTAAGTCGTCTCTTCACCATGAGAGATACTAATTACAGGCTGTTAGTTTAGGTTTATTATTGTCACATGTACCGAGGTACAGTGAAAAGCTTTGTTTTGCATCTTATCCAAACAGATCAATAGCGCACTCTAAAGAAGCGTCTCAACCTGAAGTGTCACCTATCCATGTTCTCCAGAGATGCTGCCTGACCTGATGAGTTACTCCAGCAAATTGTGTCCTTTTTAACAAGCATCTGCAGTTCTTTGTTTCAATATTATGACCAAAAACAAAGGGTAGGAATTAACGGGGCCCCCTTCAGAATGGCACATAGTGACCGGTGAGGTGCCATAAGGTGCTGGGACCGCAGTTATTTACAATATATATTAATGATTTAGATGAAGAAATTAAAAGTGACATTATTAAATTTGCACATGACACAAAGCTGGGTGGCAGTGTGAACTGTGAAGAGGATAGGTTGTGTGAGTGGGCAGATGCATGGCAGATGCAGCATAATGTGGATAAATGTGAGGTTATCCACTTTGGTGGCAAGAATAAGAAGGCAGATTATTATCTGAATGGTGTCAGATTATGAAAAGGGGAAGTGCAACGAGACCTGGGTGTCCTTGTACATCAGTCACTGAAAGTAAGCATTCAGGTACAGCAGGCAGTGAAGAAAGCTAATGGCTTGGTAGCCTTCATAACGAGAGGATTTGGGTATAGGAGCAAAGAGGTCCATCTGCAGCTGTACAGGGCCCTGGTGAGACCACACCTGGAGTATTGTGTGCAGTTTTGATCTCCTAATTTGAGGAAGGACAATCTTGCTATTGAGGGAGTGCAGCGTAGGTTCACAAGGTTGATTCCCGGGATTACGGGACTGTCATATGATGAAAGAATGCAACGACTGGGCTTGTATTCACTGGAATTTAGAAGGATGAGCGGGTAATTTTATAGAAACATATAAAGTTATTAAGGGATTGGAAACGCTAGATGCAGGAAATTATTTCCCGATGTTGGGGGATTCCAGAACCAGGGGCCACAGTTTAAGAATAAGGGGTAGGCTATTTAGAACTGAGATGAGGAAACTATCACCCTGATAGTTGTGAATGTGTGGAATTCTCTGCCTCAGAATGCAATGGAGGCCGATTCACTGGATGCATTCAAAAGAGAGTTAAAGCTCTATGGGCTAGCGGAATCAAGGGATATGGGGAGAAGGCAGGAACGGGGTACTGATTGCAGATGATCAGCCATTATCATCGTAGGGCTGAATGGCCTACTCCTGCACCTATTTTCTATGTATCTATGTATTCAAAACATTCTCCATTTCCCTCCACAGATGCTGCTCGACCCACAAAGTTCCTCCAGCTGTTTAATTTTTGTTGAAACCCAATGCAATCTCTAAGAATGAACTCCCATTGTTGTAGCCATCAGGGCTCAACATCGTTGTTGCAGCCTTTAGGCTCAATACAGAATTTAACTATTTTAAGATAACCAGCCTTTCCCATTTGTGTTTTCAACTGCTCCCATTCATCTCTCTCTATTTAACTGCGGAGAAGGAAGGTGGGCCAATGAAGAGCGAGGGAGAGGGGAAGGAGAACGTAGGGAGCAATCCAGGCACAAGGATCATTGAAGTGTTATGGATGGTATAGAAAATAATTATAAAGACAATAATGAAAACTGCTTTCATATTGTGGGACACAAGCACTCCCTCCTCCAATCATCACGCTGAATCATCATGTCCCTCCCCCCCCCCCCATTGCCTGCTGACCGACGTCTCACTCGTTCAATCGGCGCCCTCGATCATCAGTCCCACCCCCACTGTCTCGTGGAAAGCGGAGATTTTTAATAGATTTTTTTTTCAACGAATTTCAAAATCAGGATTACAAAACAAGGGGGGTGGATTATCCCCCCACCTCTCAAAACATGGAGGGGATGTGTACACCCTGTCCCCCCAAAGATTTCCACCCATGATTCTAATAATCGCCTTGATCATGTCTTACCCACAGCTGTGCAATTTGAAGGTTACTTGAACAAGATTACTATTTTCCACCATAAATTTTGAATGTTCGAATTCATCAAACAAATATAATCTAATAAAATAATAATCTATTAGCAGTTAATTTGTTTTTGAAGATTTTATTCACTTTCACAAATGACCCACTTCCAGTATCTTTAGGTGTATTTTTTGGGGGAAAGATAGAATCGTAATTAGTCTTACTTCAATGATTTCTTTTTGACTGGCTTTCCTCACTATCTCTCGCTCATTTTGGAATTGTTTTTTCAAAGTTTCAATTTGTTCATTGAATATTTTGGATTCCATTTTTGCATTCTCAGTTTCTTGTTCTCTGCAAAATGTTTATAGTAGGAAGGAAGAGAAAGAAAAGATTAGATTGCATTTAGGTGTACAGTTATCATTCACCGTATACTGTACATTGTAGCAGCTGTGAACAACATTTGCCTGTCTGGGCTCAGATAGCTGAATAGTGTAGGTGATGTGAAACGACTAACAAGCCTATCTTTAATTTAAGAAGGAACTGCTGATGCTGGAAAATCGAAGGTAGACAAAAATGTTGGAGAAACTCAGCGGGTGAGGCAGCATCTATGGAGCTAAGGAAATAGGCGACGTTTCTGGTCGAGACCCTTCTTCAGACTGATGTGAGGGTCGGGGTGGGGGGCGGGAAGAAGAAAGGAAGAGGCGGAGACAGTGGGCTGAGGGAGAGCTGGGAAGGGGAGGGGAAAGATGGAGAAAGCAGGGACGATGTGAAATTGGAGGTCAATATTCATACCGCTGGGGTGTAAACTACCCAAGCGAAATATGAGGTGCTGCTCCTCCAATTTACGGTGGGCCTCACTCTGGCCATGGAGGAGGTCCAGGACAGAAATATCGGATTTGGAATGGGAGGGGAAGTTGAAGTGCTGAGCCACCAGGAGATCAGGTTGGTTATTGCGAACCGAGCTGAGGTGTTGGGCAAAGCGATCGCCAAGTCTACGCTTGGTCTCACCGATGTAGAGCAGCTGACACCTAGAGCAGCGGATGCAATAGATGAGGTTGGAGGAGGTGCAGGTGAACCTCTGCCGCACCTGGAAAGACTGCATGGGTCCTTTAATGGAGTCAAGGGGGGAGGTAAAGCCTATCTTTAATGCTGTTTGCGTGCATGAAAATGGTCTAGCAAAACCAAGGTCAATGAAGCTTAAGGTGGAATGTCCCTCTAATAGCTGGATTCATAACTCGTTGGAGTGACTGCCTATTAACATCACAACATTACTGCAGGTGTTTTTCAGGACAATATTATCATGTAAAATACATTTAGCTTTTTTATCCATGTCCTGCTGTCTGGTAAAGTGAGATGTTAGGTTGTTCTCTGATGATCCCATTCACAGCCAACAAAACAGCAGGGATAGGATGACTCCCAGACTTCAGTTGAAGAATGGGATATTGATAATGCGCTTCATAAATTACAATAGACAATAGACAATAGACTAGGTGCAGGAGTAGGCCATTTAGATCTTCGAGCCAGCACTGCCATTCAATGATCATGGCTGATCATCCAGAATCAGTACCCCATTCCTGCCTTCTTCCCATACCCCTTCACGCCGCTATCTTTAAGAGCTCTATTTAACTCTCTCTTGAAAGTATCCAGAGAACTGGCCTCCACCGCCCCCTGAGTAAGAGAATTCCACACTCACAACTCGCTGGGTGAAAAATTTCCTCATCTCTGTTCTAAATGGCTTACCCCTTATTCTTAAACCGTGGCCCCTGGTTCTGGACTCCCCCAACATCGGGAACATGTTTCCTGCCTCCAGCGTGTCCAAACCCTTAATAATCTTATATGTTTCAATAAGAATCCTCTCATCCTTCTAAATTCCAGATTACACAAGCCCAGCCGCTCCATTCTATCAACATATGGCAGTACCGCCAGCGCGGGAATTAATCTTGAGAACCTACGCTGCACTTCCTCAATAGCAAGTATGTCCTTCCTCAAATTTGAAGCAATAGTAGCCCTAACAGGTTATATATAAGGCACATGGAACAAACCAATGCTTAGTACCTGAAACCAGGATCCCTTGGAGTGGATCACCTGTGCTGCCATTTTGCATCTTGATCCTCATGACCATTTGATCAGTCATAGAAACATAGAAACACAGAAAATAGGTGCAGGAGTAGGCCATTCGGCCCTTCGAGCCAGCACCGCCATTCATTGTGATCATGGCTGATCATCCCCAATCAGTACCCCGTTCCTGCCATCTCCCCATATCCCCTGACTCTGCTATCTTTAAGAGCCCTATCTAGCTCCCTCTTGAAAGTATTCAGAGAACCGGCCTCCACCGCCCTCTGAGGCAGAGAATTCCACAGACTCACAACTCTCTGTGTGAAAAAGTGTTTCCTCATCTCCATTCTAAATCGCTTACCCCTTATTCTTAAACAGTGGCCCCTGGTTCTGGACTCCCCCAACATTGGGAACATGTTTCCTGCCTCTAGCGTGTCCAAAACCTTAATAATCTTATACGTTTCAATAAGATCCCTTTTAATCCTAAACTCCAGAGTATACAAGCCCAGCCGCTCCATTCTCTCAGCATATGACAGTCCCGCCATCCCGGGAATTAACCTTGTAAACCTACGCTGCACTCCCTCAGTAGCAATAATGTTCTTCCTCAAATTAGGGGACCAAAACTGCACACAATACTCCAGGTGTGGTCTCACTAGGGCCCTGTACAACGGCACAAGGACCTCTATCCTCCTATACTCAACTCCTCTTGTTATGAAGGCCAACGTGCCATTCGTATTCTTCACTGCCTGCTGTACCTGCATGCTTACCTTCAGTGACTGATGAACAGGGATCCCCAGATCCCGTTGAACTTCCCCTTTTCCCGTCTTGACACCATTTAGATAATAATCTGCCTTCCTGATTTTGCCACAAAAATGGATAACCTCCCATTTATCCACATTAAACTGCATCTGCCATGCATCTGCCCACTCACCCAACCAATCCAAGTCACCCTGCATCCTCATAGCATCCTCCTCACAGTTCACACTGCGTTGTGTCATCTGCAAATTTGCTCATATTACTTTTAATCCCTTCATCTAAATCATTAATATATATTGTAAATAGCTGGGGTCCCAGCACCGAGCCTTGCGGTATCCCACTAGTCACTGCCTGCCATTCTGAAAGGGACCCGTTACCCCTACTCTTTGTTTCCTGTCTGTCAACCAATTTTCTATCCATGTCAGCACCCTAACCCCAATACCATGTGCTCTAATTTTGCCTACTAATCTCCTATGTGGGACCTTATCAAATGCTTTCTGAAAGTCCAGGTACACTACATCCACTATGTGCAATGAATTGAAGAGAATCAATCAGTTATTCTAGTTTCATTAGTGATTCCTATCTTCCTCTGTGCAAGACAAAGTTTACAAAAATCTAGTTTTAAATTATACCATAAACTGGACTTAATGATACATGAAAGTGAAGGTAAGATTTCCACTTCAGAATGAGAAAGGAAATGTACAGTAAGGGGAGAACCATTGCATCAAATCTCCACTTCAAGGATACTTTACGCTTCCAAGCAGAGTAAATATAAGCCAATGAAAATTTAATTCCTGCCTCCCGTCTCCAGCACATAACTACCTTTATCTGTCTGTCTAATGAACAGAAGGATGAGAGGTGCCTTATAGAAACATATAAAATTCTTAAGGGATTGGACAGACTTGGATGCAGGAAAAACGATCCCCATGTTGGGGGAGTCCAGATCCAGGGGGGTCACACTTTAAGAATAAGGGGTAGGCCATTTAGGACTGAGATGAGTAAAAACCTTTTCACCCAGAAAGTTGAGAATCTGTGGAATTCTCTGCCACAGAAGGCAGTGGGGGCCAATTTACTGGATGTTTTCAAGAGAGAGTTAGATTTAGCTATTAGGGCAAATGGAATCAAGAGATATGGGGAAAAAGCAGGAACGGGGTACTGATTTTGGATGATCAGCCATGATCATATTGAATGGCGGTGCTTGCTTGAAGGGCCGAATGGCCTACTCCTGCACCTATTTTCTATGTTTCTATAAACACCTTGACGTCAAACGCTTGAAAAAGATTTATGGGTTCCTCTTTGTATAATATTTGTGGACAATATGTTCTGATAATCCCACATGCTAGGACACTAGTGCCGATTTATGATACGATGAGCATATGATGAGCGTTTGACAGCACTGGGCCTCTACTTGCTGGAGGTTAGAAGATTGAGGGGGGTTCGCATTGAAACTTACAGAATAATGAAAGGCATCGATATAGTGGATGTGGAAAGGATGTTTCCCCTGGTGGGAAAGTCTAGGACCAGTGGTCATAGCCTCAGAATTAAAGGGCGCTATTTTAGAAAGGAGGTGAGGAGGAACTTCTTTAATCAGAGGGTAGCTAATCTGTGGAACTCATTGCCACAGAGGGCTGTGGAGGCTGTCAGTGGATATTTTTAAGGCAGAGAAAGGCAAATTCTTGATTAGAATAGGTGTCAAGGGTTATGGGGAGAAGGCAGGAAAATGGGATTAGGAAGCAGAGATGGGATGAGGAAGCAGCCATTATTGAATGGCGGAGTAAACTCGATGGGCCGAATGGCCTAATTCTACTCCTATAAGTTGTGAACCTGATTTAACAGATTTTCTGGACTAGTAGGTGTCGCTTCAATTAATACCTCAACACTCATTTGATTCCATTTTTTTTAATGCACACAATATGATAATAAATTATTTGGTGAACCAGGTAAACTGAAAGAGAGCATGAGTACCGGGTCTGTGATAAATTGAAAGAGAGCAAGAGAACTGGGCTGCAACAAATTGAAAAATAACATGGGAACTGGGGTCCCAAGAAGTGGAAAGAGAGAGGGGTCTTTAGGCCCCAGATGAATGGAAAGGGCACATACAAACCAGGGCCAGTGAATTGTCTGAAATGTCAGAATTTTACTGTAATTATCTATTCATAACCATGTTATACTGACCTGTTGTGGAGAAGTTGCTGCTGCTGATTTTCTTTATTATCCAATTCATCTTGTAGTCGATTTAATTTAATCTGTAAATTATTGCTTGCGTGCAAAGTCTGTTCCAAACTGTTTGCTAGTTTCTTATTATCTTGTCGAGCAACATCTAGTCCTTTATGGAAAGGCATCCCCTAAATCAACAATAAGAAATCACTTTGAAATTATTTTAACAATTAAGTTATTTACTTAACAGCTACTGTATATTGCATGCCACTGAAAGATGTCTGTGTTTTAATTCCAGCGCATAGACATTCCACGGGGTGCAGATGTTTTAATAGAATAGATTACCTCATGGATCATTTTGTAAATCATGATAGATCCAACAGTTTGACAAAATACACTGGAACAAATAATGAAATAAAACAGAAAATGTTGGCAACACTCAGCATGTGAGACAGCATCTGTCGAAAGAGAAACAGGATTCATATTTCAGTTTGAAGACCTTCATCAGAACACATTGCAAACAAACGATGCACTTGTTCGTTTTTATGATCTTGCTGAACTTGCCTGATCGTTCAACTAAGCTGCTAAATACATCTGAAACATCACCGATCCAGAAATGCTGCCTGACCCACTGAGTTACTGCTGGTAGTAACTTTGTGTTTTGTTCACCAGCATCTGCAGTTCCTTGTTTCTAACTACATCTCCAAGTGGTAAATAAGAATTGCACTCATTGACCAGAAGAAGGCTCACCTTGAGACTACCTGGAGTGGGAGAACATTTTCTGGAGCAAACATTTCAGAGGGTCATTGGTGTGTTTGGAAGTAAGAAATTGGTGAAACAAATGACCATGAGTATACGGGAAGAAAGCCATAGTTAATTTGGTGGTTATTCATAGAATTCACTTCTGTAATTGGTATCCTGATAGTATCCTTGATACTTCTTCTTCTTCTTGCATATGGCGTGCACAGCCTAAAGTAGGACAACTTGTTCTATTTGATCTTATTTGATTGTGCACGCTGGGTTGATTGTATTCGTCGAAACAGGGCGGACCACGTGAAGATTGCAATCTTCCACCCCCTCCTTGATAGGATTGAAGTTTCAGAAGCACAGGTATAGTTAATTCAACATTTGGTGTGTAGCTTGACGTCGCATGGAGAAGGTTCATTTAAGTTATCTGCCAAATAGACTGAACATATCGAAAACCATTAGCCAGATATTGTGGTTTAGGATATGAAATTAGTTGTTACACGGAATACCATTTAGCATTTACCAGCCTCTTGATAACAGATATATCTCCCTACCAGGAGAATGGAGTACATTTGTCATCCAGTTTTTTAAATATATATGGTTCAATTAGTTTTTTATAAAAATATAATGCTGACCTGAATACTGTGTTGTGCTTCCATGTTAGCCAGTTTACCCTGTAGATCTTCCAGCTCAGCCTGCAGTCTCTGTAGAATTATTTGGGCATGAGACCTGGACAACAATTGAAAATTTAACATATTCAATAAAGTGTCATTATTCGGTATGCATCGAAAGTTAACAAGCTCTATCATGGTCCGCTGAAGTCTTGAATTACCAAAGTAAAATGTAACGGAAAGTTATTTGAACAGCTGATAGTTTATCATTTCTTCATATATAACTATAATGATAGTTTATCATTTGGAATGTTACAGTAGTGTTAAGTCTGCATTACTTCATAACTATGTCCATAACATTTAATAATGATTTCAAAGATATTTACTCCAAAATAAGTACCTGCATGTATCAGGAATAACACGAGGAACTTTATTCAGCACATAAATTTAGGGAATTACTTCACTGTAGTCTCGGAAAAAGACACAAAGTACTGGAGTAACTCAGTGGGCCAGGCAGCATCTCTGGAGACCATGGATAAGTGACATTCCTGACCCAAAACTGGGAATTGAAAAATTAGTAATCTACATATGAATTGTGATCCCAAATATATGGAATAACCAGCACAAGGAGAAATCAAACCAACAACATGCAATGTACCTATGGAAGGCACTTCCATAACATTCATTGACATGTGCAATTTTACACCATCCATCATCTACTTGTGAAAAAATAGATTTTCCAGGACTTGCAGAAACAGCTTCAGAATACCTATTATTCTGAATAGCTAAACAGCTTCAGTTTACCTGAGGCAACTAGATCTAGGAACCTTTTCAGACTTCAAGTTTGTGTTTTAAGATCTCCTAATTTCTATACACAGTGAAGATAGACACAAAAAACTGGAGTAACATAGCGGGACAGGCAGTAGTCTGAAGAAGGGTCTCGACCCAAAACATCACCCATTCCTTCTCTCCAGAGTTGCTGCCTGTCCCGCTGAGTGACTCCAGCTTTTTGTGTCTATCTTCGATTTAAACCAGCGCCTGCAGTTCCTTCTTACACACTCTGTACTTGGTGAGCTCTCCTCAGAATTCTTGATGATTGAAAATGCCCCTGTCCCACTTAGGAAACATGAACGGAAACCTCTGGTGACCGTGCCCGCGATCCATGAGTCGCGGGAGGTTTTGGTCACTCGCCTGGAAAGCCTTGAGCTGGATCGACCGAAGCGTGAGCTGCATCTACCGACCAAAGATCCTATAGGATCTTTGCTACCGACCACACACACACACATCGCAAAGGTGGGGGCCATGGAGAATGGAGGAGCGCTGTCTGCACGATGAAGAGGAAGGTAAACGGCTGCTACAGAGCACGGTTAGTCCTTTAGAGAGTGCGGGGGGGGGGGGGGTTGGGGAGAAGGGAGGAGAAGGGGGAGAGAAGGGGAGAGAGAAGGGCAGAGAGAAGGGGGGAAAAGGTGAGCAGAAGGGGAGAGAAGGTGGGGGGGGGGGAGAAGGAGTGGAGACAGTTTTAAGTTTAATAAAGTTTAGCGGGCAATTTACCTACCGGTGGATCTTCTAGGTCGCGATACTCCAATGAGCCAATCAAAATGGCTGGTCAGCGAAGGAGATGGCCTTCGACTGCCTGTAAGTAAATAGCGATCCCACTCCACTGGCTTTGACCAAATGGCAACCTATTTTTAGTCGAGGCCGGTTTTGATCAACTTGAAACAATCGAAGCAACCTAGAAGAGCCTCGACCACGCGGAAACCACTTTTGACCATTAGGGAGAGTGACCAAAACCTCCGGCAACCTCATGGAAACCTTGGGTCACCATAGGTTTCCGTTCAGGTTTCCTAAGTGGGTCAGGGGCAAAAGTCTTCTCCTGCATAGCATACTTCAGTCTTGGTGACAGCGATACAGAGTGGCAAAGTGATGTATTTGAAGCTTAAGTGGAATTGGTGTAGTTTTCACTCAAATTAAATAATCGATATAAGATACTGTTGCATCTGCTGCCCAGCAGCAGAGATGGGCAATACTGATGGGTAGAACGGCAAGATTGTACATCAGTTTTTGATGGATTTTTGGTTGCAGCATAACTTGGGAGTCATGATTGGTTGAGCAGTCAGGAAAGGAAGATGAATTATTTGTCAAGAACCAATCCTTCACCATACTGGAGACAGAATAAGCTCCAGAGGCTGGAAGCTTAAGCAAAACACAAAGTTGTGGAGGAACTCAGTGGTTCTGAAGAAGAGTCCAGACCTTAAACGTCATCTATCCACTCTCTTCACAGATGCTACCTCACCCGCTGCGTTCCCCCACCACTTTTGTGTTTTGCTCCTTTGTCAAACTGAACTGAAATATGGTGCATCACATACCGCCTGAGGGTGAAAGATTTATATCTGTGAATTCACTGTGAGGAATTTCTGCTCACAGAACAGCTGCATATTCAGAACGCATTAGACTTTGAAATTCATTAAGGAAGTGGGATTCACGCGAAGAGACCAGGCTGCCACTTTGTGCAGTCTATCACTCCATGAAACTCCAGGAAGCCCACAATCTTAGTAAACTATATGCATGCAATTCCAGCTGGTTTACCTGCTGGTCCCTACTCAACAATTAAGAGTTATAATTAATGTGTTAATTTGTGTAGTTATTTTGCTGCTTAACCTGTAAAAATTACGTTTTCTGAAAATACATAAAATCTATTAGCTTTGTACTAAAAAAAGGACCTTACTTGTCCTTTTGCAAGCTATGTATCTCCATGATTCTTTGTCCAAGTTCCATTTGTAGTTTATCCATTGTCTGCTGGAGTTGTCTGTGTGACGATAACACATTCTCCACAGTTGCTGCCATTTGACTATTATCTTGCTTAGAGTCTGTTAAATGTCGTTGAAGATTTGTAATCTGAAAATGAATGGAATTCTTCATAAGTCCAGGCATGAAGCTATGAATTACTCCAACCTATTGAATCACACAGTCCTCAATGGGGCAGGACTAGACAGTTACCGCAGACAATTCCTGGTTTAACTGACTATCTTAAAATAATCCCAAATTGTAATTTTAATTGTAATCCCAAATTGACAATATTGTATTTAGTGCACCTTATTTCTCAATCACAAGCCAAAGAGAAAGGAAGTAGATAAAATGTCATTGTCAATTTCCTGCAGTCAATTTATCTTATCAACCATGCATATTTCTTCCGAAGCAGACTTAAAGTAAATAAGCGCGAAAAACCGTCATTTTTTTTGTATAACCATACATTTTACGTAATTTCTTCAGTAATATCAGAAGTAGGTTTCATAAATCGTGGAAAAATTATATGGAATGACAAAATGCAGCTACAATTCTGAACTGATTCCAGTGATATGACTGAGAATCATTTGAAACATCACCTTCATCACTTGGGGTTTGATTGATACCCATTTTATTTTAACATATCAAAAGAAAGCAAGTGCTGTACCCTACACTGGTTTTGAGATCTATGGCACACTTTGGTTCACGAAATGGCCTGTGGTTCCATCTTGTTGAATAAAAAACCTTTTTATAAACTACAAAAATTATGGATATACTATACAAGAAATCCAGAAAGTGTCATTCTGATGGCTCTGGAACTTTTCATGAACAATTATTTAATAGGTAACATTTAAATCAATAGCGCTCACAAAGGCATTAAACTTTTTCTTTTACATTGTTTTTTTTTTTATTTTATTTTTTTTTAAAATTTATTTATTAGAAGTAGACATATTATAAAATGTAGTTACATATTATAGTAAAAAAACTTTTCATATACATCAGTCATACATTATTAAAATTTTCCATTATCAATTACTTCTGCTTCTAGTGTTTTTATTTTTTATAGAAAGAGGGAAAAAGAGAGGGTAGAAAGTTACAAATAAAAAAGAAAGCAAAAAAAAAAAAAAAAAAAAAAAACAACAGAAAAACAAGGGAGGTGGAATGGGTTACCTGTAATACATCAATGGAGATAGGTTCGTAGGTTATAAAGTATAGCTTTTCATCTATTCCTGAGTTCAAGTTTCAGTTGGGTCCTCGTGCTGTGCCAATCTATCCCTTCAGATAGTTAATGAATGGAGCCCAAATTTTATGGAAAAGATCTTGTTTGTCCATTAAGACAAGTCTAATTCTTTCTAAGTATAGGGTCTCCGACATTTCCGTAATCCACATTTTAATTGTGGGGGTTGTAGGGCCTTTCCAAAATTTTAATATTAATTTTTTTCCGGTTATTATACTGTAGTTGAGGAAATTTCTTTGGTTTGTTGTGAGTGTTAAGCTTTGTTCTGATATTCCAAGTATTATTAATTTTGTGTCTGGGTCCAGTTTTGTATTAATAACTTCTGAAGTTATTTCAAAAATATCAGTCCAGAAATGTTTAAGTTTTATACAGTTTGCAAACGTATGTGTTAAATTAGCCTCTAAATGTAGACATTTATCACAGATAGGAGAGATTTGTGGGAAGATTCTATTTAGTTTTATTTTAGAGAAGTGTAGTCTATGTAAGACCTTGAATTGTATTAAAGTATGTCTGGCATTTAATGAACATTGATGTATTTGTTGTAAACTTTCGTCCCACATATCTTTCGTGATAGGATGACCTATTTCATTTTCCCATTTGTATCTATATGGTTCGGTCGGTGGTACCTCGTTGTTTAGTAGGGTGTTATAAATATAAGCTATTAGTTTTTCAGTATTAGGATGCTTGTTCAGACATTCATCAAGAATTTCTGATTCCCTATTCCTGTAGACTTGTGTATTAGATTTAACATAATCTCTAATTTGTAGATATCTGAAGAAATTATTTGAGTGCAGTCCATAATTCTGTTGTAACTCTTGAAATGAAAGAAAAGTACCTTTCCCATAAAGATGTCCTATATTTTTGATTCCATAATTTTTCCATTGTGTGAAGCCTTTGTCCATAAAGGATGATTTGAATAAAGGATTATTTACAATGGGAAGGCAGAGTGTTTTTCTTTTACATTGTACTGTTGTTTTTACCTTCTGTCTTTCTTTATCTTCCATCATCTCTATATGATCTTTAAGCTTTTGTGTTTCAGAAAGTGCTTGATCATGTGAAATTACGGTCAAGGCCAAGTCTTTTACCTTTTGTTCTAGTATCAACTGTATCTAGCAATAAGAACATTCAAAATGCAAGCATGGCAATAATAGCAAGTTCATTTGTAGTTTTCTAAATCTGAGATATGTGACTATATCTCAATTCAAATAATTCAATGTAATACAAAGAGGTAAATGCCTCCAATAATATTCATACTTCAAGAAATAATTTATGAAATCAGGAAAATTATTGATAACATTGGAAAATCTTTGTTTAAAGCTGCATAAGCAAATAAAGTAAAATAACAATTTATTTGAGAATTGATTCTTATAGCATAAAATGGAATATGTTTCTATTCTGCTGAACTTCTTAAAGAACATTATGAAGAATTTTGAACAGGAAATGACAGAAAATGAATATTCAATATCCCCTAATATTGAATACTTAATTCCAACTAAACTAGAAGCTTTTGTCATGTTTCCGCCACTGAATGGTATGAAATTGAAATTCTCCAATTTTAAATAACAGCCAGTATCCTCTCCTTCCCTCCCCCCACCGTCTCTTTCCCCCCTCTCTCCACTGCCTCACCTTGACTCGCATTTACATCTCCCCTCCCCTTCTATGTACATTCCTTCCTCTAGCTGCACAATTTGTAACTTTTTAATCCTATAATAAATAATAAGAGTTTGAGCAGAAAAGGGAAGAATTTTGCACGGTGAGAAGAGAAAACTGCTCAGATGTAAGGAGCTTGGCGGTCAAGTTATTAAAGAAAGAATAATTCATGATCACGGACCTTCTGCCTCAGGACAATAGAAATAATGTGTATATATAAATAAATGAAACACCAGAGAAGTGAGAGACACTCATGAACATCATGACCAGTGGCAGGCACTCTTGCGTCTGTGCTCTGGGTTAGCTAACACAGTGCGATAAACATGTTATAACAGGCCAAATGTGCCCGGTCAGACCAGTTTTCTGTAATTGTGCCATCAGGCTTGGTGAACAAATATGAATAGACGAAGATATACAAAAATACTTAGTTGACCTGCTGCCTCCAAATGGGCAAGCTATGGGGTACCAACAGTGTATCAGGGCATAATGGAGCCACATAATTGTTCCTGAAGTAATTCATCTCTGAGGGACTAAAGGGAGATGTTACAGCTTTAGGAATATAAATAGTCAGCAGAGAAAATGCAGTTACTTGTAACAAGTCGGGTGAGTAAAAATAACCTTCAAAGGGATTCAGCACCGATTGATTAGTTGAATCAAAGGAGTGTTCCGTTTTGTAAACTAATCAGAGGTCTCATCTCCGGTTGGTCAAAAGGTAATCGTTATGCATTTATAGATTGGTCAGGTAAATGTTGATTTAGGTTCTGTAATCTTACAACTGGATGAAACATCTTATTAAACAAGGAACTGCAGAAGGAATCTGAAGGGTCTCGACCCGAAACGTCACCCATTCCTTCTCTCCAGAGATGCTGCCTGTCCCGCTGAGTTCCTCCAGCATTTAGGGTCTACCAAGGAACTGCAGATACTAGTTCCAGCTGTTTCTGGGTAGCAGATGCAGCATTTAGTGTCTACCAAGGAACTGCAGATGTTAGTGCTGGAGACACATAGAGATACAAAACAGACACAAAGTGCTGGAGTAACTTAGCGGGTCATGCAGCATCTCTGTAGAATAATTGATAAGTGCCGTTTCGGTCTGAAGAAGGATCCTGACCCGAAACGTCACCTATTCATGTTCTCCGGAGAACAATGAGTTTTGCCTGACTCATTAAGTTACTCCAGCATTTTGTGTCTTACTTAATTATGCTTAGAATATAATAACACTGCATGAGTTGTGATTTTAAAATCTTTCTGAAACTGTTTCTGGATAGCTTCCTTGCATATGCTCAACTGAACTGGTAAATCAAAAATGTGAATTTTGACTAATTACTTCAGGGGTGAAGTTTGAACTCCCAATGAAAAGGAACAAACCTTGAAATTTGCACTTATTATGGCTTGTATTATTGAAAATAAATCACAGGTAACTAAGAAAAAGGCCAAAATGCAATCGGCTAAACAAGGACAGAGTCTTTGAAAAATTACATTTTAAATAAATACATTACAAAAATAATAATTGTTTAACTTTCTCTTTCGTGCTTGCTTCACAACTGTTCTGAGATGCCTCACCTGAGAATATTTAGTCTCAAGCAGTGCGTTAACTTTCCGTAATTGATCATTTTCAAAGCCAGCATCAAATCTGCACTGTAGTTCTTCCTGTAATTTCTGCACTCTAGACTATAAACAGCAAAAAAGAATGAAGTGGTCTCTTCCCATAAAAGTAAAAAATCATTTGCAAAATTATTACATGAAAACATTTGAGGAAATCAATTAAAACATTACAGGACGATGAACTTGAATGGGTTTCAGTCCCTTAGTATAAAAATGTATTTAAATATATTGATACATTTATGATAAGTGAAAGACAAAACTTTACATTGAGATATACTTCTGCCATTAATATAATTTAATTATTTTATTAGATATTCCATTAGATTTCTTTGAGACTAAATATAACTTTATCAATTCACATACAATTCATAATCTGGAATTATGTGAGCTCTAACAAGAGAGTTAATTCATCACATAACTTTCAGTATATCAGCAGATACTCAGTGCAGCAAACTCTGTATCATTAAAAGATGAATTTGTGACGAATAAAATGTCAAGAGTCAGCAGAGGTGTGTAGCTACCAAATTATGTTTTTGTAAGTTTTCTTATTTTAATTGAATCTGCAAGTCAAATTTACACTGATTAGGTGTCTAAGAAAACCAATATTTCAATAATACCCCAAATGTATCGCATGATTTAATATTAACTGCCTATTGAGTAACTTTTACTTATTTTATTACTGTCAATTAAAATTGCTGATAGGTTTAATCTTGGCAGTTTTGCATCACAAAATGAGTTGTTGTTTAGAAAACTCTGCAAGTCTGGCAGGAACTGTGGAAATGCTATCTGACCAACAGAGTTCCTCCAGTACTTTGTGACTAGAGCTCAGTAATTGTAACTGGAACCTTGGCATCCTCACGGCATCCTCCTTTGTGTGCTACACAATATAATTTTATTGCTGCAAATCAACTTGCAGCATAGTTCTCACGGTTAGCAAAATTACTTCTGATTCTTTTGTTATATCCTGTTAAAGGACGGAACCTCGTTAGACTCTGATTTTTCTCTTTCCAAGCATTCTCCACTATCCACTCTACCCACTCCAAGACTGCCTTGGGCCTTATGCAGAAAATTAGCAATGGCCTCAGCACACACCAATTTCTTGGCCAGTGTATTTTAAGAAGTACAAGATTGATACTAAGTAATCTATTAATACTCTACCTGATTCTCAGTTACTTGTTTCTCAAGTATGTTCTTCTCCTTTGTAATATTATCAATTGTGTTTTTTGCCTGCCAGAGAACCAAACAAAGGTTAATTTTATTTTTAAAGGTTAAATTATCTTTTGGCAAACAACAACAGATATGTTGTCAATATGTGAATCTTCCATGAAGCAATAGTAGCTCTAACAGGTTATATATAAGGCACATGGAACAAACCAATGCTTAGTACCTGAAACCAGGATCCCTTGGAGTGGATCACCTGTGCTGCCATTTTGCATCTTGATCCTCATGACCATTTGATCAGTCATAAAAACATAAAAACACAGAAAATAGGTGCAGGTGGAGGCCATTCGGCCCTTCGAGCCAGCACCACCATTCATTGTGATCATGGCTGATCATCCCCAATCAGTACTCGTTCCTGCCTTCTCCCCATATCCCCCGACTCCGCTATCTTTAAGAGCCCTATCTAGCTCCCTCTTGAAAGTATCCAGAGAACCGGCCTCCACCGCCCTCTGAGGCAGAGAATTCCACAGACTCACAACTCTCTGTGTGAAAAAGTGTTTCCTCATCTCCGTTCTAAATGGCTTACCCCTTATTCTTAAACATTGGCCCCTGGTTCTGGACTCCCCCAACATCAGGAACATATTTCCTGCCTCTAGCGTGTCCAAACCCTTAATAATCTGATACGTTTCAATAAGATCCCTTCTAATCCTAAACTCCAGAGTATAAAAGCCCAGCCGCTCCATTCTCTCAGCATATGACAGTCCCGCCATCCCGGGAATTAATCTTGTAAACCTACGCTGCACTCCCTCAGTAGCAATAATGTTCTTCCTCAAATTAGGGGACCTAAACTGCACACAATACTCCAGGTATGGTCTCACTAGGGCCTTATACAACTGCAGAAGGACCTCTTTGCTCCTATACTCAACTCCACTTGTTATGAAGGCAAACATGCCATTCGCTTTCTTCACTGCCCGCTGTACCTGCATGCTTACTTTCATTGACTGATGAACAAGGATCCTCAGATCCCATTGTACTTCCCCTTTTCCCAACTTGACACCATTTAGATAATAATCTGCCTTCCTGTTTTTGCTACCAAAGTAGATAACCTCACATTTATCCACATTAAACTGCATCTGCCCACTCACCCAATCTGTCCAAGTCACCCTGTATTCTCATAGCATCCTCCTCACAGTTCACACTGCCACCCAGCTTTGTGTCATCTGCAAATTTGCTAATGTTACTTTGAATCCCTTCATCTAAATCATTGATGTATATTGTAAATAGCTGCGGTCCCAGCACCGAGCCTTGCGGTACCCCACTAGTCACTGATACCTTTTCAATTAGTTAACTTCCATGGGAATAATTTAAATGTGCCTGTGCTGTTTTTACAATTAAAATTAAAATACATTTTACAATCTTGGCAAATTGTAACATTATTATTAATAACATCTGCAACCATAAGTAGCTGTTTCCTTCGCTCTGTTGTTGACTCCAGATTTATAGCACACCTGGTCCATTTGGGTTTCCTTTTCCTTTTTAATGTGTTCACATTCATTAACAGATGTCTTCAAGTTCTCTTTTAGGTGGGTAATTTCAGACTCAAGAAGCATCTGTTGTGTTATTGCCCTTTTCTGCATTGTCTCACATTTCTGCTGCATCTCCATATACTTGAGTCTTAGAGCTTCTCTAAATTACAATTTAAAAAAGCAAAAGACATCTTATAATACATATGTAAATAACAAAACAGTGTTCTTTCAAATTGCACCGTTGGATCTATTGTAATATGCTTACAGATAAAGTAAAATTATTCCTTACATTCAGCCACTGGAACAACAAATAAACCTGTGTTTCTTGGCTCGACTCACAAAATATCATATCTCAGATACTCCTATTGTAGCCACATTGCTTTTCTCAATGTTCTAACATCCCCAGCAAGGGATTAAAATAATCGGTTAGATTCAGTCGAATATTGCTGCCCCAACCGACAACACCTGCTAGTCAGATGGCAGTGATTTCTGAATGCTCCAAAATACATGGACAGTTTACCCAATATATCCAATGTTAATGTTTCTTCAACCACTCCAATACTTCTGAGATCAATCTCCCAACACAATGACTGCACGGGTATTCCTGGAACCTCAGTGTTAGGGATTGTTAGACATGGGACATCCATCAAAAATGATCTGGAGATCATCCATTAATATAAATGAGATCCAGTCTTCAAAAAACAACCTGTTCACAATGTAACATACATTGATGGTTTTTCATTGAAACCAGTAGGGAGCACGAGACATTTTGGTTTTTCACAACTCAGGGTAAAACAATAGGTGAATGTAGATGATAATCGGCTGACATTGTAACTTCACTCGTGAGATCAGGGATATAGGGATGGGATTACATTGTCTTAGCATCTTAACGTATATTCCTGCCACTTAATACATCATTAAAAACATTTATTCTGTCAATCAATATTTAGAACGTTTGTATATCTTGAGAGCATCCCTCAAAATTGTGATAACCGAAAGATATTTGAGTGTCCGGGATCTTGTGCTCAAAATGACTGAATATTTATTCATGGTGTCTGGCCAGTGGAAAAAAAGTGTTTAATGTAATTCTTCCTTATAATCTAATTCTTGGGAGTTCAGGAATATTATTGAGATTTTTTGATACACTCCTTTCAAGGTTTTTTATTTTTCACAGATGTTGCTCAGAACTATGTCTAACACTCTGAATGTGATTTGAAATTTTTACCATTTAAGTTAGACATATCTGCCCACAATAATGTCCAAAATGGTTGATTAAACTGCATTGAAGTCCTTCTGTTAGAATTTTGTCCATACACGTAATCTATTTATGCAGTTTTGGTACATTAATTATTCAATTACTATCTATATTACATTCATACCATCAATTATTAGCTAGAATTTGGATGCATAACATTACCCAAATTATTAGTATATGAAATAAATAGTCAAGGCCACTGCACAAGGCCAAAACACATTATGGGTTACCACAAACAACTTCCTTCTCGTTCCAGCCCATTTGTTTGCTTTAACAGCCAGCTAATATGTTCCTAGGTATTAAATGCTTCTATTATAAAAAATCTCTTTTTTTGTTTTTCAAATATCCTCATGGCCACCACCTCTTTCCATCAATTCTGTCCGCTTGATCATTCTTGAACTTAATCCTTCTACTTTTAATAGCACTGTTTTCAGCTAACAAGACTTTGAGCCTTCTAAATCTTTCAATCTCTTTACTCCCCTTTCTTCCTTTGTACGCTCCTTAATGCCCTCTCTTTGGATAAAGAATTTAATCCTCTGTCCTAATGTCAACCTACATGGCTTATCAAGAAATGTTGTTTGATAATCATCCAGTCTAGTTTTAAAGAGCATATGCAATGCAAAATAGGCTGTGGGCCGAGCATCAAAAATGTGTCTAGAAATAGGATTTTGTGACCCAAGTCACCAAACTACATGAAATTTTCACATATTGTGTAACTATATTTATATAAATCACCCCTGAAACTCGATATGAAGAAGACTTGCACATTTTTATTAAATTAGAGAAAAACCGGAAAAATGTCGGGAATTTTTTAGTCCAATCAAAGCACGTTTAACATTGAGTTGTCTGCCAGTTGGCCAATCACGCGCTTTGTTTCAGGCTAGCACACAAAATGGCTGAGGGGGCTTCACAGATGCCTGTTTCACTGGAGATTCCGATTTGTTGTTCTGTGGAATAAATGTTGTGGAAACTTGCAGCAGGTTAATTGTATTTAGTGGGAAAAGCATTAAAAAGGCTGAAGAAAGTGCTGCGAAGTGGATTAAAGTGCAAGAAAGCCTTCAAAGTCCCTGCTGATGTGCTGGAACACAAAGAAGGACCCCATGAATCAACTCTAACTGAAAGGTAAGATTAAAGTCTGAATTTATGAAAATCTATCTGTATGGACTTTAATTAATTTAATATAATGTGAATAAATTCATTCATTCATTCATTCATTCATTCATTCACTCACTCACTCATTCATTCATGAAATTGAGGGCCTAAACTATAACATAGTCAATTAAACATTGTCACTAATGCCAGCCTGTTGTAGAGTAATAAGTCTTTAACAACTAATCTCGGAGCTGCCTGCGAAAACTTACCGGGGAAAAGTGCTCCGATCGCGGGGCCTAGGTACTCGCGGTAAAGTGAAGCCGCGGTCTCAATTAATAAGCGGCCGATTCGCGATCGCGGAGCCGCGGATCATCTCCGCGGGCGGGGGGGGGGGGGGGGGGAGGCTGTACATAGTGCCGTCTGTAGCGGTCGTTTTCAGACCCCGATAACGGGAGAAATACGGAGGGATATCGATCGCTATTTACCGCGATTACCTAGGCCCCGCGATCGGAGCACTTTTTCCCGGTAAGTTTTCGCAGGCAGCTCCGAGATTAGCTGTTAAAGACTTATTACCAAAGATCTTAGAGCAGTTTTTACTCTACTACAAGCTGGCATTAGTGACAATGTTTAATTGACTGTTATAGTTTAGGCCCTCAATTTCATGAATGAGTGAGTGAATGAATGAGTGAGTGAGTGAATGAATGAGTGAGTGAGTGAGTGAATGAATGAACAAGGAATGAATGAATGAATGAATTTATTCACATTATATTAAATTAATTAAAGTCCATACAGATAGATTTTCATAAATTCAGACTTTAGTCTTACCTTTCAGTTAGAGTTGATTCATGGGGTCCTTCTTTGTGTTCCAGCACATCAGCAGGGACTTTGAAGGCTTTCTTGCACTTTAATCCACTTCGCAGCACTTTCTTCAGCCTTTTTAATACTTTTCCCACTAAATACAATTAACCTTTTGCCAAAATACATTTTGTGTGCTAGCCTGAAACAAAGCGCGTGATTGGCCAACTGGCAGACAACTCAATGTTAAACGTGCTTTGATTGGACTAAAAAATTCCCGACATTTTTCCGGTTTTTCTCTAATTTAATAAAAATGTGCAAGTCTTCTTCATATCGAGTTTCAGGGGTGATTTATATAAATATTGTTACACAATATGTGAACATTTCATGTAGTTTGGTGACTTGGGTCACGAAACTGCAGAATAAAGCTCCTCGGCCCACAGCCTAAAACTATTTATTTTCTTCTGAATAACTGCAAAAACATTTTGTATAAAACAGTATCACTTGTAAGTTTACTTTCATATCTCTTTAATATTTGTTTGCTGTTTTGTATCATTTCTAAGTACCCGTACCTGAATTTTCAATTTTTGGCAGGTTTAAATGTTTTACCTTCCATTTTCATGTTTCACCATATTTGACTGAGAAAGTTTGTACGTAAAGCTTTGTTAGCCTTTAGGATATGGTGATTTAGACTGCTTCTCAAAATCATGACTGGATAGATCAAGGACTAATCTACTTACAACTTCGTTTTTAACTGATGCTTTTCATTCACTGCACACTGGAGATCTGCTGAAATACTTGCTCGAGCTGCATCCAGTAAAAGTTCCTGTTCATGCAATTTTTCTTTCATTTTTTCCTGTTCACCCTTTTATTAGAAGGAACAATACATCAATTTAAATGTATTGAATTATATTAAACATAGAGGAAAGAACAAAAAAACACATTTTTTGTGACTTTTTAACATCTTCTTGGATACTAATCGAGTTTTTGTTTCACAAATAATTTATAGTAGTATAATCAAATCTAGTAATATAAAAAAAGTTTATGGTAAGTTTCAACATAGATCAAACTGAAAATAGCTTAGTCCTTTTTTAGCCCTCTGCGGCATACACTCCTGATATGGCTTCTTGTTCTCCAGGTTCAATCAAAAAGAGTTATCCATATTCTATCTCATACTGTCCTAATTTGCCACCTCTCCATCTTATTGTTTAAAGCGTTCCCTGGCCATAAATCTCCTTAGTTTTGGAACTGTTCCATACAGAACTTTCCCTTTTTCAATTCTGGCCTCTTGACAAAACTTTCAGCACTATGCAGTACATTTGGACCATCCTCCTGGAAAATGTATTAAGACACTTTGTTGACTTAAATGTGCAATTTGCCGCATTATTGTATATTCCCTTAAATCTCTATACTTTTTCCCTTTCCTAAAATCTCAGAAAAGAACACAAGAACTTAAAAAATCTAAATAATAATCATTAAACCCAACCCATTTTGTATATATTTCCTTTAAATTTTATCCTTTATACCAGAATTATTGTAAAAACTTTGCGCAAGGTGCCTTATCAAAAACCTTATGAAAACTTGTGTAAACTATATTTATCAAAAATACCTTTATCTACACATCTCTTCAATTGTTCTATTTTTTTTGCAAATTTCTGATAAAAATATTTATTGTAATGTATGAACTTGAATTTATAATAAAAAGCAACATTAAATTGCAATGAACCCACAGAAAGCTTAGTTCAATCAACCTCTGAATATCTGACCTTTAAAGACGTTTCATGCTCTATTATAATATTAGCATTCTCCACAGATAAAGAACGCAGTGTGTCACTCATTTCTGTACACTGTGCATCTAGCTGGTCATTCAAAGCCTGCAATAATAAACATACGATTTTATTGCAGATAAATCCATGTTGAAAACAATAACGCTGATACGTTTAAATAATCCAAGTAAAAAGTACACAGAAATGTGGAAAAATATTTTTTTCCCCAATATAAAAGACATCCTAACCTGCAACTTTTCCACCAAATTCCTCAGTGATGCAATCTCATTTTGAAGGTTGGCATTTTCTTCCTGTTGGCTCTTTAACATCAGTTGTGTTTTCTGAAGAGACACATGCAAATCAGAATAGCTTTGACGGAGCCAAAATCAGGGAAAAAATACATGTAATGTTTTTCAAGAAACTTACCTTGCCTTCATCTGCCAGCAAGGAAATAATGGACTTCTTAGCTTCTAGAAAATTGTCAGAGAAAGACTATTAAATGGATCCAGAGCATACTAATACAAAATTGACATTTTGACTAAACATTTTAAGTGCCACACCACCATGGTGTCTTTTACAAAAAAATCATACACAGTTTGAAATTGCAGCAGCTTTTGAAATAAAATCTAGGGAGTTTTACACCAGATTGTTGACAATATTCACAGTGAAGCATTCTTTTTTTTTAAAAAAAAAGGACATTTAATCAAAGCCATTCTGATAGCTCAGTCTTACGATGGGTAAAATGCCCAAAGCTCATCTCTTGATTGCTATTTAAACTTTGACTGGCAACAGGTAAGAACTGGATTATTAACTACGATGGTGCCATAAGCTTATAATCATTCATAAGATTCACGGTACACATAAATGGAATTTAAATGCAGTACATATAAATTTCAGAAGGCGTTTGATAAGGTGATGATGACTTAAAAAAATATATCTATGTATATGAAATACAATTTGACTGCAAAGATAAAATTATTTGGTGAAGCAATGGGATAGTTTTAATAGAACGTAAGTTACTGAAAAGGAATCCGAGGGATAGGATATGTATGCATATGTACAGACATGGGTTGGTTAGGGATGTTTACCTTGCCTTTGTGCATGCGATATCATGCCTCATAAATTAATTGAGTGTTTTGTAACCAAGAAAATCAATGAGGGTGGTGGAAGTAGACTATATGGCCCTTAGATTTGAATTTAATCTAAAAATCGTAACTTTCTCATAGGTGGCATTGAACTGAGGCAAATGTTTTAATGGTACTTCAAAGAAACAAAATACCTTCGCACATCTTCAGGGCATTCTAAAATATGCAGTAACCAATGGAGAACATTTTTACATTCCAGTTACTGTTATATAGTCTGGCCTGGTGGTCAAGTTATGTAACACACAATATCATAAACTATGACTCTGAAAGTATAACATTACTTCTCAATACCTGATTCTATTTTTAGCTGTTTTTGAATTTTCTCAAAATCACTTGCTTTTTGCAGCTCTTGTTGCAATCTCTCTTGAGTCATCTGCTCATTTTTTCTGAGTGCAAGGCTGTCCTGCTGCAGCACCTTGACCTAAGTGATGATGCACGGAATCAGCAAACAAACATCTAGCACATAATTAAAACAATGATGAAAAGAATTAGCTTGCCTGGCTGGGCAATGTTCTATAATAGTCACTGGTGGGACCCATTCAATTTTTGTGTGATGTAAGAATTAAATTAAACATCAGAACCATGCATTTGGAAAGTACTAAACTGGCTCAAACAAAAATGGGGATGTAAAATTTGGTAGTACAGTATAGGGGAGCAAATTCGATATTCACTGAAAACAGGCAGAGATCACAACAGCTGCATCAGGCTCTGGTGTATATTCGACAATAAAATATGACCTGGGAGACATTGCAGAATGAATCACCATCATCCTATTTGTCAGAATAGATCTCAATCATATGCAACTTTGAACATCCTTATAAATGGGGCGCAAGAAATGTGCCCTATCATCTCTGCTAGTACACACTGACATTGTGTCATGAAGTCACATAACGTGGAAACAGGCCCATGGGCCAAACTTATCCATGCTAATCAACTTGTCCCATCTAAGCTAGTCCCATTTGCCTGTGTTTGGCCGATATCCCTCTAAACCTATCCATGTACCTGTCCAAATGTCTTTTAAATACCATTATGGTACCTGGCTCAACTACCTCCTCTGGCAACTCATTCAATATACCCACCACCCTATGAGTAAATAAGTTGTCCCTTAGGTTCCTATTAAATCTTGCCCCTCTCACCTTAAACTTTGTCCTCTAATTCTTGATTCCCCTACCCTGGACATTTTTTGACTGAAATATTAAAGGAAGAAGGTATAATAGCCAAAGGATGTTGGTGGGGTCTTTAATTAATACTCCGCATCTGTATTTACTGAAGAATAGGTCATTGCAGCAGGGAAATTCAGGCAGAGGGATGGTATAATTCTAGACAGCAGCTGTGGAAGGAAAGGAACTGGAGGCATTTCCAGTCGAGACCCTGCATCAGGACAGAGCAGGAAGGGGAGATAGCTGGTGTAAAATGGAGAGCGAGAGGTGTGAGATGGGGGCCTATGTGATAAATGATAAGATGGACACAAAGAGCCAGGTGGGGAGGGGAAGATATGGAGGGACACCGGCAGTTGAATGATAGATGGAAACAGAAAAGGGGGAAAGAAAAAAATATTTCCCATTTATTAACCTGGACCTGCTGCATGGGAAGTGCATAAGGCCAATGAAACAATGCACTTGTTCTCCCAGCTGAGTTCTGTGGCTTCCCTTATACACGGTGAATTGGAAGGAATGAGATTTGGAGACATTTCCAGTTCCAGTCTGGGAGGAACCAGAGACATAAAAATAAATTACCATTGTCAACTTAACCACATTGGCAATTCAGTCTTCACTATGCTAAAGCAATTGGCAAATTTCATTGTAAATGTTTGTCCTGAAGCACAGATGTGGAGTAATGTAGTCAATGCAATGTAATAAAGTGGACAGTATGACTATACGTTGCAGTAGGATTTAAAAAAAGCAAGAGATAGAGAGGGTGGTAGTGGTTAATTCTCGTCCATACCAAAATAATGACTAAATGATTTTTCCTTAAGATTTGATACGCTACTTTGAATTAATCCTTTGTTACTTAAGTCAAAAAGCTGAAAGAACATTGTATTGATTGAAAGTTAAATACAAAACTAAAAATTGAACAAAACAAAAATTTAGTAGTAGATTCTGCACCTGCTTTCTTTCAATCTCCACGACTTTATCCAATTCCTGCACCCGTTGTAACAGATGAATATGGGATTCTTCCAATGCTTTTCGGAGATTTACTTCCTGGGCCAATTCTTGTGTCACCTGAAAAAGAATAGATATCATATTATCAATGACTCAATTAAAATTAGTAATAAATGCTTGTCAATCTCTGATCTGTGAGTTAACAGAAAAAGATCAGCTACGACATCATCCAGTATAGAAAATAGGTGCAAGAGTAGCCATTCAGCCCTTCGAGCCAGCACCACCATTCAATGTGATCGTGGCTGATCATCTAAAATCAGTACCCCGTTCCAACTTTCTCCCCATATCCCTTAATTCCATTAGCCTAAAGAGCTAAATCTAACTCTCTCTTTAATACATCCAGTGAATTGGTCTCCACCACCTTCTGTGGCAGAGAATTCCACAGATTCACAACTCTCCCCATCTCAGTCCTAAATGGCCTTGCCCGTATTCTTAAACTGTGTCCTCTGGTTCTGGACTCCCCCAACATCGGGAACATTTTTCCTGCATCTAGCCCGTTCAGTCCCTTAAGAATGTTATATGTTTCTATAAGATACCCTCTCATCCTTCTAAATTCCAGAGAATATAAGCCCAGTCATCCATTCTTTCAATCTCAAATTAGGCGTCTAAATTAGGAGACAATATGCAGTTGTCCAGAGCCCTGGTGAGACCACACCTGGAGTATTCTGTGCAGTTTTGGTCCCCTAATTTGAGGAAGGACATTCTTGCTATTGAGGGAGTGCAGCGTAGGTTTACAAGGTTAATTCCCGGGATGGAGGGGCTGTCATATACTGAGAGAATGGAGCAGCTGGGCTTGTACACTCTGGAGTTTAAAAGCACGAGAGGGGATCTCATTGAAACATATAAGATTGTTAAGGGTTTGGACACGCTAGAGGCAGGAAACATGTTCCCGATGTTGGGTGAGTCCAGAACTAGGGGCCACAGTTTAAGAATAAGGAGTAAGCCATTTAGAACGGAGACGAAGAAACACTTTTTCTCACAGAGAGTGGTGAGTCTGTGGAATTCTCTGCCTCAGAGGGCGGAGGCGGGTTCTCTGGATGCTTTCAAGAGAGAATTAAATAGGGCTCTTAAAAATAGCGGAGTCCAGGGATATGGGGAGAAGGCAGGAATGGGGTACTGATTGGGGATGATCAGCCATGATCACATTGAATAGCGGTGCTGACTCGAAGGGCCGAATGGCCTACACCTGCACCTATTGTCTATTGCCTAAAACTGCACACAATACTCCAGGTATGCTCACCAGGGCCCTGTACAACTGTAGTAGGACCTCCTTGCTCCTATACTCAAATCCTCTCGCAATGAAGGCTAACATGCCATTTGCTTTCTTCACTGACTACTGTACCTGCATGCTTACTTTCAGTGACTGATGTACAAGGATACCCAGGTCTCCTCCCACTTTCCCCAAATCAAAGGCGTAGCTATGGGCACTCACATGTGTTCCAGCTATGCCTGCCTCTTTGTAATCTCCGGCTCGAAAATAGAGCACTTCGGTTCACCTCTCGCTAGACTCGTTTTTTTTATCTAATCATGTTTTTGGTTCCCACCAACATCGGCAGGAAATGTCCACTTCACAACATTTGTACCAGCAGGCGAACCTCCAGAGCATCAAAGGATGCAAGCATTCGGCAGCCTGCTCGGGATTGTAAAATGGAAGTGGACTTAGAAAAAAGGCTTGTTTCCCCCAGACATTGTGGCTACAACACTCTGGCCAGACATGGTCCAGTGGTCCACACAGCCAAGTTGGCATACGTTGTGGAATTGACAGTTCCATGAGAAGATGGTGTTGAAGAAGCTTATGAGAGGACCAAGTACTCTGAACCGGCAACTGAAGCATCCCAGAATGGCTGGAGGACCAAGATTTTCCCTGTCGAAGTGGGATGCAGGGGATTTGTTGCTACTTCTATGACCAGGCTATTAAATAAAATGGGGGTGAGGGGTCGCTCCCTCCAACAAGCAATCAAATCATTTATCAAATTCTGCAGAAAAAAAGCAGCAATTGGATTTGGATCAAAAGGAGAGACAACAATTGGGCTGCAAGATGAAGACAGGAGGGTATGGAATTGAGGGGGGTGTAACTGGGACGCCAGGTATCACCATTGAGCCCTCTGGAGACGTTGTGGGCTTATCAATGAAACGTCAAAGAAGGAGGGTGCCCACCTGATGACCCCGATGATGTACCTACCCTACCTTTCATCACTCCAATCCCACTGCAAATAGCAAGAGTGCCGACTTATTACAGGGATTGAAACATCAAGTCCTATTAGTTCTACTATTGCACAACAGTCTTGTTTTTTGCACAGACTTCTTTCGTTCAGAAATAGATAATGTATAATTTATGTACGATTTGTTTTTGTTCATTTGTCTGAATCTATGTGCTGCTGCAAGCATGACTTCTCATAGTACATGTCTCTTATTGTATTTCTCCATACAATACACAGAATAGCGGAATAGCATTCTGGTAAACCTCTTCTGCACCCTCACCAAAGCATCCACATCCCTCCTGGAAAAGAGGCGATCAGACCAGATGCTGGGGTGGAAGATTGCAACCTTCACGTGGTCCGCCCTGTTTCGACTAATGCAATCAACTCGACATGCACAAACGGAAGATCAAAGAGAACAAGTTGTCCAACAACTTTAGGCTGTGCGTGCCACATGAAAGAAGAAGAAGACGAGATGCTGGAGTTTAAGCCTCTGCAATTATTTTTTGCTCCAAATACTATGCAATGCAGAATTTACTCAAGGTATAAAATGTTAATTTACAAGCATAACTGATGGGACAGACAACAAATTCCACCATTTGGATGAATTTTGTCTTCTAACCTCTTGCATTTTATGGCTCATTCTGGTGTTTGTTGCTTTCCGTTCTTCTGCTGCCATTGCCATATTTGTCTAGAATAAAGAAAACATATCATGAGCAAATATTTCTCTCGAAAGCCAATAAAAACCAAGGATGCATTTTCAGCTCCTTACTGGGGGCTCATGTTGTTGACCTCCCCGTGGTGAGCCCTGTCAACTGACCTCAGTCAGGCGAACGACAACAAACAGGGACAGCAGCAGCGTCGAAGCTTGGCGCCAACCCGGAGCATGTGCCCTTTTTAGGGCAGGCACCTACGGATGTCGAACTGGATGGCATCACCCTGTTGCAGACTTTTGCTGCCTCAAACGCAAGAAGAAGAAGCTCCTTACTATATTCACCACACATTCACGGCAGTGTGCCCAATTTATGCTTTAACTTCATTTACAAGATTGCAGATGACACCACCGTAGTGGGCCGGATCTCAAACAATGTGTAGGTAGACTGAGTATAGGAAGGAGAGAGCTTAGTGACATGTTGTCAAGACAACAATCTCTCCCTCTTGTCAGCAAGGTGAAGGAGGTGGTTATTGACTTCAAAAAATGGGGTGATGTACCACCCCTGTCAGCATCGATGGTGCCAAAGTGGAGATGGTCAAGAACTTCAAATTCCTGGCATAGATATCAGCAAAAATTTGTCCTTGATCAACCACACTGGTGCTACAGGCAAGAAACCACATCTACTTCCAGAGGAGATTATGGAAATTCTGCATTACTCTAAAGACTTTTACCAATTTCTGACTCTCACCAATTCTCAAACTCCCAACCTACCTCATTGTAGCCCTTGCATTTTTTGTTATCTGCACTTCCTCCACAGCTGTAACACTATATTCTGAACTCTAGTTATTTTTCTCTTTGCACTACCTGGCGTACGACTTGATTGTACTTATGCATGCCATGATTTGACTTTCCCCAAATTATTCAAAGATAGTTTCCTAATGTTGTTGTGAATGATGGGGGTTAATTCCTCTGGAAATTCAATTTAATGTTTTGTTTGAACTTGGTGTGAATTCCTGCAATATTTCCAAACTGTAGTAAACATCACAAATTAAGTGACTGCTCCAATAAATTGCTGGTCATGGGCACTGGAATTATGGTCCAAAAAAACGTTTTTTTAATGCTGTAATACTTATTCTAGCAGTGAAAATGAACGTTTTGAATGGTTAATTGAATTTCAGGACATATTCACAGTATTTTCTATCTATAATTGAATACATGCATAAAGGCTTTCCAAGGTTGTATTGCTTTATAATAGATTGTATACCTCTGCTGTGTACCTTAGTTGTTGTGGTTATTTCCAGAGCAGCACTCAGCCTTTCTATTTCATCCTGAGCTGCCTCTTTTTCTTCACTAACTTCATTCAGCTGCTGTCGGAAACGCATAATATCCCGCTGTATTTTCTTTACTTCCTGAACATGTTCTTCCTGCATTGCAGCTAATTGGTCCACTGCAACAATGATGAAAAGAAGAAAGCAGTTTACTTTGTACCTTTAGAGTTTTTGTCTATTTTTTTTTAATTGCTCCCCTGTTAATAAGTATACACGACAAAGGTTCATTAACCAATTTTTACTGGAATGGAGTAGCTGGGAACCTGTTATTTATATGACTTGCAACCATTGTGGTTCATAAGGAATATAATGCAGAATACTGTTGTAAATGGTTCCGACAGATTACCATGGTTAGTCATAAAACAACTGAATGATTGAACTCAGTGCATACTGTGATTTTTTAATTAATTTTGTCTACATAAATGAAGGACAGCCCTAAATGTAAATGTGAAGAAATGCATTAAATTTATCCCAATTGTGCCTGCACACCTGTACATGGGAATGATAGGAGTCCATGGAACATCAGCCGATGCTGCGAAGAAGCCTTCAGAACTCAAAATAAGATATTAGTAGCTACATCTACAGAAAACACAATCAACAAATTGAACTCAGTAACCATTAGATATTTTGGAATTTGATATGCCCAGATTATTGGAGTTTCTGCTTATATTGTACTAACACCTTTATCACAAATACAGTAGTTATGTTATAACATGATAGCTGTGTTCCTAAGAAACCTCAACTTTTGCCAATGAGGGAAAAAAAAGAGGTTAGGGGCAAGGAGTTTCAGACTCGTAATAATTAACTTATTTTCTCCACAGAATTTTCAAATATAAAAATGTTTTTAATTATTTTTGGTGTTTATTAAATATATTACTGCATGTATCAATAGAAGGGATTGTTGCAGAATATCCAAGGCCTCTCATTGTGAAACCGGCAACCTGCGTTCATCTCTATACTTATAAAACTCTGATCTTGGATGTGTATTTATTTGTGTGTAATCGCATCTTCGCAAAAACACGACGCGGTAAAGGTAAAAAATTTACATATTCCGGTAGATATTTTCCCCCTGGAGTCCAAAATCGCCTTATCTGAAAATGTCATGCTTTATTTCTTGAGTTATTAATGAAAATGTTCAAAAATCTGACAAAACTTTGAATTTAAAAACGACTGTCATTCGCTGGTGACGTCACAATGGGTCTGCGATGCATGCCGTCTTCTTTGCGCCCCCGACCACTCCCCAACGCCCCACCCCGGTTATTCAAAAGATGCAGAAAGAATGAGCAAGTCGAGCCCTGTACTCGCCCCGGGTCGGCGCATGGTGGGGAAGTTGCTGCCGCAGAGCCCAGAGACGGAGTGAGGGAGTATTGCGTTCGGGAACCAGCCCTTCACTGTGACGCCGCTCGCCCACCCTCATCCCTCAAACTCTACCCACCTCCCTCTCTGCCCCCCCCCCCCCCACCTGCTCCCTCACTGCCCCCCCCCCGCTCCCTCTCTGCCTCTCCCCTCTGTCCCTGCCATGGGCGGGAATTCTGGGGGGAGGGGGACAGGGTCCCCCCCCCCGTGGTTTGTGAGGTGGGGGACAATCCCCCCCATGTTTTGTAACCCAAATTTTAAAACTCGGTGAAATAAAAATCTATTAAAAATCTCCGCTTTCCGCGAGATAGTGGGGGTGGGACTGATGATCGAGGGCGCTGTTTGGACGAGAAAGACGTCAGTCAGCAGGCAGTGGTGGGGGGGGGAGAGCGGGACATATGATTCTGCTCGATGATTGGAGGAGGGAGGTGTCGGTCAGAGGCGGAAGTAGGGGGGTGGGACTAAGGATAGAGCACTGGGATTGGAGGAGGGAGACATCCTGGTGGAGCAAAGATCATAGAGCGAAGCTTGAATCGGCCCATTCGCAGGGCCTTTCATCGCCCTGCCCGGCGCGGCTTAAAATCGGCTGCAGGATTTTCCACCACCCCGTGGTCAAATTGCTGCATCGAGGCGATGAAGGCTCCCAATGTTGAGGCCCCTGCCGGGCGATGAAACACCCCACAAATGGGCCGATTGAAGCCCCACGATTCGGGGCAGACGAAGCTGCTGTTGCTGAAGTTCGGAGTAGGTCACCAACAAGCTGCCCTTGCCCTCTCTCTGCCCCTGCCCTCGCTCACTCTCCAGCTGCGCATGCGAGTTGGGGGCTATGCGTGAGTGGATAGGGCGGGGGATGGGGTAAAAGGAGCGAATGAATAATATTAATATAATATCAAGAGAGGTGGTAAGTGTGTGTGTGTGTGTGTGTGTGTGCGTGTGTGCGTGCGTGCGTGCGTGCGTGCGTGTGTGTGTGTGACTGACGCCACAGGTCACCCCCCCCCCTGCAATCGCGCATTGAGGGGACAGGACCCAACGGGTCCCACTTAGTCTAGTAAGATAGAAAAGTGTCTGATTACTGCGGGGAGGTTCCATGGCAACAGAATTGTTTTCCCAATACTGCTATATCCTCCAATATTTTTTTCTTTCTTCTTGTCGATTTCCAAGCTAACTCTTAAGTGGTTCTCTCGTTATTCCTTAATGCATAAACCAAAATGGAACGTGGGAAAAGGATAATGAGGTGGATATTCAACAATCAAAAAGTTGAACGGTGCAGCACCGTTGACAGCTAAATGGCCTGCTCCTGCTCCTATTTCCCATCTTCCTTTTGTTTAGGCATAAAGTTGTCTAGTACTGATTCCAGACATTGTATGTAGTGTTTGTCTCCTTGTCTGAGAAAGGATCTTCTTGCCATGGAGGAAATGCAACAAAGGTTTGCTAGACTGATTCCTGAGATAGCAGGAGAGAATGGGCCAATTAGATCTATATTCTATGCAGTATAAAAGAATGGGGGAAACTCATAAAAACCCCAACCATATTTGGCACATAACCAGAGTCCAGAAACAGGTTCACAGCCTCAGCCTCAAGTTCAGGAAAAATTCCTTGAGCCCCGAGAGTAGTGACCTGGAAGAATTGTTTATTGCAGTGGACAGTGTGAGCAAAGTTATTAAATATGTTCAAGGAGAGAGATATATTTCTTACGGTAGATACAAAATGCTGGAGTAACTCAGCGGGACAGGCAGCATCTCTGGAGAGAAGGAATGGGTGACGATTCGGGTTGAGACCTTTCTTCAGCATTTCTTAATGCTAAAGGGGAACAAGGGATGTTGGTAGAAGACAAAACAGAGTATTGAAGAGAACAATCAGTCATTATTGCATTGAATAGTGGTGTTAGTTTGAAGGGTTGCATGACTTATTCCTTTCATTCTTAAATATATATAATTCTCTGATTTGTTGGAATCAATGTTGATTTGTACTTGTGTAAGGGAAGAAAAAACCTTCAACATGATCACTGTGTTTCAATTTGGCCATTAGCTCATCAAACTCTCTAAGCAGAATCACATTCCAAGTTCTACCCACATTGTTGGCTCCTTTATTATTTAAATATCTAGTAGGAATAGCAATTAATTACATACGGGTATAAGTATTCATTACCTGAATATTCTGGGTTGAGCTCTTTTGCTGTCTGTATTCGAAATAGATTTAATTTCATTGTTTGTATAACACTTTCCAGTCGGCATACACGGCTCACGAGAAATTCATAATTTTTCCATAGAACCTCACTTTCAACACCAAATGCTTTTCTGGCATGGAGGGGACTGACAGGCCTGTGACTGTTATAATCATTAATCTTGGGTACTCCAGAGGCCTCAACACCGAATCCCAGGCTCTCTAATTCTTGAATTATAGCATCTGTTTGCTCCTCAGCTGCAATGATCCGATGTTGAAGCACAGTAAATGACTCGGGTACTGTAGCACCAATGTGTATTGGAGGTATTGGTGCATGCGCCATGTTTAAAGCATCAGTAGTCATCTGTAAAATTAAAAACACCTAATTAAAATAATTCTGTGTCCCTCAACAGTATTAGGTGCAATTAAACTGTTTTGGTTCAGCCCTTAATAGCAATGTTATAAGGAAATTATATTTTATGTACATTTTCTTATTACACTTCGTTAGTGCATGTGGGTATTGATTTAGTCAAGCAGTACCTAAGACTCTATTTTCCTTGCTTCATATTCTCTCCTGCAAAACTGACTGGTACTCACTATCCCATACTGTCCCCAAACATTCTCTCTCCTGCCCTTCACAAGATTTCTATGACTTTCTTTCTTATTATCTCCTTGGGACCACAGCACTGGCAAATGCAGAACTCTGGAAGAACTCAGTAGGTTAAGCAGCATCTGTGGAGGCAAAATATTTGAGTCAATGTTTCCAGTTGAGACCCTGATCAAGACTGAGAGAGAACGGGAAAGAGCCAGTGCAGTCTGTAGAGGTGTGGGACAGAGGCTGGTAGGTGCAGCCAGTTGGGAAAGGGGATGATTGGCAGAGGGAACCAACCGGAAAAAGATGGGAGGAATAAACAAAGAGAGAAGAAAACTAGATGGACAGGTGAATGTGTGAGGGAGGAGTGCACCAGAGTTGTGGGTTACTTCAAATAGCAAAATTCAAATTTCATCCCATAAGTTGTTTTCTCCAGTTTGTGTCTGGCCTCTCAAAATGATCTAGATTCTAGCCTGATCCATTTTGCCAACCCATTTTTTTAACATTCACTGTGACCCTAACATTGTCTGCGTTACATCAGTGGTTTTCAGAAGGACCACACAACCAGGAGAAATACACTCGGTCTTTCAAAGACAAGATACTCTTTGATGTCAGGGAAAAAAAGTCATAATGATACCTTGCAATGAGAAGCCAGGAAATTGACTAGCTCTTTATTCATTTCACCTCTACCCCAATTGAAGGCATTGGACTTGTCCAAGAAACTAATGTGCAACAATGATGAGAACTATATTCTGCACTCTGTATCTTTCCCTTTGCTCTATCTATTGTGCTTCAGTTTGACCTGATTGTATCTACTTGTGGTATATCTGATCTGATTGCAATGCATGCAAAATAATTCCTTACACTGTGCATGTGACAATAATAAACCTAAACAATAATAAACCTAAACCTCCTCCCTCCGGTGTAAATAGCCAGCAATGCAATGTTGGGACTTCCTTGCAGAAAAAGATAGAGCTGAATTGCATCATATATTCCTGTGCAGGATGATGAAGGGGGATCTTGTAGAGATTAATAAGATCACGAGGGATAAAAATAGGGTCAATGCACATAATCTTTTACCCAGGTAGGGGAATCAGGAACCGGAGGACATAGGCTTAAGGTGAGAGGGGAAAGATATAATTGGAACTTGGGAGCATCTTTGTGTGGCATACGGAACAAACTACCAGAGGAGGTAGCTGAATTGAGGCAGGTACTATAACACGTAAAATATATTTGGACAGGTACATGGATAAGAAAGGCTTAGAGGGATATGAGCCAAACGCAGGCGGGTGGGACAAGTATAGACAAGTGGGACCAGATGAGGTATCTTGCTCAGCATGGGCAAGTCGGGCCGAAGGGCTGTATGACACTGTGATTCTAAGTAGCTCTGACGGGACAAAGTACCGGGGTACCAGCTGGAAATGTAATACATTTTTTCGCTACCCTTCGGATTCGAAGACGCTGGAAGACAAACCGACCTTAAATTTCGGCACCTGCCAACGGTGTTTCTCTTTCGCGGCGGATGGTGGATCAGCGGTTGCGGGTTATTTTCGACCACTTTGCAGAGGTCGGGGTAGGTAGGCTGCAAGCGGCCAACGGCGGCGGTAGGCCCGGATTCCCGTCGCCATGGCGACGCCAAACCGCCGCCGGGGCGCCCCCGCCCCCGCCCCTGCCCCACGCATGCGCGACTACTGCCCTTTCCAACTACCATTGCCCAGGGCAGCAGTGAAGGGCTTGAGGTGGTTCCCAATGAAGGGACTAAAAGAACTACGACCAAGTCCTTGTGATATCTCACTGAGAAGACTAGAATGGGGAAAAGGAACATGCAAGCAGTGATATTAAAACAAAAATTCTGTAGATACTGGAAATCTGAAATCAAAGCAGATAATGCTGGGAAACTCAGTTATGGTATGGTACTTGATTTGTTAGTGCATCAATCAGGTAGAATGCTTTTATGGGTAATATAATAGTTATCATAAAAAACCCCACAAAGTGCTGGAGTAACTCAGTGGATCAGGCAGCAAGTTTTTACTCGCAATATAATAGTTACCCTATCTTACAGTATCTTAAAGTATCATTGATCATTACATTGGATCAGTGTTGTAAAACATTTGCTATTTTATAACCATATAACAATTACAGCACGGAAAACAGGCCATCTTGGCCCTTCAAGTCTGTGCCAAACACTTATTTTCCCCTAGTCCCATCTACCTGCGCTCATTTTTCCCAGTTTTATTTTTATAATCGAAAACAAGAATTGGAATCATGATGGGAATAGATAGGGTGAAGGCACAGTCTTTTACCCAGGGTAGGGGAATCAAAAACTAGGGGACATCAGTTTAAGATGAGAAGGGAAAGATTTAATAGGAACCCGTGAGGCAACGTTTTTATATATAGGATGGGCATATAGAAAAGGCTGCCAGAGCAGGTAGTTGAGGCAGGTACTGTAGCAACATTTAAAATACATTTGGACAGGAAAGGCTTAGAAGGATATTGGCCAAACACAGGCAGGTGGGACTAGTGTAGATGGGGCATCTTGATCAGCAGGAGCAAATTGTTTCCATGCTCTTTCACTATAATAGAATCAGTCTTTGTAGAGATTTTCAAAATCTAATGAAAGAAAGAGTAATTATTGTATTACTAGTAAAAACTTACTGCCTGATCCACTAATTTACTCCAGAGTTTGTACTTTTTTTGTTCCAAAAAACTTTATTCCCTTTCTGGTTTCAAGAAGTATTTTACCCATCCCTCCAGAAACAATTCAGCTGCTGTGGTATTTCAACCAGTTGCACGTGAAGGTAGATGCACTGACCAAATCATAATTGCTTTTGAGACCGTTGGCATCAAGTTTCTCTGTTTTGGACACAACAGTGAAGTAGACTTAAAACTCATCAACACTTTGGAATTTTTACTCCACAGTGTTTGACCCTTCAACCTAACTTGCTCATGCTGATCAAGATGCCCCCATCTACACTAGTTCCACATGCCTGCGTTTGGCCCATATCCTTCAAACCTTCCCTGTCCATGTACCTGTCCAAATCTCTTTCTAAATGTTGTAATAGTACCTGCATTAAGAATATCACTGAGTATTAACTAAACAATTGCCATGGAGACATCACTGAGCTCATAAGGAACATTTGAGATAAAATTCTGTATTGTTTTTGGAGAGATGAGAAAGTCTTCTTGAATTTCAAAATCTAGGCTCTGTGTCTTGGCTTTTGATTGCCTATTTGAAAGTCTATATTTAGCCATATTTGTTGATAACCATAATTTGAATATGTATGGAGGGTTGCAATCAAGTACTAATTATATGTAATTTTTGTAGAGTGCATATGTTGGTTTTACACACCCAATTCCATTAAAAAGTGCTACATCTCGTGACATAATACAAAAAATAAATGGCATTTACAACATTATTTGTAAGCTCAGGACATCACAAAGAGATTTGTGGCTGCCAGGCCTATCAAAGAAAAGTAATTAATTTGGGCAGATTTAGACAAACAGTGACATGATACTATTTTTATTGTCTTCATTAATCACAGCATTACAAATCTTTTTCATATTCAAGTCTAGTTACATCAGTTATGAAACCAATGAGGTCCATGAACACCCATCAATATTTTGAGGTAACTTTTATTAACATGCGTAGATTAAATAAATACATCACTCATCCACATTGATAGCTACAAAGTAATGCACTGGTTTAGCCTCCTTTACCCATCAGGTGTTTTTTCGTATTCTGTTCTGGTTTCAACAATATGATGTAACATTTAGGAGCAAAATTGCAGGTAGCCAGACCAAAGCTCGAAGACAAAATTGCAAATATTTCAACAGCCACTGTGTATTTTCCAGGCGAACTAATGTAAGCTGGAATGAAAGTTATCCAAACTGCAGAAAAGATTAACATGCTGAAAGTGATAAACTTGGCTTCATTGAAGTTGTCTGGCAGTTTTCGTGCAAAAAAAGCTAAAATGACGGAGATAGCTGCCAGCAAGCCAATGTAACCCAAGACACAAGAGAACGCTTCTACAGAGCCAACATCACATTCCAAGATCACTTTAGTACTTTGATGTTTGGTGTTTTTAATTGGAAATGGAGGTGCGCTAACCAGCCATAAAGTGCATATTACAACTTGAAAAAAAGTGCATGCAAAAACACTTGCCCTTTGCTGACGGGGCCCAAAATATTTCATCATGTTATTGTTAGGAAGAGTAGCACTAAATGCCATTAACACAACAATTGTTTTGCCGAGGATGCAGGAAATGCACAAAGCAAAGCTAACTCCAAATACTGTATGTCGTAACATGCAGGACCAGACAGATGGCTGGCCAATGAAAGACAGTGAGCATAAAAAGCAAAGAACTAATGAAACTAACAGAAGAAAACTCAACTCCATATTATTTGCTCTCACAACAGGAGTATTTCGGTAATGGATAAAAATGGCTAATATTACAACAGTTAGGCAGACTCCAAACAATGCTACAGTTGTTAATATGATCCCCAGGGTATCTTCAAATGAAAGAAACTCGATTTCTTTCAGGACACATTTATCATGTTCTTGATTTGACCAATAGTCAATTGGACATGTCAAACAATGTATAGAATCTGCAAATTAAAATAAATTTTGAAATAAGCAAATATAAACAACTGTATGAATGAGATATTTATCAATATGCATAAATCTGCCATTTAAATTATTTTTTTAAATTATTTTGTATGTTTATTGGTATTTCATCCCAGGTTGGCATGGACTCAGTGGATAGAAGTGCCTTTAAAAAGCTATATCTTTCAATTAATCAAAGGTGTGAACAATCAAAAAATACAACAAAGCTATTTTGAATGGTTATCAATGAAGTTATAACATTTGCTCTAAATACATTAATAGTAACTTTCAAAAATGCAAATAACAAAACGAAGATCACATTACATTTTCACACACCTGTTTGATTGCTAATTTTCCCCTCTGCACACTGCAAACAGTCAAAGCAGCATATTGGCTCTCCTTTTCGTGCGGCTTTTCTTGTTCCAGCTGGGCAACTTTCACTGCACACTGATTTTGGGATCTACGTCAATGTAAATACAACAGGAAATTTAGTGAAGGAAGAAACTGCAGATGCTGGTTACACACCGAAGATCGACACAAAATGCTGGAGTAACTCAGCAGGACAGGCTGAAGACGTGTCTTGACCCGAAACATCACCCATTAGTTCTCTCCAGAGATGCTGCCTGTCCCACTGAGTTACTCCAGCATTTTGTATCTATCTTCAGGGAATTTGGTGATTCAGTTCTAATCACATGTACTCCAAAAGTTACATATGACACATAGCAGATACACTATGAATCAATTAATATCTTTTAGGATTGTTAGCTGGTCCTGGAGTATATGTAATCCTTATTTTCCTTTGTTTTTCCGTGTTAAACATATTTCAGACATACAGCATGGAAACAGGCCATTCGTCCCACCGTGTCCACACCGACCATCAACTAATCCCATATTTAACCAATTTTGTTCTTCTGAAATTCCTAACAACTCCCTCACATTCTACCTCTCACCTGCACACTGACGGCAATTTACAGTGATCAATTAACCTACAAACACGTACATCTTGGCGATGTGGGGGGAAACCGGTTCACCCGAAGGTAACCCACGCGGTTACAGGGAGAACATGCAAACTCCACTCCGGACGTCATCGAGTGATATGATCGACCCCAGGTCTTAGGAGCTGTGAAGCAGCAGCTCCATCAGCGTCACCACTCTACTACCCTGAGCTTAGATATGTTGTGAGATACAGGATTCAAAAATACTGTGGATGAAATAGATACAATAAGTATACTTATAATAAGAATGTTAGTTTGCTCATTTACAATTGTAACAACCAATACAAATGTTTAAAAATATGACAAGATATAGAAATGTTTTGCATGAGGGTTATCTATTTTGTAAAAATACTGCAAATAACTATTTCACTTAAGACATTCAAAATTTCACTTTACTGCTTTGATTATTTGAGTTTCTTCTTTTAAGATTGAGTCTGCATTGGCAAAAAACAATTATCTTTGGCAGGGAGCAAAACAGAAATGAAAATTATTGTTATTTTAGGTTAAGGTTTATTATTGTCACACGTACTGAGGTACAGTGAAAAGTTTTGTTTTGCAAGCTATCCAAACCGATCAGATATATAATATTGAAATCTTCCATACTGCCATTATTGCCAATAATGAATAACTTTTGGTTAATTATTTGTGGGAGTAAATAGTAAGCTGGTACATCGTTTCATCCTATAAGATATAGAATGTCTATTATTCTATAGTTCCATGAAAATAAATTGAAATAATTACCTCTTTTTTCCTATTATTCCAAATAACAACGTCTTCATCAATGAAAAGCTCCTGCCCAGGAGCTGCCGATGCATCAAAAAGGCCAACAGTTACAATTTTAACAGAACCGTTTGCATCCATTTGCCAGTTCATGATATCATAGGAAGCAACAGGATCGCCATTTTCATCAAAATATACTTTATCACCATACCGGTTTGTAAACTTAACTTCTTTCAGGTAATGGAGTAGCTGTATGTTAACATTGAAAAATAATATTGTTATATTAACCTTTTAACAATAAATAATACAAATATCATTATTGATTAACACAATCTGACAATGCATAATGTAAAAATATCTTACTTGCCATGGTTCAAAGTGTGAAACATTTGCACAAGTTTTGTGCATGAATGGTCCTTTGTTCGACTCGCAGGTAACCAAATTATGAAGTGCATGAGCTATTGCATACACTGCTTTGTAGACGTTATATGAAACTCTCAATTGTGATACATCACTATACACACTGTCTATTTTCCCAATATCTTCTTGTCTTGTGCACATTGGTTTGGAACTAATCGTTGAAGTGATATAATCGGGCGAATTAAGAGTACAACTAAATAAATTTTCCCAGAATCGATTTATTAAAGCATTACCCGGAGTTGAAGATGGATGCACCTTCAGAAGAAATTCTTTGAATTGTGGAATTTTTTCATTACGAAAGGCAAATCCTAGGGTCCCACCAAATGATTTAAAGTTTTCTTTAGTTGCCAATAGAGCAGCAGTACTCCAAGTTTCACTTGCTATCCACTGTCTATTGGTAATATTCTGTCGCACTACTTCATTAACAAAATTAATTATGTCTCCCACACCAGCAAACAACACGATAATTTTCACTGTAGATTTTTTGATGGTTTCTACAATCTGAAGTATCTTTTCATGTGAATAGACTTTTGGAATTGTCTCTGTAAACCCAAGGCAAATGCCATAATTCTGAACCTGTTCATTAAATAACTGAACTAAATATTGACCATAATCATCTTCGATGGCTATAGACCCAACCCACGTCCAGCCAAAATGCTTCACAAGTTGTGCCATAGCTTTGGCTTGGAAACTATCACTAGGTATTGTCCTTAAAAAGGTGGGAAACTCCACTTTGTTGCTAAGGCATGAACATGAAGAAGAGTAGCTGACCTGTAAAATAGTAAATAAAAAATATAAAGACTCGGTGAAAAGATGGTGTCAGGAGGTATATTCACAATTTTGTCAAAAATATAGTAAATCTCATCAGAATTTAAAATTAACATCCATAACAATTCACATGAATTAAATGAATAACAATAACATTTGAAAATAGCTCCCGCATTCATTAATTCTTGCGGACGATTTAAAATACGAAGAAAGACACAAAATGCTGGAGTAACTCAGCGGGCGAGGCAGCATCTCTGGAGAGAAGGAATGGGCGACGTTTCGGGTTGAGACCCTTCTGCAGACTGATGTCAGGGGAGAGGGCGGGACAAAGATAGAATGTAGGCAAAGACAGTAAGACTAGTGGGAGAACTGGGAAGGGGATGGAGAGAGAAAGCAGGGGCTATCAGAAGTTAGAGAAGTCAATGTTCATACTGCTGGGGTTTAAACTACCTAAACAAAATATGAGGTGCTGTTCCTCCAATTTGCGCTCGGCCTCCTCCATTGTCAGAAAGGTCAGATTGGGAATGGGAGGGGGAGTTGAAGTGCTGGGCCACCGGGAGATCAGGTAGGTTAAGAAAGACTGTGCGGAGGTGTTCAGTGAAACGATCGCTGAGCCTGCGCTTGGTCTCGCCGATGTAGATAAGTTGACACCTGGAACAGCGGATACAGAGGAGGTGCAACTGAAGCTCTGCCTCACCTGGAAAGACTGGGTCGTTGGATGGAGTAGAGGGGGGAGGTAAAGATACAGGTGTTGCATCTCCTGCGGTTTCAGGGAAAGTACCTGGGGAGGGGCTGGTTTGAGTGGGAAATGGACGAGTTGACCAGGGCGTTTCGGAGGGAACGGTCTCTGCGGAAAGCAGAAAGGGGTGGAGATGGGAAGATGTGGCCAGTAGTGGGATCCCATTGGAGGTGGCAAAAATGTTGGAGGATTATATGCTGTATGCGACGGCTGATGGGGTAGAAGGTGGGGACAAGGGGGACTCTGTCCTTGTTATGAATGGGGGGGGAGGGGGAGTAAGAGCGGAGCTGCGGCATATCGAGGAGACCCTAGTGAGAGCCTCATCTATAATGGAAGAGGGGAACCCCTGTTTCCTAAAGAATGAAGACATCTCCGATGCCCTATGGAACACCTCATCCTGGGCGCAGATGCGGCATTGACGGAGGAATTGGGAGTAGGGGATAGAGTCTTTACAAGAAGCAAGGTGGAAAGAAGTGTGGTCAAGATAGCTATGTGAGTCAGTAGGTTTGTAGTAGATGTCGGTCAATAGTCTGTTTCCTGTGATGGAGACGGTGAGATCTAGAAACGGTAGGGAGATGTCGGAGATGGTCCAAGTGAATTTGAGTGCAGGATGGAAATTAGTGGTGAGGTTGATGAAGTCAGTGAGTTCTGCATGGGTGCAGGAAGTAACACCAATGCAGTCGTCAATGTAGCGGAGGTAGAGTTCGGGGATAGGGCCAGTGTACGCCTGGAACAGGGATTATTCGACGTACCATACAAAGAGGCAGGCATAGCTAGGGCCCATGCGAGCGCCCATAGCTATGCCTTGGATTGGGAGGAAGTGGGAGTAGTTGAAGGAGAAGTTGTTGAGGGTAAGGACCAGCTCTGCTAGACGGAGGGGTGTATTGGTAGACGGAAATTGGCTGGTTCTGCGGTATTAAAATACGATATGGAACTTATGATAAAGTGACTTTATACCACTTCATATCCAGAGAGAATTTGCATTTGTGTTGCAAACTAAATGTTTTTGGTATACCAACGCATCTTTAGTACTGTTCTTACCATAGGAATTCCAAATCGTCCTGCAATTCTTCCAATGATAATGGACTGTGTTGATCGTGCATCGCCAACTATTGCAGAAATTGGAGGTGATCCAACACATTTGGAATTATTGATGCTGTTATCTATTCCATTAAGGAGAGTGAATGCTGCCCTGACTGCCTGTGGTACTTTACGGCAGTTATCATAAATGCTGTAGCCTAGTTTTATATTTGGAAGGAGTGTTTGATCTTTGTTTATTTCTTGGATGGCGAAGATCATCATTTGAAGCCACCGAAATGTTCTGAAATTAAAACTGTTGAGGAAGAAAATGAGTCGCATTGCCCTTACTTTATAAAGTGAGTCGCAAGTTATCTCTTCATTCCATTTCTTGCAATAAACAAAATTGCACGCAAAATGCAATTTAAATGTAACATAGTCAAACCAGCACAATTAATTACAAAATTTAAACCAAGGGCTATTTAATATTGACGGTCCCATGTAAGTCGAGTTTACTTGTTCTGACTGAGTTCATCGAAGCAGCTTTCAATTGCAGTGGTGTACCCAATCTTGTAATAAAATGATTGGTGAAATCAATGAGTTTGTCATTTAATTACAGAGAATTACTATTGGTTATAGAGTCATATACATACATCAAGGAAATACAAATATCTTTGTTGGAATGGACCCAACTGGTTCATGCTGACAGATACCCCATTTAAGCCACATTAACCGTTCATGCTTCAAGAAAAAAAGTGTTTACATGACATAAAATAAACGAAACCTCAAATTTTTGGGTAGCGATTTGTAAGTTTTGTGAGGACAAATTTCCATGGCCATAAGCAAGGATTACCTGTAGCCATTCCATCAGTATATATTTTGGCAATATATATTTGCAATATATATTTGGCAGTATATATTTGCATTATCACAGTTGGTACGATTGAGACATTTGAATGAATAAATGAATGAATACGTTTATTGGCCAAGTATTCACATGCAAGGAATTTGCCTTGGTGTTCCACCCACAAGTGACAACATGACATACAGTGACAGTTAGGAATGACACATAAAACATTAAATGTTTTTAGACATGTTGGGTTTTTTTCAGTTAAATGTTCAGTCATCTACTTAATGGAAATTAGGCATTCAAGATAATTTCTACCTCTTGTCTTTAGTTCTTACCATGAACCATTATTTCTGCTAATAAAAGGAATCTGATTTATTTGTTTAAACTGAGAGGATAAATAATGTTTAACATTGGGTGTTTCTTTAAAAACATTCAATCTATTTGTTGGCAACAAACGCCTATCAACAATGACTGCTTTTAAAATTATTTTGAACTTTAAACATTTCATTTGATTTAACTCAATATAGGAACAAATTCCTACTAGCTGCCATCACTAAAATCTTCTATTTTTTTCTCTTCCCATTGTAATCAAAGCCAGAATATTTAATTATTTCAAAAATCATCTATTATAGCTCTGACCATTTTTTGTTTATGAAAATATATTGTGCCCAAAGTTTTCAAGCTAACAAGAATAAATAATATAATTATTTAGTCTAATTTCAATTTGAACAATTGCAATGTTGCATTGTATACTTTTTCCATATACAATGTTTTATAGAGATTTGTTTAAGCATAAGAGCATTAAAAATCAATGGTGTTATTGAATCTCACAAGAATTTAGTGAAGAAGTCACAAATAGATTCTTAGTTTAAGAAAGAACTGCAGATGCTGAAAAAACTAAGCAGATGTTTAGTTCGTCACTTTATATGCACTGAAACATTATTGATAGAAATTGAAAAATTTTAACCTGCTGCATATCCAGTAAAGATCTTTTTTACTTTGAAAAAACAGAATACCTATCATTCTTGATGATTTTTAAGTATTTTAAATATTTGACAGGAAGCTCGTGATAAAACATTTAAACTCACCCCTCACACCACAGATCCTCAGGCTTTGCCTTATAGGAAAGTTCAGGTGCAGATACTGAAAAGTGAATAGGAAACAATCCACCAATGATGATATCACCATCTTCGTGGACTCCGTACAGATTAAACTTCTCAAGTAGTTGACATGTTGGATTGGTGACCCCAAGCACTGAGAGAGAGAATGCATGTGCTAGGGCAAAACGAACAAAGAAACTCATTATTGCCTTCATCACAGGTGAAAGCAGACTGATTTATTTCAGTGTCAGCTCCTTTATATACAGCTGGTACATTTGGCAGAACCCATCATTTTACAAGAACTTAAAAACTAAAATATTCCCAAAAGTATTCAACAGTATTGCATGCTTTAATCTGCACTGGGAAAAGCAACTACAACAGCACTGAACAAAATTATTATTGTGTACAATTTTGAGTCACAGAAAGTGGAAAATGATTTGTACACAGGTGACCTCTGGGTGAAGGAATGTGAATAATGAACAATACTCTGATAAACCAAGTGACTGATAGTAATAGATTCCAGTGGTTTGTATTGGAGGATGGAGGATAAAATACACATGACCTCATTTATCCCGAAATTCCAACAATAAATCATATTTTAATCTATAATAATATGAATGTGCAAGCAAGCTTTGTATCCATTTCTAGTTCATCCATTCCCTCATTATATTTTTATATACGATGTAGTTATTTGTTCAAAGCATAAATTCAAATAAACACGTAATGTTAACCCATTTGCAACAAAGTCTGCAGAACAGAGAACAACAGATATTAAACAGGAGCAGGAAATTTAGCCTGATTTTCTCCCTTTAGTCTGCATAATATGGAAGCTTATTGCACCTGAACTGTCTAGATAAACTAACACTGGTCTCCTCTCCATGTCTATGTGTAGGGACAGGAGATTTATGATTGGAGATTGGTGCAGGATGGAAGGATCTAAATTCCTGAGATATTGGGACCAGTCTGGGGAAGAAGGAGATGTTAGACTCGGGTAGGATCGGGAGCATATGCTGGAGGGATCATTTGCTAGAGCTTTATGGGTGTGTTTAAACCTAAAGAGAAAGGTATAGGGACCTGTACAGGGAACAAAGGAATGGGGAAAAGCAGGTGGAGACAGAGAAATCAAAAGGCTGATTGATTACAGTCTAATAACTGCAAAAAAATTAATACTAAAATTTTGGAAAAAACCAGCAGCCCCCACAATTAAAATGTGGATTACGGAAATGACTGAGACCTTGCACTTGGAAAAAATAAGACTTGTCTTAATTGACAAACCAGAACTTTTTGTAAGCTATGTAAGAAATCTGTAATTAAATTGTCGCTTACTATTATTTGTATACATGCTTCTAATTAAAATATTTATTAAAAAAAGGTGAAAAACAATCTGACCCACAATGGAGGTCAACGTCAACTTAACAAGTTTGCAATGTCCTAAGTTATACGCAACTGTGGTAAATGGCAAACTGGAATTAGTTTTAGTCACATTACCTTTTGCAGCTAACAAAGACTTTCACTGCCAGAGTGAGGTTACATCATCTATTGCATTTGGTGCTCCCAATGTGACCTCATCTACCATTTGTGAGACCAAATGTAGATTTGGTGACCATTTCATTGAACACTTACACTCTGACCGCTAAAGCCTGCTAGCATTTTAACTCCTCTTTTCATTCCCACACTGATCTTTCTGCCCTTGGTTAACTCCATTACCAGAGGGAGGCGACACAAACTTGAAGAATAGCCCCTCATATTCCGTGTGGGTAGCCTGCAACCCAGTGGTATGAACATTGAATTCTCCAATTTCAAGTACCATCCCCACTGCCTTGGGTACACATTTCTTACACCAGCCCTGTCACCCTTTCCCCTTTGGCTCATATTCCATCCCTCCCATCTCAGAGTCCCCCATTTCCCTGATATCCTCCCACTCTATCCCCTTCCACCTATATCCTTTCCTTCGGCTTTGAATGTCACTTTTGTCTTTCGTTATTTGTCACTCTTTTGCATCGTTTTCACCTTTAGCATTTGTCACCATTTCCACCCACCAATCCCTCCCTTCACCTCCACGTACCCAACTATCACTTGCCAGGCTTTGTCCAGTCCCCATTTTTCCTCTCTAGCTTTCTCCCCCTCACTCCCTCAGTCTGACGAGAAGTCCCAACATGAAATATCATCTGTCCATTCCCACCATTAGTGCTGCCTGACCCGTTGAATTCCATCAGCACTTTGTTTTTTGCTAAAGGCTTCCATTCATCTGGCATCTTTCATGCTCATCGTGCTTAATAGCCAAAAACATTTAGTTAATTATATAATGTGGAAAATTCAACAAATTGCCAATTTATGCAAACAGCATGTGGAAATAACATGATCATTTGTGTTAGTGATCCCAGGACAGAACACTGGGATAACTCAACCGATCTTTTTATAGAGCATGGAATCTTTTATTTTCACCAGAGTAGATGGAGCCTCCTAAGGGTAAATGTCTGATGGTGCAGCCTTCCTGTAGCAAGAGTTTTAACATCCAATATCAAGGGGAGTGAGGGAAACAAAAGTGAGCCCAGTTAGCATCTGCCATCTGCGAGAGATGATGGTGCGGCTTTGACGTTATTCTGCCTAGAGTGGGGAATGTTTGCTCTGTGGTTGCATTTGCTGTTGTGGCTGGCTAGGCCTAACCTTGACAGGCAGACCCTCCCACAGCTTCCACAGGTGAAGTTGCCTCTGATCGTTGGATTTGGGAGTGTGTTTCTGTTGCCATTGATCATTTTGCGGCCTGGCCTCAGGGGGTCTTGAACCATAAGCTGTGGTGGTGCATCATACTCGCCTGGAGGTCCTCTCTCCACAGTTCGAAGGCATAAAATACTGAAAACGTGCTTGAGAGGGATTAGCACACAAATGGATATACTGGAAAAATTAACATTTTCCACTTTCGCCCCGATTAATATCCTTGCCTTTGCAATACAGATTTTCAGAATTTACAATTTTGAACCATTTCGTTCTGATTTGGTCTCATTATTCAAAATATAACTTCAAAACAAACTTAATTTGTGTTTATACATAATTTGTTAAAACCACTCAGAAAAACAAAGTAAGTTTAGGGAAAGTATCTCATTGCTAAAGAAAAGCTCTCCATTTTAGAATATGTACATAGAAATTATAGTTTGCATTTAGGCAACTGGAGATTTACTAAAAAACTGTTCAGATCCTTTCTCAGTGATCAACAGAACTAAGAATAAAGTTTTAATTGCATATCCAGTCCTATTTACTATATTAAGCGATTGTACTTTAAGTAAACTAAACCGTTTAAATTTCCCATGTGATATAAAATTAATTAGCTGACACTCATACAGCTGTGTTCCCTGTTTTATCTCACAACACCAACTGGAAGCTAAACCTCCAGAGGAAAGAACATTGTTCACATTCAATCCTTCTGTGATAGAAGTCGGGAGCCATCAGGGGTTTGGTGTTGGTATATTATTTCATATGAACTGAGATACATTGTAAAACTTTTGTTGCGTGCTATCCAGTCAAATCACATCATTCTTCGTCTTGCGTTTGAGGCAACAGAAGTTATGTAACGCCCTCCAGGCACTGTAGCCACTTCAATGTGCTGTTGTCGAGGGCTGTGAGGTCTACCCCTCCACCAGGGGGGTGGAGGACAGCGCAGTCAAAAATGACGTGCTGCGCTGTTTACTTGTCTGCTCCACGCACGCAGGCTGCTCGATGAACGCAGCCCCCAGCGATGCATGTTGCCGTTAAACCGGCCGACCCCTGTACGGAGCCGGATCAGGGTGACCCACTGTTTGCGGGCAGGTCCGAGCCAGGTGGGGCTGTGATGTTCGGTGCAACAGTGAATGGTGGAGATCGCAAAGTCTGTTCCCAGCTGGTTCTCCATGCTCCTAGTGTGTTCCATACATGAGGATGATCAAGCCAAATACAACCAGAACAGGTAGTGCAAAGAGAAAAATACCAAAGTGCAGAATATAGTGTTATACAGTCATTACACGACAGCTACAGAGAAAAGAATCCAAGGCCCGCAATGTGTAAGGGGTTATGGGGAGAAGGCAGAAGAATGTGGTTAGGAGGGAGAGAAAGATGGCGGAGTAGACTTAATGGGCCGAATGGCCTAATTCTGCTCCTATCACCTATGACCATTCATGTGTGTATATATTTATATCATGGTATATGGACACATTTATCTGTTTTGTAGTAAATGCCTACTATTTTCTGTGTGCTTAAGCAAAGCAAGAATTTCATTGTCCTATACAGGGACACATGACAATAAACTCACTTGAACTTGAACTTGAACTTGAACACTTGGACCTTAATGAAATGGGTTGTAAGATCGGGATTACACCCTAACCTATGGGAGGACCATTCGGTCATATTCTTAATACGAGTTAAACTCTTGGGCCTTGTTCTGTTGACAAAAACCTGCAAATTCAGCAAAAACCTGCAATTTCAGTCTTTTTTTAAACATATGTATCATGAGTATTTCACAGAAAGAGCACTGGTTACCAATATATAAAGCTGGTGGATTGGAAGAAATGATTGCCTTGGAAGTGATTTGAAATGAACACCTAATTCATTAAAGACCCAGGAAACAAATCTATATCTTCAACTACTTATAAAACAGTATATTCCACTAAATAGTCATCTAATTTTGAGTGTTGCAAAATGTCAAATGTTATCATTACATTTTAGGTTGATTAGAGGCATGTGTGCCCAGATAGTTGATCACATATCTCTCTTGAATTCCATCCACTGAGTGTATGAATGGAGATTTCCTGTCTCAACTCCATTTTGATTAATAAGAGGTATTATTAGTGAGAGAGCTCTACATAGCATGAATATCTCCAAACAAAAGTATTTAACATGACCAAGCTCTGTATCAAAGGGAGATGAAGAGTCACTGTGAATACAGCTGCAACATTGCTGCAAATTTATTACATTTAGAATTATGTGACAGTTCAGTAGAACACCTCATTAATTAGTTAATTGCTCAAAGCAAGACGTTAATATGTAATCATATCCAAAATTAATGCTATCATTATTGCAATTTACTGATATTGCCATTGAACTAAGAGTCGGACTGATGCTGAATTTAATGCAAATGTAAGCTAGATATTAACTTTGTGTGATAAAATATTTTCACTTATTATCTGTCATTTTTGGATTCAGTCAAGATTGTCTTAAAGATCATCTGAGGAGCAATTACTAAGATGATTTTTCAGAAACTGAGTCAGTCTCATTAGATTGTGTTTATTGATTTTTTTTTATCATCGTTCTGAAACACATTGAAGATCAAACTAATGTCCAGGATTTAAACGTCAATATTATAACTAAATGACCCAGTCAGAGGCTGATATTTTCTGCTGTGACAAGCTTTCTAACTTATTACAATGTTTTTCATTTTCTCAAGTCATGTGGGCTGTGTGATTTAAAACGCTTTTCACCTGGATCTGCAAGTTTCCAACAACATTTAAGAAACTTTAAGTAATTTGATTTAAGCAATTCAATCGATCAGCATCATTAACGCACCAAATTGCACAATATACCATTATATTTCAGCAACAATTCAAGGTATTTTAAAAAGTCCCTCACAAATACTCAATCTCCAAAAATACAAGCAGAGCAGGACATGGAAACATTACCATTAACAAGTTCCAAATCTCAAGTAGGAGCAGGAGTAGGTCAATTATTCAATATGATTAAGGCTGATCTGCCCCAGGCCTCATCTCTTCTTAAGATAGACATAAAAAGCTGGAGTAACTCAGCAGGCCAGGCAGCATCTCTGGAGAGAATGAATGGGTGATGTTTTGGGTCGAGACCCTTCTTCAGACTAGTCAGGGGAAAGGGAAATTATATAGACAATGCTGTAGAGAGATATAGAAAAGAACAAAAGAACAAAAAGTAACAATGATAAAGGAAACAGGCCATTGCTAGCTGTTTGCTAGGTGTGAACGGTAACCTGGTGTGACCGGTGGGGGAGGGATGGAAAGAGAGGGAGTGCAGGGGCTTCTCTCCTCATCACATCTTATCTTGACTCAGTCCAAAAGTGACAGGTAATAAAAGAGCAGTTAACTAAGAACTATGGCCAGTTGCCTCAGTTCAATGATCTTTACAAATTCTATCCAGTTCCTCTTTATGTTCACCCCATGATCAATTCTCCACAATGCTCCAGGGTAAAGAAATCCAGGGATCCATCACACTGTGAGAATAAGTCCCTAAGCAACTCAAATTTAAATGATTGCCTCCTTCCTCTTCCATGGAGCTTCCGCAGAGATGGCCATCAATTTTAGTTCCTAGGCATCCTTATCGCCTGTAACCTAGCCTGGTCCCCCCACAATGATGCAGTGATCAAGAAAGTGCAATAGCATATTTGCTTTCTTAGGTATCAGAAAAGATTCAGCATGTGCACAAGTATTCTCTTGAACTTCTACGGGTGCGCTACAGAATGTAAAATGTCTAAACCGTCATTCAATCATGGCTAATCTATCTTTCCCTCTCAATCCCATTCTCCTACCTTCTCCCCATAACCCCTGATGTTGCCAGGACTAGAGTGTGAAAGCTATAGGGAGAGGTTGAGTAGGCTGGGTCTCTATTCATTGGAGCGCAGGAGGATGAAGGGAGACCTTATAGAGGTGTACAAAATCATGAGAGGAATAGATCAGGTAGATGCAGAGTCTTTTGCCCAGAGTAGGGGAATTGAGGACCAGAGGACATAGGTTCAAGGTGAAGGGGAAAAGATTTAATAGGAATCTGAGCGGTGACTTTTTCACACAAGGGGTGGTGAGTGTATAGAACAAGCTGCCAGAGATAGTCGAGGCTGGGACTACCCCATTGTTTAAGAAACAGTGAGACACATGAATAGGTCAGGTTTGGAGGGATATGGACCAAGCGCAGGCAAGTGGGACTAGTGTAGCTGGGACATTGTTGGTCGGTGTGGCCGAGTTGAGCCGAAGGGCTTGTTTCCACACCATATCACTCTATGACTCTATCACGAATCTGTCAATCTCTGGCTTAAAAATATTAATTGACTTGGCTTCCACAGCCATCTGCGGCAATGAAAACATAAAGGGATTTTGCTGGTGTTTGCAATTTGACATGAGTTTATTAATGATTGCATGTCAAAACAGGGCGGACCACGTGAAGGTTGCAATCGTCCACCCCTTCTTTACACAATGCTGATTAATAACACAGGGAAGGCAAATAGGATTGTTTTTTTATTTTATATTTCTTTGGATGAGCTATCCTCAGAATCTTATCTGGAATTGAGATATTTTTACAATGCCTCCCCTTTCTTCCACATTCTGCACCTAATTCTGTTCTGCAGTTGCTTGCCAAATAGCAAAGACAGTGACAAGAGGTGTCGCTTCACATTGGTGAAGTTAAGCTTGCTATAAAATTTGATGCCCATTTTTCAGGCAGCTGAAGCTCTTACTGGGTGCATCCAACTCTAACCTGGCATCTCAAGAAGGAGAAATTATGTTCACAGAATCAGGTTTTCTACTTACCCAATATCAATCATTGGCCCATTAGAATTGGGAAACCAGCAGGATGTAGTTCAAGCAATCAACACATCATACAGTTATTCTTTCCAAAAGGTGTAACAGGAAGGAGACCTTTATGATATCACATTTTGCCATCAGATCAATTGCATGCCTTCCAGTACGTCCAGCAGGGGGAATGGATTTCTGTTCTTATGGATGAAATGGTGGTACCATGGCGCAGCCTTACAGCACCAGAGACCCGGGCTCGATCTTGAATACAGGTGCTGTCCGTACGGAGTTTGTACGTTCTTCATGTGACCGTGCAAGTTTACTCCGGGTGCTCCAGTTTCCTCCTACACTCCATGGGACGTGCAGGTTTGTAGGTTAATTGGCTTTGGTAAAATTGTAAAACTTTTCCATAGCATGTAAGGATAGTGTTAGTGTACTGGGTGATTGCTGGTCGGCATGGACCTCGGTGGGCCGAAGGGCCTGTTTCCGCGCTGTATCTCTAAAATCTAATGTCTAAAATATTTAACTTCAAATTTGTTAAGAGTTTCAGAAATAGTTGGTCAATATATGACAGATATTGTACTGTTCTATGATAAAATTATATCAGATTGCTTTGATTTCCCATGTGATATAAAAAAATCAATCATCAAGTGCGCACACGCACCTGCGGTTGCTGTTGTATTTCATGCTAACCTGAAATTACTCTCAAAGGAAAAGGTTTTACACACATGTTGATATTTCAGAGATAAACTGAAGCTCATCGGAGGTGACCCATGTGGTGTATCCAGAGAGGATTCCTTTCTCCTCAGGTGAATCTGTCGACTCTAGTTATCATCAGCATATATGATTCTGCAAGCCACAGTGCAGGGAATTTTACATGGGATGAGATAGAAGTACGTTTAAAAATGATTTATCATGAGTGGGTACCAATGCTTCATAAATATTTGCCGATAATTCAGAGCGATGATTAATGTTTCAACAGCAATTGTTCATCATGTTCACTGGTGGGAAAATAACCCACACATGTAAATGGACGTCACATCAGGAGAAACCTCCAGTTTAAATTCCATTTGGAATATTTTGGAGGACCAAGAAACCAAGAACCAAGAAACCTGCGCAATCAAAGGTTTAAATCTATTTCCACTCTCTTTGTCAACATTTGTCGGCATTAAAACATTAGTTAAAATGCACAAATTTGCCTCTAGTTTCTATTTGATGGGAAGCTAATTGCTTTACAGCACCCCCCCCCCCCCCCCCTGGAAAGTTTACTCTCTCAGAGGGGAAACTACAGTAAACGTGGAACGCATGTTGGTTCCATTAAGACAAGCACAAGCCTGCGGGTCCCTTGTTCCTTCACAACTGGGGACCTGTTCATTTTGTCTATCAGCCTTGTGAACAAACAGACTGCCTTTAAATAAGCAAGAAACGTGAATGCCAATTCACCTTTGTTCCACAATAATAAAAAATAACCACAAAATGGTTAAATAAGCAAGCTGAGTTTAACATGAGTTTATTATAATATATACATTATTGTACTGTTATATGATAGAATTATATCAAATAGCTTTGATTTCCCATGTGATGTAAAAAATCAATCATCGAGTGCTGTTTACAGAGATTTTTAAGTAGGAAATACTAAAAAGTAAATAAATACTAAAAGATTAATTAAGTGGAAAATTTGTCTGGACTATATTGAATAAACTAGGTATGTTGCAAAGCCTACCTGAAGCGTCGTTGAAGATCTGCTGCTGAGGGTGTGCGCGATTTTGGCGCCGTTTAGAGGGGGCGGGTTTAAAACGCGATTTTCTCTAAGCTGTTCCAATCGAAAATGTTCAGCCTAGTTAATTATTAACGAAAAATCGCTGGAAGACCCCGTCGCAAAAGCTATTATTAGGTTTAAAGGCCTTGAATAATAGTTATAGTAGTTTAAAAATCAATCTTTAAACCCGCGACCGTCACCAACCGCTGGGTCTCATAAAGCAGATAGCAGAAGTTAGGTTGTATATTTTTACATTAAAAAGGGCTTCTAAAGATCCCGTTATACAAAGTTTACTATTGCGAGTAGCTCAATTTGGCCCCATTATATCGCGCAGTATTTTTCTCGGCATTTGAGGCACAAATCTACCGCAATGTGAACGTTCTAAACCAGCGCGTTCCACAGGGACCCACTGGAAAGCTGATTTAAATGGGCATTTATTTACAGCAATTAAACACTAAATTCCTTCCATTTGGCCTATAAATTAATGTAAATGAGATTTAAAAATCATGTTTTATTGTGAATTATTTGTGAATATTATTTGGACATTTAGGCTATTTAAAAATGTTAATCATTTATTAAGAAATGGATAGATGTTTAGATCTAGTAATTGAAGTCTGAAATTAGCTACAATTAGGTAACTAACTAATTATATGCTTTAATTTCAGGTCATCCAAGTAAGATTATTTTATATTTGTTTCAGAATGCTTCAATCTATGATAACTGAAAATTTCATTCAGTTCTCTTAATTTTTAAGAAAGTTATGGGCTTTTGACTGTTCACGATCACAGCTTTTTTGTTATGTCCATAGAAAATCAATAGGGAACAAGATGCTCATTTCCCAGTATGAAAATGGCCATAACTTTTTAAATACTTGAGATATGAAAGTGAATTAGGTGTCAAATTAAACTTATTTTTATGCTTTATCTGATGGGATAAATTACAGACTTGATTTTTAAAATCTCAAAATTTTGTAACATTGCTAAATAAACCCCAGAAATATCCATGGATATCATGATATTTGATTAACCAATGTCCATAGTTTTGGATGCAGGCAGCATACCAATTATTCACATGAACGTCCATACACTCAGCATTGATTGCACTGTTCATGCCGTATTACCATCTGATTCTGGGAGAGGTGAGCATCAAATAAAGACGGTCTGAAATACATAAAACCATTTTGCACCATTGAAAAGAAGCTGCTGGCAGTCTTTCTGGAAACGTTGTCTGATTAAACCTCGGCTTAATCAGACCTGGGATTTTAAATACAGTTGCAAAGTCATAATTTCTCAGAGGTAGTTACATAAAAGTGTGTATACGCACACCTTTCAATTCGCCAAGGGAGGGAAATTCGGTCCTACACAATGCCTAAAGACAATGGGATGTTGGCAAGCCTCTAGAAAGGGGAAAGATGCCTTAATAACGAAGAATGTTCAAATGCTTTGCAGAGGCTTATCAACTGGAGTCATTAGACTAAACATTTTCAGCAGAGGCGATGAAAAAGTTTAAATGCTTTCGCATCACAAAATTAATACGCAAACTGAACAATTTGATTAAGAAATCTCAGTCCTCACTCTTGCTATAAATCAAAGTCAAACTTCTCTAAAGGACACGAGAATTGATGACTGTTTTTAGAGATACAAAAATATGAAGCAGTTCTGCCCATTGCATTGTTTCTTGGCAACTTTGGATCAAGAATGCGCCTCGAATTACAGACAAATCTTCTGCATTACCAGATGAAATGAATATTTATTTCACCAAACACAAAATACATTTCACAAATCCACCCAAATTTATAGAAAACAAAATGTACAAATTTGACAGACTTCACGTTTAGTGTAAATGACAATAACTTCCTACGACACAACCAAATTCTGAGGAATGTCCACGATTAGTCAAGTTCAAATGCATATATATGTGATGGTGATGACTCGTATATATTTATACAGACAAGGAACAATGTTTCAATGGAAGAGTTTTTAAAAAAAAGTTATAAACAATATTTTTCTTTGCATCCAAATCACAGCCGAAGTAGGAAATAAATCTCTGGTTCACTGACTGTACTGGGTTCAGTTTGCAAGAGCGAGTCGTCAGTGTAAAAATCGTCAGTGTATCTGTGGAGCAAAGTACTACAGGAACCTTCAGGAATACCACGACCTTCCAAATCTTCTTCTTTAAGTTGGTTTAGGTATCCTGCAATGTAGGAACCTGTAGAGTGCCTATTAACTGTATGGTGTTGTATAGGGGTTTTCTTTCTAAAAACCACATCGCCAGAGGCACTGTTACCAGAAAGTTTATGCTTGTTGGCTTCCTGTATTTGTTTTGCCCTGTTGGCAACATAACGAACTCTGCTCTGGCTTCGAGACGAGAGCTTTCTTACCAGACCTCTTTGGTAACCAGATTCCAGCCTTATCATTGGAACACGACTTTCCTGATTTTCCTCTTGCTCCAGGGATACAAGTCTGCGTAGCTGCTCAGTTAAAGCATCTGCTGCCTTTGGCATATTTTTCTGGGAAGGAGTTGCTTTCTGCCCTCTAATACATGGCACAATGAAACTTTTGCTGATGAATTTATACTTGCTTTCAAAGGTGCAAGATATGTCCTCTGATGTCAGATCTCCAAGGCTCTTGGACTTACTCGCACTTGGTTGCTTTGCACCAATAAAGGGGTGGTTGGCAACGGATGACTCATTTGCAACTGAATGCAGTGAATTCCAAATATTCCTTTCAGAAATACAGAGTGCCCGTTCATTGGCAGTTTTTACTGGCGAGTTCTCCAAAATCAACAAATTGGTTGCTTTTTTACCCTTTTTCTGGCTCATTTGATAGAAATTGTCAGCTGGGGAAGAGCTTCCTGGGCCCAATTCTTCATTACAACTCTCTGGGGTGGTGATGGTGAAGTCTAGGTCATCTACGTCCATTAGACTACTGCCAACAGAATCGATGGGTGGAGATGCGTTAAGAATTTCATTATCGGTTGTCATATTAATACATTTATCATCAGCATCAATCCTGCTCCAAGTTTCATCATGGGTGCTGACTTGACCTGGATGACTAATGGTATCCAAATGCAAGGTCTTATCGAATGCTCCATCAATGGTTGTGCCACTTATGTTTCTATTTGGTGTGTATTTTACAGAAATAGGGGAGAGAATGTCTTCATTTATTATGGTATATGAGGAATGGTCTGACATCTCAGGGCTGGAGAAGATTGTTGGATCTTCTGTTAGATTCAAGCAGGCTTCCTTGGCTTTAATGTCCCTACACAGTAGATTTACAGGAGCATTTATTTCTAGACCATGAGGTTGTGACAGTCCAGACATCATGCTTCGAGTATGTTTGTTGGTTTCTTGAAAGTTTGAAACCATAGTCTGATTGATTCCATCTGGTGTATCAAATTGGGCAATGAGGGCTGATATGGGACTGCCTATTTCACTTTCACTGGGCAAGGACATAGCATCAATAAGATGAGAGACTGTGCTGTCAAGAGTCGTACCCAGATTTTGTGAAAGATCAAAATTATTTACAGAGACAGGTGAAGAAATGGAAGACATTGCGATATAACGTTCAATCTTTTCTTCAGTTTCTATACAATTTACATTACAACGTGGAACGGAAATATTTTCATTTGGTTCCCCTTGCAGCTTGGTGAGTTTCTGGTCTTGTGACAGTGGTCTTCTGGTCCACTGCCATAATGCCCCATTACATTGGGACTGTTCAGGTTTGTGCAACTGTCCTTGATCACACACCTCACCCTTCTCAATAAAATTATGTTCGGAAGTAGGGGTTTCAAAAGAAACATTATTGGATGAAGAGTGTTCTTTGTTTACTGATAACTCTTTCAAAATACTCTTTGTCAATTCTCGTGGCTGAGCTCCACTTAGCTCATTGGCACCTGATACTGGAATGCACTGAGGCAAAGGGGATGATGATGTCACCATTTTTTCCTCACAACCCTTTGATCTTGAGTTTGCCCCCGTTTTGGTTTCTGTAAAATAAATCATCAAAAAATCAGTTTAAAAAAAAAAGTCCTTTACAATGGCAAATGCAAACCAGTATACAACAATAGCTTGGGGTTCGGTCCCGACAGGGCCAGCACATGGAAACTAGAATGTGGCCTCTAAATAGTGTGATACTTGCAAACACATTCACAATCTATATTACAAATGTAACTGTTTCCAATATTCTGAGTAGTTAGACAATAGCCAATAGGCGCAGGAGTAGACTATTCGGTCCTTCGAGCCAGCACCGTCATTCAATGTGATCATTCACAATCAGTACCCCATTCCTGCCTACTCCCCATATCCCCCGACTCTAGTATTTTTAAGAGCCCTATCTAGCTCTCTCTTGACAGTATCCAGAGAACCGGCATCCACCGCCCTCTGAGGCAGAGAATTCCACAGACTCACAACTCTCTGTGTGAAAAAGTGTTTCCTCATCTCCGTTCTAAATGGCTTACCACTTATTCTTAAACGGTGGCCCCTGGTTATGGACTCCCCCAACATTGGGAACATGTTTCCTGCCTCTAGCATGTCCAAACCCTTAATAATCTTATATGTTTCAATAAGATCCCCTCTCATCTTTCTAAATTCCAGAGTATACAAGCTACAGCTGCTCCATTCTATCAACATATGACAGTCCCGTCATCCCGGGATTAACCTTGTGAACCTAGGCTGCACTCCCTCAATAGCAAGAATGTTCTTTCTCAAATTTGGAGACCAAACCTGCACACAATACTCAAGATGTGATCTCACTAGGGCCCTGTACAACTGCAGAAGGACCTCTTCGCTCCTATACTCAATGGACAAGAATTACTATCTTATGTTAATGAAATCGACCTTTCTCTAACTCTTTAACTCTGCTATGCATAAAGCCACCTTATGTTTACTGATGTGGTTTTAAAACTGCTACAAATGTACAGATGTGAACTCAGGCAAAGCAACACAGGCACTCATTTTAATCTTTTACTGAACACATTTTTATTTTAACAATTGACCCAAAATCAATTTATGCAGATGTGAAGTCATAAATATGTTTGTAAAAAGGACATGACGAGAACAAGAGACAAAAGAGACATAAGGTCCTTCACTGAGATTCTCCTTAAAATATCTTCCGTTTAAGTGTTATTATATTGCAAATCCAAAGCTTAATGGGGAAGTTTGGCGAATGCATCATTTTGATTTTTTTAATTCAGTGAAGCACCTTTCTCAAAGTTCAAGTTTACCTGGAGAAGATTCCTAGTCAGTTTTGAACTATGGAGAAACAAGACAGTAAGGATAGAACAAAAACAGAAATAAATGTTAAAATTATTCTCAAAGTTTCATAAAAAAAGATATCATGTAAGAATATTAAATAAAATAGATCATGGTTTTAAGATTTCCCTCACCTCTAATGGGATCCCACTACTGGCCACATTTCCCATCTCCATCTCTTTCTGCTTTCCATAGAGATTGTTCCCTCTGCAACTCCCTGGTCAACTTGTACCTTCCCACCCAAACCACCACATGCCCAGGTACTTTCCCCAGCAACTGCAAGAGATGCAACACCTGTCCCTTTTCCTCACCCTCTCCACTACATCCAAGGATCGTGGCAGTCTTTTCAGGTGAGGCAGAGGTTCACTTGCACTTTCTCCAACCTCATCTACTGTACCCGCTGTTCCAGGTGTCAACTACTGTCTATCGGCGAGACCAAGCACAGGCTCGGTGATCGTTTCACTGAACACTTCTGTTCAGTCTGCCTAAACCTACCTGGTCTCCCGCTGGCTCAGCACTTTAACTCCCCCTCCCATTCCCAATCTGACCTTTCTATCCTGGGCCTCCTCCATTATCAGAGTGAGGCCCAGTGCAAATTGGAGGAACAGCACCTCATATTTTGCTTGGGTAGCTTACACCCCAGCGGTATGAACATTGACTTCCCTAACTTCAAGTAGCCCTTGCATTTCCTCTCTCTCCATCCCCTCCCCCTTCCCAGTTCTCCCACCAGTCTTGACTACATTCTATCTCTGTACTGCCCACTCCCCTGACATCAGTCTGAAGAAGGGTCTCGACCCGAAACGTCACCCATTCCTTCTCTCCAGAGATGCTGCCTGTCCCGCAAAGTTACTCCAGCATTTTGTGTCTACCTTCGAGTATAAAACGATGATAGGTAATCTAATTTAAAATAAATTATGCTGGACTTTGAAGATATGCATTTTGTAGATATGCAGTCTAATGGAATTTACAATACAAATTTGTAGGTATAACTGATTTATGGTCTTCGTGTCACTATACGATACTGATATGTCAGCATTGATTGCTTACATCATTGCTTTGCTAAATGAGCTCCCTCATACACATCATTCAAAATCAATAACTCCAGTCGATAGAATTCTGAAAATGAGGCACACACTTTGCAAGCTCTGGTATCTTTGATTACCAAGGGGGAAAGAAAATTATACCATTACTATCTCAGCAACAGCACACTACAGACCACCTCTTGCACTACCATGGACTTGTTTTTCCAATTGTGTTTTGCTGTAATGGCTAGTTTTTTTTTGCCCAGTCCTTTTCTCTTACAGTCTTGCAGCATTTGTGTGTATTTTATGTATATATTTCTTTTAGTTTAGAGAAACAGTGCGGAAACAGGCCCTTCAGCTCAATGAGTCCACACTGACCAGCGATCCCCGCACATTGACTCTACCCTGCACAAACTAGGGACAATTTACACTTGCACCAAGCCAAGTAACCTATAAATGTGTACGTCTTTGGAGTGTGCGAGGAAACTGAAGATCTTGGATAAAACCCACAGGGTCACGGGGAGAACGTACAAACTCCGTACAGGCAGCACTCGTAGTCAGGATCAACCCAGGTCTCCAGCACTGTAAGTGCTGTAAGGCAGCACCTCTACCGCTGCACCACCCTGCCGCCTGAATCTGGGTCTCTGTGCTGGTGATGCTGCTGTAAACAGGATTTTCATTGTACCTGTATCATACTGTACTCGTGCAGAATACAATAAACTCACTTGACTACTTGGATATTGCGCTGAGAATCTTTGCCATAGAATGGGATTTAGAAATCTATACTGAATTTGTAACAGGGTAAATTGAAGCTAACGTTAACACTGGCTTGTTATCTACATGTGCATTACGTGGATGTTGCCACAACAAGACAGTGTCAGATTCAGATTCAATTTTAATTGTCATTGTCAGTGTACAGTACAGAGACAACGAAATGCATTTAGCATCTCCCTGGAAGAGCGACATAGCAAATGATTTAAATAAATAATAATAAGTGATAATAAGTGTCCGGGGGGTGGGGGGGTGATTGGCAGTCACCGAGGTACGTTGTTGAGTAGAGTGACAGCCGCCGGGAAGAAGCTGTTCCTGGACCTGCTGGTTCGGCAACGGAGAGACCTGTAGCGCCTCCCGGATGGTAGGAGGGTAAACAGTCCATGGTTGGGGTGAGAGCAGTCCTTGGCGATGCTGAGCGCCCTCCGCAGATAACGCTTGCTTTGGACAGACTCAATGGAGGGGAGCGAGGAACCGGTGATGCGTTGGGCAATTTTCACCACCCTCTGCAATGCCTTCCGGTCGGAGACAGAGCAGTTGCCATACCATACTGTGATGCAGTTGGTAAGGATGCTCTCGATGGTGCAGCGGTAGAAGTTCACCAGGATCTGAGGAGACAGATGGACCTTCTTCAGTCTCCTCAGGAAGAAGAGACGCTGGTGAGCCTTCTTGATCAGAGTTGAGGTATTGTGGGTCCAAGAGAGGTCATCGGAGATGTTGACTCCCAGGAACCTGAAGCTAGAAACACGTTCCACCTCCGTCCCGTTAATGTGGATGGGGGTGTGCGTGCCGCCCCTGGACTTCCTGAAGTCTACAATGAGCTCCTTGGTCTTCTTGGAGTTAAGGGCCAGGTTGTTGTCAGCGCACCATGCTGCTAAGTGCTGGACCTCCTCCCTGTAGGCCGACTCATCGTTGTTGCTGATGAGGCCAATCACCGTTGTATCATCTGCATACTTGATGATGGTGTTAGTACCATGTACAGGTGTGCAGTCATAGGTGAAGAGGGAGTAGAGGAGGGGGCTCAGCACACAGCCCTGTGGAACGCCGGTGTTCAGGGTGAGGGTTGAAGAGGTGTGCTTGTCTAACCTAACAGACTGGGGTCTGTTGGTTAGAAAGTCCAGTATCCAGTTGCAGAGGGAGGGGTCGATGCCCAGGTTACCGAGTTTGGTGATCAGTTTTGATGGTATAATGGTGTTGAATGCTGAGCTGTAATCGATGAACAGCATTCTTACGTAAGTGTCTCTGTTGTCGAGGTGGGAGAGGGCGGAGTGAAGTGCCGTTGAGATGGCATCCTCCGTACTCCTGTTCTTGCGGTAGGCAAACTGATAGGGATCCAGTGTGGGGGGTAGGCAGCTTTTGAGGTGTGCCAGGACCAGCCATTCAAAATCAATAACTCCAGTCGATAGAATTCTGAAAATGAGGCACACACTTTGCAAGCTCTGGTATCTTTGATTACCAAGGGGGAAAGAAAATTATACCATTACTATCTCAGCAACAGCACACTACAGACCACCTCTTGCACTACCATGGACTTGTTTTTCCAATTGTGTTTTGCTGTAATGGCTAGTTTTTTTTTGCCCAGTCCTTTTCTCTTACAGTCTTGCAGCATTTGTGTGTATTTTATGTATATATTTCTTTTAGTTTAGAGAAACAGTGCGGAAACAGGCCCTTCAGCTCAATGAGTCCACACTGACCAGCGATCCCCGCACATTGACTCTACCCTGCACAAACTAGGGACAATTTACACTTGCACCAAGCCAAGTAACCTATAAATGTGTACGTCTTTGGAGTGTGCGAGGAAACTGAAGATCTTGGATAAAACCCACAGGGTCACGGGGAGAACGTACAAACTCCGTACAGGCAGCACTCGTAGTCAGGATCAACCCAGGTCTCCAGCACTGTAAGTGCTGTAAGGCAGCACCTCTACCGCTGCACCACCCTGCCGCCTGAATCTGGGTCTCTGTGCTGGTGATGCTGCTGTAAACAGGATTTTCATTGTACCTGTATCTTACTGTACTCGTGCAGAATACAATAAACTCACTTGACTACTTGGATATTGCGCTGAGAATCTTTGCCATAGAATGGGATTTAGAAATCTATACTGAATTTGTAACAGGGTAAATTGAAGCTAACGTTAACACTGGCTTGTTATCTACATGTGGGACGACAGATGGCACAATGGGCTAAGTGTTCGGCTGGTGACCGGAAGGTGGCCGGTTCGAATCCCGCTTGGAGTGCATACTGTCGTTGTGTCCTTGGGCAAGACACTTCACCCACCTTTGCCTGTGTGTGAATGTGTGTGAATGTGTGTGAGTGACTGGTGGTGGTCGGAGGGGCCGTAGGCGCAGAATGGCAGCCACGCTTCCGTCAGTCTGCCCCAGGGCAGCTGTGGCTACAGAAGTAGCTTACCACCACCGAGTGTGACTGAGGAGTGAATGAATAATGCGATGTAAAGCGCCTTGAGTATTAGAAAGGCGCTATATAAATCCCATCCATTATTATTATTATTACATGTGCTTTACGAGGATGTTGCCACAACAAGACAGTGTGAGCTTTTGGGAGCGGTTGAGTAGGCTGGGCCTCTATTCCCTGGAGCGCAGGAGGATGAGGGCTGATCTTATAGAGGTGTATAGAATCATGAGAGGAATAGATCGGGTAGATGCACAGAGTCTCTTGCCCAGAGTAGGGGAATCGAAAACCAGAGGACATAGGTTCAAAGGGAAGGGGGAAAGATTTAATAGGAATCTGAGGGGTAAATTTTTCACACAAAGGGTGGTGGGTGTATGGAACAAGCTGCCAGAGGAGGTAGTTGAGGCTGGGACTATCCCATACATGGATAGGACAGGTTTGGCGGGATATGGACCAAGTGGGAAGAGTGTAACTGGGACATTGTTGGCCGGTGTGGGCAAGTTGGGATGAAGGGCCTGTTTCCCCACTGTATCACTCTATGACCATGTACATCTGTAGAAACGCAATCAATGCTAGCAGATAGTTACAAATAAAGTCAAATCTGAATATAGGTTAGTTATGGAGGCGACCTGAACATCAAGTGTTTTCAGATCACTGTGTGAAAGTAAAGATCTGTTAAAGCTGGCTACAGAAGTTGTCACTATATTGAATTGTGAATGAATTCAGGATGCTGCGATTCAGTATGAGACTTGGTCTTCCTGGTCTTTTATAGATATAATGTCATGCAAGAAAACTGTTAGCTCAAAAATATTTTTCTTGGAATTTCCTTAAACAGATTTCTGGTCTGTCAAAGAGATACAATTACATGTGTAAGAAGGAACTGCAGATGCTGGTTTAAACCAAAGATAGACACAAAAAAGCTGGAGTAACTCAGTGGGCCAGACAGCATCTTTAGAGAAAAGGAATAGACTCTGAAGACATCTGAAGAAGGGCCTCGACCCGAAACATCACTTGTTCCTTTTCTCCAGAGAAGCTGTCTGACCCGTTGAGTTACTCCAGTTTTTTGTGTCCATCTTCAGACACACTTAAATGTTGGGAATGTGCTACAAAACAAAATATTTCAATTTAGGGGCTATCTTTGTCTGTGCATTGAATAAGACAGACTCAGTTTCATGGAATTATGTCAGTATTGAAATATTCTGCTTTTAACTCATTGCAGCGACCTTGTAAGGATTTGCTCTTTAGGCTTCTTTACCCAAGTCATTAAATCTATTTTATGTTTGAAAAATTAAAAAGGTTGTTGGCGTTCTATTCTAAACCATGTACCATTTCCAAGTTTGCGGATGACACAAAGTTGGGTGGCAGTGCGAGCTGCGAGGAGGATGCTATGAGGTTATAGGGTGACTTGGATAGGTTGTGTGATTGGGCAGATCTTATAGAAACATATAACATTCTTAATGGATTGGACAGGCTAGATGCAGGAAAAATGTTCCCGATGTTGGGGGAGTCCAGAACCAGGAGTCATAGTTTAGGAATAAGTGGTAGGCCATTTAGGATTGAGATGAGGAAAAACCTCTTCACTCAGAGAGTTGTGAATCTGTGGAATTCTCTGCCACAGAAGGCAGTAGAGGCCAATTCACTGGATGTTTTCAAGAGTTAGATTTAGCTCTTAGGGCTAAATAAATCAAGGGGTAGGGGGGAAAAAGCAGGAACGGGGTTCTGATTTTAGATGATCAGCCATGATCATATTCAATGGCGATGCTGGGTCGAAGGGCCGAATGGCCTACTCCTGCACCTATTTTTATATGTTTCTATATTTGTGAATGTAATACATGGCTGGGATGACCAGTCAAACATGTTAACTGAGGTCTCTCTCACCTAGAAGAGCTGGATTCAAAAGCTCACCAAGATTACCAACATTTTAATGTCAGACATGTTATTGAATTTGAATCATGATTCTCAAACCTGGAGGTGGAGGCATGAGAGAAGTACAGGCCTTTATAGATAAAGATCACTGGGAATGATTGTGACTTTGAAAGAGAATAATTGGTTTCGACCAATTCTGAACAGAGGAAAAGACCCGGTGGAACACAATATAACAGTTTCCAAAAATTGGTAAAAGTAGTTAAAGTACAATATATAAAGAGATAAATATATAAAAGGGATAAGTTGCACTGTTATATTATAAAATTAAACCAATGCAAACAAATAATATTAGCAGAAAACTCATCGTTTTTGAACCCTAACACTTTCTCATGATAAAAACAAGGGTGTTCTGCAAAGCAAGGTTTTATATACATTCAAGCTGAAGATTAATAGATCTCAGTTATGAATTTCTTAAGCTGCAGCTACGTACATGGTGTGAAATTAGAAATTCATGTTTTCACTCTTAGAAGTATCAATGGATTTTATAATCCTGTTGTGCCTTACCAGATTTTTCACCAGCAGATGGCAGCATCTCTCCAGAAAGCAAATTTTCAACTGGCATTGACATCGGACGCATATGGAGTTTCTTTGTTCCTCGCTTGCTGCATGTTTCTTGCTCGTTGGAAGGAAGAGGATTGGATTCCTGCTCCCGCAAGTCAATGGAAGTTTCCAAAAGCATGCTTTTGCTCTTTTTCCTTTCCTTTGTGGGTGCACTGACAGTGCGACGTAGAATTCGATTTCCAAAGGATTTCTTTTGCAACACATTGCCTTGGTTGATGTTTGCAGGAGGATATTTGGGAGTCTTGCTAAACAGACTCTTGAGTCCCATCAGTTGCTATATCAGGTGATTAAGAACAGAAATTAACTTTGTTTACTTTGAAAGACGCTATAGCCATGGCTTACGTTGATTACTATTAGATTCTAGACTTCTACAATAATTGTTCTAACCCATCTCCACCTACATCTGGAGAAACCTTAACAATTTCAAACCAGACATACAAGGTAAACAAAATTTACCCTGCCTGGATTAAACCTAAATATTTCAAAATAATTAAATTGTGCATTTTAAATATCAATTGCAGCGTAATTGCAAATTTATTTCAAGAATTCGATATACATTTCTTCCAATTCTTGACCCTTTTAAATGAATCTATGGATTAAATTATTCCTTCATAAGAGAATCAACTGAATTATATCTATCCGGCCATCTACTCAACATGCTGAACACACTTGGCAGGATACAGAAACAAAAATGCCGTAGGTTAGTCTAAAAAAAGACCTATCATCAAATAAAAGTGAGCTTATTTTGGAGGAATAACAGCCTTGGTTGTTTTGTATCCATGAACAAGAATCAGCAATGATAGAAATGACAATCCAGTGAATTTGATGGAATTGCACAAGACATTAGGAAATAAAACAATTTCAAAAAAACGACCATTTTGCAACTCCTAGATAATGTGCAAATTAAAATACTGCAGTGCAAAGAAAATTACATTAGGGGGCAAATTGGTTATCACTTGAAAATAGGTGATGGAATCACAAAATATGATTAACCTGGGCCCATTGACCCACTGCAGGGCAAACACAATTTCTGCTTCTTGTTCCTCATCATGATTCAAGCAACAATTGCACTCTCTGGGCCCTCATTTCATAAATAGTCAGCATCAATTCCAGCGAGTTAGTTCAGATTAAAGCCAGCCTGAATCAAAGGAAGGGAGGTTTGTAGCTGGAACCCAAGATAGAAGTCTTTGCAATTAGCTTCCTGAGTGACATGAGGGAATATGGGCCAGATATTTTCATGCAATCAGCCCCCTTAAGCAGCACTTAAAAACCACATATCCCCTATATTCCCAGTGTAGAGAGCAAAGATGAGATAACTCATCACTTGATCTGTCACTTGCAGCTTAGAAATTGTGCTGTCGAGGTTAGTTCTGGCTTCACCAGTTCTGAATGGCCTATGGACAGGGCAGGAGAAAGCCAGTGCATTTTCTAGTCCCAAAAGTTAAGGTCATACATAGGTAATGTTGTAGAGCACTCAGTTGAGGACTTACACCGAAGGAATAAAGCTGTAGAAATGGTCGTTGTATTGGTCGCCTTACTGGTAAGAATGCATGCAAATGCAAAATCAAGGATCAACTCTATTCTTGCACAGGGATTTGTGGAGAAAGTGGAGCTCACCTTTCCTAAATAAGGGCCCCGACCTGAAACTTTCCATCTCCATTCATTGCACGAATGCTGCCTGCTTCAGTGAGTTACTCCAGCGTTTTATGTTTTACACAAGATTCCCGCATCTGCAGTTCTCTATATCTCAATCTACCATTTTAATATGGCCGAACCAGCATGGCTGATGCACGATGCCTCAGCTTCCACTGCATCTCTGCAGAAGCCATCTGATGTCCAAGTGGTAGTAGGTGGTAGGACTGCTCTTGTGCAATACTAGCGTGCAAGCTCACTCTTGTGCCATTATGACTTTGGAGACCAGAATTCAAAAGGGGCTTTGAAGGAACTTTGTTTCAGCATTCTAGCAATTTGTCCGCCAACATATCAAAGGATCATCGATGCATCACCCTGGAAGGAGTTGGATTGACTTCATGGTGCATAACATTGTCTCTCACAGGACAAGAACAATAGGAGCAGAATTAGGCCATTCGGCCCATCAAGTCTACTCTGCCATTCAATCACGGCTGATCTATCTCTCCCTCCTAACCCCATTCTGCCTGCCTTCTCCCCATAACCTCTGACATCCGTACTAATCAAGAATCTGATTAGAATAACTGATAATAATTAAATCAGGGATGAAACAAATAAAATCAAAGATTACAGACCTTTCCGCAGATGTCATGAATTGTCACATGCACAAATAGTGAAGATTCTGTCATGCCCTCCAAGTAAATATGACGGTATCCTGTGAAGGAAGCATTTTATTGAATCAGTATGTTGCTTTTGACGGTAAATTGGAGTTGGTGACATTTTGAGAGATGATTTTTTAAAGGGTGTACCGACCTGGCATGAGAGTACTAAAGGACACAGTTCTTTCACCTACAAAATCTCGCCCAATTGGATCATGATCCCACACCAGAAATCGAACCAGGGCTATTTCAGGCATGTTGACTGTAAAAGTCATAGTTTCTTCCCAGACAGGATTAAATCCTGAAAATTAGAATTAAGTTTACAATTCCACTTTTATCTCGCTCAACTCTCCAGAGCCATTAACTTTTTTTTACTGGAAAAGAACCAACATTGATTATCGTTTCAGAGAATACAGTTAAGAAAATCATTATTTTGCATTATGAACCGCACGATTTTATTGATTCCATTCCTTTGGACCTTAAAATGTAAGTTAAAGTATGGAGTGTACAGGGTACTGTGTTAGCATGTTAACGTTTTGAAGTGAAATTATACCAGTAGTTTAATTCATCCTTCCATTAGCTTGCATATTGATCAAAGATTAACTGCAAACAAGTGGAGATCAACTGCACAGGATGATGATACGTGCAAGAGAGAGATGTGAAATTTGATATGCATTGAGAACAAGTGAATGGAAGACAGTGTAGCACATGATAATAAGCAAACATTGGTTCATATTTAAAGAGTTAATACATAGTTTAAGACAAATATATAATCTTTTAAGGCACAGACCCCGACAGGAATTGGAAAGAGAAAATGGAATACAAGGCTGAAGTAATGAGAAACATTAGACTGTATAAGCGTCTATCCATATGCAAAATGGAAAATATTAGGAATAGTTAATATTGATCCCTTATAATTGGGGAAAAAATGCAAAGAAATTGATCCAACATTTTGTGTCTGCCTTCATGAAAGAAGTCCTACAAAATAGATAATTAAAATATAAAACAATTGTCATCAGTTAAAAAAACTATTGGAATAGTAATCATATGGGAATGGGATACATTCACAGGATTTGATGACCTACAATGCCCTCCATAATGTTTGGGACAAAGACCCATCATTTATTTATTTGTGATAGTTATCATCTACCAAAACTCCATAGATTCAAAAACATTTTCCATAGATTGGGAGACAGCAAATGTAATTGCATTGTTTAAAAAATGTAAGAGAAAGAATATGAAACTATAAAACATTTAATCTAACATTAGTCATTGGGAGGTAGACAAAATGCTGGAGAAACTCAGCGGGTGAGGCAGCATCTACGGAGCGAAGGAAATAGGCAACGTTTCGGATCGAGACCCTTCTTCAGCACGGAAGGAGAATTGCCATGTATGGCGGCAGAGAGCCAGTCTGGATCTATAGTCTGGGTTGGGTACGAACTGGGAGGTAGGGAACTGGAGCTGGAAATCATGAGGTACAAGATGGAGGTGCAGGCAAGTCCCGATGAAGCAAACGTGGCTGTGGTACCGGGTCTGGGTTAGGATGTGGTCGTAGAGTTGGAGGAAAGGGGGAATCACAGAGGGGGGGGGGGGGGGGGCAGTGAGAGAGGAGGTTGTTAAACTGTCATTGGAGGGAGGAGGAGAACTTCTTCAAAGTAGGCATACCTTGAGAAGATTTCGCAGTGGAGTAGACAAAATGTTTAAGAAGGAACTGCAGTTGCTGGAAAATCTAAGGTAGACAAAAAAAGCTGGAGAAACTCAGCGGGTGAGACAACATCTATTGAGCGAAGGAAATAGGCGACGTTTCGGGTCGAGACCCTTCTTAGTCATTGGGATAATGCAATAATTTATCTTTAAGGTATGGTAACCACTTAGAAAATAAACCCACGCAGTCACAGGAAGGTCTCCACACAGACAGCACCTGTAGTCAGGATCGAACCCGGGTCTCAGGCACTGTAAGGCAACAGCTCTACCACTGCGCCTCTACCACTGCCACACTATGAATGAATATCATGATCGAACAACATGAATTGAAATAAAATTAAGTTTGACAAATCCGTTAGGATAATTTTGAGGTTGTAATTATAGATGAAGGGAAAACCAGTGGATATGTTGTATTTGGTCTTTCTTTATATATCTAATTGACCTAATTAGAAATTACAATACAATATAGACCAATGTGGACTACAACTCACCATTATCATCCACCACTCTGGTCTGTTCCTTACAGCAATCTATCGGTAAACCAATAATTTCCACTTCAACAAAGGGATCAATTATCTGTTAAAGACCAATCAATTAAAAAATATAAATGTGAAAATATATTCTTGGAATTTACTAATGCACCCAAGTATGAAACACTACACAAAATGCACATCGGCTTATTAATCTTTAGGAATATATCACAAATGCAGATAAATAGAAACATCGCATCATTTTTCTCAACAATAATTTTTCGCAAAGTATTTTTCGCTCATCGATGAAAATCACAATTGTCCAAATGGTGAAATCCCTATCTACATCTGCGATTTCTACACATACTGCTGCAATTTGTTTTAGTCATGTTTCTAGTTTGCTTCTATGTTGTACATTTAATCAACCAATCATTTCCCATCCTCTGCATTTGCCCAAATCTAAACTAGAATCTCTCAATTTAAGAAGAGAAATATTAATGTTACATCTTTACATTTCAACTCATGCTCTATCCAAATATTACATGTTTCATGTAGAAGAGGAAGAGTTCATCTAATTAATCCTTCCTCAACAAGAAACGCCAGTGTCAGCATAAATAGTGATTTGTCAGTGGTTCTTCGTAAACAAGTACAGGTACACCATTGAAGATACACAAAAATGATGGAGAAACTCAGCGGGTGCAGCAGCATCTATGGATTGAAGGAGATAGCCTATCTCCTTCGCTCCATAGATGCTGCTGCACCCGCTGAGTTTCTCCAGCATTTTTGTGTACCTTCGATTTTCCAGCATCTGCAGTTCCTTCTTAAAACAGGTACACCATTGATATCCCGGCACCCTTGGTTCCAGAGGCTTGCTGGATTATCCATTTTGCTGGGCCAACAGAGGTCATGTAATAATAATTCAGCAAAAACACATCTTTACCACTAATTATACCCCACCTGTGTCTCTAAAGCACCATAGACTGCTAGAAACTTAAATTAAGAATTAACAATTAACAAACAGGTTAACAATTAACACTTTCAGGACGGAGGCACACATCCCGAAAGAACGTGCGTTACACGCAATGCTCTCATAATTTTGGCCGGATTAAAGAAAGTGCTGGCCCATCAGATGCCGGAAAATCAGTGGCGGACCTGTAGTTTCATTGTCTTTCTTTGGCAGGGATAATCAAATCCAGGGTTCACATTGTAGTTTAATGACCAAAATCAAATTAGTAGCACATTAAATCTCCATTACCTCGCCTCTGTCCCCAAGCATAGAATGTGGTGGCTTGGGCAACTGTTGTCCACTGATAATTTTTAGTGTGAGCTGCTTTTTAAGATGGCCATGCAGAGAATCTTCAGAGAATGGGTTAAAAACACCTGTAACCAAAAATTCACACAGTGTAGAAAGGAATTAGATTGGAAATGAACATGTTTTTTTTTTTTAAATGAAGCAAATGTAAAATCATTTCACACGGCAGGTTTATTAACTGTAACTTCAGGGTCCAAAGTAACTCAGCAGCATGCTGTTTCCACTCTGTGTAACCTGTCATACATATTAAACTCCAATTACATACTTGCACACGATCGACATTACTTGTATTTTGTTTAGACATGCAGCGAGGAAACAGGCCCTTCGGCCCACCGTGTCTGAGCCGACCAGCGATCACTCTTGTACTAATAATGTTCTCTTCACTGGGGACAATTTACAGAAGGCAATTAACCTACAAACCACGTCTTTACAATGTAGGAGGAAACCACAGCACATGGAGAAAAACCATGCAGTCACAGGGAGAACATGCAAACTGCATACGGACACCACCCGTAGTCAGGATTGAACCCAGATCTCTTACGCTGTAAGGCAGCAACTCTACCGCTGCGCCACCGTGCTGCCTGCAGTTAACAGAATGCACTTGGCCAAAAATTTAAATATACCAAAAATTGCTATCACTAATATTGACAATTGATTGCTTTTTCCATTCGTACAACAGATCTCTCTCTCTCTCTCTCTCTGTAGTATTTCAACAGACTGTTGGGTTGTTTAAAATTGAATTTCATAAGAATATATTAAATGCTGTCTGCTGTCACACCAAAAAGAAAACTTGATAAATGGAAATTGAGAATTTTCTTTTAATTTCCATCAAACTATAAGGACCTACCTGCGAGTGGGAAAAGTGGAAGATTTAACTGCTGATTTCCTGCTAGGTTTAACTGGCTAAACTTTAAAAAGCATTCACCAAGGAAATGCACTTGAAACTGATGGGGTGCATATTTAAATACACAGGTTTATAGAAGTGCGAAGAAGGGTCTCGACCTGAAAAGTCGCCTATTCCTTCACTCCATAGACGCTGCCTCACCCGCTGAGTTTCTCCAGCTTCTTTGTCTACCTTCGATTTTACCAGCATCTGCAGTTCTTTCATTAAACAGGTTTATAGAAATGATCCTATTTGACCTCAGCAAATAGTTCTATCCCTTGCAGTCAATTTTATTTCAATCCCCGAGTCATGTTGCAGGCTGAATCAAGGTTTGTAATCAGTCTGAAGAAGGTTCCAAACCCAAAATGTTGAATGACCGCTGCCCCTTTCCGAGATGCTGCCTGACCCGCTGGGTTCCTCCAGAACTTGTGGTCGTTTTCTAGTGCAACGATTATCATGTCTGATGTCAAGTACAGGAATGACATACAGTTACAAATGGACTCAGCAATGTAGTGTCCCCCAGAACAGAACAATTCACAATGTTCCAGCGATATTGCACCCAAACCGTAAAACATGAGCATAAATGAGTGAAAGGCAAAAGCCTTCAAGGAGGGCTGTTAAAACTTTTTCAAGATTGTAGTAGGTCTTCTTATTGCTTATGACATGCACTGCTTAAGGTTGCAGGACGACGTGTTCTATTTGATCTTATTTGATTGTGCACGCCAGGTTGATTGCATTCGTCGAAACAGGGCAGACCACCTGAAGGTTGCAATCTTCCACCCCAAGATAGTAGTAGGTGAATATCCTTAAGGCTATTTTGATTAGTATGTCTGGAAAACTGTAATCTACACATACAAGCTTTATTCTTTAATAGTGTGAAACAAATGAAATATTAAATATAAAGAATACCTTGGCACATCGATTGAGGTTTTAGGACATAACCACAGTTTCCATTTTTCATAAATAGGGCTCTGTTTAGCTGCATCATACGACCATCAGACTGATAATTTAGTGCCACTGTGAATACAAACAGAATGAGAATGTCACAATCTGAAAGCTCTCCTTTTAATTTGTTTTTATCATTTTTAGAAAAGGACAGAACTGGGGAAACCTCTTCCAATAGTTTGTCAACTTCTAATGGTGGATCACGTGGACGCTACCAGGAGGCTGTGGCCCTTGAGAAGTCCCATAGCCAGACTCAGTGTTGGCGTCGTGGAGCCGTCAGGAGAGGACCTGGCGGCCGTCGAGGACAGGCGCCAGCAATGGAGGACAGGTCGGCGGTGGGTGCAGCATGTCGGACGGGACCACGTGGGTGCTGAAACACGCCACCGATACCAACGAGGGACCATTGGGGACCACAAATTCACCACCCTCTGACTAAAGAAATACTCCTCATCTCCTTCCTAAAAGAACATCCCTTCATCAGCACACAGATTCCATTTTAGAGTTTCATTCAAGGTGTAAGTTACCCCAACATCATTCAAAAATATTAATTTGATCAATTTCACTATATTTTATTTGGGGGACGGCATGGAATGTTGAAAGTTGTATGAGAAGTTGTATGAAAGTTTAATGCACCGAGAAAGGGTGAAATTTGATCTTTGGGCAATATAAATATATATAAATATATATACACACACACACACACGTGTATAATCATACTTACCCATCTGACAACCAACATTCCAGCATTCTTGTGGGTTGAAATTGCTCGAGTCTATTCTGAAGGCAGATGGATATACACGTGTGAAATGTTTCTGGTTAAAACCAATAAATTGCTCAGGCTTTTGATGTAAAAGTTGGTGGGCTTGAGTCTCACTTAACGATAGAACCTTTCCGGAGGAGCCTGTTAAAAAAATATTTGTACTTTGTAAAATTTGAAATGAAATCATAGGTTAAATTGGGACATCAGCAAAATGGCTATTTTGCAATTTTATGTAATTTAAACACATAGGTCTCAACACATGTATCACATTCATCAGAGTTAAGGGCCTGTCCCACTTTCACGACCTAATTCACGACCTCTGCAGTGTTTGTCCTTGACTCATACTCGCAGCATGGTCGTCACGAGGTCGTAGCATGCTGTGATGCTAGTTGTAGATACTCCTGGCATCAAGTAGATCGCGGCGTTTTTTTCAGCACGATAAAAAATGTCCACGAGTAAAACAGGTCGTGAATTAGGTCGTGAAAGTGCGACAGGCCCTTTAGACTTCCTGCATTGTCACGGTTGATTTACTTGCCCTGTAAACAATCATATTACAAAAAGTTCACCTTCAGGGCAGGGAATTAATAGCAATATTGGTGACAGCAAAGAGAGGAGAAAGAATATTGAAGATCTTTACAAGACAATGTACAGGCCATCCCCAAATAATGAACGGGTTCTGTCTTTACAGATATTCATAAATCAATTCTGCCCATAAATCAGTAAATATACAAAAATCACTTGAAAATCCCCATACCTCCATAGCATAGTAATGAATGGAATTTAATGATTAAAAAAACTGATGAGAAAGAATAACTACTAAAAGGGGCGGGAGAGACAGGAAACTACAGGAGAATATACTACTCAATCCCAATTTCTTTGCCTGCTTGCCAATGAATTCACTTGATAAGATGTAGTGGTAAATAAATACTTAAACTGTGGTATTATCAGCTCAGTTACTTTCATTAGTGAAGAACTTCTGAATAAAGATAAGTCACTTAATCCACATTTTAAACCATTCAAACTGAAAGCCCTGTTGTACTGAAGAGTACAACATACTGCCATTTCAGTAACACATTTCATATTGAAATTGTTTTAGTCTAAGGGACATCCCTCACCTTTCGCTTGGAGATCCTGGGAGGTCACAGAGTTGGTGTATATAACCAGGTCAGAAAGACCACGATAGAGTTTCATTGTTTTTTTGCGATGGCCCAATCTACATAAAAACACAATGTTAAGTCATCATTGTTTGTAAAGGATGTGGAAAGAACACTAATTCATCACTCTCCAGGAAGAAGGGGACTAAGGCAAGTTGAATAATTCAATTTTTAACAACACCACCACTCATTCCATTCCATTCTTTACCTTCCTCTCTCATCAGATTCTAAAATCTTGGTTTATTTTAGAGATACAGCATGGTACAGCAGCAGACCCTTAAGCCCACCGAGTCTGCGCCAACCAACAATCACCAGTAGTTCTATGTTTTGCATCCCATACACTAGGGCTAATTTACAGAAGCCAAATAACCTTCAAACCTGCACATCTTTGGGATATGGGAGGAAACCAGAGCACCCTGAAAAAACCCATGCAGTCACAGGGATAATGTATAAACTCCGTACAGAGAGCACCCATAGTCGGGATCGAACACGGGTGTCGACGTTGTAAGGCAGCAACTCCACTGCTGAGCCTGTGTACAGCGTTTCATTCTCCACCTATCACCTCAGCCTCCGTTATTATCTTCATCCTCCCCTCTCCCACCCAACTGTATCTGTCAATCCACCCGGCCTCACCGGCATCCATACATCGCTAGCTCTTGCCCCACTTCTTTATATTGGCTATTTCCCATCTACACTTTCAGTCTAGATGAAGGGACTTGACCCCAAACATCAACTGTTCATGTCCCTCCACAGATGCTGACTGACCTGCTGAGTTCCTCTAGCTGCAGTCTCCAGATTCCATCATCTGTAGACTTCTGCTTTTATAATATCAATATCTGTATTATTTTTAATCCCCACTTTCGTATAACTATAATGATTCAATCTTATTTTCTAAATGGGGAGAATCCAGAAATCGGAGGTGCATAGAGACTTGGGAGTGCTGGTGCAGGATTCCCGAAAAGTTAATTTGCAAGTCAATAGACAATAGGTGCAGGAGTAGGCCATTCGGCCCTTCGAGCCTGCACCGCCATTCAATATGATCATGGCTGATCATCCAACTCAGTATTCTGTACCTGCCTCTCTCCATACCCCCTGATCCCTTTAGCCACAAGGGCCACATCTAACCCTCTTAAATATAGCAAATGAACTGGCCTCAACTACCTTCTGCGGGAGAGAATTCCAGAGATTCACCACTCTCTGTGCGAGAAAAGTTTTCCTCATCTCGGTCCTAAAAGATTTCCCCTTTATCCTTAAACTGTGACCCCTTGTTCTGGACTTCCCCAACATCGGGAACAATCTTCCTGCATCTAGCCTGTCCAACCCCTTAAGAATTTTGTAAGTTTCTATAAGACCCCCCCTCAATCTTCTAAATTTTAGCGAGTACAAACCGAGTCTATCCAGTCTTTCTTCATATGAAAGTCCTGACATCCCAGAATCAGTCTGGTGAACCTTCTCTGTACTCCCTCTATGATACATTACCTCCCTCTACATATTGCATTAAGATGTACAAATAAAATAATTAAAGCAATAATCAATGTACATTCACAACAATGTACCTTTAGGAACAAAGAACTGTACAAAAAAAAGTTAATGATTTATTAAACATTTGCAAAAGTTTGACATTTTATAAAGCATTTGAACCAACATGAACTAATATTGTTCACTTTATATGAAAAGCAATTGCAGGTAGAAATGTCTGAGAGTGGGCTCAGCTGGGGAGATCTCGAAAGAACTGCCAACAACCGAGTGAGGTGGACATTTGGAGGAGGAGGAGGAGGAGGAGGAGGACATTTGGAGGAGGAGGACATTTGGAGGAGGAGGAGGAGGAGGAGGACATTTGGAGGAGGAGGAGGAGGAGGACATTTGGAGGAGGAGGAGGAGGAGGAGGAGGTGGAGGAGGAGGAGGAGGAGGAGGAGGAGGAGGAGGAGGAGGAGGAGGAGAAGAAGAAGGAGAAGAAGAAGGAGAAGGAGGAGAAGGAGAATAATAATAATAATAATAATAATAATAATAATAATAATAATAATAATAATAATCGCAGATAGCTAACCTGTGGGCCGACCCAGTATCTTTACCAATAGAATTCTGCTGATCTTCATCATTCGGATTGAACAGTTTTCCTTTGGATTTTGCACTTTTCTAATCCAGAAAAAGACACAATCGATATAACACATCAGTGCAAATGCAAGTACTTTAGCTGTACTTGATGCTGCTCAATCTTATACTTAAAATGTTTAATTAAAGTAGTCCACCCTATGTGTTTCAGGCATATATTTTAATTGCCTAAATAATGTTTAAATAACAGCTTGAAAATATTCTACCTATTGAATAAAATCAGCAATATCCTACCTTCTGTTTGGTAAAACTGCTGATAAATGATCGATTGTGAGGTTTTCTCCCACTTTCTTTTGTATTTTCTTTAACACGTGAGTTCTGGAAGGGTAGAGAAGAACATTTAAAGCAGCTGGATTTACATCATGAAACCAGGTTATTAATATGTGCCAATATAGGTCATAGAAAATAGATGCAGTAGGCCTGCACCGCCATTCAATATGATCATGGCTGATCATCCAACTCAGTATCCTGTCTTCTCTCCATACCCCCTGATCCCTTTAGCCACAAGGGCCACATCTAACTCCCTCTTAAAGATAGCCAATGAACTGGCCTGAACTACCTTCTGTGGCAGAGAATTCCAGAGATTCACCACTCTCTGTGTAAAAAATGTTTTTCTCATCTCGGTCCTAAAAGACTTCCCCCTTATCCTTAAACTGTGACCCCTTGTTCTGGACTTCCCCAACATCGGGAATAATCTTCCTGCATCTAGCCTGTCCAACCCCTTAAGAATTTTGTAATGTTTGTAATGTTATGTCATTCTGCAATACTATCACTTAATTGATGGAGCAGTGATTGTTTACAACAGAGACCTACTTTAAACTAATAGGAAATGGGGTTTTTCATCACTTCATTATCATTGCCTATTGCCTGGCCTTTTGCGCAGGAAATACAACACGTTAATAAAATATGAAGTTGAAAAAAAATAGTATAGAGTCACACAGTGTGGAAACAAGCCCTCTGGCCCAACATGCCCACACTGACCATCTTTTCCCATTTACACGAGTCCCACCTGCCTGTGTTTGGCCCATATCCTTCTCAACCTGTCCTATCCGTGTACCTGTCCAAATGTTAGACGAATGATAAAAATGATAAAGAATGATAAAACATACATTTTGAATATTTTAGTTTGAATAGAATTGAATACATTATTAGCTAAGTATGTATACATACAAGGAATTTGCTTTGGTGCTTTGCTCGCAAGGATAACAGCACGATATACAGTAGACAATTAAAAATAAAATATTATAATTTAAACATGTGAAGAATAAAATAAAATACCAGAGCAACATGCACAAGTGATTCCGCACGTGTTGTATTCTCCAGCAAAGCTTTTGCCCTTTCAAAGCTTGTGATATATTTGTTTTTAATCAAACAAAATAAAATGGTTATAATTTGCAGTCACCAGTGAAAATACTGATGTTCCCCACGGATCTTGACTTTTTAAATGTTTAAATTTAACTCCTCTGCTTTTGAACTCCTGAAAAGAGCCGAACCGCCAATAACATTGACAATTTACAAACAACAAACCAGAAAGGAAAATCAAAAGTTTTGGCTAACATTTTACAGGGTGCACAATAGGATTAAGACAAAAGCATTGAAAAATAAAGAGACTGAAAAATCTATATTAATTCTAAAACATATAGAATTGCAATTCTTGTGCATAAAGTGTCTCTCTGTGCCAGTGAATTTACTGAACGGCATTTATAGATTAATATGACCTTTAAAAAAAAATCAATGACATCCAAGTGATGGTAGGCAATTCCTCTATACTTCGAAAATTATTGAAACTTTAGTTTACTCATTGATTCCTTTAATTTTGATACAGTTTAGAGATACAACATGGAAACAGGCCCTTGAGTCCACCGAGTCCACGCTGACCATTGATCAACCATTCACACACGTTCTATATTATCCCACTTTCTTATCCAATCCTTACACACTAGGGGCAATTTATAAAAGTCAATTAACCTATACACTTGCATGTCTTTTGGACCCGAGAGGAAACCTGAGCACCCGGAGGAAAGCCTTGGAGAACCTGCAAACTCCAGACAACGCCTGAGGTCAGGATCAATCCAGATCTCTGGCGCTGTGAGGCAGCTGCTCTACCAGCTACACCACTGTGCCGCCCAAAAAGACTACTACAAAGTCAGTCTGAAGAAGGGTCTTGACCCGAAACGCCACCCATTCCTTCTCTCCCGTCCCGCTGAGTTACTCCAGCGTCTATCTTTGGTATAAACCTGTATCTTTCTACACAAGTTCCTTTCCACACAAGACTACTACAAAACTGTAGGTGAATCAATGAAGGGCAGGTAATCTACCACTGCCCATTTCTACCATTACTCGAGAAAAGATTTAAGCCACTATGGGCCGAGAGGGAAATCTGCTTGAGCATTCTGAACTGAAAACCAGCAACAATAAGGTACCCAACAAAACTACCATCAACTTGATGTTTCTGTTCAGAAACTATTGGGTCACAAATATGGAAAAACAATAATTAAAAGTTGTATTGTTTAAGAAAGAACTGCAGATGCTGGAAAGACAAAAATGCTGGAAGAACTCAGCGGATGAGGCAGCATCTATGAAGAGAAGGAATAGGCGACGTTTCGGGTCAAGACCCTTCTTTCAGACTGATGTCCGGGGGGGGGCGGTAAAAAGAAAGGAAGAGGCGGAGACAGTAGGCTTGTGGGATAGCAGGGAAGGGGAGGTGAAGGAAGGAGAAAGGAAGGACTATCTAAAATTAGAGAAGTCAATGTTCATACCGCTGGGGTGTAAACTACCTAAACAAAATATGAGGAGCTGTTCCTCCAATTTGCACTGGGCCTCACTCTAGCAATGAGGTGAGAGGTCAGATTCGGAATGGGAGGGGGAGTTGAAGTGCTGAGCCACTAGGAGATCAGGTTGGTTAGTGCAAACTGAGCAGAGGTGTTGGGCGAAGCAATCACTTTGATATAATAAAAAGTTGTAGGCAATTTTTAAATGACTTACACGATGTACTTAAACAATGTAAAAGCAATCAGGAGATTATTAATGCAACTTGTGTAAAATCTGATTTTCCAAGTATCAAGTACAAATTTTCTTTGAGAAATAAAATTCAACGAACATGAAAAAGGTTTCTGTAAAAGTGATGCATCATGAATTGCTTTCTTTGCTTGCCAAAAAGAAATAAAACGCTAAAGCTTTTTTCTCCTTGATTAATTTCTCCCTTTAATCTCACTTTCACAGAACAACATAAGCAAACATTTAGCTATTCAAGGAACTCCACCTAATGTCAAGGACACAGGTGAGAAGTCACATTCTGATCCCGTGGGTATCCTGGGTTTGATCCAGAGCATAGTTACTTAACTAAACAATGACTGAAACACTGAAATATATTTTCCAGTTCACCTTTTTGACCGAGGCTGAATACAAGAACATCAAAACCCACGTAAGTTCACTAGTAATAGGATTCAACTACAAACTAGATTCATTCACGGATAAAGTTGCAAAAGACCATAAAAATTGGACAAGTTGAGGATACAATGGAAAGTAAAGCTTCATAATTGTTTTAGCACATAGTGCCAATATTAAACGTTTGCCTTGAAAGGGGCAGGCACCCCATCATGAAAGAAACTAAAATTAATAACCATTCATGATATGTATCAAACCAATTAACACATTACCAATAACTACAGAGCCTCCATGCTTTAGGTTATTTCACTTTGGGGAAAAAAAACCAAGTTCAAAGATAAGAATACAAAGTAAATACATGGAAGGAGAAAACTACAGAAATAACTTTCGTAAAGGTAGATCCATTTTGATTATGTTCTTCCTGATATATGTTGCAATGCATATATCCTCCTCTAACATCACAGTCAAGGCATTTGTTTGCCAATACTGCATGATTCTAATACGTGTACTTGAGGCTGGGCATCCTCGCTACCTTCATAAATGCTCTGATGTAGTTTTGCACCAGGGCTCATAGGCATATAAGAAGACATGGTCTAATCATGCTCAGTAGACTATGGGTTTGATGCAAGGTCTGAGAGCTGGTGCGTTGAAGACAATGATGAACATCAACATCAATGTTTGCCTTCACCAAGTGGCTCATGAGATACGGGGTCATGATTTCCATGGTCTCGCAGTGAATCTTAATTGTCGGCGGGCAGTGTGGTGCAGCAGGGTCAAGATGATACAGGACCTCAGTTTTGTAGATACACACAAAATGCTGGAGTAACTCAGGAGGTCAGGCAGCATCTCTGGAGAAAAGCAGCAGGCAACGTTTTGGGTCAGAAACTTTCTTCAGACTGAAAGATAGAGAAGGCCAGAAGAAAACAGGGCCAGCAACAGATGACCTCAGGAAGGGTGGAGCCCATAATGGCCCTTTATTAGCTGGGGAAGATGTGTTAACGGCAGGGATACACGGATGCGAACAGTGGAACTAGTAGGAAGACTAGGTTGGGGAATGGGGGGGGGGGGGAGGGGGAACATTTTGCAGATGTTGAATGCAAGACTCATGTTCTTGCATACTTCAGTGAAAATATTAATGACAGTTCAAAGTTAGGTCTCTGAGCATGAACGATTACAAACATCGTCTACATATTGCAGCCTGACTTCTGAGGTTTGGGCAATCTTAGTCCTGGAAGTAGGTTGTATAGCTTCCCATTAGTTCTGAAGATTTATCTAACTTTCACATGAGTTTTGTTGGAGATGAGATGCAACAATATAGCAAGAAAGACTGAGAAGAGCACTGGAGCAACGATGCAGCCTTGTTTGACAGCAGACTCTACTTCCTGAGAAGTTTACGGAGATTCAGTATGTCAAAGAGGATTCTCTTGAAATTCTACAGGTAGAGAGCTTACTGGCTGGCTGCATCGTGGCCTGGTTCGGCAACTTGAACGTCCAGGAGCGAAAAAGACTGTAAATAGTTGTAAACATTGCCCAGGCCATCACCGGCTCTGACCTCCCCCCTATCGAAGGGATCTATCGTAGTCGCTGCCTCAAAAAGGCAGCCAAAATCATCAAAGATCCACACCATCTTGGCCACACACTCATTTCACCACTGCCATTGGGAAGAAGGTACAGGAGCTTGAGAACTGTAACGTCCAGGTTCAGAAACAGCTTCTTCCCCACAGCCATCATGCTATTAAACACTACAACCTCATAAGATATGAACTACAATAGGTTATTATTATTATTATTGCACTGTTATTGTTTTGTTTTTTTCCCTTTGTTATATTATTTCTTATGATTACATATTCTGTTGTGCTGCAGCAAGTAAGAATTTAATTGTTCTATCTGGGACATATGACAATAAAACAATCTTGACTTCATTGAAATTGGTAAACTACCAAAATTCACTCTCTCCGGGGTTTTAACTAGAATGGCATATGTTTATATAAAGTACTAAAAAGTGTAAAAATTAGGACATTTGAAGTATTATTTATGTGCTATATAAAAAGATAAGTCGTTAGAAAAATAAATGGATTCCAAAGATTTATCCAAACTATCTTCCCCGCCCTCATCATTTGAAGTTAATCAATAGTGAGGCACAAATGCGCATGATGGAAGATTTGAATATTTTGCAGAATTTTGCAAATGTTACCTGTTGTAGATTATCACTTAAACCTTTGTGTGTGGCACTCAGAAGCGCACAGACTGTATGTCTATCTGGATTTTCCTTATCCTGGAGCTGAGACTCTTTCTGTAAGAAATCCAGTTTCTTTCTTATGAAACATTCCACTTGATGGTGGTTCGCAGTACCGCCCTGTATAAGGAACAGTTGAATACAGCATTAAATATCCCAATAAAATCACTATTCCAAAAACAACTGCTCAAATAGATTTAAAGTCTGAAAGCAGCAGTAGTAAGGGGGATTTTAGCTCTGTTGAAACAAGGTAGGAATACAGGTAGTTGAGGCCAGTTCATTGGCTATATTTAAGAGGGAGTTAGATGTGGCCCTTGTGGCTAAAGGGATCAGGGGGTATGGAGAGAAGGCAGGTACAGGATACTGAGTTGGATGATCAGCCATGATCATATTGAATGGCAGTGCAGGCTTGAAGGGCCGAATGGCCTACTCCTGCACCTATTTTCTATGCAGTACAATGTGGATAAATGTGAGGTTATCCACTTTGGTGGCAAGAACAGGAAAGCAGATTATCTGACTGGTATAAGATTAGGAAAAGGGGAGGTGCAACGTGACCTGGGAATACTTGTACATCAGTCACTGAAAGTAAGCATGCAGCTACAGCAGGCAGTGAAGAAAGCTAATGGCATGTTGACCTTCATTGCGAGAGGATTTGAGTTTCGGAGCAAGGAAGTCCTACTGCAGTTGTACAGGGCCCTGGTGAGATCGCATCTGGAGTATTGTGCGCAGTTTTGGTCTCCTGATATGAGGAAGGACATTACAGCTATTGAGGGTGTGTAGCGTAGGTTCACCTGATTAATTCCCGGTATGGCAGGACTGACATATGATGAAAGAATGGGTCGACTGGGCTTGTATTCACTGGAATTTAGAAGGATGAGAGGATATCATAGAAACATATAGAATTCTTTAAGAATTGGAGAGGCAGATGCAGAAAAAATGTTCCCAATGTTGGGGGATTCCAGAACCAGGGATCACAGTTTAAGAATAAGGGTTAGGCCATTTAGGACTGAGATTAGGAAAATTTATTTCACCCAGAGAGTTGTGAATCTGTGGAATTCTCTGCCACAGAAGGCAGTGGAGGCCAATTCACTGGATGTTTTCAAGAGAAAGTTAGATTTAGCTCTTGGGGCGAACAGAATCAAGGGATAATGGATGATCAGCCATGATCATATTGAATGGCAGTGCTGGCTCGAAGAGGTGAATGGCCTACTCCTACACCTATTTTTCTATGTTTCTAAATCTGCATGTTTAATGATCAGCATAACTCAAGGGTTGGCTGAAATGATTCAGTTAATATCCCTGTGTTCAAAAGGGAACTGCAGATGCTGGAATATCGAAGGTACACAAAATTGCTGGGGAAACTCAGCGGGTGCAGCAGCATCTATGGAGCGAAGGAAATAGGCAACGTTTCGGGCCGAAACAGAAGGGTTTTGGCCCGAAACGTCGCCTATTTCCTTCGCTCCATAGATGCTGCTGCACCCGCTGAGTTTCCCCAGCAATTTTGTGTACCCACCAGTTAATATCCCTACTGGATCCTGCTGAATGGAAATTAAAGACAAATAATTTTGATTTATTCAGTACAAGTTTCCTCTATCAAGTACATTAAGCAATTTAAATGCAGGCTATTTGAAGTGATTTGGGTAACAAAGTGCTAACGATGCCATTAAATATGTTAAGGACAACCAAGCTGCCAGAGGAAATGGCTGAGGAAGATACTTAAACAAAATTTACCAGGCATTTGGACAGGTACATGGATAGGAAAGGTTTGGAGGTATATGGGCTAAATGCAGGAAGGTGGAACTCGTGTAGATGGTGCTTCTTAGTTGGCATGGGCAAGTTGGGCCGAAGGGCCTGTTTCTGTGCTGTATGGCTATATGACCTAACTGTCAAAGAGAAATCCACTCAAATTTTATATTTTTCTTCAAGTTACATTGATCTAAGTTTTCTCCATCAAATATAGTCAATGTTAATATTTTAACCCTACTAGAGACAATGCTTGACGTACAACCAGTAGTAGATTGTACAATTAATGCAACGTGGGGGAATGGCATGGAAATGGGACTTGGTGGAGAGTTTGCAAAGGTAGAATAAACTGAATAATATCGTTCCATGCTGGAACTGTAGATTGTTTTTTACCATGTGTGAGAAAACAGTGCACAGAACACATCGACCAAATAATGCTATTAGTGCTAAGAAAACGCTCCAACTTACTAAAATAATCTTACAAGAGATCGCTGTGTTTCATACCATATTTAATTGCTTATGCCAGGATTCATTCTCTCTAGTTTTATTGTGTATAGGATCCTGAATGGAATGACGACTGAAATTACTTTAATTTATTTAATATTTTATCCACTGTGTAATTTTAACGATTTATCGTGAATCAATTAAAAGTTTGCAGACAAAACATCTTTCTGCAAAAAAATGATCTGACGGGCTCTGTGGCTTGTTTCCTCATGAACTTGAGACAGCTTACCCATGAATCTTTAACCAGCTTTACAATATAATTTTGGATTTATCTGTGGCATCCAAATACATAGTAGTCTTGACATTTAGTCATTTTAAGGAATTCTCACAGGCAACTAAAAAGGTTGAAAACATTTGACAATAAATTACATTTAAATCAGTGTATTTATAGCAAGATAAATATTGGACTTTTGCACTTGTATTCAGGGAGAATTTAAGGAGAAGTCATTATAAGGTCATAAGTGATAACAGCAGAATTAGGCCATTCGGCCCATTAAGTCTACTCCGCCATTCAATCATGGCTGATCTATCTCTTCCTCCTAACCCCATTCTCCTGCCATTATCTTCATTACGTATTCAGGGAGCCTACATAAAGCAAACATAAAGCAAAGATATATATATATATTGTAAACGTCAAATATTAAATATCCTTCTCAAAGGACTATACCATTAAAATAAGATTTTGAGAACTGAAGAAGCCGTGTGCAATAATTATGGATTAAGATTAAAATGTAATAAATTCAGGAATTGTTAAAGTAAAACTTCTGCATTCAAAGTTGAAATTCAGGTCAAATTGTTGATTCTGTGTTGACTGTACCTACCAAGAATGCAACAGTGCATTCTGTGGAAGAGTGGGTATCATAACAGTAATATCTCATTTCTACATCCAGAGGTGCTGTGTTTTGTTTTATGTGGTAACAAGGGCAGGCAGTGACCTTTTTGCCAACATTGCAGCCACATTTTCTTAGCCATCATATTTAACTGATATTTCTAAATCACTATTAAATTTAATTTCAAAATGTTTAGGTGAACAGTTACATTGATTTGCTTTAATTTGCACTCTTCTTCAATTTCGTCAGCACTATCTTCATCAGACACCTCGCCTTCTTCTGCATCGGTGTTGAGGTCAGCTGAGAGTTTCTTTCCCTGAAATAGATCATGGATTAATTAATTGATTTTGATATCATCAAATCTACGATGGATACAGAAAGCTGGAGTAACTCAGCGAGCCAGGCAGCATATCTGGAGAAAAGGAATAGGTGATATTTCGGGTCGAGACCCATCTTAAGATGGTCTATTTCTAATCTGTTTTTTATTAAACAATTTACAATATATTAACGGTAGACAAAAATGCTGGAGAAACTCAGCGGGTGAGGGAGCACCTATGGAGCGAAGGAAATAGGCAACGTTTCGGGTCAAAACACTTCTTCAGACTGATGTGAGGGGGGGTGGGGGGCACGGGAAGAAGAAAGGAAGAGGTGGAGCCAGTGGGCTGAGGGAGAGCTGAGAAGAGGAGGAGAAAGTAGCGACTACCTGAAATTAGAGGTCAATGTTCAAACCGCTGGGGTGCAAACTGCCCAAGCAAAATATGAGGTGCTGCTCCTCCAATTTACGGTGGTCCTCAATTTGATTTGGCTTATTGCAATTTTATTTCAGAAGAAATTTGAATTCAGGAAGTTTTTCAATAGTTGAAGCAAACATTGCCTAGAAAGTACAGTGCACACTAACTTGTGTTACACATTCATGCATTGTTATAGAGGGCCCCCTATAAAATGACTATGAGAAGGAATTTCCTTTCTTGAAAGGTAGCAAATCTTTGGAAATTTTAATTCCATGAAATTGTGGAGGCTAAAAGGATGAAATAGACACCCTGGGCCAGTCAAGAGTTATGTCTTATGTGGAACTGAGGCCAAGATTATTTGTTTAATATATTATCTTAACGAATAATGCAGATGCAGTTCCTTTCTTTGCATTGAGTATAGAAGTTGGGATGTAATGTTAAAATTGTACAAGGCATTGGTGAGGCTAATTCTGGTGTATGGTGTACAATTTTGGTCGCCTAATTATAGGAAGGATGTCAACAAAATAAAGAGAGTACAGAGGAGATTTACTAGAATGTTGCCTGGGTTTCAGCAACTAAGTTACAGAGAAAGGTTGAACAAGTTAGGTCTTTATTCTTTGGAGCGCAGATGGTTAAGGGGGGACTTGATAGAGGTCTTTAAAATGATGAGAGGGATAGACACAGTTGACATGGATAAGCTTTTCCCACTGAGAGTAGGGAAGATTCAAACAAGAGGACATGACTTGAGAATTAAGGGACAGATGTTTAGGGGTAACATGAAGGGGAACTTCTTTACTCAGAGAGTGGTAGCTGTGTGGAATGAGCTTCCAGTGAAGGTGGTGGAGGCAGGTTCGATTTTATAATTTAAAAATAAATTGGATAGTTATATGGACGGGAAAGGAATGGAGGGTTATGGTCTGAGTGCAGGTAGATGGGACTAGGGGAGAATATGCGTTTGGCATGGACTAGAAGGGCCGAGATGGCCTGTTTCCGTGCTGTAATTGTTATAAGGTTATATGGTTATGCTGATTTAAATCAAAGATAGACACAAAAAACTGGAGTAATTCAGCAGGTCAGACAGCATCGCTGGAGAAAAGGATGATGTTTCGGGTCAAGACCCTTCTTCAGACTCTTCAGGCTGGAATGCAAGTGCTCAGTGCACTTCGTACCTAAGTAGGCAATCTCCTGGACCTTGTTCATCTTTAAATAACTCACCAAACTGATGAAAGATTCTTAAATCTAAGTAATCATCCATTCTTTTCCTTTTCCATACTTGTTGCCCAATATGCCGATTCCTTTCTTGCCTTTATTGTTATCTTCAGAAGATAATTTCTACTGTTATTTCCTCATTTCTCTTTGTGTGGGAGGTTGAGGCTAATTTGTGGACCATTTCCAGTGTGCTGAAGTGATGAGCACAAGTCGCAGAGCTACACTTGTATGCACTTAATGTTCATAGTCATAGAGTGTGGAAAGAGGCCCTTTGGCCTAACTTGCCCAGTCACCAACATGTCCCATCTACACCAATCCCACTTGGCCCATATCCCTCTATGCCTGTCCTATTCATGTACCTGTCTAATTACTTCTTAAATGTTGCGATAATACCTGCCTTATCTACCTCCTCAGGCAGCTCATTCCATTTACCCACCACCCGTTGTGTGAAAAAGATATCCTTTAGATTCCTATAAAATCTTTTCTCCTACACCAGGGGTCGGCAACCTACGGCCCCCGGGCCGAATCCGGCCCGTAACCCGGAATCATCTGGCCTCAATCATCCGGCCCGCAGACTTTCATCATCTACGTACCTGGAATGTTTAAGAAAGAACTGCAGATGCTGGAAAAATCAGTGGTAGAAAAAAGAATGCTGAAGTGAGTTTCTCCAGCATTTTTTTCTACCTTCGGTACCTGGAGGGTGATTTGGCTGTACCGCATCCTGCGCAAAGCCGCCGGCACGGCCGCGTACCTACTGTTAAGGTCGGGGTTGTCAGTAGGCTGGGGACGAGTGAGTATGATATTTGAGCTCAGTGCTCCGGGTGGCTTCCTCGAAGGGGCAGGATCACTGTGAACCCGTGATTTGATGCCTGCCATCCGGGGCGGGATCAATGTGTACACGTGATAGATGTGGCCCACCATCCTCTCACAGACATATGTCATGGCCCCTTGGCAGAAAAGGTTGCCAACCCGTCCTGCACGGTAAACCTAAGTCCTATCGTTCTCGAATCCCGCACTCTGCGCAAGAGTCTCTGTGCGCTAATGGTCAAAGATGAATTTATTTCTTGTTGATTTTTATTGTTTCTGATTGTCAAGGATTTTGTTAACAATTGGTACACAAATTCCCATTCTAGGCTTGCACTCAATGCTGGAACAAATTTTCTAAGCTTGCTGACCTCAATTTTAAAGTAACAATAAAGCAATAAAACCTATCCTAATCATTGACAAAATCTTTCCATGATGAAATAAGAACAAGCATCCAGAAATGTATCTGTTACCTTTATAAGAATTTTTCCCTTTAAACGTTGAGGAGAAGGAAACTGGTATTTTCGATGTCTTTCAACAGAGGATAATTCTAGTTTATTTCCAAAGATATCTTTCAAATATTTAGCAATCTTCTTCTGCTGATGGATGCTGCAGTGGTTCTCAATGGACAGAATAACAGGATACCTGGAATTTAAAGAAACTCAACAAATAACATAGCAAACTTTGAATAACCAAACAGTTTTTTTTTTTCAGGTGGGTGGATGGCTTAAGATGATATTTCGTTTTCAATCATCTTTCTAAGCATTTTTTTTGAATAGTTAGTAGGAGAAACTCCATCAAAATACATAAATTCTTTTGGAGTAGATGTTCCAATTTTGGTGCAGACAATTCAAGAAAAGCTATTAATGTTAAACTGACTGAGATGAAAGACTTAACTTCTTCAATTTTCACATGCCAGTACATTGATAACTTCAGAAATTAATTTGGCTCAGCAAAGCAGAAATGAAAGAAAAAAAGAACTGCAGACAAGGTAAATTTGTTGGTATGGGGGAATTAACCAAATAAATTTGGGTTTCAGCAAGCTTTGGATAGCTGGATGTCACAAAACAATGTTTGGCTTTGTCAAGGTGTAACAGCCAGTGAACTTCGAAGAAAGAGGCAACAACATAAGAGAAAGAGCTCTATCTGCAAGCAGCCCTGTTTGGTGACAGCTGTGTGTTAATTGCTGTTTCCTGTGACATTCCACAATAATCATCCTTCCCAATTCTTCCTATAGCAGGCCAACAAAATAGCCAAGATTCAGGCCAAAGCTGACCAGCAAACTCACTGCAAGTAACAGCCGTTTCATAATAGCAGCAGGTTCTGCACCTCAGTAATGCTCAATTGACCCATGCAATAAAGATAAATTACACAAATGTGTTGTGACTTCATATGCATGGGTGTATTGAATCAGGTTATTTTAGCTGATGACAATGATGCGCATTATTTCATGCATTGAAAACATGTCATACTGTGACATGAGCTTCTGATGCTGATTTTCAAGCAAATGATTTGACTCACTGTTTTGAGACTTACAATGTGCCTCTCCAAAACTGCACAGTGTGAATATCACTCGGATCAGTTAATTCATCTAAAGAATGGTTGAAAAGCAACACATTGTAATTTCCATTTGAAAATATGTATAATAATTGGGTCAATCACCTTTCTAGTGTATTATAGTGCCCTCCATAATTTATTTATTTGCCTCTGTACTCCACAATTTGAGATTTGTAATAGAAAAAAATCACATGTGGTAAAGTGTGTCAGATTTCAATAAACGCCAGTTTTATACATTTTGGTTTCACCATGTAGAAATTACAGCAGTGTTTATACATAGTCCCCCCTTTTCATGGCACCATAATGTTTGGGACACAGCAATGTCATGTAAATGAAAGTAGTCATGTTTAGTATTTTGTTGCATATCCTTTGCATGGAATGACTGCTTGAAGGCTGCGAATCATGGACATCACCAGTTGCTGGGTGTCTTCTCTGGTGATGCTCTGCCAGGCCTGTATTGCAGCCATCTTTAGGTTATGCTTACTTTGGGGGCTAGTCCCCTTCAGTTTTCTCTTCAGCATATAAAAGGCATGCTCAGTTGGGTTCAGATTGGGTGATTGACTTGGCCACTCAAGAATTTACCATTTTTTAGCTTTGAAATATTCCTTTGTTGCTTCAGTTTTATGTTTGGGATCATTGTCTGGCTGTAAAATGAACCGCCGGCCAATGAGTTTTGAGGTATTTGTTTGAACTTGAGAAGATAGGATGTGTCTATACACTTTGGAATTCATTATGTAACTACCATCAGCAGTTTTATCATCAATGAAGATCAGTAAGCCAGTACCTTCAAAGTCAAAGTCAAATTTATTTGTCACATGCACCAACTAAGGTACAGTGAAATGAATTTGCCAGCAGCGATACAGTTGAAAAAAAGAACACACAATACACAATAAAATCCAACACAAAATATCCACCACAGCATTCTTCACTGTGGTGGAAGGCAACAAAGTTCAGTTAGTCCTCCTCCCTTGTTCATCAGTGGTCGGGGCCATAAACCCTCCGTAGTCGCCGATATGGACGGCCGGATGTACAGGCCTTCTCGTCGGGATGATTGAAACTCCGACGTCGGGATGGTCGAACACACTCCGCGACTTGGAGTGCCACTTTCCTACTGGAGACTGCAGCTTCAAGATGCTATAGGCCGCACGCCTGCGACTAGAAGCTCCGCAGACCACAACCCCATGATGTCAAAGTCACCAGGCAAGGGTTCGCCCCCGCTCTGCGAAGGAAAAATCCACTGCTGAAGCTCTGGGCCCAACTCCGGGAAAGGCCGCTTCAATCCAAGCTGTTAGGCCGTGAGAGGGGAGGCAGAGAAGCGATATGGAAAAAGTCGCCTCTCCGAAGAGGAAGTGACTGAAAAATGGTTTCCCCCTTTCCCCCCCACCACCCCCCACATAAGACACATTGAGAGACATACATGCCCAGGCCATAACATCCCCACCACCGTGTTTCACAGATGAGGTGGTATGCTTTGGATCTTGGACTTCTGTGGACACTGTGCTTCTCTCCTCCATACTTTGCTCTGATATAAGTTAATCTTCGTCTCATCCGTCCACAAGACCTTTTTCCAGAACCATGGTTGCTCGTTTAAGTACTCCTTGGCAAACTGTAACCTGGCCATCCTATTTTTGTGGCTAACCAGTGGTTTGCATTTTGCAGTGTAGCCTCTGTATTTCTGTTCATGAAGTCTTCTGCAGACAGTGGTCATTGACAAATCCACACCTGACTCCTGAAGGGTGTTTTTGATCTGTCAGACAGGTGTTTGGGGATTTTTCTTTATTATAGAGAGAATTCTTCCGTCATCAGTTGTGGAGGCCTTCCTTGGCCCTTTGTGATTAGTAAGCTCACCAATGCTCTCTTTCTTCTTAATGATGCTCCAAACTATTGATTTTGGTAAGCCTAAGGTTTGGCTTATGTCTCTATCAGTTTTATTCGTGTTTCTCAGTCTCATAATGGCTTATTTGACTTTCATTGGCACAACTTTGGTCCTCATGTTGATAACCAGCAATAAAAGTTTCCAAAGGTGATGGAAAGACTGGAGGAAAGACTATGTGCTGAGATCTATGTGCCGAGATCCAAGATGGCGGCGCGCACAGTCGCAGCGGCCCCTCGGGAGATAGTCGGAGCATTAAAAAGTGAGTGTTGTGTGTTTTGTCCAGTCTGTCCAAGATATATGTACTGCAGGAACATGCTCCTAAACATTGGGGCAAACCACGGTAGTAGTACGGGCGCGTTTTGGTGCGATTTAGACCAAATACGCCGCTATGGACTACTACTACCGGCTGCGAAGCCAAACATATCGGCCGCAGATATGAATATGACCGGAAAGAGGAGGCGAGAGAGGAGAGAGAGGAGGAGGAGGAGACGCAAGCGGTGTGAGAGGAGGCAGAAACGGGGTAAAAGAGCAGGCTCTTAAACGTGGCGGAGACGGGGGAAAAGAGCAGGCATTCACGCTTGGCTAACAGCTAACCCCACCCGACCTGCAGTGCCCTCGCTTCTCCTCTCTAATGTCCGCTCCCTGGACAACAAACTTGACGAACTGCGTCTTCTCAAGACAACATACAGGGACATAAGAGACTGCTGTGTGTTTGTTTTCACGGAATCATGGCTCCACGGCAATATCCCGGACACGGCAATACAGCTGGAGGGAATGACATCGTTCCGTGCGGACAGAGAGGCAGCTAGCTCTGGTCAGAGCCGAGGTGGAGGCCTGTGCTTGTACATAAACAAGGACTGGTGTGTGAACGCTACGATAGCCGGGAAACACTGCTCTCCGCTGATAGAATTCCTCATCGTGAAATGTCGGCCTTTCTATCTGCCGAGGGAATTCTCCGTTGTTTTTGTTGTGGCTGTATAAGTTGCTCCAAGTGCTAATGTAAATTCTAAGGCCAACGAAGCACTGGGAGCTCTGCATGACGCCATCAGTGAGTTCCAGACCAAATATCCTGATAGCTTCATTGTGGTGGCCGGGGATTTTAATCACACCAGCCTTAAGACTGTGCTCCCAAAATTCAAGCAATATGTGGATTTTGAGACCAGGGGAGAGAACATCTTGGACTTGGTTTACACCAACACCCCAGAGGCTTACAAGGCAGCCCCACGCCCTCACCTGGGCTACTCGGACCATATTTCAGTGTTTTTAACACCAGCCTACAGACCACTGCAAAAACAAGTCAGAGCGGAGAGAAAACACACCAGGGTCTGGCCAGAGGGAGCAGCCTCAGCACCGCAGGATTGCTTCCTGCACACTGACTGGGATGTGTTCAGGACAGCAGCATCCTATGATGACCTCATCAACATCGAGGAGCACGCAGAGACTGTAACCAGCTACATTGCCAAGTGCACCGAGGATGTCACTATCATGAAAACCTTCACTGCACGTGGAAACGAAAAGCCATGGATGACAGCAGAGGTGCGCTCGCTGCTGAGGGCTCACTTCAGGCTCGATCACGCTGAGCACCGGCTCCCCTCAAGGCTGTGTGCTCAGCCCGCTGTTGTTCACATTGCTCACACATGACTGTGCTGCCAGATTCAGGGACAATAAGATCATAAAATTCACGGATGACACAACAGTGGTGGGACTCATCAGCGGAGATGACGAATCAATGTACAGGGAGGAAGTAAAACAACTAGTGGACTGGTGCGGCAAAAATAATCTAGAATTAAATGTCGACAAAACGAAGGAGATGGTTGTCGACTTCAGGAGGGCGCAGCCAAAGCATACACCCCTCAACATCAGTGGCACTACAGTGGAGAGAGTGGAGAGCATAAAGTTCCTCGGTGTGCAAATTACAGACAGCCTCACCTGGTCCAGGAACACCACTGGGACCGTCAAACGGGCCCATCAGCGACTGCACTTCCTGAGGAAACTAAAACAGGCCTCACTCCCCACCAACATCCTCAGGACTTTCTACAGGGGTACGGTGGAGTCTGTACTCACGTACTGCATAAAGACGTGGTACTCCACCTGCAACTGCTCGGACAGGAAGGCTCTGCAGAGGGTAGTGAGGGGAGCAGAGAGGATCATTGGCGTCTCCCTACCCTCGGTACAAGAACTGTTCCAGAGCCGCTGTCTGAAAAAAGCTCAGAGAATTGCTAAGGACAAACTGCACCCCCTCCACATACACCTGGATCTCCTGCCATCAGGCAAGAGATATCGAAGCATCAAAGCCCGGACTACAAGACTGCGAAACAGCTTCCTACCACAGGCTGTGAGGCTGCTAAACAGTCACTCTGTACTCACAGTCACCTGATTCTGCGGCTGGCACGGACACTTTAATAACTGGCACTAGCCACTTTATTAACTGGCACTGGCCACTCAAATCAGCTGCCCCGGACATTTTATGATTGGTTTATTGTATTTTAACGTTGTGTTTTACCTGCTTTTAACTATTTATACTGTTCCATCAGGGACTGGATTGTATTTAGTGTTATTATGTGTGAAATTTTTTAAATTTCATGTGCGATGCTCCGCTATTCCCTGGGAAACGTCTTTTCATTTTGCACTGTACAACTGTTGCTTGCAAGATGACAATAAAGGTTGATTGATTGATTGATTGATATCTCTCTTATACCTGCATTAAGGAGGCATTTAACCACACCAGAACAATTACAAACACTTGTGGAGCCATGTGTCCCAAACATTATGGTGCCCTGAAATGGGGAGACTATGTATAAACACTGCTGTAATTTCTACATGGTGAAACATGTGTACGTTAACCACATGTGATTTTTTTTCTATTACAAATCTCAAATTGTGGAGTACAGAGGCAAATAAATAAATGATGGGTCCCAAACATTATGGAGGGCTCTGTATGTATTTGATGGTTCCTTTAGTCATCTTTACATGTAAATTGATGTGAAATATTTCTAGCTTTTATACAATTGACAAGATCATTGTTTAAAATCTTAAGATAGATGATTCACAAACATAAATAGTACTAAGTAGCACTTTAATATAAAAAAATATTTATTTAAATTGATTAAAGGTTTCCTTTGTTTCCAAAAATGTTTGATTTCATTTCATTGGCAAGTTTTTCACATCACATATAAAACATGGAAGATATCGTATTGAGGAGTATCTAATATTATTACTGATTGTAAAAGTGAAGAAATATTTTAAATATCTAATTGAACATATAATGTCAATTACTTTAACATTTCTAAAACACAATGTATGCCTACAAATCCAAACTTGGTACATTGTTTTTAAAGCAAGGCAGAAATATTGATTATATGCTGGAGATGAACATTGTACTAAAACAGAAGTATTACCACAATATAATGTGACTATTATATATTTCTCCTAATATTGTACTATTTATTACAATTGCTTTCACTGGATATTAGTTTACTCCAGTGAAACTGGTTGTTACGTCAGCTTATTAGCCAAATCTTGCATCCATTCATTGATGAACCGCATTCATCAAAACAGAAATTGTCAATGGCAGATGAATTGTGTCAGATGCACAAGTGTTCAATAGTTGTCTATTGATTTTTAATTAAAGATTTGAAAATTTATCTTTTCGTAATATATTTTTTTATTAAAGGTAATCAATTACAATGCTTCAAACAACTTTATATCAAATTAATTCAATTTGCATTAAGTAAAACACTAGTAATACTTATCTACTGTTTTTTTAGAAATAATGATAGAGAAAGAATAGAGAAAGAATAAATCATTAAGAGAGTGATTAAATAATAATTTGATTATATATAAGAAAGAAAAGAGAAACGAAAAAAAAAAAAAAAAAAAAAAAAAAAACATTTTTAGTAACCACAATATGTATTATTAATAACACTACTACAAGTGATAGTATCAATAAAGACATATATGTAATTCCAATATAAAAATGAATTATTCTCACCAAATCCCGCAGGGTGCACGTCGAGCTGTGTTGCCAAGAACAGCTACTTCTCTAAATACTGTATATATGGAGACCATATCTGTTCAAAAGAATTATACTTGTCCAATAGGACAAATCTAATTCTTTCCAGATGTAACGTCTCCATCATCTCTGTTGCCCACATTTTGGTTGTGGGGGATAATGTTCCCTTCCAAAATTTCAATATGATTTTTTTTCCAATTATTAAACAGTAATCAAAGAAATTTCTTTGATTTACTGTAAGTGATAGATGTAAATCCGGAATTCCAAATATTATTAGCTTTGGGTTAGGGTCCAATTTAACTTTGATGACTTCAGAAATAACTTTAAAGATTTCTGTCCAGTAATAATTCAATTTAGGACATGTAACGAAACTATGTATTAAATTTGCCTCTGCTTTCTTGCACTTATCACAAATAGCGGAGAGATTCGGAAAAATACTATTTAATTTAGTTTTCGAATAATGTAACCTATATAATACTTTAAATTGTATCAGTATATGTCTGGTGTTTAATGAACACCGGTGTATTCGTTGTAGACTTTCTTCCCAGTTTTCTTTTGTTATAGCCAATCCCATTTCATTTTCCCATGCTTGACGATATACTTCCGTTATTGGATTCTCCTTATCCAAAATGATGTTATATATATAGGCTATTAATTTTTCTGTATTTGGATATAAATTAAACAGTTCATCTAACAATCCTGCTTCTTTATTTTTATAATCTTGTGTATTGGATTTAATATAATCTCTAATTTGTAAATACCTAAACAAATGTTGTGGAGACAATCCATAAATATCTTGTAACTCCTGGAATAAAAGAAATTTTCCTTTTCTATACAGATGTTCTATCCTTGTAATTCCTAAATCATCCCATTGTTTAAACCCCCCATCTAATATAGCAGGTTTAAACGATGGATTATTCATAATTGGTAATCTAAATGAGAGATTATCCAAGTGTAGAGTCTTAACTATTTGTTTCCAAATACGTCTATTATTATATATTATTAGGTTGTCTTTATAATATTTTTTTTGTACTTCCGTTGGTGCAAAAATTATCGAACCTACATTGAAAGGTAGACAGTCCTCCTTTTCTATATTTAACCATGTCGGTTCATGATCCATATTTACCCACCAGAAATTCATATTCTTAATCTGAACAGCCCAAAAATAATATAAAAAGTTTGGAAGTGCTAATCCTCCATTTATCTTAGCTTTGCATAGATGTTTTTTATTTATTCTGTGATTTTTATAATCCCAAATAAAGCTATTGACAATATTATCAATTTTTTTAAAAAAAGTTTTCGGAAGAAAAAAAGGAATAGCCTGAAACAAATATAACAACTGCGGTAGAAATACCATCTTTATGGCACTTATTCTACCAATCATGGATATAGGCAGTGTTTTCCAATATAAAATATTTTTTCTAAGTTTATCTAATAGTTGAGGATAGTTGGATTTTATTAATGAGTTATGAGTTTTAGTTACGTTAATCCCTAAATATTTAAGTTTGTCTGTAACTACTTTTAATGGGTATTGTTGTAATGTATTAAGATTTATTCCTGTTATTGGCATAATCTCGCTTTTATCCCAATTAATCCTATACCCAGAAAATGCACCAAACTTAGTTATAATGTTTAGCAGGTTGGGAATACTAATTTCCGGTTTTGTAATATAAATCAAAACATCATCTGCATATAAAGAAATTTTATTAATTGTTGTATCAGTATTATAGCCATATATTTCAGGTTCAGATCTAATTTTTTCCGCCAATGGTTCTATCACCAATGCGAACAATAAGGGTGATAACGGACATCCCTGTCTGCATCCCCTAGAGAGTTTGAATTTGGCTGATAAAATTTGGTTAGTCAAAATTCTTGCCATAGGATTCGAGTATAAAATTCTTACCCATTTACAAAATCTATCCCCCAATTGAAACTTTTCCATTATATTAAATAAATACATCCATTCCACCTGATCAAACGCTTTTTCTGCATCTAGTGATATAACCGCTAGTTCCGTATCTCGTATTCTTTTTGAATATATAATATTAAACAAACGTCTGAGATTATGGGATGAGTAACGTTTTGGGATAAAACCTGTTTGATCATAATGTATTAATTTAGAGATCACTAAACTTAATCTCCTAGATAAGACCTTAGTTAATATTTTTTGGTCTGTATTTAAAAGGGCAATCGCTCTATATGATCCAGGATCTTCCAAATCCTTATCTACTTTAGGGATGAGTGTAATTGTGGATTCATTTAAAGATTCTGGTAATTTTCCTTGGTCATATGCATATCTATACATTATTTGTAATCTTGGGGAAATCAGATCTTGAAATTTTTTATAAAATTCTGCACTCAGGCCATCTGGGCCCGCTGCTTTTCCGTTCTTAAGCGAACTAATTGATTCTATAATATCTTTTACTGTTATTTCAGCATTTAACAATTCTCTACCTTCCTGATCTAAGCTATTGATTTGACATTCTTGTAAAAATATTTCCATACTATCTGTTTGTCCTGTTAGTTTTGACGAATAAAGATTTTTACAATATTATAAAAATCTATCATTAATATCTTTTGGAGTAATTAATATATTTCCATACTCAGATCTAATTCCGTGTATCATCTTCTCATCTTCTAATTTTCTAAGCTGTCGTGCTAGTAATTTTTGTGGCTTATCTCCAAATTCAAAATACACTTGCTTAGTTTGTTGAAAAAGTTTAATCACTTGATTAGAATATATTTTATTTAATCTATATTTTACTGATGCAATTTTATTACTTAACTCTTTGGAAGGCTGTTTTATATTTTCATTATCTAGACGTTTTATCTCATTTTCTAAATTTTGTTCTATTTTTCGATTTTCTTTATTGAGATGTGCTTGTGCGGATATTATTGCGCCACGCATGAATGCCTTAAATGTGTCCCAAAATAGTGATGGAGAAGTTTCAGGATTATCATTAGTTTCAAAAAATAATTTAATCTGATCCATCACATATTTACAACAGTCATTGTCCTTTAATATCTGAGGGTTAAATCTCCAGGTAGTAGTTTTATTAGATATATCTTTTAATTTTATCTTAAATGTTAATGGCGCATGATCCGAGATGATAATATTATGATATTTTGCATCATACGTAAAAGGAAGTAATTTAGAATCTATTAAAAAATAATCTATCCTCGAATAGGTTCCATGTACGGGCGAGAAAAAAGAATATTCTCGTCCGGATGGGTTATCTAACCTCCAGATGTCTTTAATATTAGATGTATTGATAAAAGCATTTATGAATTTACTTGATTTCGAGGCAGCTTTCCTTTTTGCGGATGATCTATCTAGATAATTATCTAAAGTACAATTTAAATCACCTCCAATTATTAAATTGTGTTGAGTGGATATAGGAATATTATTAAATATTTTCTTAAAAAATAATGGATTATCAAAATTAGGGGCATATATATTCATTAAAATTACCTTTTTTGAATATAATTCCCCTGTAATTATTACATATCTGCCTTCTTTATCCTCTATAATAGAACTTTGTATGAAAGGTATACCTTTGCGAATAATTATTGCAACTCCTCTAGATTTATGAATAAATGTAGAATGATACACCTTAGAAATCCATTTAGCTGTTAATCTATGTTGAGCATCTTTTTTAAGATGAGTCTCTTGAAGGAAAATGACATCTGTCTTCAATCTGTTCAACTGAGCTAATACCTTTCCCCTTTTAATTGGTTCATTAATGCCTTTTACATTCCAACTGCAGAAGGTTACTCCATCACCCCCAGTCTTCACCTTTATATCATGCATTTTACTATTAGGGCGGCTTTTTTTGGAGTAGCCTTCTTGACTCACCCAGCTCCCCGTTGCACCTGGACATCAATCCAATGAGAATTTCTTTCCACCTTAATCCACATCTATGTCTTCTTAAACTAAATACACAATATCCTTCACATCTACATTCAAATAATATATAATATAAGATCAATAAAAAACAAAAACAATAAGAAATATCAATAATAAAAAAAAAGTAAAGAGTGTTAATAGGGTGCTCAGAAAAAAAAGAAACTACACTTGTATAGTGTGTAGTATGTGAAGGTGAAAGCCACACTAACGTGGCCATTAATCTAAAGACTTCCGTTTTTTTAATAAAAAAAAGATGTTGATTATACCAGCTCCTATCTCAAATGCTATATATATTGGGGTGGGGTACTAACTTTATATACTTAGTACTTAGTAATTATTTCTATTATTCATATTACTATTTGCTAATTACTAATATCAATTGTATTTAATACTATAATATGTAATACTATTATCATGGAATAATTAAATATTTTCTAATAATTAATACAGAACTACTACTAAATGCCCATTATTCCACTTCCTTCTAAGTGAGTATTTCATAACCACAGGTCGATGATAAAAGTTCAGTCCTCTCCTTCTCCCTCGGGTTCTTCCTCCGCATCTTCTCTCTCTTCATCTTCTGGCTTCTGCTGTATGCCTCGGGCGAATTTCAATGCTTCAGTATGCTTAACGAAACGATATTCCTTGTCATCATAAGTTACTCTCAGTATTGCTGGGTACATCAAGCCATATCTCAGATTCTTAGTATTCTGTACATTCCTCAGAATACCTTTTGTTTCTTTAAATAGAGCTCTTTTCTTGGCCACTTCTGCAGGGAAGTCTCTAAAAATACTGATGTTGTCTCCCTCGTATTTCAGGTTTCTCTTTTTTATTATTATCTTCATCATTTCTTCGAAGACATGGTCAAAGGCCACTTTTACAATCATTTGTCTGGGCGATGAACCTATCCCAGGGGCCCGTCTTAGAGCCCTATGTGCACGGCTCAACAGGGGTTCATGATCCAAATTCAAAATATCCATTAAAAGTTTTGCAACAAATTTTCGAGGATCTTGACTCCCCTCACGACCTTCGCTCAGACCAACTATACGCAAATTTTTACGGCGTTGGCGTCCCTCCAGATCGATACATTTCTCGTTTGTTTTATGTAATAATTCTAAGAGGCGTTTGTTCTCGGCACGGAGTTTTTCGGTCTCCTTAGTATTCACTTCAGCAATTTTAGTTAGCTCTTTAATTGCTTCGCCTTGTTGGTCTAGCGAAATTATAGTAGGATCTATCTTGTCATCCAGCTTTCTTTCCATCCCAGCAGCTATTTCCTTTACATCCTCAATTTGAGTTTGTAACTCGGCATTAGCCTTTTCCTTCCACTCATCCATCATACTTTTTACCGTCGTTATAACTTGTTTTATTAAGTCTTCTTTATCTTCTTTATTTTTCTCGTGAGACACCAGCATATCCGCTTTTAAACTTTTTATCTCCTCCATATACTCCTTCCTCTGCTTCTTTATCTCCTCCATATACTCCTTCCTCTGCTTCTTTATCTCACCTAGAATGGTAGTCTTAAGTTCCTCCATTTCAGCTTTCCTCTGTGAGATATCTTCTTGAGAAGCAGCAGTTGCACCCGAGCTGAGGCCAGTTTCCCTTCTCGTAGCTTTTTTTCCAGCGGTGGGGGTGGGGGAGCGCTGGGTCATAATTTCTTCTTAAAATCGCGCGCCTGATGACGTCACGCACCTTTTAAACGCTGCCGGAGCCGTTCACAATCGATCTCCTGTGGTAAGTGCGTTTGTTTGACCCTTTTACCCCCGTTTTAAATTCAGTTTTTTTCGGAGCTGTAATGGCGCAATTCCACTCACATCGTGGCGCCAACCGGAAGTCGAAAATTTTTATTTTAATTTTTTTTTTTTTTTTTTTTTTTTTTTTTTTTTTTTTTTTTTTTAAAGTGGAAAGTAGAAATAGGAGAGAAGGCCCCTTAGAAAATTTATCTTTTAAGGGGCCTTCTCTCCTATTTCTACTTTCCACTTTAAAAAAAAAAAAAAAATTTATATACACACTTCATGTTTTTCTATTCTCTACCATCTATTTTCCCTCTTTTTCCCCTTTCTATTGTTTTCTTTTTCTTGTCTTGCTTACTTCCTTCTCAAAACATAAAACTAGAGGTTGTACATAGAATGGATTACGGTATGACATAGTTGGCACCTAAAATTAGGTTCCACTGTACTGTTTTGTACTGTATTAACTTCTAATAAAATAAACAAAAAAAAAAAAAATTTAATAAAAGGTAACACTCACTCATTTTTGATGAAAGCATATTTGTTGATGGTTTCAACAACATCTCGGAATAGCACCTTGGATGTGAGTGTGTAACCATGTTGTACAACTGGCTCTCCGTCTGGTCCATCCCAGCAGTCAACTGAAACAAAGTGCAAATAACTTTAAAGCAGGAGTAAAGGTAATACATTAAGTCATAGTCCAACGTAGCTGGTGCAAATAATCATGAAAACCCAAGACAAATTATAACTTTTTATTTAACAAAATAGTCAAACATAATGTTGCTATGTTCTTCATTTGCATTTCAAAATAATTAAAAGTATAAAATTGAGGACATTTATAAACTCAAGAATATCTTCATTAAACTAAATTAAACCAGTAGCATTTCATAATTGCTCCATGATATTGATACCTGTCAAAATAAAAGTTAAGAACGTCGGATTTAGTTATCATTTCTCTCATGTATACACGTGCCAGAAGCAGACTTTTTTAATGTGTGGGAAGGAACTGCAGATGCTGATGTAAACCGAAGATGGACACAAAAAGCTGGAGTAACTCAGCGGGATAGGCAGCATCACTGGAGAAAAGGAATTGGTGACATTTCGGGTCGAGACCCTTCTTCAGACTACCACCTATTCCTTTTCTCCAGAGATTCAGCCTGACCCACTCAGTTACTCCAGCTTTTTGTGTAAATCAGTTTAAATCAGCATCTGCAGTTCCTTCCTACACATCTTTAAAAGTCTGCGTCTGGTACTGTACATAAAAAGAAATGATAACTAAATCCTTATATAAACCAAACAAGGCAGTAAGAAGATACAAAGCAGCAGCAATAGCTTAAGTGGTCTACCAAGATATTCAGTGACTTGGCATAGAAATCCAATATACACTGGTCATATTTGCAGATGATACCAGAGGAAGAGGAGCAGTGAAATGACCCTAGGGACAACGGAAAGACCTGCATAAATAAACTATATGAATGGTAAATCGGTGGTGAAAAATACAATGTGCACAAGAACAGAGAACATCAAAGGTAAAATAGAAAATTGTATTTTTCAAAACTTTTTCACACAGTTGTGAATCTGTGGAATTCTCTGCCTCAGAAGGTAGTGGAGGCCAATTCTCTGAAGGCTTTCAAGAAAGTTAGATAGAGCACTTAAAGATAGCAGAGTGAAGGGATATGGGGAGAAGGCAGGAACAGGGTACTGATTGTTGATGATCAGCCATGATCACAGTGACCCGACACCCGTACTAATCAAGAGCCTGTCAATAAAGAGGACCAGTTATTAGCACAAAAAGTTGGTGATTAGATGAATCCAGAAATGGAACCAAACCCACAGAGGTACCTACTGACAAGACGAGGAACACATTTTTGACTTTACTGCTCTTGCCAGAATATATATTTGAAGCGGACACTGTATAGCTACCTTCCACAGAGCGACAACCAGCCTGCAGCACCCAGGAATACATATCCACCTTGGACTGAGAAAGGAGTTGATCCCCTGTCAAGTAAGTGTTGTGCGATGAGGCAATAAAGTAGTTGCAGAGGGGCTGATCCATATCCTGATTTACTTCATTGTGCAAAGGGTTAAATATGTCGCATGCAGGACTGTGCATGAAGTTAGTAAAACCTAGATGTAAAAGGAGAATTCGTGAAGGCACGTTCATTAGTGGAGCATAAAAGCAAGTTTTGTTTAAAATCCTTAGATTTTAAATATCAAAACGTCTTGTTTGGGGATTTTAATTATTATGTTTAAACAGCATATAGCAAAATGAACAATTCTTAGCCTCAATGTCATTTGAAATCTCAAAGTCCAAAGATTTATAGGCTTGGATCTGAAGAGCTCTTCATTTGCAATAGTATACGTAACATTATGCTGTTCATTATGTTTCTAGACATGGCAAATGAATAAGATTATGCTGCTTCCGATTTGACATTTAGTGCTGCACAGCATACATTTAAAATACTTTGAGACTGTGATGCACCCTATAAAATTCATTGATTCTTCTGAAGATGTGCTGCTATTAAATCCAGATGGCAGATTAATGTGATTTTGAATAGAGAGAAAAATAACCTATCCTTGGGAAGGACAAAATCACAGTCCTCTATATTTCAACATGTCAGAATGCAAATGGCCTAAAAAGGTCTATTCAAAGATATGCATCCTGTTTCCACTGTTGCCACTAGCGCCTGATTTGGTTCTGTTTATCTGCAGACCTGTCATCATATGTAGAAACACCCTACAAAAAAAAGTAAAGTTTAAAACTAATACTCCAAGACCAAAGTAGATCAAAATTCATTTTCTTTAAATTATAATTTTGTTTTTATTCCAAATAGAACCATAATTAATATTGACATTGTGGCGATTTTGTAGTTGTCTGACTAGTTTAGTTTAGAGATACTGCGCTGAATCAAGCCATTTGGCCAACCGAGTCCGGGCTGACCAGCGATCCCCACACACTGACACTATCATACACACACAGGGACAATTTACATTTATACCAAGTCAATTAACCTACAAACCTGTACGTCTTTCGATCTCGGAGAAAACCCATGCGGTCACGGTAGAATGTACACACTCTGTACAGACAGTACCCATGGTCAGGATCGAACCCGGGTCCCTGGCGCTATGAAGGCAGCAACCATACTGCTGTGCCACCGGTAATTATTTTAATCCTGTCAGTTCCAGAAAAGTTTCAGCCAATCTGAAACATTGCCCTGTAGTCTGAAGAAGGGTCTCGACCCAAAGCGTCACCCATTCCTTCTAGCAAGAGATACTGCCTGTCCCGCTGAGTTACTCCAGTTTACTGTCTATCTTCAGTTTAAACCAGCATCTGCAGTTCCTTCCTACACTGTTCAGGCAGCCAGGGATATCTTCCAACAAAAGTCCTCGACAACTTATTTGGTCTTGGGAATCAAGGCTTCCAAAGATCATTATATGAATAGAAAAATGTAAAATGTTTTATTCCAACACTACCCTATAACGTCACGTGAATTCATTAAATTCAGATGAAAAGTCATTGAGCCAAAATGTTAATTCTGTTTCTCTTGCCACAGATACTTGCTGGTTTCCTGTGTATTTTTCACTCTTTGCTTTATCACAAAAGTAACCATGTCTACATTCTAAGTGACTGTTTGAAAATGACACAAGTGTTTCAATATTCATATTAATTTTCCACCTAGAATCACTTACAAGTGCATTGCTCTCATTACCTTCGACACCCAAAACATTTTGCTGCTTGTTTTCCTCAGAGACCTCAAATTTTCTTATAACATCCATACAATATTCCAACGTCACGTTATCCATCTGTGTGTAGAAAAAATATGAAGCTAGTATTTTATAATGCAAGGTACACAAAAATGCTGGAGAAACTCAGCGGGTGCAGCAGCATCTATGGAGCGAAGGAAATAGGCAAAGTTTCGGGCCGAAACCCTTCTTCAGACTGAAGAAGTAATGCAACTTTACTATTGTTAAGAAAAATTGCAATCCAAGGGACAAAATATTATACCCAGGGCTTGTTGATTACATAAGAGTTGAATTCCTTATACTTCTATTTAACCTTTTCCCTTAAAGTTTATTCCCATAAAGTTGTAAATAGTAATGAACTTAAATGCCATGGTAGTTCTAAGTCACACCAAGCCTCATTCACCAATAATACCTGCGCTTGCTGGCCTTTACCAGTTAAGCCACGCCTTTATTGTAAAATTCTCTTCATTATTTACAAATCACTAGTATTTTGCCATCTCCGAAATTTCATCCAGACCTACTCTAAAAAAAAATCCTCGAATTATGGAGCTTTGATAAACCCTAAAAGCAATTGCTTCATCATTGGTGGTTGTTTCTTCAGCACTATTGGGCTCCAGAATTTCTTCTATTTCTGAAGGAGAAGGAGAACTTGGAGATGTGGTTCAGCCAGATAGTGTGGGGTAATTGTAGTCAAGAACAGAAAAACAGAGGCTTGTTTAGACCAAGACAGACACTTGAAAGTCAGCCTGCACACTGGTGTTGGTGTCCTCGACAAGAAAGTTAGCAGGCAGGTACAACAAGCCAATTCTCCATCTTTCTTTCCTCTTTAACGTCCCCCCTTTAAAGCTAACTTTCATATTATTCCTTTATAATAATCTTTACTGGATAGCATTCCTGACATTATATGATGCTGCACTTTCAAGGCGAGACATAAACATTAGCCGCTGTTAACCAGGCTACCATGGCACGTCGCAGATTGCATCCTGAATCAGATTGGAGATGATTTTTTATTTATGCACTTGAGATTTGTTAACCAAAAATCTCTAAAATGCCCAGATTGGTAACTCAATAGCTGTTAAACTTATAAAATGGCACCCACCGTAAGTTACTTACTTTTTGTTCCGATTTGAGAAAGCGAGCAAGCTCTTCTACAGTAAGATGGTCTTTCTTGTCACTGTAAGCCTTCACCAGTAGGAAGAGATCCCGTCTCAAAGACATCATCTTGTAGAATACAGAGAACTCTTCAAGATTTAATGTGCCCTGATTCTCATCTGTATCAGCTTCCTATCAGGAATTGGGTAAAGAGTGTGGAGACAAGGAGAAAAACAAATCAAGATTTAAAGTTCATCATACCTCAGTGTATTAAAAATCAAGGACCAAGTTGTTTCAACTAATTGGCTGAAATTTTTAACGTTTCTCTTTTATCAATATACTTTTCTTCCTTTCTCTCAACAATGTAATGTCCACTATTTTCCATCTCATTACTTGAAATCACTGAAATATCTGAAATCATTTTCTAGCTGGTTTACTGCGTTATCAGTTATGAAGATCAAACAGGAGAAATTGACCACTTTTTCCGACCAGTTTTCCTTTATTTTCCTCCCCACATATTTAAAGTAGGAGGAAGACAAAAATGCTGGAGAAACTCAGCGGGTGAGGCAGCATCTATGGAGCAAAGGAAATAGGCAACGTTTCATAGAAACATAGAAAATAGGTGCAGGAGTAGGCCATTCGGCCCTTCGAGCCTGCACCGCCATTCAATATGATCATGGCTGATCATCCAACTCAGTATCCTGTACCTGCCTTCTCTCCATACCCCCTGATCCCTTTAGCCACAAGGGCCATATCTAACTCCCTCTTAAATATAGCCAATGAACTGACCTCAACTACCTTCTGCAGGAGAGAATTCCAGAGATTCACCACTCTCTGTGTGACTGTCTTCAGACTGATGAGAGTCTGAAGAAGGGTTTCTCATCAGTCTGTAGAAGGGTTTCGACCCGAAACGTTGCCTATTTCCTTCGCTCTATAGATGCTCCCTCACCCGCTGAGTTTCTCCAGCATTTTTGTCTACCTAATTATAAAACTGTTAGGTATTGCTTAAGAGAATATCCCAGATTTAAAAAATGTATTGCACAGTGAGGCAATGAAGCATGAGAGTTAACCAGCAAATCACATAAAAATAGATGCAAGAAACTGCAATTCCCTCAGGATACAACAACAGATTGGATGAAGGAGAACTAACAAATATAATTTGTTTTTCCAGATGATATTTCAATGTATGCCAGCTAAACTGTTATTGTACAAGAGCAGAGTTTGGGATAACTTAAGAGTATGGATATGGTAATAACTAACTTACAGAGTGTCAGGATAGACACAAAATGCTGGAGTAACTCAGTGGGTCAGGCAGTATCTCTGGCGAAAAAGACGAGTCTGAAGAGGGATTCTGACCTGAAACGTCATCTATTCCTTTCCTTCAGAGATGCTGTTTGACCTGTTGAGCTCCTCCAGCATTGTGTGTCTATCTTCGGTGTAAATCGGCATCTACAATTATTTCAAACAGAGTGTCATGATAAATGGGTCACTCTTGATATAGCAATCAATGATCAGTGGAATGTCACAGGGATCAGTATGGAGGCCTCGGGAATTTAAAAATGTTATTGATGATTTGGCTAAAGGAACCTTGTGTCTTGTTTTCAAATTTGCTACTGATACAATGATAGGTGGTTAATAAATCACAAGGTGAACATGAAGAACCTACGAGATTTGGACAGTTTAAGTAACACAAAATTGGCTGGAAGATGATGTTGGAAAATGTGTAAGAATGAACAATCAAACTAATCTTCAGTTAGTAAGCCTAAAACATGAAACAGTATAAAGGGATTTGCAAATCTGTGTGCGTGAAACACAAAAAGTTAGTTAGCACGCAGATAAAGTAATTAGGAATGCTAATGCAATGTTGGTTTTTATTGCCAGGCAGCACAGTAGTGCAACTGGTAATTGCCGCTTCACAGTATCAGAATCCTGGGTTTGATCTTGACGGCGTTTACTGCCTGTGTGGAGTTTGCACGTTCTCCTTGTGACCGTATGGGTTTCTTCCGGGTGCTCTGGTTTCCTCCCACATCCCAAAGGTATGCAGGTTTGAGGTTTAATTGGCCTCTGTAAATTGCCTCTAGTGTGTAGGGAGTGGATGCATAACATAGAACTATTGCAAACGGCTGATCGATGGTCGGCATGGACTCGGTGGGTCAAAGAGCCAGCTTCCATGCTGTATCTCCAAACTAAACTTAAATATATGGAGTACAAAAGTTAGGAAATCTTGCTGCAACTTTACAGGTCAGCACACAGGAGACATGGATCGTGTAATAACCTCTATAAAATTAATCACTAAACCATTACTTTTGCCCTTTGGAGGTAGATATTAATGTTTAACATTTTCCATTACAACTTTGTTTCATGTTTTCTGTGTAAACACAATCTATTATATTAAATGCATATTCTTTGTTGAATAATTACAACCGACCCTTCAGACCCTTTGAAATTCTCTGGCTCATGGCTGACCATGAAATTGTTATAGACAGATTATATTGTGTATTACAGATAATATGAAATTATTATATTTGTCGCTGCAGATAGCCATTTTCTGCTTCACAAAGGCACATGGCCATAGTTATAGTTTCTAAATATAATAATTTCAAATTAAAAAAAGCTCATTTGGTTTCTTTATCATTTTTGGCTTTAATCGATGTTTCCAAATAACTTACTAAAACCACTAACATTTAAAAATTGAAAACATAATAGACTTTATTCCATGTTTTATTTAAAGTTCAGATAAATACACACAGTATTATATGCATGCACTGATAATCCTTCCCTGCAGATTGATTTTATATTTCATTATGTACTGAAGCTCAGTCTCAATTTCTGTGATGGTATTTAAGATTCTATATTCCATTGAATTTAAGATATCCACTTAATCTGTACCAATGATTAAAATCAAACTCCAGCTCTTCAGTAAATGGAAATTCAATTGGGAACCTTGAATTAAAGGCAGACTTTTTAATCTTCCATTTCACGATGATTAGAGGAATCAACGAGGAGATTTTTTTGATAAAATTCACTTTCTATTAATACATAGGTACTTTAAACATTGCATTGACATTAAATTCAATCATGAAGAAAAACAAGGAACTAAAAAGGCTCTAGAGACCTACCTAACCAACTATCAATGTCATTGGGACATACTGCACTTTAGTTTAGTTTAGCTTTTAGTTTAGCGACACAGCACAGAAACAGGTCCTTGGGCCCACCGAGTCCACGCCGACCAGTGATTCCCGTACACTTACACTATCCTACACAAGCTAGGGACAATTTACAATTTTACCAAAGCCAATTAACGTCTTTGGAATGTGGGAGGAAACCGGAGATCCTGGAGAAAATCCACGCAGATCACGGGGAGAACGTACAAACTCCATACAGCACCCGTGGTCAGGATAGAACCTGGGTCTCTGGCGCTGTTAGGCAGCAACTCTACCTCTGCACTACCGTGCCGCCTTGTTTTTATGATAAAACATGGAAATCAGGGAAATATACAGAAGGTCAACAAAAGTTAAGGTACTATAACAGAATGAGATAGAGGTAAGATTGAGTGCATGCCAGCACATCACATCGATCATTATAGATTCCAGAAATTATGCTTAATTTAATGTTACTAAATTCAAACACCCCAAATCATTTCTGGGAAATGAGTACCTAATTCTCAAGTGATATAAAAAAATTAGTAAATAACTTGTATTGGTCAGTTTAAGGCAACTTTGATGAGATAACTAACCTGAAACATCTGCCTGATTCTCCTGCGAGGTAGATTCACATTTAGTTTATGCATCAATTGATAGATTTCCTCAATGCGCAGCGAGCCATCCCCATTCTTATCAGCTTCTTCAAACATCTGCTTCATCCACGTGAAAGTACAATTAAAGAAAAGCTTAACTGCATTGGAAGTCAATACATTAGGATTATCTTCAATTTATACGTCTCATTTTCCATTTAGCCAGATTAAAATAGATTGACCATTCAGTATTACTGTTATTTTCATGATAAAATCCACTAAAAATATTAGCTGTGCAAGTAATTACTGTGATAACACCTATTGAAATATATATATAAATATAGAAGCTGATTGTAACTGGGATTGCTTTTTCTCGAGTTGATGGGAAGTATATAATATTATGAGAGACATAGATAGGGTAAACAGTCAACCATTTTCCCCAGGGTGGAAATGTCAGAGGGCAGATACAATAGTGGCATTTCAGAGGCTATTAGATAGGCATGTGTATAAGCATGGAATAGAGGGATATGGATCATTTGCAGGCAGAGGAGATAGTTTAACTTGGCATCATGTTCAATAGACAATAGGTGCAGGAGTAGGCCATTCAGCCCTTCGAGCCAGCACCGCCATTCACTGTGATCTTGGCTGATCATCCACAATCAGTACCCCTTTCCTGCCTTCTCCCCATATCCCTTGACTCTGCTGTTCAGCAGGTACTTTATTGGCCAAAGGGCCTGCTGCTGTGCTGTACTCTCGTATTTTCTCACACGATGTGCATATAATAACATAATGGTACTGGCACTGGATTGTAACCTTTAGATTAGGAATTTAAATCTACCACTGAAAATTAAAACAATGGAGTAAGCGAACTGGCATCTTTCAGAGTAGTAAAATTGTAATTATTAAGTTCCATTTTGTTTTACTGAATTGAGACAAATGCTGTTTTTTTCCCATATGTGTCACAAAGGATATTGATCGTGAGTCCTTAGTCGTCTTGCAAGCAAATCCTCATCTTTGATTCCGGCCATCAGGTATTTTAATCCTGTTATCCAAGTGCGTGCATCCTCAGAGTTGGAGGTTACTAAGTCCAGTGTCTCCATATGACTTCCGTGGTAAATGCTGAAGCAGCAGCTTGGATCAAAGCTCCCTTCAGCGCGCCGGTGAAAGTTTGTAGATTGGCTCCATTCTAAAACTTTACAAATTGAATCGATGGAAACTGGTGAGAGAAAAAGTTGCACGTTATCTTCATGCAGAAAAGTTAATTTTTTACGTAGTTATTTTACAATTTTTGTCTGTTTCTTTGAATTAATTTGTCTTTTTTATTTAAATATGGAGGTGCCTTACAGCAGCTTGATTTTGGGCTTCAGTCCAAGTGATGGATATCAAAATAGCAGCTTGTCATTATAAGTATTAAAAAAAATCATTAGTACTTAATCTGCGGGAAGATTCATTACATTTATTCATTTTTTTATCCTGGTACTCTTCTGGAATATTCTATTTGCCCAGCTGTTGCATTTCTTCTCCATCAATGGTAAAGCTACACAAATGGCAAGCTCATTTTAAGTATTAAAACAGATTTGGAATAATATAAATGTTGCCATGCAGCTAATTTTCATGCCATTTTAGTCCATTGTTTGAATTTTGGCAAATCGTCACGTCTCATATCCCCTTACCGTAAACGGATGCCTTTTGGCCCATTACACCAATGCTATCTCTCACAGTGTCATTCCCCCACTTACTTTATAGTAACATACTTTCTCTAATGTGTACATCAACCCCCCACACCTCGATTTTTCTGTCTATCTGTCACCTATCCATATTCTCCAGGGATACTGCCTGAACTGCTGAGTTACTCCGGCAATTTGTGTCCATCTTTGGTATAAAGCATCACCTGCAATTCCTTGTTATTTCACTCCCTCTGATTTTATCTGCCACCCACATCAGAGACAAATTATGGTGGACAAATAATCTATAAGCACAAGTTTGGGATATGGGAGGTAACTGGAACACCTAGAGGAAATTCATTTGGTTACAGGAAGAACATGCACACTCCACATAGCCAGCACCCGAGGTCAGGATTGTACCTGCGTCGTAGAATATGCAGCAGCATCTTTACCGGATGCAACACTGTTGCACCCTGCTCCAACAATGACATATTAAAAAAATGTAAAGTGCATAAGGCGGCACAGTGGCGCAGCGGTAGAGCTACTGCCTTATAGCGCCAGAGACCTGGATTCAATCCTGACTATGGGTGCTGTCTGTACGGAGTTTGTACGTTCTCCCTGTGATCTGCGTGGGCTTTCTCTGAGATCGTCAGTTTCCACCCCCACTTCAAAGACGTTTAGGTTTGTTGGTTAATTAGCTTTGTGTAAATGTAAAATAGTCTCTAGTGTGTGTAGGATAGTGTTAATGTGCGGGAATCGCCAGTTGGTGCGGACGTGGTGGGCCGAAGGCCTTGTTTCTGCGCTACATCTCTAAACTAAATGAATTATATGGTTTTATGTTTATTTACGTTTTTAATACAATATTCGGAAAGCAGCATTAAATCTCCGTACTTTTTGCCTTTTCGTTTTTCCTTGATGGTCGCCATCGAATGCAGGTCCTGTGTTCATCCAGGTAGAAAAGACGCACCAAGCCTTTGCTTCCATTCTTCAGTTTGACCATCTGAGTTCCTGACTGCATTACACACATGCACCTTTCCACTGTGGAGAAGATCAACATTCATGGATTATGGAGGGCAACGAAACAGGTTTGATCGTAAAACAGACAGCGCTAAAAGTGCATCAAACAAACTGACAGCTTTGACACAAAAAAAAATATCCAAAATATTTTAACAATAAAAGTACACTTTTGCTTGCAGATGTAGGAGAAAAACGCAGCATGATAGATATTAATATATTTAACATTGTAAAACTTTAAATTAATTTCCACATAAATGATATGTCAAATTCACTAAAATAAAGCTCAAGTAGGTCATGTCAAATAAATTACCCGAGCAATAAAATAAATAGCATATAAACCTAGAACATTTACAACGACTTTACAGTGAAATGGAAAACTTTAATAGACATACAAAGAACTACTTTTAAGGTGGAATATCATGTGGCACACAAATGTATAAACCCACATTTTTGGCAGCAAGTTCTAAAAATACAATGTGTTGAATAAATAGTTAATCTGCTGCAAAGCGGAGAAGATCAATAATGACAGAAGAACTTACTGCCTCAGAGTGCTACTGGATTTTTTTATGTCCGTTGTGTAGCCAGAACAATCTGGAAACTGGAGGCTTCACTGAACAGGGTGTCCCAATTAATACCTGCACATCACAAACTTCTAAACAAGATACCACATTAAACTGGAGGCACAAGAGATGCAGATGATAGAATCTGCAGCCAAAAACTTCCACAGGTGCTGCCTGTCCCACTGAGTTCCTCCAGTGGCTCTCCGTTTGTTTTAACTAAAGTAAACTGTCCTGGTTCTGAGACTGAACTCAACTCTGTCCCTTATCACTGTCCTCATTTCAAAGTTGCATTCTGAAACCTCGCATCCTTGTGAATCTTTGACTGGCTCTGCTTGGTTCTTCATTTGTCAACTTATTTGGAAAGTTGCTCAGAAATATCTGACATATCTTCATCCTAGCATATCATGCAATACTTCCTCTCAACTGCTGATTACTAACATCCTAAATGAAATGCTATAGAATTAAACAAGATTTGCAATGAAAGAAGCAAACTAAAACATCTAAGCTAAAAATGACAGTACAATTACCATGGGATGACTACTGATAAAATTGAGGAAAACTGTGCTGTAAAATTAAGACTTCCAATAATTTGATATTTTGTACTAATTCTTCATAGATCTATTAATCAAATGTATTATTACTTAGAACATTCTATTAAAATTTGTGATACAGAAAAGAAAGAAATTAAAATTATACGGTAGACAAAAATGCTGGAGGAACTCAGCGGGTGAGGCAGCATGTATGGAGAGAAGGAATGAGCGACGTTTCAGGTCGAGACCCTTCTTCATACGGTCACTTTCCAAAAGAATAAGAGTCACAGTTTGCACCTTCATAATTCATTGTAATTATTAAAAGATGAAGTCCGAGTGACTTGATTACAATATAAATATAATTACAACTTTGTAAAAATTTATATTTGCAGTAATTTAACATTCAGCCTTTTTCACTGTGATTAAATCTTATTGCCTAGCATTATTTGAAATAATGGTACATTCAATTCTAGGCATTCCTAAAACATCCCGTTCCTTCATGAACAGATGGCGAGAAGCTGTTTCATAGTTTGAAAAATTCCAAACACGTAATTTAGCAAAAATAGATCAATGATACAAACCTATTTTCTCCATAATGAATTTCTGTGGGATGGCAACACTGCATCCCATACTTAACATCCCAGATGCCCAAAGGGAAGCCATTCTAGGAGACAAGAATTCCTGGCACTACTCAAAGCACATCCTTGTTTACCAATACCCTGTCCTTTCTATTTGTCAGGAAATGATTCCCGTCGGTAAGTAGAGATTGAAACCTCTGAACATGATTCGTTACGACTCGTTAATCCTGTTGCAAAGACCCAACCTCACATTAATCTATTCTTAAATTCTTGTTTTGTATCACACAACAGCCAAATGCTATAGGATGTGAATGTTATATGCCTTGTACGAGATGATGTATATGGATTGGCCCTCAAGCCAGCTCTTAAAATACTAACAAATCAGTGCATTTTCTAATAGTTCATACTCATGTGACCTTGAAATGTGCTGCTCATAGCGCATGAAAACTAAAGAGACTGAAAATGCTGGAAATCTGAGCTAAAAGGCGGCACATTTCTTAATCTTGTCTACGCTCATCACCGCAACTAATCAGCAGACTAAGTGAGAGAGAAATGGAATTAACCTTTCAGGTCAATGACCTTTTGTTTTTTCTGCTAAAATGTAATTGAAGGACTCTGAAATAGTTTGTTCTTTGACGCTGCTTCATCCACCGATTCCTCCAGCAGCTCGGTTCGTGCTCCAGCAAATTCCAGCATCTGCAGTCTCTTGTATCTCCTTAGACACCCTTCACCCTCTCTGCCCTCAACACTATTTCTATCCCTGGAGCTTGCCGGTGAATCCAAGACTAGAAGGGAGGGGGCAAAAATAATTGGCAGGCAAATCCAATATTAATATCCCTGGTTTGATATTCCAGGTGATTTTAGGAGTGGCTTTGTGAAATTATGCAGGGAAGCCAATTAGAAAACCTTGGAGATAGTCAAGTTCCAATTTATAAGCTTAACGGTGCACTTTCCATACCATTGAATGATTCCATTTGTTCATTCCAAATAGCATCGTTCTAGTCAGCCTAACCTCACATATCTGTATCTGTACAGGGCAGAGGGGATCTGCTGAGAGGCAACTGGCAGGAGGTCACAACTACCATGAGCTTCTTCATCATGCCTGAACCCCAGTGGTGAGAGGAACCAGTGCATCGCATCAGCTGATAGTCCCAATGCAATTGTAAGTTAGACTGCGATTACACAACTCAGTGGCCAAGGTCTAACATGTCTCAAAGATAGACACTAAGTGCTGGAGTAGCTCAGCAGGTCAGGCAGCATCTCTGGAAAAATGGATTGGTGGGTGACAATTCGGGCCGGGAACCTTCTTCAGACTGAAAATAGAGGTGGGGGGGGGGGGGGGGGGGGAGCTAAAGAGCCAGAGACAAGAAAATACCCGGAGATATCTCTGCTGTCGTGTACAACAATGGCAAAGATCTACATTGAGGACTTCTTCCTGCAGCAGCTAATCCATTCCCCCATCATTTTGTATCCTGTAGCAGGTTTATAGGCTAACTTATAAACTAGCATCTGTAGTTCATTGTTTCTATGCCTACAGGCTTACTGCTTGGGTATCAAGGCTATTCTTTGATACTGTAGCCATGAGCAATCAACCAGTGAGATCTTGAGGTGGTACAAACGGTGGCACAAAATGGGTAGCATGATGGCGCAGCGGTAAAGTTGTTGCCTTACAGCTCCAGGGCCCTAGGTTCAATCCTGACTACGGGTGCTATCTGTACGGAGTTTGTACCCCCTACACGAGTTTCCTCCGCGCTATCCAGTTTCCTCCCACATGCCAAAGACGTACAAGTTTGCAGGTTAATTGGCCTGGTATATTTGTAAATAGCCCCCTAGCATGCAAGACATTGTTCGTATGCGGGGATCGCTGGTCGGCACAGACTCGAAGGGCCGAAGGGCCTGTTCCTGCGCTGTATCTCTGAACTAAACTAAGCAAAAAGTCATCCAATGGCTGTAATGAGGTCCCAAAAAATTGCTTCAGGTGTCTCGACAACGGAGAAAGCATCTATTCATCACCACTTTGTGTTTTAAGGACTCCACCTGCACATTTGGAGAGAAGCTGAAAGGCAGAGAGCTACCAAGGATGGAGCTTATGAAGAGAAGCGGCAGGGATTGTTGCAAAGATATGCAATGTTCACACTGGGTGTCGACTACTCTTCTGATATCTAAATGTCAAATCCACTTTCCCAGTAACTCCATCCACCAGCAATCATGTTTTCCCACAAAAAGGCAACCAACAAACGTCAGGTATTTTTAAAGGAGTTTCAGCTGTTCCCATCTTTAGGTTGTAGCCCCAAGGAAGATGATAAAGGATTCAACTTTAGTTAGTTAAATTTTTTTTTTTTACATCACTGAAACATCATTAAATCTATAAAAATATTTCAAGCAACAATACAAGGAAAACCAATGGTAAACTTTGACAACATTATCATTCATTTTAGAATAAAAAAAATAAATATCCAATACTACAAACTTCAACATGAATAGATTTTCATGCATTGATTTCAATTATTGTATTGTCACATGATGTATTCAAGAGAGAGTTAGATTTGGCTCTTGGGGCTAACAGAATCAAGGGATATGGGGAGAAAGCAGGAACGGGGAACTGATTTTGAATGATCAGCCATGATCATATTGAATGGTGGTGCTGGCTCGAAAGGTCGCATGGCCTACACCTGCATCTATTTTCTATGTTTCATCTATTATTGCTGGAATCGAGGCACACCCTGCTCTCATTATCTCTGGAGAAAAGGAATAGGTAACGCTTTGGGTCGAGCCCCTTCTTCAGACTGAGAGTCAAGTCTGAAGAAGGGTCTCGGCCCAAAATATCACCTATATTAATTTTCTCCAGAGATGCTGTCTGACCCGCTGAGTTACTCCAGCTCTGTGTGTCTGTCTTCGGTTTAAACTAGCATCTGCAGTTCCTTCCGCCACTGATCTCACTATCCACTGATTTGTAATTAGCTGATCTAGAAACGTGAGAGATAAGCCCCAGGACCCATAACAAAGTGTTTCCAATACTGAATATCTATATGCAGGTACATGTTGCAGAGCCAACATTGTCTGAGTAAGTACCTTGATCAGTTACCAGAACACTTGCATTGTGCACCGTTTTAACTATCATGGCCTTTATTTACACAGCTGCAGTTTGTGATTTGAAAACTAATCATTGGTTCACTAGAAGCAGCCTGTTGGCTCATCTGATTTCCATTTAGATATTTAAATATTTTAATGTTTGCTCATGCTTTTAGAACATTATAGGGCGCATTTACATTTATTTGGGAGGTGCATAAAGTACAAAGAAGAGGGTCTTTGCAACATCCACACTTCTTTGTTATCCATGAAAGTCCATTGCAGATAACAAGGTCTCAGTTCATACAATGTTAGTCCTTATAAGTCCATAGGTTATGTTATAGGGGCAGAATTAGACCATTCAGCCCATCAAGACTACTCCACCATTCAATCATGGGTAATTTATTTTTTCCTCTCACCTAATTTTCCTGCCTTCTCGCCATAACTCCTGACACCCGTACTGATCAAAAATCTATCAATCTCCACCATAATAATATCCATTGAGCGTTATAATTGACCTGCTCATGTCATCTGTTATATTCTGGATGGCAGAATGAAGAATTAGACTTACACACTGGTTGCCTGGATCATGAGAGAGATTTATTACCCAGCATTCCCTGCTTATATTGAACACCAACTCATTAACATACACATGAATATGTATGAATACTTTACACTGCTCTCCACTTTTTAAGTATTAAATCTAAGTACTCAGTTAGAATTTTGTTGTTGTGATACTTGATTTAAACCAGTATTTATTTTACATACGTACACATTTTTGTTTTATTTGTGCAGTGAGATATTTAACTAACAAACCTAACCTGACTACAGGTTTACGGATCCTGCCTGATCGTCTAACAGTAACAGGTTGAGGTATTGACTCAAATGTAGGCTTGTTTGGCTCTGTTTTAGTACCCTGACTTTGACCAGAGGAATCTGTTTCTTTGCCTGTACTAACTGAACTTTGTTTCAATCACCGTAGTCTCTTCCAACTCACTTTCAGATAAAAACTCAGGGATTAAGACATCAAGCTCAGTTTTTGGTTCATCTTTGGCTGGAATCATTTGATCAACATGAACACTTTTGATCCTATCTTCAACTTCAACTAAGTATCTTTTTGTTCCACACACTTTCCCAACATCCCATTTGTCTCGACTGGACAGATGAATATATATGAATACATCTAAAGCTGCCTTCTCTCTTCATTTGCAGTTCATTCCGTTAATCATATGTATATTATTCTATTTAATGATCTGTTTATCACTCCAAATCAAAATAAGTCAAGTGAGGTAACTTACCATGGAATACGCCATTGTCTGATAGGAAGTGTCTACAGTACTGAAGGCCACCTTTTCTGTTCAGGGCCCGGGAGCTCATTGTAAATCTAACTATGATCCAAAAAAATGTTCGATTACGATCCAGAATAATATAACGAAACTGCAAAATAAATAGCAAAGACACACAAAAATTAGCAGATACATTTAGACTGCTGATAAAAGTTTGGCAGAGGGAACATTGAATTTTATCTCATTATTTTACTGATATAATTCTTGAGACAAGAAAATCCCATAAAAACGAAATTAGATAATTTGCCAAGTTGAAATAAATTATTTTACTTGGATAACGTTGATTGCAGCCATTATTGTCTTGAAGTGCCTGTGCTACCTCTTTACAAGTGTGCAGTGAATCATTGCAGAATTTAAAAAAAAATCCTCAATGTCTTAATAGTCTAAACATAACCAACTTTAAAATTATGATCAGTTATTAATTATTTTATAGCAATGGTATATTGTCAATATCCTCAATGTAATTGTTACCATAATATTAACATATCAGTTATCACATTGAAGCTTTATTAAGATGACTAGAGTAAGTGGGACCCGTTGGGTCCCAGCATCATATGAGAGGGCTGGTACCCCAACGCAATATTCCACCTCTCCACCAATTCCAATATTGGTGGCCAGTGGGGGGGGGGCTTTCTGGAGCCCTAGCATGGGTGTTGTGGGCTGAAGGGACTGGTTTTCAGAGGACTAGTATGGACATTGTGGGCAAATGGATTCTTGGGCTGGCGGCTCAGTCACTCAAGCCTGTTGTGCTGGCAGCTCAGTCACTCACGGCTGGTGGACTGGCAGTTGACTCCGTTGAAATTCCATTTCAAGCAGGGTGCAAGGCCACCAAATTAAAGTGCAGTTTCTTACCACTTCAAACAGGGTGCAAGGCTACCAGATTCAAATGCAGTTTCATACCATTTCAAGCAGGGTGCAAGGCCACTAGAGACAGCGAGTCGTGACCTCTCCCTCCTCCATCTTGCAGAGACTGAGCCACACCCACACTTCTGGGTTTTATAGTCCCTCCCCCCCTCCCACCAGAAGGGGCATGGCCTTCATGGCGTGATTGACAGGAGAGAGAATCTCAACGTTTTTTAAACACTAATAACTCTTTTATTTTTCATGGGAAAAATCCTCGGCACCTGATGAACGGAGGTGGACTCCGAGTAAGATGGCCAAAAACCACAGCCATATGTGGTAGCGTTTTTTCTAAATTCAATATAAAGTGCAAACAGGAAGTGGTCAAGATTAGACTTTTAATGATATAGAAGGCAAGGCAACTTTAATTAGGCAAGGCAACTTTAATTAGGCAAGGCAACTTTAATTAGGCAACACAGCTTTAGCATTTCCAAACCATAGGCAACACAGCTTTAGCATTTCCAAACCAAAGGCAACACAGCTTTAGCATTTCCAAACCAAAGGCAACACAGCTTTAGCATTTCCAAACCAAAGGCAACACAGCTTTAGCATTTCCAAACCAAAGGCAACACAGCTTTAGCATTTCCAAACCAAAGGCAATAAGCTTTAGCATTTCCAAACCAAAGGCAATAAGCTTTAGCATTTCCAAACCAAAGGCAACACAGCTTTAGCATTTCCAAACTATATTTTCAAACCACATTAAGGGCACTGATAGGTCAGTAAAACCACCCGCAGTTTAGTAGACATGTGTTCAGTGTTATTCACAGCTCACCCTCTCGCTCCCCCATCTTGCAGAGACTGACTGAGGCACTCAACACTTCCGGGTTTTATAGTCCCTCTGGAAGGGGCGTGGCCTTCATGAGAGAGAATCTCAACATTTTGTAAACACTAATAACTCTTTTATTTTTAATCGATGGGAAAAATCCTCTTGAGCTGCGCAGCGGAGGGGGACTCTGAGTAAGGTGGCCAAAATCATAGCCGTAAGTGGCAGCGTTTTTTCAACGCTCAAATTTGGATACAAATCACAACGTTTGAATGAATTATATCTTTGTTATTACTTCCTAAATTTTCCCACAATTACATTAGCACTGAAATATTAGTAATGGACTGTCTATATTCTACATTAATTTTAAATAACAACTTTAACTACTGTATTTGAGACACAAATGCAACTAATTTCAAGGATTCTTTCTTAAGAATTTGCACATTTCAATGTCAAAGATCAAAAGTTTGCTCCTGTTTTACTTTAATCCAATCCACAAATGTGCAAACCATTTATCTTAATTAGACCAATCATGGATAGCACAAAAGCTCAACACTTTCATATCAGCTCATTCATTTCTCTGCCCCAATACTTTTCTTACTGCTTGACCTTTTAAAACAAAGACTCATTGATCACTTCTGGGGTTACTACTCTTAAATAAATCTTAACCTTTGCCAGTTTTTTTAGTTTTCCATTTTTCCATCTAGTTTTCAAGGATTTGAAAGGCTATGAACTTGCAGCATCTACCAATCTCAAAATAACCATGTTACGTTTGGAGCTAAATGAACATTTTAACACGGGGGGGTAATTGAGGCTATATTCCAAGTTTCTATTATTTTGAAATATCATAGTTATGGGTTTTTGTACAGTACTTGTACAAAATCTGTACGTTTGTAGATATTTGAAGAGGCAAAACTCATCAGTACGATAAATCTTTAATGTATAAATAATCCTCTTTGCAAATAAGTGTGGCTAGAACCAGAATTAGACATTCTTAACTGAGGTTAAGAATTGTTAATGATTGTATTTACATGAAGCTTGAAATGGTTAGTGCCTACTGTGAGTGCATATGCAAATTTAAGTACGTAAATAAATGCATAGGTAGATTGAAAACTTATGTTTAAACTGAAATATAAAGTTTAAATTGTTTAACCTTACAGTTTGGTGGCAAAATCAATACGGAAATTTGCACAGTGAGTACTGATTTTAGCTGTTGTGTTAAAACTGTTCAACTATTAGCTTTGATATCCCCAAGCTATAGTCAGTTCAGCCAATTTTCCCAATTGTATTCAGTGACTTCTGCTGGAAAACATGTTATGTAGACATGTTAAGGATAGGACCAAATGTGTTTCTAGTTTGGTTTAGAGATAAAGCATGGAAACAGGCCCTTTGGCCCATTGAGCCCCTCCCACCGTCGATCACCTGTCCGCACTAGTTCTGTGTTATCCCACTTTCTTGAACGCTCCTTACACATTAGGGTCAATTTTACAGAGGCAATTAATCTACAAACTTGCACGCCTTTCGGTTGGGGGAAGAAACCCCAGGACCTGAATGAAACCCACGCCAGTCACAGGGAGGACAGGCAAACTCCACACAGACAACATCCAGGGTCAGGATTGAACCTGGGTCTCTGGTGTTTGTACATCTATGCTACTGTGCCATCCCCAAATTCTCACTTTTGATCTACTCATCAACGTTCAATGTCTGACCATGAAACTAGCATTTGACTGACATGCCCAAACAGAATGAATGACTGGAGCACTTTATTGTGAAAGGGTTTAGCAAATTAATTAAATTCTGCAATTAGGTTATGAGAAGTTCACATCCTCAATCAGCAGAGTGAAGCATAGACATTAGGACACATTGCATTTCTTTTTGTCATGACAAAAAAAAGGTGAACTTTGAAGTGGCTTAACTAGATCTCCACAAAGCAGAAGAGAAACATGGGTATGTATTAACCGGTTCAAGCACTCAGATGCTCCCTCAACACTCGCCACAGAAAGTTGAGCTTTACCCTTGTCTGCCCCTCCCCAGTGTCCAGTTGCAGTTGGCATGGTAACCAGCCACACATGCCTACCCTTTGGTCTCCAAGTTTTGTCACAGGGAACCAAAACTATGGGAAAGATTAAACAACGGAACAAGTTTCCTGTGCGCTGAATAACCAATTTACGACTTTTACTCTATTTAATAGAAACATAGAAAAATAGGTGCAGGAGTAGGCCATTCGGGCCAGCACCGCCATTCAATATGATCATGGTTGATCATCTAAAATCAGCACACCGTTCCTGCTTTTCCCCCATATTCCTTGATTCCTTTAGCCCCAAAGGTGCTATTATTCCTTAAACAAGAAGTTGGTATACGTTAAAAATAAGTTGTTACTAGGTTATTATGCATGTTAAGAAACTTTTTTTGATGCAGTTTCTCTCTTCCAAAGTGACATCTATTGCATTACAACTTGCAAACATTTTTGAAAGTGGTAGAAGCGCAAATTAAAACTTTTCATGAAATAGAATGTGTGATTTCTAAATTAAAGCAGTATTAATGAAGCTACTGCGCGTTTTGAATTGCACATTATACATTTTATCCATCAAAGAATGTCATGATTTGAATCAGATAGGGCAGGTTGCCGTAACTACTGAGGCAATTTTCAAAGAAACCACACAAATGAATACAGTATATGGAAATGAAACTTCAGAGCCGTCTTTCAAAATCTATTCCACGCAGTTCAACAAGTTGGTACTCTTTAGGGATTTGGAGAGGTAGAGAATCCACTAAATGTGGGCATTAAAAGAATAGTTGTGAAATCTGTGATCAAGGTACAGTAGCATTATAAAGGATATCTTTGATCAATCCCCACTTGTGCCTCTTTTGCAAGCAGATTGAAGTTAGAATTGCAGTCTCAACTGCACAACAGCTGTAAACTGGGGGCTTGGGATTCTGGGGACCAGACGGATGCTGATGTTATTAATTTAACTTATAAACCTTAATAGATATTAGAAAGAAAACCCTCATCCCATCCGTTGTTGGGACCGCATTCAAATGCTGCTCCCAGAGGTGAAAACATAAGCGGCTCCAAATAATATGCTAATACAGAATGTCATCCAGTTCTCCAGAGGTCTGCATTTTAGCTCATTCTGCACCTGGCCCTCATTGTAAATCAAAGTAATACAATGTCCCATAAAATTCTGTGGTCTTCTGTAATATGAGGAAAAAAAAGCTTTCTCGTTTTAAATGGGTTTTATTTCAGATAGCACACTATACACTGAACAATGTTCTGCCATATCCCTTTCTATTTCACACAGATCAAAATTCAGTATCAGCACCTGACATATCACCGTTACCCTGCAAACTCAACATCATAAAGTCTACATCTTCCATGGTCAACATGCAAGTTATTTAACCTATAAAATTAAAATGTTACACTTATACTAATTATTGATCACTGCTTTGTTAAATGCTTCACAGAATTGATTAAAACACTAATGCTGTGATATGAATTTGAATTGAACGCTAATATAAAATTATAAATGCTGTCACAGAAATGTTCAAACTTGCTTTGGGAATCTATTTAAGATAGTTCCAAATATAACAAATGATTAACTTCATTAATATAATTATATTACCCAACTACCAAACAATTCTGATGTTTAAAAGCAATGCCAGTATTCAACGTCAAAAAAATTGGAAAAATTAATTGTGAATTGGCCAATAGGCAAAATAACCCATTTATCACGATCTGTGGTTCTAGTCATCAAATACATCCAGAAGACATAGGTTTAAGGTGAAGGGGAAAATATTTAACAGGAATCTGAGAGGTAACCTGTTTACATTAAGGGTGGTGGGTGTCAGAGGAGGTAGTTGAGGCAGGGACTATCCCAACATTTAAAAAAAGTTAGACAGGTACATGGATAGGACAGGTTTGGAGGGATATGGACCGAATGCTGACAGGTGGGACTAGTGTAGCTGCGGCAAGTTGGGCTGAGGGGCCTGTTTCCACGCTGTATCACTCTATATCAAATAGCCTTCTTTCAGGCGCTGACCAGCCTATTGTGCATTCTAATTCCAGTTGTTGTTCTTCATGCCAACAGTACCTATATAAAATTACTATTATTTAAGAAGAAAGGGGAGTGGGTGATGTCCAACTGGCTCACACACTCATATTCTCATAGCGAATCATTCGCTGTGAATGTAACAATATACATTTTTAACCAAATACCAAAAAATAAAACCAAACTCCTGTCCAGTGTTCCCAGTGGCACCATACCTGACATAATCCTACAGCCCAAATATGATTTGTTTATTCCTATTTGCTGCTTTCTCTTCATTGACCAATCTTCAGTCCACGCCAGTAAATTAACCACAAAACTTTGCATTCTTATTTTTTTGTAAATAATCTTACTTTGTTCAAAGCATTTCGAAAGATCAAACGGAGCACTGGTTCATTGTTATTTTGTTCTGGTAGTCATAGCATCAGAAAGTCCCAACAGATTTGTCAAAAATTATTCCCCTTAAATTAATAATTAAGTGATCCAATCCTATCATTATTTTTCCAGATGCTACGTTTCTGCTTCCTGTATAATTTATAGCGATATTTTACCTATTATTGATATCGGATTTATTGTTTTGCATTTTCTTTCTCAATTGCTCCTCAGACGTGGGCCTTCATTTCCCATATTTCAATATGGGAACTTTTCTTCGATCTGTACAACTCTGGAAGATACAGTGCAGTTCTTACCTCCACATCTTTCCAAATGGTGCACACTGGTCACCTCATCAGCCTAACACTCTCAGGTAGACAAAAATACTGGAGAAACTCTGCAGATGAGGCACTAACACCCCCTATAATTTCTCTAATGCTATCTTTAAAAATGAATATTAATTTCTCCGAGCTCCAAATTCACATGTAATGCTACGCTATTTCTGGGAAATGGTCTGTCTTCTTCTGTGAAGATAGACATTTCCTTAATCTTTCTGCCATTTTCTTATTGACCAATATAATTATTCCTTTCTGAGTATTTAAGGGATCTGCATTAGCTTTACATGATCTTTTCATTTTTACATAATTATTGGAGCTTTTATTGTCTCTTTTATGTTTCTTGCTGAACTGCTCGTGTTCCATTGTGCTATTCCTTATCTTTTTTTTTCTTCCTTTGTTGGATTATGAGTTTTTTCTAATCTTACTTTTTTGGGCACAATTATAAACATTTTCCTTTGATCTTTAACTTCTTAATGGTATTTTCCCAACAACAGATGGTATTGTTGTCGGTCCGCTTCTAATGAAACAATTAGTCCACGCCTTTCAAAAATAATTCTCTTATCTCATTTTCTGAACTTCTTTGGGAATCGAGTGAAATGGAAATGTTTTGTATGTACAAGACTGCTTCCTGAACCAGGAATCAAGATATCTTTGTAAGATTATTAGATCAACCTCAATGTTCACATCTACACTTTTAATCTCTTCCTGGAGATTTATCAGTTTTGAGTGCCATTATTTTCTTTATTACTGCTACCATGCATACTGGAGCGAGCAAAACCTAGCTCATTAAGGTCTCAGAGCCATATACTTGTCAATGCTATTGATGCTGTTAAAAATGTCTCAAAATCTTAACTTGTAATATCGTTCTGTAATAATTACAAAATCAAATTACTGAATACCTAATAATCTCTTTGACAACTTTATCATTCCTTGCAGCTCGTTAAATTTGACCTTTGTAGTTAAGCTCATTTTAGTACCTCAATAAATTGGTTCCTGTAATAAACTGACATGAATAATAGCCATAAGATAGTGGCCATATAAACAAGAAAGAGGCTTTGTAAACTTGCGTTATAACAGGCCATATAAACTTGTTATAAAACACTTCAAAAAATGTGCAAGACTTTTCTGAAGTGTTTTGTAACATAAGTTTAATTCTATTCAGAGGCCAAATTGAATAGGTAATTTCAACTATGTTTTATGCCGACATGTCCAAAAGTATTAGAACCTTTCAAGTTCCTGCTGGTAAAGTTATTCTCCTGCAGGAAACCTCTCCAAAATTCATCATACCAATTTTTGGACATAAGCCTTTAATAATGAAGATACAGGGAACTGCAGATGCTGGAATCTTAATCTCAAATTACAAAATGCTGGAGGAACTCATCAGATCGGGCAGCATATGTGGAAGGAATGGATGGGCGACATTTTGGGTCAAGGACCCTTCTTCAGACTGATTGAAGTAGAAGGGAGGGAAAACTGGAAAGGTGAGGTAGGAGTGGGACAATGTCTGGCAAGTGAGGGGGGGGGATTCAGAATAGGGGGATTAAGACCATAAGACATGAGAATTAGGCCATTCAACCTATCAAGTCTGTTCTGCCATTCAATCATGGCAGATTTATTTTTCCCTCTTAACCCATTCTTCTGCCTTCTCCCCGTAACCTTTGATGCCCTTACATAGGGCTTACCTTTCAATCTCTGTTTTAGAAATACTCAATGACTTGCTCTCCACTGCCGTCTGTGGCAATGAATTCCACAGATTCACCACCATCTGGCTACAGAAATTCCTCCTCAGCTCCATCCTAAGGGTACGTGCTTTTATTTTGATGCTGTGCCCCCTGGTCCAAGATTCTCCTGCTACTGGAAACATCCTCTCTACATCCACTCTATCTAGACCTTTCATTGACAGATGGGTGTAGTAACTGACAAGGACTAGGGGTGAGAAGGAGACAAAAGGGGTGTCAGATAAACAGTGAGGAGTGAAATGTAAAGGCAGAGGGAGGAGTAAAAGCGGAAGATGACAGCTGAAGCATCACCTGTCAATTCCCTCAACAGATGCTGCCCGACTCACTGACTTTCTCTAGCACTTTGTGTTTAAATCTTTAAGAATCATTGATATAGTCTGATGCATGCTTCTTTCTATTTCACTCCTACACTGCATATGGGAATCTCTAATTATATTCATAAGCAACCTCCCACAAGCTTTGCGCACAAATTCTGGGGTCCATTTACAGGCTTGATTGAGCGTTGTATTAATTGAGCTGTGTGAGTTCAATTTGTTTCTGTTTTTGGCTCGCCATATTGAAAACCATTTTTTCCACATTTTGTTACAAAATGACCTCCAAACATGACTTCAATCACATAAATCAAAGAACAGACCTTGCTCATATTATAAATGTACTTTATTGTGATGTTTGTACTCCCCATACGTCACTACCTTGCCACATTTCTGCTCTGACTTCGGATTAAGACGATGTCTTGAGATGGGAGCTCTTAAAAATGTTATTTGCACTACGCATGGTTTTCCAACTGCAAGGCAGTTCCAATGGCCCCTGTGGGCCATGCTCTCTCCCATAATGTAATCAGAGAGTTAACAGTGTTAGCCTAATGTAATTGCCAATATGCTTTTAACACAGCCTTTTCACTGATGATTTTGTTGCTCTACACTTGCAAGATCTTTGAAGGTATAAGTGAATTAACTGTTGTCTTCCACTTTACCAAATTGAAACACAGGTCAGTAATTGTTCATGTTATCTGGGGGAATAGTGGTCAGGGGAGAGGGAGGCAAGGAACACAGCAACTTGACTTTTGCTTATCAGTCATCTTTCCTTCTGATGCGAGTCTGATATAAAAACAGAAATGCTGGAAGAATGCACTCAATCAAGACGTCAATGTTTGATTTTTTGCACAGAACTGACGCAAGTCTGATTGTTTGGTCAAAAACTTCTAGAGATCGCACCCAAGAAGGGTTCTGACCTTTAGACTTTAGAGATGCAGCACGGAAACAGGCCCTTCGGCCCACCAAGTCTTGAAACGTCATCTGTCCAGTTCCCTCCATGGATGCTGCCTGACTTGCTGAGTTCGCCCAGCAGCTTGTTATTTTTACCCAAGTATCAAAACGGAAGCTGAGCAGCTAAATGACCACATTGGCGCTCAGGGTTGTGTGCTCAGTCCCTTGCTCTAACCCTGTACACCCATGACTGTGTTCCAAGTCCAACACCAACTCAATCTTTAACTTTGCTGATGATGCGTGCGGTTATCGGACGAGTCCACAGCACCGCTTACGTAGAGTACAGGAATGGTAGAGAATGTAATGTCGTGGTGTCAGGACAATAACCCAGCCTTCAACGTCAGCAAGACAAAAAAGTTGGTTGTTGACGGCTGAACACAACCCTGTCATCAACGGATCTGCTGTGGAGATGGTTGACAGCTTCAACTTTCTATATCATCCAACCATCCATATCTCCAGTAACCTATCATGGTCTCTTCATAACGCTGTATTGATGATGAAAACACATCAGCTGATTTCCTTTCCTGGGCGTCTGAGAAAATTCGGCATGTCAACGAAAGTTCTCTCAAACCTCTACAGATGCACTGTGGCAACTAATGTGACAGGATGCATCTCAGCCTGATATGGCAACTGGTCTCCTCTTGACTGTCTAAATTTGCACATTTTGGTGAACACAGCCCAGTCCATCGCGGTCTCATCACTCCCTTCCACCCAGTCCATCTTCACAGTGCGTTGCATCAGGAAGGCTAGAAGTGACTTTGAGAATGCTTTTCACTCTGGCCATTTCCTTTACTCTCTTCTACCTCACGGGAGAAGATACGGGAACATGAAAGCTCAGACATCCAAACTTAAGAGCAGCTTCCCCCTATCCCTCCCCACTGCTATCCAAGTCCTAAACCTATCTCCTCTTTCACATCCCATTCCTGGAGCTGCTGCCAACTACTTTTAACTCTACCTCATTAGGCTATTCCGTTATTGTATACTATTCTTTTGCACTATTCAAGTATTACTTTGCAATTTTTCACTATTCTGTTGCTTTGCCCCCGTCGGTGTATTTATTGCAGTGTGTGTACTGTTTACTCTGTGAACAAGGAATTTCAATGCACCCTGGTATATACGACAATAATAAAACTCTAATCTAATACAATGAAGACAATGATCTAATTGCCATGTTCACTCTCTACTTTGGCTACACAATGTGCCTGTGAAGTAAAACTTGAGTGTTGGGAAGCAGGGCAGTGTGTGTGATCCTGATAACAAAATATGATCTAGGACAGGGAGTTGTGGAAGCCCCAAGAACACACTGTACTTTCTCTGGCTATTGGGCTGATATTGTAATGACCATATTGGTGAAGCTCTATATTTCGGGATTTCCCCCCCGATATTTATCAAAGAATACCAACCAGCTGTTGCACCTCACAAGGAAATTTCATAGTGGCTGGGGATTCCCATGATCATTTTGTTTCATCTGGTATTCCAATTTACACATTGCTTTGTTCACTCCGGTAGATAATTTCCAGTATAAATCGAAATAGAGTGGTGGATGACAGTAGATAGAATGAACTATTTAAAAAATTGACAAAATGAAGGGGAGAAGTCTCATCTTGTATTCAGCTGTCGTGAGAAAGGAGAAATAACCAATAAGAATGGTGAAAAGCAAGGAGATGACAAGTATAATTAGTTGCAACAAGATAAAGCTGTTTGCCTGAGTGATCTCAGGGAATTATGCTGAATCCCTTTCATCACATCATTTAAAAATGTGTTTCCATTCTCCTCTGCCTGGCTACTTCTCAAAATATACTGGGATTCCACTATCTCTCTATTGGATCAAGTGGCTGCTCTGAGAATTGGTACCATAACATAAAAGGGTAAAAGAAAGCATTGCTGACTTGAGACAAGATTGTAGAGGCAGCATGATGTTGGGGAGGAGATACAGAAGGGAGATACAAAATAAACTGGGCAAGGGTTGACGGAGAGAACATTTCCCAAAAGGCTTCCATGTACTTCAGGAGATGAATAGCAGCATGAATTGGGACATGTAAAAAGTAACTAGCAGTAACAATAATAAAACATACAATTGAACAACCTTAAATAGACACAAAATGCTGGAGTAACTCAGCGGGTCAGGCAGCTTCTCTGAAGAAAAGGAATAGGTGACGTTTTGGATCGAGATACTTTTTGTTTTTTGATTCAATTCTTTTGCCAAACTTAAATAAATAGCCGACCACGAAAGTAACATTACACTTTTACAGGTCATTCAAAATGCAGTCAAAGGATCTACGAAAGAGGACTCGTTCTAGATGGATGATTACTCTCTTTCATCATTCTGGCTTTCAAAACAAGCTGCAAAAGAAAAAGAAAATCCATCTTTGTGGTGGCAGGGAAAGCTTTTAAAGAAATACACCCACTCCTCCCAGTCACCATTTCATCTTCCATCTGAGACTCAATTTGGAAATCCACATTATTTAAGTGCCTGTGTTGTAGTTGAAGTGTGATCTGCGTCATCAAATAACCCAACAGCCTTTCTAGATAAATGCTTTAAACTTCACCAGAAACCCAAGTCAGAATTTAACTGATAATTCAGCTCCAGGCTGATTGTGTTGGAAAACTACTCCCCAGGTGTTGTATGTATTAACAGTGAAATTAAGCCCATACGTTAAAATGAAGGTAGGTGATGGCTAGTCCTTCATGGTAAAAATAAAATATGTAAACATATCAGTTATCACTATACTATAGATGTTCTCCTAGCAGTTCTATGTGGTTAAAGGAATGCTCATCAATGTCAAATGTCTACCTCATGATGCTTCTGGATGCATTAGTGCTCTCATCTTAGCAGCTGTGTTTGGGTTTTTTGACAGTAACCATTAGCTGTCTGAAGGAGATAAATGTTCTTGTCCAGCAGCCACCCTGCACATAATGGGCTGGTGGAATAACATAGCTTTGTGGAGTGATGGAGAATAATGAAAGCATGAACTGTACCAAGAATCTGCACATCGATCAGCTTGATGGGTTACCTGCGGTCAGAACATTAATGAAATTACTTTCATATTCAGAGTGATATTGAGAGGGAGTTGAAGCCAAGGCAAGACGATATAAAGCTGAAAAAGTGGAACCTCACACGTAACAGAAACTTCAGTGTGGATAAGACACAGAATTTATTCCTACCACCACTAAGATAAATGTAGTTGTTCCCTCTGACAATAATGCCCTAGTGTCCTCCCTGACATTGCTATGAACAATAAACTGAGATGGCATCATTCTCGCAGCTTGGGAATAGTCTTCTCACTGAAGTGAAGGTGTCCCGGTGTCAGGTTTGTGTCGGAGGGAACTGCAAATGCTGGTTTAAACTGAAGATAGACACAAAAAGCTGGAGTAACTATGGAATAGGTGATGTTCCAGTATAGCTGGAATAAGTGACGTTTCAGACTGAGAGTCAGTGGAAAGGAAAATGAGGGCGATAGATGGTGATATAGAGACATAGAATTTGTGCTCTGTAGAAATGCTTTCAAAAGACCTGATGTCGATATGCATACAGTTCTCCTCCTATCTCTTCATCCCTCTGCTCCAATCTGCTGCTTTATTGGCTGCTCGACATCACCTACAATCCCTACCATATCCCCCTCCCCCCCCATCCAACCATCACAACAGCCCTTCTTCCACCCCACTGGCAGATTACCAGTCTACCAATGACAGTAAGAAACACGGTTAAGGCAGTAAAACGCATCGTTTGTCAAATTCTTAATACAGATAATAAAGTGCATACCTTTTCCCTAGTTCCTAGCTCTGCGCACCCATCCCCCAGTTTTCTAATGTATTACATGTCCTTCTAGAAGCAAAGCAGAAGGTCTGTGCAATTAATTCCCACGAACTAAAGAGAGCACATGCCCTTGGGATTTGGGAAACTGCAACTCAGATCAAACCCTGCATGTAACATCAGTCAACTGGAACCAAGTAAACTAGCAGAACAGAAATGTATCAGTAACGTTGAAGTCTTCAGGGAGGTTCCATTTGCTCTTAGCAACAAAAAGAGAAGCAAATTAAAACAATCCATGCCTTTGTATGGTGGTAAAAATCTTTTACCACACTTTAAAAAAAAAAAAAATGGTACCAGGTTACAATAGCTTTATTAGAAACAATGCTATTTGGTCCACTGGGATAAGTATAAATAATAGATGGAGTTGTATAGCAACAAGGAGGCTTGTTCAACGAATTACTAAGTATTACCACATACCTAGTTTCAATAATCAGGTACATGCTAAGATACATAATACAAATCCTATTTTTGTAAAAAAGGATCCAAATAATTCACGGCCAGAAAAGGCTCTTTTATTTAAAGTGGGGCAACAAGCATTTCACACAAAGCAGGTGCAGAGGTCACTCAGTTTAAAAACTCAGGCAATCAAAGCCAAGCAAACAAATTATACAACGTTGTAGTTATGCCAAGTTGCAGCATAAATTCAGTCCTCAAATCTAAGAGTACTCAGTTAACAATTCTTGCACCCGGATTATGGAAACCATGCCAAAATTTTCAAAAGTATACCAGGAGGTATGTTGTATCAAACTGTAACTTAAGTAATCAATCAATGTTTATTCAAGTATATCAAAATGCTGCGCAGATCCAGAAACAGCAACTTTTATAACCACAAATATATGTAGGTACATTTATATGGAGTAAATGTAAGATACTTTGTATTATCAATTTATTTAGCAAGAATCTATGTATCTTATTTCAGTTTTGATCTTACCCTATTAAATCCAACGATAGATGTAGAATTTTCTGATCAGAATGGACTGGGAAAACACTGGGCTCTAATCCAGACATTAATTTTGAAGCTTGCACTTTTACATCACAGCAGACATATACGGATGGAAGTGAAGAGAGTGATCTAGTGAGACAATCCTCTGCCCTTTGTTTCAAAGACTTTGATCACATGACCCTGGCTTAAATTATTGCCCCCTGGGATTTGAGGTTTGTTCCTTTTTGACGACTATTGCACATTTCCGTGAAAATCTCTACTGCCTTAGGCGTCTCGTTTTTATTAGCTTCACCTCTCAAAGCTTTCAGTTAACAAGTGCAATGAAGTAGTACAATCAAATATTAGTTTTGGAATCATTAAATACATTTCACACACAACGTGCAATAACATTAGACATCATTAAATTTCTAATACAATTTAACAAAATTGCTGTTATGAACTTTATCCAAATTTTAATACGTTTCACCTTCAGTTGTCAAGTCAAGATTTAATTAATTTACTTAAAGGTAGTAAATTTTAAAGACTGCGCATAATACGTGATTTACCTGATAAGTTCAATTTCTGTTCAGTCATCTCTGTTTAACTCGATATATCGTTAATTATTTCCTTGAACAGTAAATATTCTACAAAATATTCAGCACTAAATTCAAAAAGCAGTGAGTATAGTGATCAATAGGTAATTATTAACAATGAGACCCAGACATCGATGAATCATGCCGTACAATTTCCCAGCAATGTTCCTCCTTGTTTCAATTACCTGCATGGAACGATACATCAAGAAATAAACTGCTGTTGAAATGTGACTGACTTAAAGTGGAGCAGCATGCTCTTATTTCCTTATTGTTTTGGAAGATCAAATACACTTTGCAGGGAATTGGGGAAAAAAACATACCTCACACTGCAGTTAAGAACATCTGTGTAGTGGCTCTCTTTTCTTCTTAAGGTAGAAACAGTTAAAGTTAAAAAATAAAAGCCAGACCCCAAGCGTGGACCCCGCCGTCGACAGGAGTGCGAGTTAATTGTGAACTGTAGAAGCCTGTAATGTGCCGCCACAACCTGCTTTCTCATTCAAACGCACAATTACTCTCCGTGGACATGCTACAAAATAAGGAGTGGAATGCCGGAATGGGAGTTGCATGTTTTCTTTAAATCTAGCGTTCTCTAGGTAACTTTTTTTTTGTGCGATTTGATTTCTCTAATATCTGTCATGGTTCTCATATTAAAATTACATCCTCAGCCTTATCATTGAATAATTTATCAACTTTGAAAATACTCAAGAACATTTCATAAGTGATAGGAGCAAATTAGGCCATTCGGCCCATTAAGTCCACCGCCATTCAATCATGGCCGATCTATCTTTCCCTCCAAACCCAATTCTCCGGTCTTCTCCCCATAATCCCTGACACCAAATGTGTATCCAATTTACATCATCTGTCTGTCAAACCAAGAGTTTATAGCTTTTTAAACAAAAGAACGAAGCTAATAGTTCTCACGCCCTCCATCAAATATATTTCAGATTGGATCCAATTCACTAGATTTTGTTTTAAACCATTAAGCATTGGTGCTAAAATAATAATCAGAAAATATAGGCTCAGGTTCCCGAAATTGATAATATTCTAGATCCATGCAAACAAGGATCAAGGGATAAATGCCCTTTCAGATTAATTCTGAAAAAAAAATCAAAAGTAGCAAATTCAGTCCTACCATTGCACATTATTTCTCTATTGACCTCTAGAGTAACTCTACGTATGGTACATACGAAATAAAGCTTGATAGCATCCAAAAACTGAAGGGAGAGCCAGTGGATGTAATGTACCTGGACTTTCAGAAAGCATTTGATAAGGTCCCACATAGGAGATTAGTGGGCAAAATTAGGGCACATGGTATTGGGGGTAGAGTGCTGACATGGATAGAGAAGTGGTTGGCAGACAGGAAACAAAGAGTAGGGATTAACGGGCCCCTTTCAGAATGGCAGGCAGTGACTAGTGGGGTACTGCAAGGCTCGGTGCTGGGACCGCATCTATTTACAATATACATCAATTATATGGATGAAGGGATTCAAAGTAACATTAGCAAATTTGCAGATGACACAAAGCTGGGTGGCAGTGTAACTGTGAGGAGGATGCTATGAGAATGCAGGTTGACTTGGACAGGTCAGGTCACAGAGTGGGCAGATGCATGGCAGATGAAGTTTAATGCAGATAAATGTGAGGTTATCCACTTTGGTAGCAAAAACAGGAAGGCAGATTACTATCTAAATGGCGTCAAGTTGGGAAAAGGAGAAGTACAACGGGATCCGGGGGTCCTTGTTCATCAGTCTATGAAAGTAAGCATGCAGGTACAGCAGGCAGTGAAGAAAGCGAATGGCATGTTGGCCTTTATAACAAGAGGAATATAGGAGCAAAGAGGTCCTTCTGCAGCTGTACAGAGCCCTAGTGAGACCACACCTGGAGTATTGTGTGCAGTTTTGGTCACCTAATTTGAGGAAGGACATTCTTGCTATTGAGGGAGTCCAGCGTAGGTTTACAAGGTTCATTCCCGGGATGGCAGGACTGTCAAATGCTGAGAGAATGGAGCAGCTGGGCTTGTACACTCTGGAGTTTAGAAGGATGAGAGGATATCTCATTGAAACATATAAGATTGTTACGGGTTTGGACACGCTAGAGGCAGGAAACATGTTCCTGATGTTGGGGGAGTCCAGAACCAGGGGCCCACAGTTTAAGAATAAGGAGTAAGCCATTTAGAACGGAGACAAGGAAACACTTTTTCTCACAGAGAGTTGTGAGTCTGTGGAATTCTCTGCCTCAGAGGGCGGTGGAGGCAGATTCTCTGGATGCTTTCAAGAGAGAGCTAGATAGGGCTCTTAAAAATAGCGGAGTCAGGGGATTTGGGGAGAAGGCAGGAACGGGGTACTGATTGGGGATGATCAGTCATGATCACATTGAATGGCGGTGCTGGCTCGAAGGGCTGAATGGCTTACTCCTGCACCCATTGTCTATTGAAATTATAAACTAAATTATATGAAATAAAAATACTTTATGAGGTGTTTAAGACTTATGCTAGATTGTCTCTTCTTCCTGGAGGAAAAGCTGCATGCAATTTCCCACATTTGTTGAATTGTCCATTTGAGATAGGAGATAGGGAACCCATCATGAAAGAAATGAGGTTGAGCTTCACAGCGCCAGACGGGTTAAATCCTGACCTCAGGTGCTGTCTTTATGGAGTTTGCATCAAAGATCCTATCCGCTATAAGATCTTTGGTTTGCATGGTCTCCTTGACTGTTTGGGATTCGTCCAAGTGCTCTGGTTGCCCCCACATCCAAAAGATGTGTAGGTAATTGGTTAATTGGCCGTTGTAAACCGTCCCCAAGAGTGGTAGAATTTAGGGAAGATAATGAGAATGAGGAGAGAATAAGAAATGAGATAATATAGGACTTGTGGCACAGACATGATGGGGCAAATCTATGATACCATGATGATGATCTATGATTCTATGACATTTAAACTACTTGAAATTAAGCCATCTCGTGATAAAATCCATTATCCGCCTACATCACATTAAAAATAATTGCAAATTTTACCTTATGGTTTAACTATAAAACACTTTGACCAGTTATATTGCTTATTAATGCACGGAAAGATTGTTTGTGTTCTGCTGTAGCATGCATGTTTGAAACTTGTGGTTTTACCTTATGGTTTGACCCGTTCTATTGTTTACTAATTTATTGAAAGATTGTTTATGCTCTGGTAAATCATGCATGCTTGATGTTGCAGAACATACATTCTTAAGAGAAAATAGTTGTTTGGGTTAATTGAGTTTTATTTTACTTTTTCATCGAGGTAAAGTTTTTGAATGGATGCCATGGTTTCAGTCCCACCTCCCCGGCTTCTAACTGCCCATGGCTGGATAGGTCAAAGTCTTTTACGCTCACTAATCAGCTTTCAATACACCTTCCATTTCGAATATTTCCACCAATGGGAACAAACAAACGCAGCTTTCGTCATAGTTATTAGCACAACAATCAAGTCTTTTGTTTTTTGTGTGTGTTCACGTTGGATTTCTTGTAGAAAAGCTGGAACCTTATCTATTTACATCTGAAAGAACTGCTTAGCAAACACAGCTTCTCCCAAGTCTGTTTGCTTTATACCTATACATTTACAGTTGTTCTACAATTCATTACCTTTTATTCTAAATGTGTTCTCAAAATCAATTATTATTTTGTTTATTTCAGTCTATCCCTTACTGTTTTTATCCTGTGTTATAGTTGGTTGCTAGGAGATAAGAGCATGCGTCGAATCACCTTGCAATCTTCTCTAACCATCTTGAATGGGATTATCTGTCCAGAATGCTGAACCGGGAGAATATAAACAGATTTAAAACACTTTGTTGGTGTAATTGATACATTAATTACATCAATGCATGTAATTGATGCAACCGCAGCTTTTTCAATAACATATTTTAAATGAACAAAGCAACCGAACACGTTGTGTTTTGTAAACCTGTATCTACAGAACTTTGTGTAGAAAGGAACTGCAGATGCTGGTTTAAACCGAAGATATACACAAAATGCTGGAGTAATTCAACGGGACAGGCAGCATCTCTGGAGAGAATGGGTGACGTTTCGGTCTGAAGAAGGGTCTCGTCCTGAAACGTCACCCATTCCTCTCCAGAGATGCTGCCTGTCCCGCTGAGTTACTCTAGCTTTTTGTGACTATCTCTGCAGAACCTTGTGTCTCTTCACTAATCAAGAATTTATTGCAATGATGCAATATATGAACATGCTATAAAACCACCCGTCTGAAGGGTCCGGATCCGAAACGCCGTTTATCCATTCCTTCCACAAATACTGCCTGACCCGCTGAGTTCCTCCAGCACTTTTTGTTTGTTTTCCAGTATCTACAGTTCCTTGTGTTCCTGATAAATCTATCAGTAGTGCGCCTCAATATTCTCGCATTATATGTTCGCTAAATGTAAGTAAAGCGCTTCAAAAAGTTAATGATTAATCATTTTAGCCAGTAAAATGTGCAACAATCCGAAGCCATGCACTTGCCCTTCAAGCTCCACCTATCTGTGGCAATCGGGACATCCTGCAAAGGACTCCAGTCACCACAGAACCCACAGCAAGTCACAGTATAGGCCTGTAAATGAAAGACCCTGCAGATTTTATATATTATAAAAAATGCTGGAAACCAATGCCAAAAGTGGTTCCCTGCATTTTCATAATGCACTGTAATAATGAGCATGGGGATTGACATTTTTGAGATGAATGCTGGAGTACAGATTGGCTGCAATTAGAATAGTCATTTCGTTCTGGGCACCACATCTCTCTAAAGTTATATTGAGTTTTGGTGGCCACAAAGCATAAATTTAGCAGAATGCTATGGGGCCAAAAGGTTTAAATAAGAGAACAGGTTTCATCAACTTGATTTGAATTGCTGTCAAGTATTAAATACTGCAGTTAATTTACCATTTAAATTAATATTAGAACATACTTTTCCACACAAACAGTAGTGGTAATGGTCATAAAGTCTCACAGCACATAAACAGGCCCACCATGTCCACACTGACCAACCCAATCTCAGTACAGAATTACTATGGACTTGTATACTTACTTACTTACTGCCTATTATGCCTCCTGGCATGTACACTCCTGACTGTTCTGGGCTAGCTTTTGGATCATACTCCAAGTCAGGTCCATTGTTTTCATTTCCTCCTCTACAGTTCGACACCAGGTGGTTTTGGGTCTCCCTCTTTTCCTTTTCCCTTTCGGTGTCCAGTGCAGGGCTATTCTTGGGATGCTGTCTGGTACATTCATCCTAGCATCTGTCGATAGCCCTGGAAGTCCATCACGCCCAGTAGTGTTGATTCCTTCAGTTGCTGTTTACATAACATATTTGTTTTACGAGACAGGATTCTTAGCCCTGTGCTCAACCTCCAACCTGGAGGACCAGTGGATCGCTTTTCGTCTCGCCTCTACCCTTCGACCTGCATGGGAGACCCTAACAGGAGACGAATCTCCCGCTGGCATAGCTCTAGGGGTCACTGAGACACACAAGCTCCCCGACCATGACAAGGTTGCCATCCAACGGGGAGGGACTTTGTATAAGGTTACACTAAAGTCACACTACTTTGGCTTGCACTATTATAGTCTGGTTATCTTGAATAACTGACAATTTGTTGTATTACAGTTTACTGTATTGTTTAGTTACTGTCTGGACCACCTATTAATTCTGGAGATGCTGACAAGGTCCACACATACCTATGATATAAATTAAACTCTCAGACGCAATGGTTTGTGCTTAACTTTGTGGAGTTGACTTCGCCAAGACATGTTGCAAATGTATGGCATAATGCTTTTAACTGCCAGCTTTACAAGATCTTCAAGAAGAAATATGCGAGAATAGGGATCAGAAATTCTTGACTCACCTCTCTGCCTTACAGGATTATATACAAAGTTATCACTGATCAAGTCAAATCTTTTCTGAGACAGATCAGACCCAACAGGACGGCTATTCAGGTATAAAGTGCACGATGGGGGAGTAGTCATTTGTTTTGTCAGCTTGGACCAATAGGTTCTTGATCACATATGCTCATAGTGGGTGTGCTCTTCAAAAAGGGGTTTGGAGATAGAATCTGCAAATGGAAATGATCTGGAACGAATTGGATAGGTAGGAAAACCTCCCAATCAAATCTTGAGTTAAGCAAGAGTGTCCTCTCGTCTCCGTCTTGTTTGTGTGTTGTATCAAAACCTTGTACTAAGTCCCAGATATACGAGTCACTCTGGTCAAAGCCTCCGTTTGTAGATAACATCATTGCCCTCTGTTTGGATCTACCAGAGAACTAAATATATTATTAAGTCAGATGGCATGGAACTTGGTGAGATCCCTGAAGATGATTCTAGAATTCCCATGCCTCTTTATGGACAGTGTACACTCGTCATGGTGCCTGGGTGATGTTTAGTTTAGAGATACAGTGTGCAAACAGGCCCTTCGGCCCACTGGGTCCGCACCGAACAGCGATCCCCGAATATTAACACTATCCTACACACACTAGGGAGTTTTTACAATTACCAAACCAATTTACCTGTACGTCTTTGGAGTGTGGGAGGAAGCCGAAGATATGAGAAAACCCATGTGGTCACGGGGAGAACGTACAAAGTACATACAGACAGCTCCTATAGTCAGGATCGAACCCGGGTCTCCAGCGCTGCAAGCGCTGTAAGGCAGCAACTCTACCGCTGCGCCACTGTGCTTGATGGATGAAGTGAATGTTTAAGAATGCAAATAGAGTTGAGTGAAGTAACTTGCATTATCCTGGCTGCTACAGTTTGACCGACACACAACTAGGTAAGTGTTGCAAATCACTGGAGGAAAACTGCCGAAAATGATTTATCTGTGAAAATGTAAATTTTTATGTATAGCACAATGCTTTTCACTAGCAGCATATTCATTTAAAACACTTGATAACATCTATTTAAAACACTTGATACCAATTTCAATTCTTCAACACTGAAAACAGCTGAATTGCTTACAGCTCAACCGATTAGTATCTAACGGCATAAACTCCCAAAAGCAAAACTCAGCTACAACTCTCTCTTCCTCTACATCATTCAAAATAATCAGAACTATTCAACTATGAAGGATACAAATTATGACTTGGTCTTTGTGAGGAAAAAAACAATTTGTCATTGCTAAAAGTATGTGCAAGTACCACTATTAGTTGGACTCACCTTCATGTATTCATTTTCACACATCATTTGAAGCAGATAGATTTTTATGCATTTAGCGCTGGTCATCACTGATGAATTTCTCTTCATTGTTTTACCTGGATGTCAGATTGTGCTTCTTCCACCTACCACCTGAGAGGTGGTATCAAAAGCGGCGGCTGTTTGTAAAGAAAAGGCTTAGTGGGCTGGAACTGCCTTCTTCTCAATGTGGTTTAATAATTATCTTCACTGGGCAACTACAGTGTTTGTTGGCCAGTCTAGTATCTCCACTGTGTTATTTGCACCATATGCTGAATATTGGAATAGTGTTCTTTGAAGCTCTCTTACTCTGGAGCTGCAGTTTGCTGCCATTTGAACAGGATACACTGGCGTGTCATTAACTACTTCTGAACTGCATGTGCTTTGGGTGAGGGAAGCAAAAACAATCATAGATCCTCATAATGTTGCTATAAATTTAATTGATGTCTGTAATGTGTGAGACTTGCTCCAAATGTTTTTAAATATGGTCCAGATACAACGTAGCATATTCAGCATAGGAGCTGGCTCTTCTGCCCACAATATCTGTGCCTAACACGATGCCAAGTTAAACCAGTCTCCTCTACTTGCATGTGATCCATATCCCTTCACACCCATGTGCCTATCCTAAAGCCTTTCGAATGTCACTATCATATCAGCTTTCACTGTGGTTGCAATGCGGATCAGGCGCCTACCACTCTGCGTAAATGAACTTTGCCCTGCACATCTCCTATAAACATTCTGTGGAGTGTAGCGGCGCCTAACGGCAGCGTCTCGACTGCAGTCCGTCTGTCTTTTTTTCATTTTTTGTCTCGTTAAATGTATGTTCTTGATTCTAGTTTTATTATTTATTAGCTGTGTATATGTGGGGGGTGGGGAACCGTTTAATCTCTTCCCTGTACTGGGACCCGACTTTTTCCGTCAGGTCTCAGATGACGTTGGGCCTAACATCGTGGAGCCGGAGGCGGCCTCCAACCGGAACGAACCTGAGAGCTCTAGTCGCGGAGCCTGCGGACTCGCCATCGCGGAGCTGGCCGGCTTCGGAGCGGGAAGAGCTGTGGTGGTGCGCGGCTGCAACCCGACTTCGGAGCTTCAGAGGCTCCGGCCGCAGGCCCGGTGGACAGGAACATAGGGAGTTTGCAGGACCCTAGTGGGAGACCACTTTTCGGAGCTCCCGCAATGGCAACTTCTTCCGCCAGAATCGCGGGGTTTAAAGGACTCGGAGCGGGGCTTAACATCGCCCGGCACGGCTTAATGGCCGCGGGACCTACCATCTCCTGCCGTGCAGTCTGAAGAAGGGGATGATTACGGAGTCAAAAACATTTGTCTACCTTCAGATATTTCTACTTTACCCAAACTGTTCTTGAACCTTGATCTTGTTCTTGAAAATTGATAGGACTGGTCGGCACTTTTGTACTTTGTCAGTGCCAACACGTGGTGACATTTGTGTACTGCCTAGGATTGCAAAACAAAGCATTTCACTGTACCTAGGTACCCCAGGTACATGTGATAAAATCATTCATTCAATCTGATGATGAAACTTTGCAGTGCCACTGCCATGTCCTTCTGGTTCTCAAAATATTTCTTGAGAAACATCCTATGATACAAACTCATGGATTTGTGAATTTCTCTTCTTTGGTTACCTGGGTTTCTGATTTGTCACAAATATGCTAATTTGCTTCTCATGATCTTCACAGCTAACATGAAATTTTAATGTCTGCTGAAATACTCAACTGTCCATGAGATACTGTTTAAAATTCACTTGTAAACAAGTCAAATAACTGCCCACAAGAGCACATTGAAGCATTTGCAATGGAACTGAACAAAATAAGAAACTGCTACAGTGGTCTGTAGACCATTAATCCTTCCAGTCTCACTAGTCTCAGCTATGTGGCTGAGATTTACCAAGCACGTCGGTCCTATCGCAGGATACAGAATTAAGCATAATCTGCAGGGAGGGTGAAAAAATAAACATTGCAGCAGGTGTCGCTCCCTTAAGTGTCCTAATTTATAGCTGTTATTATACAATTATTTTTAATTTACTTCAAAGTAAATTCTTCAAATTATTTGCAAAACAGCAGTTACAGTGTGTTTTTTGATCTTTGGTCTGATTTTTTCAATCTTTTCCCTTTTTTTGCATACTTCACTTTAGTTGCTTAAATGATGCAGTGTTCTTGAGCTGTAGTTAGTATTACTCTCTGAAGAATCTCTCTCTCTCTCTCTCTCTCTCTCAAGAGAGAAGCAAATGGACAGACGCAGAGACATACCTGATCAATGATCTCCCTTCATTTTCCAAATCTGTAAATTCTGAAGAATCCGAGAAGAAAAACCACCAACAGTTAGTAAAAAAATGTGCAAGTGAGTACAGATGTAGTGCAGGAAAATAGAAGAACTATTCCTGCGATTCAAAGGACTTTACAGGATAATTCAGGAAGCATTGTAAACATTCAGTTGCAGGGATACTAGTATTTCTCGATCATCATGAAAAGAGGTCCCCATCTATAAAAGCATACCATTTCAAACTCCAGATAGCACTATTATAGTACGTGGCAAAACAACTAGGTCTAAATGGCTCTATAGTTGTTCACTGCCATATGTACAAGTATGATGGGATACAGCTAAATATGAAAACCTTGCTTGCAGCAGCATCACAGACATAGGCTCAGACAGACACCATAAACACATTATTTATAAATAACAAACAATTCCGCAGGACAGTAACAATAAAAAAAATTGTGCAAAAAAAAACACGAGTGCAAAATGCAATTGGATAATGGTAGAGCAAGAGATGATCCATAGTGCTCCATTGTTCAGTAGGATTAGGGTTGTGTAGGTTGGTTCAAGAACCAGATGTTTGAAGGAAAGTAGCTGTTCCTGAACCTGGTGCTGTACGACTTTAGGCTTACCCTGATGGTAGTAGTGAAAAGAGAGCATTTCCCAGTTGGTGGCACCCTTAATAAGTGCTGCCTTTTTGAGGCAGTGCCTCGTGTAGATACTTTCGATGGTGGGTAAGATAGTGCCTATGTTTGAGAGAGCAGAATCCACCACGCCCTGTAGTCTGTTGCATTTCTGAGCATTGGAATTGGCATACCAGACTTTTAATCATCTAGTCAGGATATATTCTACAGTACATCTGTAGAGGATTGTTAGTGGAGTCAATGAAATGCCAAAACTGCCGGCATACCATCTTTGTGATTACATCTATGTACTGGGCCCAAGACAAATTCAAGATGTTGTTATACGAGAATTTTGCCTGACCCATCGCGCTATCTTTAAAGCCCGTAGCGCTGTGGCCGGTAGCATTATATTTAGAACCATAGCGCTGCACCCGACAGCGCTTTGTTTAAATTTCCACGCGCTAAGCGGACAGCGCCGTTTAAAACTTTGCACGCCCAGTTTGTAGCACTGTGTGTATTACCTTTGCGCGCCAAGTCTGTAGCGCTATGTGTATTGCTTTGCGCGCCAAGTCTGCAGCTGATAGCACTATTGTTTTACCTTGCGCACCAAGTCTGCGGCTGATTGCGCTTTGTTTCCGGGGGGGGGGGGGGGGAGCAGCACTATTGGCCAGGACTTACCAGCAGTCATTTCAATAAATTATTTCTGCCTGTATGATGGCAGGTGCCGGTAAGCCATAAGGTGGTTCTTGATGAAAGGGGTTCACCGACGGGCTGGGTTGCAATCAGCGCCGCGGACGGAGGCCGAGAGAGGGGGAGGTGTGCTGCTGTAAGACGGGCCCCCGCGCATACCAAGATAAGTATTGTTTTTGTTTTCTCTCTCGTATCAATAAAACTGCTTTGTAACTTAACGGACAAATGTGCCTTTTTTCTGTTCTACTAGTCAGATCCTTGAACCTGTTCCATTGTAACAGATGTTAACGCCCAGGAATTTGAAGCTGCTAACTGTCTCCACCACTGGCCCAATGAAAACTGCCGTGTGCTAAACCAATTTCCCCTTTCTGAAGGCAACCATTAATTCCTTGTTGACATTGAATAAGAGGTTGTTGTTACAGCACCACTCAAGCATGTGTGTATATCTTACAGAAGCAAAGAACTGCAGATGCTGGTCAGTATACTTATCTTGGAGGATTTACCAAATAAATTAGTTGGGTCTCTTGTGAGTGTCTTTGTATACAGCCTTCACAGTGTAAATTATGTATATCATTGTTCTCGGTTAATGGTACCTTCACTCAAGTAGAGGGTAATCATAAATGGAAAATACTATGGTGAAACAGCAGAGCTCATGGAGTGCAATATACACAGGCTTTGTTTATTGTAGCAAGTCAATGTACAGTTTAGAAAAGTGAACAATAATTTCCATTTCTGAATAAACCAGAAAAATAAAATAACACCTTGCATAGCAATAAATGGGTCTATGTATCTTAAACAAGATAACAAATTGTGATAGTGTAATGATATTGAAACTTATACATTCAACAATTAGATTTATATCATAGTTCACAAAATGTTTCCACAAAGGATTTATTTGTTTCTGAATGACTTGACCCATGAAAGTAGATTATTCAAATGGTGAAAAATATTAGAATTCTGTACATTATTTGAGACTTTTTCCAATATTGTAGGCTCTTTCCAGATGCCTTTACCTGTTTTTTGCGCCTTCATTTCTGCTTTAAGCAATTTTGTCTGTAGCCTCCAGTACAGTTTGGGATTAGAGTGTAAGCCTTCGATTTTTACGGCTCGCCCAAGACCTTTCTTCAAAATCTCTTCATTTAGGCTCACTGAGAAAATTGAACCCTTAAAGACAGAAATAACAACTAAACTACTTTTTGTCTCACACTTGAAAAATATTATATGGCTTTAATAAATAATTTCTTCAGACTTGATAATATTATGTGATGAGGTCCAATGGTGTTGGAATTAGTATGATCTCCGTGTAAACATAAGAAATATATACATTGAAGCATTTCAAATCATGCTGTTACAGTGGAATTATGCATTATTTTCTTAAATAAATAAATTAGTTTACAGATCATAAGGGATAGAAGTAGAATTAGGCCATTCGGCCCATCAAGTCGACTCTGCCATTCAATCATGGCTAATCTAGCCCTCCTAACCCCATTCCCCTGCCTTCTCCCCATAACCTCTGACACCTGTACTAATCAAGAATCTATCTATCTTTGCCTTAAAAATATCCACTGACTTGGCCTCCACAGCCTTCAATGGCAAAGAATTCCACAGAATCACCACCAGATAAATGGTCTTTAGTGAATGGGAGGAAAGTCGCCAAAAGTTGGAAGAAAAGAGTACCTTTAATGTTCACAACGCTTCTGTACTGGGGAGACCAAACATGGACAGGGAGAAACTTTGTTGAACATTTCCGTTAAGTCCACAAACCTGACCCTAATATTTTGGTGGCTGACTCATTTCAAATCTCACTTTAAAAACATTTGGGTGTAGCGGCCTGGACGAGATCAGGAAAAGGCCAGACGTCAGGCAGGTTCAGAAGTAGTTTAATGAAGTCTCGAGAACACACTGCACCTCAGCGAGCAGGACCTGGGAAACCCCTTGGACATCCCTGTCCCTCAAGAACCGAGGGGGATGACCCAAGGAGTGGCCTAACCCCCAGGGACCGCCACATGGACCAGTTAGACTTGGTTTTGTAACAATTTGTACTATTTGTCCAATGTATCTGCGAGAATCTGCATAGTTACTGTAATGACAAACCCTTTTGCATGGCACATATTACAAGCAATTATTCCTCAAGCATGTTATGTGAACACATACAATTTTTCTCAATGCTATTATTTCTTTAATGTTTATACATTTGAATGACTGGACAATTTATTTTTGAGCAAAGGTGCATCTGAATTAACAACAGTCTGGCAGTGTAGTCAGAAGATAAAATTATGGCTGTTGCAAATTTAAAATAATTCAATTGAAACCTTTAAAAAATGTATTAACAATCCTGTGCTCTGATCCAAGATGGGCGCCCAAGCCGGGCAAATCTTCGTGTGTTAGTCACAGAAGTGGATCTGCGATCAAGCTTTACAATGGGTCCACTCTTTTAAATCTTACACTGTGGATGGCTCCATTGAAATCATGCATTGTCTTTCCGCTGACTGGTAAGCATGCAACAAAAGCTTTTCACTATACCTCGGTGCACGTGACAATAAACTAAACTCAACTCAACTGTGGGCAGCTTTAAGTTCCAACATTACAGAAGAACCTAATATTTCAGTAGCCCTCCCAGCTTTAAAAACAGCCAAGCACTATTTGGATGCTCGTCATAATCTTTTTGCACCATTCTAATGAAACAAAAAATAGGAAAACATTCTTCTAAAATATTATTTACCTTGTTTAATTTCACCATGCAATCAACAAAAGAATTATCCCGTGCCAAAAGCTGAAACCAAATAACGTGGGGAGATTTTACTTGCTCGGTTAACCAGGTTCTGCCTTCATCGGTCATTTGCAAGCCCGCCAACCTAACCATCAGGAGACCATCCGATTGCCCTGAGGAAAGTGGAAGTGTTTCTTTACAAGACCAGGCAAAGTAAATGAAAACATATCACACCTTCAAGCAAAACCATTTACCAGACTATATTCGTCCAAATCAGCTCTGGTTATATACTCAATGCCATGAATTCTGGTTCAAGATAACATTCGGTGGGCTGAAGGGCTTGTTTTCATGCTGTAATCAATCTCCAATCAATGCATGTAACCATGCTCCAATCAATCAAAAAACAACACGCATTGCATTGCTACTATATTACAGATGAACAGCTCTAATATTCACATGACCAATGTTGAAAAAATCTACAAAGCCAGGACATTCAGGACCAACAATGGTCAAAGAGAATGCTAACAGTCAACTGTGTTTCAGTTTGTCACACATTCATGCAAGTCAGAACGTTGAACGTTCCATTCTGGAGCCAGGACAACAGCCCAGTGCAGTGATGGTCCACTCCATTTTTAGAGCTGCTGTTAGGTGCTGAGATAGCCTGAAAATACACCTGTTAACTCTCTTAAGTGGACGTTCAAGGCTTCACGGCAATGATCTGGTGACAGGCAGATTTGTCCATTATCCAGGCTAATATTTATCCGGTCATCACTGATATCGAAACATTTCCAAATCTTGTTTCATGGATGCTTGCTGCGAACAACTTGATGTTTTGTGCATTAATGCCAAATTCCAATTTATTGGCTGTAAAGTGTTGCTCCGGTTGTAAAGTACCGCTGAAAGGATGCTATTTAAAAATAAGTTTTTATTTTGCTCTCTTTCTTTCTGCTCTAAAATTGAGGCTCCAAATTGTATTTTAATTTCATAGAAATCAAGTTGCTTTCTTGATCTAACAATGTCCCAGAATTTAAAAATCTGCTGAAATTAAAGGCATAACCTACCTATCAAAGACGTTTCAACAGCAGTATCAAATAGATCAGTTATACTTACAACTGAGTTGTAAACTGTGCGATCACATCATTACAATTCCAAACTTAGACAAGCTTAAATCTATTGTTTACAATTTTTTTGCATAGAAACACATTACTTTCATTGTCTAAATCCGTTCAAGTGAGTCCTATACTGCCACTAGATTAATTTTACGAAATGTTCATTAAATATTAACATTAGCCATATTCAGTCACTTGTAGAAGACAATAAGCAATGTTTCAAATTTTATTCAGTACTTCTGCAGTTTAAACATGCTAAGTGTATGCCATTAAGTATTTACTCACATTTTCTTTGCAGAGATGAAATAAAAGGAAGGTAAATAGGAATATGTTCAATTTCTAGTCCATTTTCTGTTACTTGATGTATTCTCCCTCGAAGCTTAATACTTTTATCAATAAAATTATTAGGTATCTCCAAGACACTTGTAAATTTAGTCATCTATTAAGATGAAGGAAAATGAACTTTCATTATTCATCAGATTGTTTTATTTTATATTCAAGTGGCTACTGTATAAAATTATAGAGCATCAACTTTTCATACATTATGTAGTGAGTGTGAGTTATAAACAAAGGTAGTTTTGTAAATGCACCAGATCGCCCAGCATGTTATCTGACAATAGTAATGTCAGAAACAATGTGTCGTATACAGTGTGCAACTGTGTGGAAAATACAGTGCCCTCCTTAATGTTTGGGACAAAGACCCATCATTTATGTATTTGCCTCTTTACTCCACAATTTGAGATTTGTAGTAGAAAAAAATCACATGTGGTTAAAGTGCACATTGTCAGATTTTATTAAAGGCCATTTTTATACATTTTGGTTTCACCATGTAGAAATCACAGCTATGTTTATACATAGTCCCCCCCATTTCAGGGCACCATAATGTTTGGAACACAGCAATGTAATGTAAATGAAAGTAGTCATGTTTAGTATTTTATTGGATATCCTTTGCATGCAATGACTGCTTGAAGTCTGCCATTCATAGACATCACCAGTTGCTGGGTGTCTTCTCTGGTGATACTCTGCCAGGCCTGTATTGCAGCCATCTTTAGCTTATGTTTGTTTTGGGGGCTAGTACCCTTCAGTTTTCTCTTCAGCACATAAAAGACATGCTCAATTGGGTTCAGATTGGGTGATTGACTTGGCCACTCAAGAATTTACCATTTTTTAAGCTTTGAAAAACGCCTTTGTTGCTTTAGCAGTATGTTTTGGATCATTACCTTGCTGTAGAATGAACCACCGGCCAATGGGTTTTGAGGCATTTGTTTGAACTTGAACAGATAGGATGTGTCTACACTTCAGAATTCATTATGCTACTACCATCAGCAGTTGGATCATCTATGAAGATAAGTGAGCCAGTACCTTCAGCAGCCATACATGCCCAGGCCATAACACCCCTACCACTGTGTTTCACAGATGAGGTGGTATGCTTTGGATCTTGGACAGTTCCTTTTCTCCTCCATACTTTACTCTTGCCATCACTCTGATATAAGTTAATCTTCGTCTCATCTGTCCACAAGACCTTTTTCCAGAACTGTGGTTGCTCTTTTAAGTACTTCTTGGCAAACTGTAACCTGGCCATACTATTTTTGCAGCTAACCAATGATTTGCATCTTGCAGTGTAGCCTCTGTATATAATAATAATAATAATAATAATAATATATTTTATTGTCATTGCACATGTGCAACGAGATTTGGTATGCAGCTTCCATCCGATGTCATAACTTAAATAAGTAATAACATTTAGATTTAGATACCCCGAGAACATGGTTTGTAAAAAGAACATTAAAACAGTCTATTTCTGTTCATAAAGTCTTTTGCGGACATTGGTCATTGACAAATCAACACCCGACTCCTGAAGAGTGTTTCTGATCTGTTGGACAGGTGTTTGGGGATTTTGCTTTATTATAGAGACAATTCTTCTGACATCAGTTGTGGTCTTCCTTAGCCTGCCAGTCCCTTTGCGATAAATAAGCTCACCAGTGCTCTCTTTCTTCTTAATGATGTTCCAAACAGTCGATTTTGGTAAGCCTAAGGTTTGGCTGATGTTTCTAACAGTTTTATTCTTGTTTCTCAGTCTCATAATGACTTCTTTGACTTTCATTGACACAACTTTGGTCCTCATGTTGATAAACAGCAATAAAAATTTCCAAAGGTGATGGAAAGACTAGGTGCTGAGAACTCTCTTTTACCTGCATTAAAGAGGCAATTAAATACACCTGAGCAGTTACAAACACCTGTGAAGCTATGTGTCCCAAACATTATGGTGCCCTGAAATGGGGGGACTATGTATAAACATAGTAATTTCTACATGGTGAAACCAAAATGTGTAAAGGTACCCTTTAATAAAATCTGACAATGTGCACTTTAACCACGTGTGATTTTTTCTATTACAAATCTCAAATTGTGGAGTACAGAGGCAAATAAATAAATGATGGATCTTTGTCCCAAAATGGAGGGCACTGTCTGTACATGCTTGCCAGATTAAAACAATAAAAGTTTGATTGCCATAAATTAAGAAATTCTATGGGAATTCATTTTGATGGAAGAGCTAGAGAAATTAAAACGTGTTACTCATTTTTATACTGCAAAGCAGAGCTAACAAATTAGAGCATCTGGCACAGTGAAAGTGCATTGCCTCTACAAATAACACAAACTGGAACATTTTAACACAAAGAGACCATCTTTGAATACAAATCTCCATTCATAATAATAATAATAATAATAATACATTTTATTTATGGGCGCCTTTCAAGAGTCTCAAGGACACCTTACAAAAATTTAGCAAGGAGAGGAAAAACATGTAAGCGGAATGAAATAAATAGTAGACATGACTAGTACACAAATTAAAGACAGAATTCAATTCAAAACACACTCCTTTCTTCAGAAGGGTCTCGACCTGAAACGTCACCTGTTCTTTTTCTCCGGAGATGTTGCCTGTCCCGTTGATTTATACAAATATCTGGTTGTTTTGGTGTCAGTGCATAACGAAATACTCTTGAGAAGTCCATGTCAAATTGGTACTATAACAACATTTAAAAGTCATTTGCACTGGCACACATGGATAAGAAAGGTTTAGAGGGATATAGACCAAATGCCGGCAACTGGGACCAGTGTAGATGAGACGGTTTGGTCAGCATGGGCAAGTTTTTCTGAAGGCATACTGTATGATTCTAACGACATGCCGGGTATGTTAGTGACACAGACAAACAGGTGGTTTCTCACTAACTTTGGTTGAAACATGAAATTCCAGGACCACTTACTAGTCTGACGCTTCTGCCCAACATCACGATTCCGATCACTACCAGGCCTGTGGTGATGGTCTAAAAGCACAAGCGGAGAAACCAGATGATGAGAAAAGATCCACTAATGCTGACCTTCTGCTAAACACCACCACTCCACCTCAAATTACAATATAGCCTTCATCACTTGCTCCACAAATCTGCCAATCACACCCCATCCCTCACCTCAATAAGATCTTTGGGGATTTGACAGGCTAGATGCAGGAAAAATGTTCCCGATGGTGGGGGAGACCAGAACCAGGGGTCACAGTTTTAGAATAAAAGGTAGGCCATTTAGGACTGAGATGAGGAAAGAAGTTTTCACCCAGACAGTTGTGAATCCTTGGAATTATCTGCCACAGAAGGCAGTGGAAGCTAATTCACTGGATGTTTTCAAGAGATGGCTCTGAGGACTAACAGGATCAAGGGATATGGGGAGAAAGCAGGAACAGGGTACTGATTTTGGATGATCAGCCATGATCATATTGAATGGCGGTGCTGCCTCGAAGGCCTGAATGGCCTACTCCTGCACCTATTTTCTATGTTTTTATGGTCAATCCCTCTTCTCCCATCAGGCTGCTGGTACTGAAGTTTGAAAATGCATTTCTCCAGATCCAGGAACAATTTCTCTTCCAGCTGTTATCAAGCACCTGAACAGTCCTCTCATCATCAGTCCTTACCTCCCATCTACCTCACTGGAGACCTTTGAACTTTCCTTAATTGTACTTTATTGGACTTCAATGTTATGTCTTTTCTAAATGCTGGACCCTTTATTGTTTATCATTGCACTGTGGACAGCTTAATTGATTGTATTCATGTATAGACTTTTTCCTGAATGGATAGCAAGCAAACAAGCTTTTCACTGTATCTCAGTACACATGAGAATAGAAAACAAAACAACTTGCCGGGCTTTGTCCCACCCCCAACTTTCTTTATCAGTTTTCCAAACCCCAACTCCATTAGACCGAAGAAGGGTCCCGAGCCGAAATGTCACCTGTTGTTGCATCAATCCAGTGCAGGCGCCATATATCCCATTTGACTACATAGTACCCAGCAAAGATACTAGAGGAGCTATAATCTTTGGTACCCAGTCTGTATAAGACCATAAGACGCAGGAACAGACTTAGGTCATTCAGCCCATCTGCTCTGCTATTCCATCATGGCTGATCTATTTTCCCTCTCAACCCCATTCTCCTGCCATTGACGCCTTCAACCTATAAATGAAAGAAACCAACGTGGAAACTTCTATAATCATAATGTCCAGGTTTAAAAAATGTTTTATAAACTTGGAGTACTGCCTTTCACTTTGCTGTGAGGCAATTTAATACATTTAATCCCCATTTTTGGAAAATTATTCCTGAGGAGAGGATATGCCCGACCCGCTGAGTTCTCCCAGCACTTTTTGTGCAAAATAACTCCTCCCCTCACAGTGCCGCCATTTTACAGCAGCTCGACCTCTGCAGGAACGTGAAGAGTCCCCCCCCGTCCCCCCCTTCGTACCCGCACGGCTTGAAGGTGCCCGTCCACAAACTGCACGGCGCTACCCAGAGTGGAGCCGAGCGAGTTGGAGCCGCGGTCAGACATGTTGTCTCCACCGCGGGCGGGAAGCGATGGACAACCACCAAGGCGCGCGCTCGCGCTCGCTCCCGACTGCCCCCGCCCCCCCCCCCCCCCCCCAGCGCGCGTGCGCGCTCGCTCGCTCCCGACCAAAGAGCTCCGACTGCCCCCGCCCCCCCAGCGCGCGTGCGCGCTCGCTCCCGACCACGTGCACCGCGTTACAAGGGCATGCGGCGCGCTCCCGACCAGGACTCTCGCTGATTGGTCATCCTCAACACGTCATCAGATGGTTGGGGGAGCGGGGGAAGCTTACAGTTTCCACCAAAGATCCCACCGAACTTCATAGAGCCAAGCTAATTTGTTAGCTCTGCTTTGCAGTCGAAAAATGAGTAACACGTTTTCATTTCTCCGCTCTATGATCTTTGGTTCCCACTATAAATAGCCGTCATAAAGACAATGTGGTACAGTGTGGAAGAAGCCCCTTTGGTCCAACTTGTCCACACCTACCAACATACCCCAAACAGCACGAGTACCACCTGCGCGCATTTGGTCCATATCCCTCTAAACACTGTCTAACTGTTTCTTAAACGGGATAGTCCCTGCACCAACTACCTCCTATGTGTGAAAAAGTTACCCCTCAGATTCCTATTAAATCTTTTCCCCTTTACCTTAAATCTATGTCCTCTGGTTCTTGATTCACCTACTCTGGGCAAGAGACTGTGCATCTACCCGATCTATTCCTTTCATGATTTCATACCTCTATAAGATCACCCCTCATTCTCCTGCGCTCCAAGGAATAGAGTCCCAGCCTACTCAACCTCTCCCTATAGCTCAGTCTAGTCCTGGTCAAAATCACTATGGTCAAAAATGGTTTGCATATCGGGCCAATAGATCTGTGGATGATGCAGTCAATCTGGGCCTGCACTTCATTCTACAGCACCTAGACCGGCCATCGTAGAGTCTGTTCTCACCTTCTCCATCATGGTCTGGTTTGGCTCAGCCACCAAGCACGACACCTGGAGGCTGCAGCGAATCTTCCGATCAGCAGAGAAGGTTATTGGCTGCAACCTTCCCTCCATTGATGAACTGTACACTGCAAGGGCCAGGAAGCGAGCGGGCAAGATCATCTGTGACCCCTCTCACCATGGCCGCAAGCTCTTTGAATCACTTCCCTCTGGAAGGCGACCCCGGATATGTCGACATTTCGTTCAGACCGAAAGGTCTGAATGACAAATAAAGGATTCAATTCAATTCAATTCAAAGCTGCCACAGCCAGACATAAAAACAGTTTTTATCCACAAGTAGTTGCTCTACTCAACAGCCAAAATCTGTAGCCGCCCTGGTATTTTGTTGGTTCACATGCTTGAACAATGGTGTTTTATCATTAATGTTTTATTATTATTAATGTTTATAGTGTTTTCTGAGTCATTCGTAACTGTCACTGTATGTCATGTTGTTACTTGTGGGCGGAGCATCAAGGCAAATTCCTTGTATGCGAATACTTGGCCAATAAACTTATTTATCTACCTGCAACTCCACCTTCAAGGAACCATGCACCTGCACTTCTAGATCACTCTGCTCTGCAACCCTCCCTAAAGCCCTACCATTCATTGTGTCGGTACTGCCCATGTTAGACTTCCCAAAATACAACACCTTGCATTTCTCTATCAGCCATCATTCCATCAACCATTTCTCAGTCCACCTGGCCAATCGATCAAGATCCTGCTGCAATTTTTCACAACCATCTTCACTATCTGGAAAACTATCCATTTGACTAACTTCCGACACACAAGTGGATCTACCATCCAGGGTCCCGACTTGAAACGTCACCATGAAGAACAAGATGCCGGTAAATTAATTGCTGAATATAGCAGAAAATATTTAGCTACTGAACACACTAAATATAATCTGACTCCCATATTTTCAAAAGGAAGTCTCCCCATGCCAATGGTAAAATCGTTCAAAAAGTTATTTTCATTAAGTTGGAAAAAATGCAGAAGAGCTGCACCGGGATGTTGGCCAGGTGGAGAAATTGAATAGGCTATGACATTTTTTTATTTGAAGTGTAGGAGGCCAAAGGGTGATCTTATAGAGATACAGTCTCTTCCCCCCCCCCCCAAGAATAATTTAAGAGGAACCTCAGGGGCAACATTTCCTCGCAGAGGGTTGTCTGTATATGATACAATTGCCATAGAAAGTTATAGAAGTGGACACAATCACAATCATCTATCTCTTTGATGACCCACGGATTATCCTTGATCGGGCTTTGTTGCCTTTACCTTGCACTAAACGTTATTCCCTTATCATGTATCCATACACTGTAAATGGATCGACTGTAATGTATTGTCTTTCTGCTGACACACAAAAAGCTTTTAACTGTACCTCTGTACACGTGACCTCACTGCTTTCATGCATAATTGTCTTTAAAGTATATCAAATTAATTTTGAAAGTTTCTAGCAATTGCCTACAATTGGTTGTGAGTTACCTCTTTGTTAACTAACTTTCAAAATCAATCATAAACATGCAAAAGAAAAATATTTAAATTGTTGAGAATTCAAAATGCATCAATGCATCCCAGTAAATTGAGTAAAGGTCCACTGATTTGCACGACACCCTTGGTTCCAGAGCCTTGCTGGATTATCCGTTTTGTTGGTTCAGAGATTGCAGCCTCAGAGTTGAACGGGTACAGGGACAGTCAGCCAAGATGCCGGCCTGCACAATCGACTATGGGAACGGATCTGCCAGCTCCTTCAGGGCCAGAGTTCCAGAGTTCCGGCCGTAGGGGGCAAATCGACCTGCCGATTGACCGCAGGAGTCCCGATGAGGTCGAGATCGGTACCACAATTTTGGAGAGACTTCTGGATTAGAAATGTCACCGACAGAAATGGAGATCAATAACAAAAGGAAAGTTTTTTTCACCCCATAAAGAATTGAGTAGGTTTGTGGAAAGCAAAATACCACCTGGAGCTATGTTGGATATTAATTACAGATCCATGTTATTTAACACTGTAATTCTCCTAAAGCAATAAACATGTTTGCGACAGGGAAAAGTTACCAGCAAGTCTGAAGAGTCCAAATGGTAGTACAAAAATTAAAAAAAATGAATCTCTGTGGTAATAACAAGAACAAATTGAATAGATTAATGAATAGAATAATTCAAGATGTTTTAAGATTTGTTTTTATGATTTAAATAAAGCAAATCACAATGTGGCAATCAGCATAAATTATTCAGTTTGTTTAAATTCAAGTAGGTTTTTGTCACTATAATGTTCTTCTGAAACTGATGATCAAATGCTTCTGCTGCTATGCTTGCATATTGTTTCCTCAGATATAACTTGGATTTTTTTTCACATTTCATTACATCAGAATGCCATAAAACAGTCCACATCCAATTAATTATTTTGTCACTGTTATGTTACCAGATAAAGTAGCTAATTCTAACGTTGCATTCTTCCATAAACAGCCAATGAGTTGAATGAACACTTCATCTTTTGCTGGAGCTTTTGATGAAAGATGAAAGTTGTTGAGAACTTCACGACAACTTCAAACTTTACTTCAAATGATTCCATGATATATTTCACAACCACCGAAAAAAAAAGATATGGTTCTTGATTTAACACCTCATTTGAAAGATCATATCTCCATGGTGACCCACTAGATTAATGTGCTCAAAGCCTGGACAGATAGTTGAATCACAAACATTGGATTGAATTGATTACCATATGATAACGCAGTTCCTTCAGTTAAAAGAATAAGAGCATTTCACTGTTGGAATCTTGTTTTCATTCGACAATTTTTATATTGAAAAAGGCATTATGGAAATTAAAATAACTAGACGGACAATAGATAGATGTCGACTTTTTGAATGGAATCAATTTAATGTACAATTTACAAGCTATTCTGTTTTTTTGGACATTTGTCATACAAAGGATCTGTAACTCTTTTCACTGATGCTGCATGACCCACTGAGTGTTGGACACTTTCTCTTCCTGTTCTGCCGCTCCGATTTCATTAAAGTTCGTCCCAAGTTATTTCATATTATAAAATTCTAACTAGTTGAAATAGGTGTGGGACTACATTAATGTGGTAAATTGCTTTTATTTCCATGTGGGAAGATACAAAAATTTATGGTACATGGTACGAGGTTGGGTATTTTTTGTCGAGGATGGTTCTTTGTAGACTCCTTCCTCTATCATGTTACGGTCCAATTGTGTAAAAGAGTTTCAATGATATATAACTGCAATATTGTGTGCAGGAAAAATAGTTAGCACAATAGTATCTTTCATGTAAATTGACCCAAAAATGTTCATATGAATTTTCAATTCAAAATTTGACCTCGATTTAGAGAGGTAGTATGATTATTGGATTTACTTAACCAACTGTGCTCTTAAACAATTGCCTTATGAATCCGTTAAATAATTTGTGCTTGCAGTGGAGGGACAGTGAGCTTGCATAGTCAATCACCCAGTTTCTCTCACAAAAATACAATTCAGTTTGGACCAACTTTTAAAATGTGTCTTGTATGGCATCTGAAACAATGTAACCTGATAGCTATCTATGAGTGAATTTTGCACCATAGGTAGGTACTGTAACCAAAGAAAACAAAAACAAATGCATCATTAAAATTAATTCAATGCATACCATCACCAGTTGTAGCATAGACTTAACTATTCAAAATAAACTTTATAAAACGGATAAAATACTCTTTTTTCTCCTTGTTTCCATGAATATTGGTCATGAGGTCTAAATTTCATAAAACTCCAATGTTCCCATCACTAAGACCTCAATTATTCCTCTTGCACTGCCACGTGGATGGATGTTCATCCTGCAGATTTCGGAATTTCTTTCCATTGCAGAGCCACCAGGCGAACCCAAAAAGAATGCAGAACACAGATTCTACATAGTAGCCATCCAATACAGTTGAACAAGAACCACCAGATTTAACACAAAGCTGTATGGGAACAAAAGAAAGAAGATGGAAAATGAATGTTTCAATTTTAATCCAACAGAGATCTGATTTGTTGTGATCAAGCACGAAAAGCACTCCACCCCTACAATCCCACAGATCACACATCCACACCTCTAGTAAATGAAAACTCACCTCAGAATCTATTGCCGATCTACAGCTTTGTTCAGGTGCACCTATACACTTCTTGACAGTGAGTGGATCCACCAACCAAAGAGCTAATGTAGCTGGCCAGTTTCCAGCAAGGTTAGAGATGGTATTCAATAAAGTCATGTATGTTCCTCCAATCGAAGGATCACTAATTTTAGCATTAAATGCCATAACAGCTACATACATGCTATAAACAGCCACCTGAAAGGGGAGAATATTTAAGAATTATATAGTTGATCAATATTGAAGGCAATGCAATTTCAAACAAATGGTCTTTTAACATTTTAACAAACAAAAAAACTTACTGACAGTTCTGCTACAACATGCATTTCCAAAAAGCGAATTACATAGAACATGATTGATGAATTGTGGTACGGTCTTTGTATTATGCAGAATTATTTAAAAGTTACTTTGGAAATTGATAAGTCTTAATATTATGAGTGTAACAGGAAACAAACTTCATTCATTACTTTAGAACTCAGTTCAATTTCTTTTAAAGAAAAAAAATCTGGATGTTAGCAACCATCTCAAAATTAAAGAGAAAGGAAAGCGATGGCTCAAGGTTGGCAACTCAGATTTCCTGTGTATTATATAGTTTGTTCAAAAGCATGAATTTATACATTTTAGTTCTGTTCCTTTAGAATTCAATAGCTTTTAAAAAAAAGCCTTAAAATACTACAAATGTTAATGTACTACATTAAACTTTTGCAATGCATTCACTCACCTGATGCAAGGCATAACTGAACAACAGCGCTCCATAGTAATACGTAGGAAACTCTGTGCCCTGTTTTACCATTGGAGTCCAAAAAACTAATAAAGCAAATATTATGCCCATGGTTAATCTGTAACAGAGACACAATTAAGTTTAAAATCAACAAATACACAATTAAGTTTGATGACCACCAAATATAACTGATCTTAAAATCATATTAATATTGTCCTATTTCAGATAATAGTCACCGACTAACATACTTGTCTTTGGATTCCTTTTTACAATGCAAAAATAAATTATAAATCAGGTGGACAGTCATAAACTTTGAGAAGATCATTGTACTTATGAAATTAGGTTCCATTGAAGTTAATGATATTGAATTTAAGAAGTGCTTTATGATGTTTAGTATTACCCATGGAGGATGATACCAGGTTCTCGACCTAAAACATCACCCACTCCTTCTCTCCAGAGATGCAGCCTGTCCCGCTGAATTACTCCAGCATCTTATGTCTATCTTCGGTGTAAACCAGCATCAGCAGTTCCTTCCTACACATACTAATTAATTACATCCCAGGATTATGTTTCAATCCTTCAAAAAAATATTTGGCACAAAGCATTTTTAAGTAGGAAAGCCAAATTCAGGTAGAGGAAGGAACATTTGAAGGAACGATCTGGGGGTGACTTGATAAGGTGCCAAATTTATGCCAGTATTTTGATTGAAAAGTAGATATAAACATTTATAATGGAATAGTGGTCAAAGAATTGGAACAAAGAGGTCACTGGAACTTAAATTTTGGAGGTACCTTGCATGATATCCATTAATTAAGTAAGTATTGTTTATACAGCCACCTCCACCCTCACACAATTTAGTTAGGTAAAAGATAAACATTACCTGAATGGCATTGCCCAATAAAAAATATTCAGCGGTTTATGGCCAGCTGTATATTTGCTTATTGCGATGGGTAGTAAAATCTGCAGAGGAACCATGGGCACTGCAAGTATAGCCAACTGCTCTTTAGGCACTCCCATTTCAATCAACTTCAGTCCAGTCACTTCATCAGCAGCCGAGAAGCCAATCTGTAAATGTACATGTTCAATGGAAATATCAATTGCTTTTATAAAAAATACCAGTTTTTAGATGTTTGCACATAACATAATTTTAATTAAAACCATTTCCTACATTATGTAAAAAGATATTACGTAATCAAAATATCTGGTTCCAAAAAAGACAATTCAAATATTTACAGCTGAGCTAGGATGCATACCATTTTTCTGCCTTCTCAATTAATTTCATAACCACTCAGTTGCTCTTGCAATTGTTCATTTTTTTAATACACACACACACGCTACCTGTATTTGAATAATTTCCACTGCAAATGTTTAGTTAATCAGTTACAAAACAAAATTGAGTAGATCAGGGAAAAAAATGTAGTGCTTGCAGTTTCTGGAACAATGCATCATAGTATATTCATATATTTTTTGTATACAAATTGCAAACATGGTTAGTAAAAACATAAAATGAGAAAAAGTAAATTAATGCCCAAAAAGAGTTCTATTGCTCAAACTATTTTTGCCTACAACTCCCCATTCCGTGTTCAGAATCAAATACCCAATCAGACCGATGCACTTTCTCCAGTGATGCTACCTGACCCGCTGAGTTACTCCAGCACTTAGTGATTTTTTATGTAAACCTACATCTGCAGTTCTTTGTTTCTACACTCCTTGATCGGGGCGTTAGATCAAAGATGCGAGGAAGCTCACATGTTGTATGATCACTGGCCTGGATCCTCTATATTATCATCGAAGGGAATCAATCATTTTACAATTTTATGATATCAGAAATTTGACTTCTTATTTGAATGACAAGAATAAACTTAACTCAAAAGTTTCTAACCTACACATTTATTTTCATGCAGTGCAGCATTCTGCATCCGCTGCATCACAAATTACAGGGCAACATCTTCAAATTATTCTTCAACTATTCCAGAGTTATTCAACTTTTGGAATTTGTTATATACTGGGATCCTGAGTGAGGATTGCTATAATGGACATCCCAGAACATTCTTCTAGGCTGGAATGTTTAATGTGATGGCGGCAAAAAAAACAAAAAAAAAACGGTTTAATATCAGCATTCTCTGAGGAGTAATTCACAAGTTTTTCCTCTCATATGTTTAGTAAAGGTTACGGCTTCAAGACTTGGTTGAGTGGCAATGTACATCAAGAGATTTCCAATGTCCAATTTATAAAATATTTAAAGGGAAGCAATACCATAAAAGGTAAATCAATCAGCTCTTGCTCAGTAGAATTCCATCTGCTTTCTCATGTAATAATAATAATAATAATAATAATATCTTTTATTGTCATTGCACGTCAGTGCAACGAGATTTAGTATGCAGCTCCACTGATGTACAAGAAAGGTAAATAAATACAATACATAAATAAACAAGCTGAATTGATTGACGTGACCATCTGAGGGAGACTGTCCAAAGGGGGTGAGTGGGGGGGCACTCATTAGGGCCGGTTCAGAGCCGCTATAGCTCTTGGGATAAAACTGTTCCTGAGTCTGGAGGTTCGGGCGTAGAAGGCCTTGTAACGTCTGCCGGAGGGAAGTAGTTGAAACAGACCGTGGCAGGGGTGTGATGAGTCCTTATGGATGCTGAGGGCCTTCCTGATGCACCGCGTGTGGTAGATGCCCTCCAAGGCTGGTAGCTCTGTCCCGATGATCCGCTGCGCTCTGTTGATGACGCGCTGAAGAGCTCTCCTCTCCGCCTCCGTGCAGCTGAGATACCACACAGAGATGCCATATGTTAGTATGCTCTCTGTGGTGCAGCGGTAGAACGTTGTCAGCAGCTGTTGGGGCAGACCAGTCTTTTTTAATGTCCTCAGGAAGAACAGTCGTTGCTGCACCTTCTTGACCAGCGCGGCGGTGTTCGTGGACCATGTGAGGTCTTCTGAAAAGTGAGTGCCCAGAAACTTAAAGCTGGACACTCTCTCCACACTTTCCCCGTAAATGGAGATTGGGGCGTATTCTCCAGAATGGGATCTCCTGAAGTCAATAATCAGCTCCTTGGAGGTGTTTAGTGCCAAGTTGTTATTGGCGCACCAGTCCGCCAGGTTCTGCACCTCCGCTCTGTAGTTTGTTTCATCACCGTTGGTGATCAGCCCAATCACTGTTGTGTCGTCTGCAAACTTCACGATGGTGTTGGTGTCGAATGCAGGGACACAGTCGTGAGTGAAGAGGGAGTAGAGAATGGGGCTTAGTACACAACCCTGTGGTGTGCCGGTGCTCAGGGTGATGGTGGATGACAGGTGCGGGCCCAGTCTCACTGCCTGCGGTCGCTCCGTGAGAAAGTTCAGGATCCAAGCGCATATCGGTGAGCTGAGGCCTAGCTGGTGGAGTTTGGTGGTGAGCTTGGTGGGGATGACCGTATTGAATGCAGAGCTATAGTCAATGAAGAGCATCCTCACATACGTGCCATGTCTGTCCAGGTGAGTCAGGACAGTGTGAAGGGCCAGAGAGATGGCATCCTCTGTCGATCTATTTGCCCTGTATGCAAATTGATGGGAGTCCAGTGAGGCAGGGATGCTGGATTTAATATGGGAGAGGACCAGCCTTTCGAAGCACTTCATAGGGATTGGAGTCAGGGCAACCGGGCGGTAGTCGTTGAGGTTGGTGATTTTGGACTTTTTCGGCACCGGCACTATGGTGGCTGTTTTCAGGCACTTGGGGACCGTTGCCAGAGATAGAGATAGATTGAAGATTCTCGTGAATACCTCCGCCAGCTGTCCAGCACAGTCCTTTAATACTCTTCCCTGGACTCCATCCGGGCCTGCAGCCTTGCGTGGATTGATCCTACGCAGAGCGCACTGTACCTCCTGAGTGCTCAGTGTTAAGGCCTGTCCCTCCGCAATGGCCGGGGTTATTCCACACCTGGTGGTGTTGCCAGTTTCGAACCGGGCAAAGAAGGTGTTTAGTTCATTGGCCAGTGTGATATCACCGTGGGGGCAGGCGGGGCTGCTCTTGTAGTCAGTGATGTCCCTGACACCCTGCCACATGCTTCTGGTGTCCGCGGTATTGAAGTGGTCTTCTACCCTTTGCCTGTAGCAGTACATTGAGTGATATGACATCATTTTGATAAAATGTAGTTCCTGAAAGAACGATTACTAATGCAATTTATACAGATGCAAAGATGGTATTTGATCAAAACTCCAAATTAAAACTAATGATAATTATTGACCTGGTTCAAGAAATTCTTAAATTGTCAGAAGTCCAAGTATAAGGAGGGATTTTATGCCAGATTGGATCTGTAATAACTGGTTAGAAAATCTATAGCAGGAAAAGAGCAATGATTAGTTAGGCAGCCAAGTATCTGGTGAGGAGTTACTTAGCTTCACTGCCAAAGCCTTTCCACCTTCCAAAAAAAATCTCCAATTGTCTGCAATGATAGCAGCTCTAAAAATTTTCAAATGTCTCAACGCCATCCAAGGTACAACATACTTGATTAGCACTCCATCATCGGCATTACATAGTAACTTCATCACAAAAATGTTGTGGTCGCAATAATTATCATCATAATCATATTTTATTAGCCAAGTATGTTTTGCAACATACAAGGAATTTAATTTGCCATACAGTCATACCATTAAAAGCAACAGAACACACAAAATACATTTTAACATGAACATCCACCACAGTGACTCCTCCACATTCCTCAGTGATGGAAGGCAAAAAAAAGTTAAATCCTCCCCTTCTTTGTTCTCCTACAGTCGGGGGCCTCGAGCCTTCCGTTGACGGGACGATCTTGGCTCATGCAGCCTGCGGCGTTTGGGCCCTCGCGTCGGGGCGATCAAGCTCCTGCATCGGGTGGGGAGGTGGGAGGGGAATCTCAGCTCCCCCGCGTCGGGTGATCAGACCCCGGGTCGGGGCTGGCCGAAACCTTCTGAACATTGTCATCCTTCAAGTTACTCATTGTCCCTACTTGAAAATATTCCACTGTTCCTTCATTGTCATTGGGTCCAGATTCTGATATTCTTTGCTGAACAGCACTGTTGGAGTGCCTTCACCATGTGCTAAGAACCAGAGAATTAACATATAAGGACACAACTTTCAATGGTATAAAACCTTGTAACTATGTCCCATTTGCCTCACCCAATTGTTTCCTAGAGCTCACGCCCTCAAGTTCTGGCAGCATCCTCGTAAATCTTTCCAGCTTTGGAAAATTTCCCTAAAATTGGTGAAGCTGTCAGAAAAGATTGCAAAATCTTGAACACAAATGTTCAATACATTTTGGGAAATCCAAATCAAACCAAAACTTGGCCTTGATCCAAATGGTATGAATTACCAATACAAGCTTCCAGAATTTGTGCTAATTTGCAAGCCTTTGAGGAGGCTCTAAAAATTAAGCTATTTCTATAAGGTACAAGGGCAAATCTTGAAAACATTGGATTTTTAAAACATAACAAGAAATTGGCTACCATACACCAATGTTAATTCCAAAAGACCCAGTATATTTGCTAAAAAATGATTTACTTACAGGCAGCGGAATGATCAACATTTTATTTTGTGATAAACCCATTATTTTAGTTTTGGCAAGTTGAAAGGACGGCATTTATTGACCATCCCAAATTGCCCTATAAACATCATACTGCTCAAATATTTCAAGGAATATGCCCTAAAAATACACCTTTCTCAGTTTCATAGGAAAGACTGCTGCATTTAGCAGGTTTATTAACTTCAATATTAGAAGCAAAAATCTAAAAGAAAATCAGAAGCAATTAATAAAAAGGCATTATATACTGTGATTTTTAATTGGCCTTAAGGTACAGCATTGTTTCCAAGTTACTTTTAAAACACTGAAGTTAAATTATCTTACTTTTGATGTTAGCAGAAGGAAGCAGAAATTTAAGATAGCAGGCATCCTTATTATACAGATGAGCGACTTGTAAGTTTCCTTGATTCCTTGCTGAGCAGCTTGATGCAACCCCGCTTGTCCACTGTTTTCCTTTTTAAGAACCATTACCAAAGTTGTTGTCACCACGAAAACTATCCCCCAGAAAAACAGAAAATCTAAAAGTAGAAATTTTAAAACAATATATTGAATTGAAAAATGTGTAACTTTTTCTTGGTAGACACTTGTAATAGTATGATGACCTTGTTTACATTTCAAAATCAAGCTGTCAGCTCATGGAACTTGCTGTAAATGAGGAATTTGTGCAAGTTTGAAAACAATGTCCTTTATATAGTATTGCAGAAAATGACAACATTTGCAAAAAAGTTTGATTTTAGTTCAGGCCTTGTGGAAAATAAGTCTCCTAATTTGAAATTAGCTTCGGAGTTGGAATGATACAATTAAGTAAAAATTGATATTCAGCCTTACATACAATATCAAAGAACAGTACTGCAGAGAATGAGACAATTTGGCCCAAGAAGTCCGTTCTGGTTCTATCAAACAACAAATGATGCCCTTGCTCTTTCCCCTCCAAGTAGTTAGCCAATTCCCACATGAAGCAGAACTACAGAATGTGCATCTACCACCTTGGCAACAGCAAGCAAAATAACCAAATCCCAACTGCTCACTGGCACTTGTTGGGATATATGCAAATATATATTATATATACTATTTAGCCTTTACTTTAGAATCCATTTCACTTTGTTAAATGTGTCCTCCTATCTTCAACAATATAAGGCTTCTGTTCTAACCCCCTTACTTCCTATCAACTACTCCAGAATTCCAGGATTCACTGTTTACAATTTCAGTACGAAAACATCACTCTATATGGTGACAAAGCTATAAAGAAAATGTAGATTAGAAACTATAGAGTAAGTTGCAAAATATCAGGAATATTTGGTCTTGATTTCCAGATGAAAGCTCAACCAGGTTATGCATTGAGACAAAAGTAAAAGCATGACATTTTCAAAATCGGCTTTATAACATTATATTCCGTTGAATTACATTAAACATCTGCAGAACCTTTGCACAATGATGAACAGAGGAAGTTATTTGGACCTTGAAGGCTGTTTTGACCTTCAAAGAAATAATTGCTGATCTGCAACTTAAATCCCTGTACAGATAACTTTTCCCTATATCCCCAGATTGGTTGCCAAAAATGTATCCAGTTTCAAACTAACAACGAACAAGTAATCAATTATCGTCTGCAAGAATGTTCTGCATTTTTCTTCCCCAATGTACATATGAACTACATTTCCCAATTTCAACCTGAATGCCTCGTTCCTTCGACTTACCCACATTCCTAGATTCCCCAACCAGTAGAGTTTCCCTCCACCTAACTTGTCAATTCTGTTTAACATCCTGAAATGTTCAGTTCAGTTATCACTTAATTATCTAAATTTCTGGGAATGTAGCCTTAGTTTATCCAATCTCAGCTCAAAATTTAAACCTTGGGAACCCAGGTGCCATTCTGATAAATCTGCGCTGCACTCCATCCAAGAATAATACATTTCCCAGAATTGTTTACTGTACTGGAGGTGGATTCCAAGGCTTTATATAACTGTGACACAACTTCTTTCCCGTAGCAAACATCATCTTTGTTTGTAACTGTCCATGACATTTTAATGAACTATATTTCTAGATCCCAAATACTTTGACTTCTGCTACTTTTAGCTTGAGACCATTTAGTAAGATGGTTTTATCTTGTGTTCAAAGTGGCTGGTATCACATACCCAACGCCAAAATCCATTTCCCACTATTTTGCTTAATTGTATATTTTCTTTTAATTTTGAAACAAGGAATGTTGGAAATATTCAGCATGTCAGGTAACATCAATGGGAGGGGGGGGGGGGGGGGAGGGGCTCTTCCTCACCACTAATATCAGCTGATTTACTGAGTAGATCCAATGCTATTGGTTTCTATTTCAGATTGACAGCATGTTTGGATTATTGGATTATTTTTTTCTTCAAACTTATTTGAGAGAAATTGTGGGTGTTACCAGAGTGATCACCATATATTGTTTCTAACCTCACCTTCAGCTGAGTGACGTTCAGGGTCAATCACGCCATTGAGACTGATGTCACTAATCAGCCTGATTGGGCAAGGATGGCAGATATCCTCCAAGGACATTAGTTGGGTAACTGGGCTTTCACAGTAATTCAGTGGTTTCAAGGCAACCATTCTTTCCATCAGATTTTATTTCTTGATTTAGTTTATTACTAGAATTTAGGTTCCCGGCTACTGCAGTGGAGTATCAGTCCCCTGCATTCTACGTAGCTTCCTTTAAGTCCTTTAGAAATGCAACATATAGTTGATCCCCACATTGATTCTTTCAACAAACTATATGCTGCTAATTTGAATGCTTGTCTATTTTTTTTCTAATTCTGTTCTCTTGTTCAATAAACTTTATTAAATGGCTTCTTTAAATCCATGCACATTTTCTTGTCCATTACTTTAGTTTAGTTTTTAAAAGATTCTAATAGATTTGTCAGGCATGACGTATCTTTGGAATAGACAATAGGTGCAGGAGTAGGCCATTCGGCCCTTCGAGCCAGCACCATTCAATGTGATCATGGCTGATCATCCACAATCAGTACCCCATTCCTGCATTCTCCCCATATCCCTCGACTCCGCTATCTTTAAGAGCTCTGTCTAGCTCTCTCTTGAACGCATCCAAAGAACCAACCTCCACCGCCCTCTGAGGCAGAGAATTCCACAGACTCACAACTCTCTGTGTGAAAAAGTTTTTGCTCATCTCCGTTCTAAATGGCTTTCCCCCTATCCTTAAACTGTGGCGTCTGGTTCTGGACTCCCCCAACATCAGGAACATGATTCCTGCCTCTAGCGTGTCCAAACCCTTAATAATCTTATATGTTTCAATAAGATTCCCTCTCATCCTTCCAAATTCCAGAGTATACAAGCTCAGCCACTCCATTCTATCAACATATGACAGTCCTGCCATCCCATGAATTAACCTGGTGAATCTATGTCGCACTCCCTCAATAGCAAGAATTGCAAGTTAACCTCATGATATCACATATTGAATCTGAATATACTCTGTTTACAAAATTATTAAGGCTTGCATAACACTAGACCATTTTTTGGTTAATCAATTGAATATAGGATAACAAATAAATTTATTAATACACTGGATTACAAACAAACTCAGTGGTGCAGAGACAGGGACTGAAGTCACCACAGGAAAATAAAGTTGTGTTCCCGCGCCCTCAACTAAGACAGGAAAGGTCCTTTAATCTCCAGGCTCAGATGTACGTCTGGGCCGTTTTGGGAGCTCAGTGCAGGAAGAAGAGGCAGGTAAATATTTGAATGGAAAGAATTTGTCACGGGGAGATGGCAAAAGTCTGGGACTGCTCTTTCAGAGAACCTGTTCCAAATCAATGGTCCAAATGCCATAGATTTACATGATTCACTGCTATCTGGGTGCATAGACAAGTGAAAATCTGTTAAAGATTTCAAATACACTACGTGGAGGGTTGAGTGATATAGCTGGTGCCAGTCCTGTCATTGTAGTTAGAGCAATGCTCTATGGTGTAGGTGATTGAAGGAGTACATCCTCCAATTTAGTGAGGATAACTTTGTAGGTAGTACAAATGATTTTACATTGAACCAATGACAAACTAATATTAGCAAAACAAGGACATTCCCCATTTTCAAACTACAATATTGTTGCAAACCACAAAATTTACCTAGTGATTCTGCAGCAACTTCTGCCACCTAATGGTTTTATATTGAAACTGCATGCAGATTGTGTCATTGAGTTAAATGCTTCTAACAGACAGACACAAGGAACTGCAGATTCAGATTCAGATTCAATTTTAATTGTCATTGTCAGTGTACAGTAGAGACAACGAAATGCATTTAGCATCTCCCTGGAAGAGCGACATAGCAAATGATTTGAATAAATAATAATAAGTGTCCGGGGGGGGGGGTGATTGGCAGTCACCGAGGTACGTTGTTGAGTAGAGTGACAGCCGCCGGATGCTGGTTTACAAAGAGAGACACAAAGTGGTGGAGTAACTCAACCGGTCAGGCAGCATCTCTGGAGAACATGTATAGGTGACATTTTGGATTGCGACCCTTCTTCAGACTGAAGATGGGTCCTGACCCAAAATGTTACCTATCCATGTTCTCTCAAATCACGTATAAAAAAGACATAAAGGTCAATAATGGTGCTGCTAGAAGAATGAAAGATAATGTAGAAAGTGCTTTTGTAAAATATTTTGTTAAAGAAAATGCTAGAGTTTTCACTGTATTTTGAATTGTAGCTTTGCAATACCAGTTCTAGTGTAAATGCCTCCCAAAAATAAACATGCAGATTGAACGGTAAACATTCAGCACTTTACCTGCTAAGGTGACTATTCCAGTTGGTTGAGATTGGGTGCGTAGATATTTGTTGCAGAACTCAGCTGATTCCAGTGCCAAAAAGAGTATATTACCCAGAAAGTAACCAGCTGTCTGTCCAACTGAATTGCAAGTAGATGCAAGTCCGACATTCTCCTTGGACAGCATCGTTAATGCCCAACCATCCACTGCTATATCTTGCGTAGCAGCCAGGAATCCAAACATAAAAAACACAGCTGTAAGTTTAATAATATTGGGGCTGGTGTGTTCATTGCTTTTCAGTAATTCATCCACTTCATATGATAGAAAAAACATAAAAAGGCCTAGAAAATACTGAGTTGGCACCAACCATGACTTTCTCCGCCCAAATCTTGAAAAATAAGCAGCGTCCACTAAAGGTGCCCACAGCAGTTTCAGACTGAAAGGCCAAAATACAAAGCTGTAAATAGCTTGGTCAGAATAACTAACGTTTTTGCTCCGCAGTATTAGTGGGATGCTCCCAGCCACACCAAGTGGAATTCCCTGCAAGACATAGAGGAATAAGAGCAATAGAATGTTACTAAGATCATTTTTAAGAACTATATTATGATTGGATTTGTATAATCCATTGTCATTCAAAAGGGCTTTTTTTTCATCCATTTCCAAACTAGTGTCGTGGGTAAACACTTCATTTTGCATACGCCAAGCTTCAAGTGGATTTTGAAGACGTTGTCTGCTGCGTTCTTTAGGTACACCCGATGACGACATGTCAGATCTAAACAGCTGAGCTCAGTTTTTCAATCAGTGTACCACATTAGGAGCCTAAAAGCAACAGGGCAAAAAAAAAGATAATAAAGTCATAATTGTCCAAAAGCATTTTCCTAAATCAGAGATATTTTGCATTGTATCCCAAAGCATCTTTCAATATATATTTTTAAAAATCTTCTAAAATTATTCAATTGGAACGCAGGTTCCATTACAATGTTTAAGTAACATTTTGACAGGTACATGGATAGTTGGGCCAATGGGCCTGTTTCAACACTGTATGACTATAACTCTCTTGCACAACCTTCTAATATGCATCTACCCCAGAAAAATGTTTCAGCTGTATCTGTGTATATTTTTACTTTCTTACAACCAATCTGAGTAATGGCTTCATTAAATGTGAACAACCATAAAGTAACAATTATCATCCTTATTAAACCCATCACCACATGAATGATTTTTGAGCTCATGTTAAGAGGAAAATAAAATCCAATCACCCAAATGTTTTTAAAAAAGAGTTGTCATTGGCAATTTTGGCTAATAGTAAAACTCTCAAATTTTTGAGCATCAAAAACCATCAGCAGTTCACGTTTTGCTGTATCATAACTTCAATAAACAAAAGCAGTTATAATTAATGAATCAAATTGCATTTTATGATTGGGAATTTCCTTAATTTAAACTGTCTGCTCACATAAAAAAGAGAATGACTCAATTTACAATAATTACTGGGTGCCTTCCCGAGATCATCAATAACTTGTACAGCCTCACTGCAAAGGGGCAAGCATACATCTGACAAGTTGCAGCTAACCAAGGAAAACACTAATAGGAGAATTTGCCAGACACCCTCTACAGCTGCAGACAAATGTCACACGACGCTTCAGCGTGATTGCAGACTTCATACGTAGATAGCTGCAAAATATCCATGCAGGTGTGACTTGCACACCCTGACAATGGAGTCAGCACGGGTAAGAGGGAATGAGCAGCTTCCTCCATCAGACAGAATAAAATGGACCCTCCCCAAATACTCAAAGCTGTTTCTATACCCATTGGCTACCACGTGGTCAAGAGCCACGACAGCAAAGTAGGGCTGTGCTCTTATACCCGATGTGTGATTGCAGCAAAAGGTAAACCATGCAATGGCTTTTGATCAGCTTGATGCAGATGAACCATGCCTTGGGATGTTGCCAAAGCTGATTTAGGAGTTTTCCATTCTGCTCATCCATGAAAAGACTCGTGACTTTGATTGGTGGAGGGGACACAAGGAGAGAAAAATGCATCCGGACAATGAATTACAAAGACAAAGTGCATTTATCAAGGTAGCCAAAACCAAATGCTGACCCTTTCTTACTTTACATTGGTCTCTGGCAGGGCTCACTCATTGCAAATGGCTGTTGTTTCCTTCCTCTAAATACAATGACGAGGAGAAATTCCCGTTTCCATTCAGAGAAGTAAATCAATCTGAAAGTAAAACCAAGATAATGGTCAGTCACATTTTAGGCTTTATTTGAGTGCCTCAGAAGGATAAGTAAGAGATGGACCAGAAACCCAAGATCCTAAATATGGGAAGAAGCTTATTTAAATGTTGCCCAAGAAGAGCAAGGTGACGTGCCTCAATGACTATCGACCAGTGGCAGTAACGTCTGTGGTGATGAAGAGCTTTGAGAGGTTGATTATGGTACATATCAACTCCTACCTCGACAAGAACCTCGACCCACTGCAGTTCGCTTACCGCCACAACAGGTCAATGATGGATGCGATCTCACTGGCTCTCCACTCCGCTCTGAACCACTTAGACAACAAAAACTCATGTCAGGCTGTTATTTATAGACTACAGCTCAGCGTTTAATACCATCATCCCTTCCAAGCTGGTTACCAAGCTATCAGATCTGGGTTACTGCCCATCCCTCTGCAATTGGATCCTCGACTTCCTCATCCACAGACCAGTCTGTCCGTATTGGTGGAAATGTGTCATCCTCGTTAACAATCAGCACGGGAGCACCTCAAGACTGTGTGCTCATCCCCCTGCTGCTGTACTCACTATATACTTATAACTGCATAACTGGACATAGTGCGAACTCCATCATCAAGTTCGCTGATGACACCACTGTTGTGGGACAAATCACTGATGATGATGAGTCAGAGTATAGAAGTGAGATCAACCGATTGACCAAATGGTGCCAGCACAACAACCTGGCTCTCAACACCAGCAAAACCAAGGAACTGATTGTGGACTTTGGAAGGGGTAGGATAGGGACCCACAATCCAGTTTACATCAACGGGACGATGGTGGAAAGGGTCAAGAACTTCAAATTCCTGGGCGTGCATATTTCCAAAGATCTTTCCTGGTCCTAGCACACTGATGCAATCATAAAGAAGGCACATCAGCACCTCTACTTCCTGAGAAGATTATGGAGAGTCGGTATGTCAAGGAGGACTCTCTCAAACTTCTACAGGTGCACAGTAGAGAGCATACTGACTGGTTGCATCGTGGCTTGGTTCGGTAACTTGAACGTCCAGGAGCGGAAAAGATTGCAGAAAGTTGTGAACACTGCCCAGTCCATCATCGGTTCTGACCTCCCCACCATCGAAGGGATCTATCGCAGTCGCTGCCTCAAAAAGGCTGCCAACATCGTCAAAGACCCACACCATCCTGGCCACACACTCATCTCTCCGTTGCCATCGGGAAGAAGGAACAGGAGCTTGAAATCTGGAACATCCAGGTTCAGGAACAGCTACTTCCCCACAGCCATCAGGCTATTAAACTCGCCATCAAACAAACTCTGAACAGTAACAGCCTATGTTAATTTATTGTGTATATATATGGTCTATTGTGGTGACTCCCAAGGGTCAGGCCATTTCCACTATCGAACCCCTCGGCACGGGAATGGATGAGTCCGGGGGCGGCCCTTAGCTACAGGGATAAAGGGCAGGGGTTTAGGTGCAACCTCCCTCTTGCAGACTCGTCTGGTTAGGAGAAGGGCAGTGATTAAAATACCTCCTGAAACACCTGGCTCCTCGCTTTCATTTCGGGATTATCGTCGCGCTACATTGGTGACCCTGACGCTCCATTGTCGTCATGATGGAGGCAAAAGACAGAGCCGCCCATCCGTCCGCCTCACAGGCCGACCGGGCCCTGTCTCTCGATGCGGTCTCTGTTAAATTACCTACCTTCTGGACCGCCAGGCCTTGCGTCTGGTTTCAGCAGGCGGAGGCCCAATTCCTGCTGCGGAGCATTACAGTGGATGACACCTGATACTACTACCTGGTGGGGGCCCTCGACCAGGACACGGCCGGAGAGGTAACTCAGTACCTCGCAGACCCCCCGGCCACCGAGAAATACCTCGGCTTTAAGGAGCTCCTGCTCCAGTTTTATGGGCTCAGCAGAATGGAGCGTGCAGCCAGGCTCCTTCATATAGAGGGCCTAGGCGACCGGCGGCCATCAAGCCTCCTCAACGAGATGGTCGCGCTCCTGGATGGGCACACGCCGTGCCTAATGTTCGAGTACACTTACCTGCATCTGCTGCCGGCCTACATCCTCCTACAACTTACTGACGCCTCCTTCGCAAACATCAGGGCCCTCGGTAGGCGCGCCGACGCGCTGTGGATGGCGCGCCCGGATGACATCAGCGCGCTGGATGTCACTCCGGCAGCGCCCGATTTCCTCCGGTTGGGCGGGGGAGCTGTGGAAGGAGTGACAGCTGCGTCCCGGAGGCCTGTGCGATCGCCCCCCCCGCGGCCGTGGCGGGTACCACACGTGCAGTCCAGCACCAGCAGGCTCCAAGCTCCACCAGCAGGAGGCGCTGGTGCTATTACCACCAGCGCTGGGGTGCTGCAGCATGTCAATGCTGTCAGCCATACATGATCCTGGGAAATGCCGGGGCCGGCTGCCAAAAGTCCCTGCGGAGGCCGGCCAGATTCATCGCATCTTCGCCTGGGATCGGCGCTCCGGGGGTCACATCCTCGTGGATACCGGGGCAGAGCTGAGCATCCTGCCCCCTTCGCTGGCGGACATTCGTTTCGGTAAGCGGGGGCCCGTCCTCACCGCGGCGAATGGCAGCCCCATCCGCACATATGGGGTTTACACGATCCAGATCGTGTTCGGCACCTGTTATTTCTCGTGGAGGTTTACCATCGCTGATGTCTCACAGCCGTTGCTCGGGGCCGACTTCCTCCGAGCGTGACATCCACCAGGCGCTCCTGGTGGATGTCAGGCATCAGCGCTTGGTCCACGCCACCACGATGGAGCCGATCACGCTGCGTTTGGATGAGCCGGTTGTACGCCCCCTGTCATCCGTGGATTCCTGCTTTGCTCGGGTCTTGTCTGCGTTCCCGGACATCCTGACCCCACAGTTCCAGTCGTCGACCCCCAGGCACGGGGTGGTTCATTTCATACCGATTACCGGCCCACCTCTCCACTCACGAGCACGCCAACTGCCGCCGGATAAGCTACGCCTGGCACGGCAGGAGTTCCGCACAATGGCTTGGGGATCATCCGCCCTTCAAACAGCCCATGGGCGTCCCCACTCCACATGGTCCCTAAGGCATGCGGGGGCTGGCGACCCTGCGGGGAATTATCGGTGGCTGAATGCCGCTACCACCACAGACCCGATACCCTGTACCTCACATCCAGGACTTTAACGCCCATTTGGCTGGGCTACTTTTTTCTCCAAAGTGGATTTGGTGCAGGGTTACAACCAGAACCCGGTCCACCCGGAGGATGTGCCCAAGACGGCAATCATCACGCCGTTCGGGCTGTACGAGTTCGTGCGGATGCCGTTCGGCCTTAAGAATGCCGCGCAGGCATTCCAACAGTTAATGGACAGGGCGTGTCGCGGTCTCGTATTTGCGTTCATCTACCTCGATGACATCTTGGTGGCCAGCCGCTCCCGGCAGGAGCAATGTGCCCACCTCCGGCAGCTCTATCAGCGAGCATGGTTTGGCTGTGAACCTCACCAAGTGCCGGTTTCGGGTAACCACCATCGACTTCCTCGGCCACCGTTTTGTGCCATCCGCGGCCCACATCATGCAGCCGCTGTATCAACTTCTGGCGGGTGGGCGTAAGGACGTCGAGTGGACCGACGAGGTGGTGCCGGCATTTGACGGCGCGAAGGAGGCCTTTGCTCGGGCCGTACTGCTGGTGCACCCGCGGGGAGATGCCCCGACTGCCCTTACGGTGGACGCATTGGAGTCGGCGGTTGGTGCCGTGCTGGAACAACTGACGGACAGGGGTTGGCGGCCCCTGGCCTTCTTCAGCCGGCACCTCAACCACACCCAAAGTACAGCGCTTTCGACCGCGAGCTCCTGGCTCTTGTACCTGGCCGTGCGCCACTTCCTGGAGGGCCGCCCATTCACGGCTTACACACACCACAAACCGCTCACATTTGCCCTGGCAAAGGTTTCCGACCCCTGGTCCGCACGACAGCAGCGGCAGTTGGCGTACATCTCCGAGTACACCACCTCCTTCCGCTTCACCCAGGGGAAGGAGTTGTCCCGCCCCGCCGTCGACGCCATTTGCGAAGTGTGTTGCCTGCCTACCGGACTGCCATCTCCGTCCTTCGCCTTGAGGATGTCCCTCTCGCCCCTGGAGGAGCAACAATCCTGTGCGATGTGTCGTCCGGTCAGCCGCGCCACATCGTTCCTGCCGCCGGAGGGTTTTCGATCCACGGGCTGGCTCACCCAACCATCCGGGCGACGACGGCACTCGTGACTGCTCGGTACATGTGGCACGGTCTGCGCAAGCAGGTTGGCCACTGGGCCCGTATCTACATTCCGTGCCAGACGGCAAAAATCCAGCTCCATGTCCGGGCGCCCCTCCAGGAATTTGGTCTACCACGCCGGCGTTTCGACCATCTCCACATGGCCTCCTTCCCGCCGTCCCGGGGCATCACCCACTTCCTCACGATGGCGAACCGCTTCACGCGGTGGCCAGAGGTCATACCACTGGCCGATACTTCAACGGCTACATGCTCTTGTGCATTGTCCGCACACTGGATTGCTCGCTTTGGGGTGCCGGTGGACATCTCCTCGAACCGGGGGCCACCTCTGAGCTGTGGTCGGCCATGGCTCCCTTGTTGGGTGTGCGGCTGCACCACACCACGACCTATCACCCGCAGGCAAACGGGCGCGACTCTCCGGCCCGGACTGGATGGATGAACTGCCTTGGGTCTTGTGGGCATCCGAACTGCGCCTAAGAAGGACTTGGCCTCAACCTCAGCGGAGCTCGTTTATGGGTCGCCACACACGGTGCCCGTGGTGTTCGTGCCGTCGGCGCTGGGGCAGCAGGGAACAGCCTCATCGACTCTACAGCACCTTCGCGAGCGAGTTGGCAGGCTCGCGCCCATTGTGATGTCCCACCATGGGACATTCCGCCCGCACGTGACATCGGCCCTCCGGGACTGCCCCTATGTGTTCCTGCCCCGTGATGCCCACCGGATGCTGCTCCAGTGGCCGTATGAGGGCCCGTTCCAGGTGTTGGAGCATGGACAGGCAACCTTTGTGTTGGACATGGGGGGGCCAGCCGGAGGCCATGTCGATTGACCGGTTAAAGCCGGCACATTTCGACATTGACCAGCCGGTGCTGGTTGCCCAACCTTGGCCGCCCCCCCCCCCTTCGCGGCTCCCTCCGCCTCTGCCTCTGCCGGCCCCTCTATCGGCCGACTTCCCTACGTGGTCCGGTCGGGTTGTACACCCGCCGGTACGTTTCGTGCCTCCGGTTCTGGGGGGGGGGGGGGTCCTGTGGCGGCTCCCAAGGGTCGGGCCATTTCCACTATCGAACCCCTCGGCACGGGAATGGATGCGTTTGGGGGCGGCCCTTAGCTACAGGGATAAAGGGCAGGGGTATAGGTGCAACCTCCCTCTTGCGGACTCGTCTGGTCAGGAGAAGGACAGCGATTAAAATACCTCCTGAAACACCTGGCTCCTCGCCTTCATTTCGGGATTATCGTCGCGCTACACTATGGTATGTAGACACACTGAACTGTTATCTTCTGTTCCATATTATGTTTACATATTCCGTTGTGCTGCAGCAAGCAAACATTTCATTGTCCTATCTGGGACACATGATAATAAAAACTCTCTCTTGACAGGACATGGCAAAAATTGACAGGGCACAGCTACTTACAACTACATTTACATCCAATGAATAAATACATTTAAAAGTGAAACAGTGGGAACAAAAGAAAAGGACACAAAGTCTAACGAAAGACACAAGTAACTCAGCGGGTCAGGCATCATCTCTGGAGAACATTGATAGGTGACGTTTCGGGTCGGGACCCTTCTTCAGACGGGCATTTCAGGTCCTAACCCAATACGTCACCTATCCATGTTCTCCAGAGATACTGTTTGACCCGCTGAGTTACTCCAGCACTCTGTGTCTTTTTTTGTAAACCAAAATCTCCAAGTCCAAGTCCTGGACAAAAAGATATCGCTCATATTCATAGTAGCTCGTTTCCACATAACACACAGCTAACAATGGCCTTTCCTTTATCTGTTACCTTTTTGCATATCTTTCATCCATTTGTTCTACATCTCTCTACATCACCGTCTATATCTCTCGTTTCCCTTTCCCCCCGACTCTGTCCTGAAGAAGGTCTCGAACCGAAACGTCACCTATTCCTTTTCTCCAGACGCTTTCTGACCCGCTGCGTTACTCCAGCTTTTTATGTCTATCTAAGAGATATCAAAGACTAGAATACAATAAAGGAATCATACAGCAACTATAGAAAACTGGAAATAGAGGAAGATAAGACACAAAATGCAGGAGTAACTCAGCGGATCAGGCAACATCTCTGGAGAGGAATGGGTGACGTTTTGGATTGAGACCCTTCTTTTGACTGAGGAACCCCATTTGGCATATAGAAAATGTATTAGCATACTTAAAATTAGGAAGAGAAGTTAGGGCACAAAATATCATTGGCAGATAGATGAAGTCATTTGCAAGTAAGGGCATAATGGACAATCTGAGCATGAAGGCAGAGGCCACAGGTGAGATCTTAAATGAATTCTTGTGTTTTCACCAAGCAGAAGGACTTTGTGGTTGAGAAATGGAGATCATAAAATTCATGAATAAGTTACCATGAAAAGTGGTATCTTTATATTCTTATTTCTTACATTTATGCATCAACCTCTCCAGATACTAGCACATACACTACCTGTATTATAATTAATGCACATTCAGTAAACCAATGACCTTTTGAAAGTCATACAATACTGCCATTATACAAGTCTTTACTTCCTTAACAGAAAAGCCTATTCACGATTATCATTGTTTCAGAGAGGCTAACATAATCAGAGCCAAAACTATAATTTAGGGTTCAGGCATTATTATGTGATTAGGACATATAGCCACCAAAATCTTATGATTAAATCAGAGTTGATATTCCACAATTCAATAAATTGCACAAGTAGTACTTTGTTACCCATTATTAATTAGTAAAAGTAGTGACTAAGGATAGTTTAGGTTTATTATTATCACATGTACCTAGGTACAGTAAAACACTTTTGGATGGCATGCTGCCCAATCAAATCAAATAATACATACATAAATACAATCAAACCAAACTCAAGTACCATAGGTAGAGCTAAGGAAAAGATACAGAGTGTGAAATATAGTTCTCGGCATTGTAGTGCATAATTTCCATTGACAGAGTGCAATGTCTCAATGGGGTAGAGATGAATCAGACAGTACCCTAGCTTGTGGACGGACGGACTGTTCAGAAGCCATATAACAGAAGAAATAAAAAGCTGTTCCCGAGTCCTAATCCTAAATCACATAATTGTTCTCACATAATAATAACTGAACGCTAAAATAAATTCGTTTTAGCTCTGCCTACATTTGCCTCAGTGAAACAAGAGCATTCGTTTTTGTGCCCTTCCATATCTGGTTTCTCTCTCAGTCTGAAGAAACGTCACCGATTCCTTCTCTCCAGAGGTGCTGCCTGTTCCGCTGAGTCACTCCAGCATTTTGTGTCTATCTCTTAATAATATTAGTGAACAGGCTTGTGCTACACGGAAATAAAGACTTGGGTAGTGGCAGTATTGTATAGTTTCAAATGAGTAATTGATGTGCTGAATGTGTAGGCCTTGGCGGACGTAACACTTCTTGATAAAATCAATGTTGTTGAAATGCACAACGTTAATCCGTGTAATGTTATTCTGACTCTGTGATTTGGCAGCTTCATTCACGAATCAGCGAAAGGGAAGAGACCCAGCGATCAGGCCCTACGGTAGACACAAAATGCTGGAGTAAGTCAGCGGGACAGGCAGCATCTCTGGAGAGAAAGGAAAGGGTGACCTTTTGGGTCGAGACCCTTCTTCAGACGTGTCACCGGCGGCATCAGCAGGAGCAGCGGCTCGGGTAGCGGGGCTCACACCGCTGGGAGCCGGTAACCGGTTACCCGCGCCTCAGGTCGCCGCCGGGAAGCCTGCCCTGGGGGTGGGGGTGGGGGGGGGGGGGGGAGAGAGAAGCGCGACCGGCTGCTTTAACCACCACCCCCCACCCCCCACCCCCCCCCCCCCCCCCCCCAAAGCGGCCTGAGGCCCGGCGAGCACCGTCCTCACCTGACGCCGTCCGTCAGTCCCCGTCCCTGCAGCGGGCGCGCGCTGCGCGGCCTCGACACCCTCTCTCCCGCGCGCGGCCCCGACACCCCTCGCGCTGCGCGGCCCCGACACCCCACGCGCGCGGCCCCGACACCCCTCTCGCTCCTCCCCCCGACACCCCTCTCGCTTCCCCTCGCGCGCGGCCCCGACACCTCCCCCCCGTGCGCGCGCGCGGCCCCGACACCCCCCGTGCGCGGCCCCGACACCCCTCTCTCTCTGCCCCGCCCCGCCTGCCTGGATACCAGTGACGTGGCCGCTTCTCATGGGCTGTGCGCGCCCCCGCGCCCATCTTGTCCAGGGGTCGATGGCAGCTTCCAGTTGTGCCTTCACCATCACCCTCCTCCCCACAGTCCCGGCCATGCCCTCAAGGTTACCTTTGTGTGAAGAATTCACTTCCTTTCCTTTTCCTCTCCCTCCCTCTCTCTCCTCCTCCTCCTAGTGCCAAACTGAACCACTGTCACCACGATGTGAATAACTCTGCGGTTTAACCGTTCCCTTTATATTTATGCTGGAAGGAAGTCGAGTGCTCATGGTGAGTCATCGGTTTTAGAAATTGTTTCACGCCATGTAACCAAGGATATACTGAAAAAGGAGCACTGGGACATCACAGAATTGATTTGGGGTACTCTTATGGGAAACATGTGATGAGGTCCCATACTTGCCAATATAATTATGAATAACAGCCAAGGCACAAGTGGTAGGGTTATTATTCAAGATACAGTGGTATGGCTTATTATTTAAGGCACAGTGGTGTGGGTTATTATTCAGACCCAAGAGGTGTGGGTTATTATTCAAGACATGGGGGCCATGAATACAGAATTTGTATTCAGTTCTGAGCACCATCTTATAGGAAAGATGTTATCAAGCTGGAAAGGATACAGAGAAGATTAATGAGGATGGTGCCAGGACTAGAGGGTCTGAGCTACAGGCTGGGACCATTCCTTGGAGCACAGGAGGATGAGGGGAGATCTTAGGTGTATACAATCATGAGAGGAATAGATCGGGTAGATGCTCAGAGTCAATTGCCCAGAAAAAGTGAATCGAGGACCAGAGGACATAGATTTCAGGTGAAGGGGAAAATATTGAATAGGATTGAGGAAGGACATTCTTGCCATAGAGGGAGTACAGAGAAGGTTCACCAGACTGATTCCTGGGATGTCAGGACTTTTAAATGAAGAAAGACTGGATAGACTCGGTTTGTACTCGCTAGAATTTAGAAGATTGAGGGGGGATCTTATAGAAACTTACAAAATTCTTAAGGGGTTGGACAGGCTAGATGCAGGAAGATTGTTCCCGATGTTGGGGAAGTCCAGAACAAGGGGTCACAGTTTAAGGATAAGGGGGAAATCTTTTAGGACCGAGATGAGGAAAACATTTTTCACACAGAGAGTGGTGAATCTCTGGAATTCTTTGCCACAGAATGCAGTTGAGGCCAGTTGATTGGCTATATTTAAGAGGGTGTTAGATGTGGCCCTTGTGGCTAAAGGGATCAGGGGGTATGGCGAGAAGGCAGGTACAGGATACTGAGTTGGATGATCAGCCGTGATCATATTGAATGGCGGTGCAGGCTCGAAGGGCCGAATGGCCTACTCCTGCACCTATTTTCTATGTTTCTATGAATCTGAGGGCTAACATTTTCACATAAAGGGTGGTGGGTGTATGGAACAAGCTGCCAGAGGAGGTAGTTGAGGCAGGTTTGGAGGGATATGGCCCAAACGTGGGCAGGTGGGACTGGTGTAGCCGGGACGTGCTGGCCAGTGAGGGCAAGTTGGGCCAAAGGCCCTGTTTCCATGCTGTATCACTCTATGGAACAAGTGGTATGGGTTATTATTTAAGGCACCTGGTATGGGATCATTTTCATATTAAATATCTGAGGTAATGGAAGATGTTCCACAGCACCATAGGATCTTTTTCTCTATCCCTCAAAAGTAGTGTGGCCCATGGAATTGGAACTTATTGATTCAAAGGCAGAACCAAGCCCCATTCCAAAATTTGACAGCAGGAACTGAGCTGCCCCCTCATAAGGTCATATGGAAGACATTAGACAATAGGTGCAGGAGTAGGCCATTCGGCCCTTCGAGCCAGCACCGCCATTCAATGTGATCATGGCTGATGATCCCTAATCAGTACCCCGTTCCTGCCTTCTCCCCATATCCCCTGACTCCACTATTTTTAAGAGCCCTATCTAGCTCTCTCTTGAAAGCATCCAGAGAACCTGCCTCCACCGCCCTCTGAGGCAGAGAATTCCACAGACTCACCACTCTCTGTGAGAAAAAAATGTTTCCTCGTCTCCGTTCTAAATGGCTTACTCCTTATTCTTAAACTGTGGCCCTTGGTTCTGGATTCCCCCAACATCGGGAACATGTTTCCTGCCTCTAGCGTGTCCAAGCCCTTAACAATCTTATATGTTTCAATGAGATCTCCTCTCATCCTTCTAAACATCAGAGTGTACAAACCCAGCTGCACCATTCTCTCAGCATATGACAGTCCCGCCATCCCGGGAATTAACCTTGTAAACCTACGCTGCACTCCCACAATAGCAAGAATGTCCTTCCTCAAAACTGCACACAATACTCCAGGTGTGGTCTCACTAGGGCGCTGTACAACTGCAGAATGACCTCTTTGCTCCTATATTCGATTCCTCTTGTTATAAAGGCCAACATGCCATTCGCTTTCTTCACTGTCTGCTGTACCTGCATGGAGTAGAGGAGTATAATTAGGCCATTCAGCTCACCAAGTCTATTCTGCCATTCAATCATGGCTAATTGATCTCTAACTCCTAACCCCATTCTCTTGCCTTCTCCCCATAACCTCTGACATCTGTGCTAATCAAGAATCTATCTCTGCCTTAAAAATATCCACTGACTTGGCCTCCACAGCCTTCTGTGGCAAATAATTCCACAGATTTACCACCCTCTGACTAAAGAAATTTCTCCTCATCGTCTTCCCAAAAGAACGTCCTTTAATTCTGAGGCTATGACCTCTAGTTCTAGATTCTCCCACTAGTGGAAACATCCTCGCCACATCCACTCAATCCAAACTTCACTGTTATTCTGAAAGGTCATAAGCTCTCGGAGCAGAATAAGGCGATTCAGCCCATCAAGTCTACGCTGCATGGCTGATCTATCTTTCCCTCTCAACCCCATTCTCCTGCTTTTATCCCATGACCTCTGACATACATACGTACTAAGCAAAAATCAGTCAATCTCTGCCTTAAAAATATCAATTGACTTGGCCTCCACAGCCATCTGTGGCATAGATTTACAAAGGGCGTTACATTATTTACATTTAAGCGCCTTGAGTATTAGAAAGGCGCTAGATAAATCCCATCCATTATTATTAGATATGCAAAATTTTCAACTAAACTCAGGAACCACCAGAAGTTCACCAATGTTCAAGCTGATATTAGGAAGTCAATCAATGCTTTCATTTGAATACCTTCACCACAAACCACTTGAATCTAATGAAGAGCCTCAGTTCGTTAAGTTTATACTTTCTATGTTTCATTCCCTAATCCAAATCATTCCAGCAGTTCCTTACACCATTCACAGCCCAGTTGCCTCTTTCTGCAGTACTGGTACCAAGTACATTCAACTGTCCTGCTTCCTCCAAACAGGAATATCATCCTGCAAAACACAAAGTGCTGGAGTGGGGGTCAGGTAGCATCTGTGTATGAAATGGATAGGAAACGTTTCTGCTTTGGACCCTTCAGAAATGTCAATCCATTTCCTCCATAGATATGCCTGATCAATATGCCGAAAGCCTGGTTTGGTTTACTTATTCCAGTAAAATTCCCAATCGTTCACTGAGCGACTATTTGGAAATCCTAATGGTTTGGTACCTGGCACACCAGATAATATCTGCCTCCTCCCCTCTAACTTGCCCCTGGTCCCTGTGCTCCCCTCCCACTCACTCAGGGCCTGGGTTCTTGCACACTGTTCCTACTTGAGTTATTATCATAATACTTGGATTTATGATGACATTTTTTAAAAAGAACGAATTGGGAGTTTGTTATTAATAAAGACCAATAAACACCAAATCCTGAGAGTGCTGCATTATCAGAATTTTACTGTACTACACCATAACAGGAACATTCCATATCTTAATAAAAATATGTTTGATGTCACTTTCCTCATTTCCCGACTTACAGTAAATGCACATGTAGAAGTTACAACAATGGTTTGTTTCAATCAATCTGTTGGTTTACCTTCCATGTGAACAACGTTTTTTACCCTCATCCCATGTCCTTCAACTCCTTTTCCTTCACCAATGTATCCAGTTCTTGAATATTTACATACTTTCTGCTTCAACCTGTAACCTGGATTTGAAATTCATAATCTTTCTGCTTTAAATATCTGGTGTTTAATTTTGAAGATAGATACAAAGTGCTGGAGTAACTCAGGAGGATAGGCAACATCTCTCTGGAGAGAAGGGTCTCGACCCGAAACCTCACCCACTCCTTCTCTCCAGAGATGCTCCCTGACCTGCTGAATACTAAACTGAAAACTGAGTTACTTTCCCCTCCCTCTCCATCTCTCCCCCCACCAAAGTCACACCCAACAAACAGCGAACAATAGGAAACAGCGAACAATGTCCTTTTTCCTTTATCATCATTATTTTTTTGCGTATCTTTAATTCATTGTTCTTTATCTCTCGTCATCATCGTCTATATCTCTCGTTTCCCTTTCCCCTGATTTGTCTGAAGAGGGGTCTCGACCCGAAATGTCACCCATTCTTTCTCTCTAGAGATGCTGCCTGTCCCGCTGAGTTACTCCAGCTTTTTGTGTCTCACTCCAACCTTTTGTGTCTATCATCATATATACCAAACTTAAGATAGGCACAAAAAGCTGTTTGTTGTTGGCTGTGCTCAGCACTTTCCCAGCGGCGGGGCAGCGGGTCCGGGGCGAGGGGAGGAGCCGGTAAAACGCGGTGGAGTATGGGCCTGCCTCGCATTGTCGGCGCGAAAGCCGCGGCTGGTGCAGTTGGTGACGGTGGGGCCCGAGCGATATCCATGGCGCTGTGCAACGGCGAGTCCAAGGTCAGTTTCTCCCTCCCTTGGCTGGGCCGACCAGGCGCACGCCTGGCATTAGGATAAGTCGAGGCTGATGCCTGGAGGTGCGGGTGCTGCTTGTGCTCGCTCTGGCCTGGGCAGCGGCTGGCGAGGGCCTAGGCTCCATTCCCGGTGCAGTCCCATGTGTTAGCAACTTGTTATGCTGCAGAGTGGAGTCCCAGCAGCTTGGGGCCAGAGAGGGAAGGCAGCGATCAGTCTGGACCTGCTGAAGTTAGGTTCCGGTCCGGTATGGTACTTTATTTGTCACATGTACCGAGGTACAGTGAAATTCATTTTTGTTTACCGTTCAGTAAAAATAAACATACATCACCATACAAGGACAGATCTTAGATAAGCATTCAAACATTGTGCTGAAAAATGGACCCACACTTTTTCACGGGATGGTGGACAAGCTGTATGAGGGGTTTTCTATCCGAGTGAGTTCACGCCTCATCTTCCTTAATGCCAGAGGTTACCAGAGGTGACTTACTCTCACCATTATTGGCATGATAATATACAAGTCTTGTGGGGTGGGAGCAAAATTAATAGTACATACATAATTTTGTAATTGGGCCCATTTTGAAAGGAACCACGTTCTATCTTGTAGATCTTAAAGTTTTTGGTTTGAAAAAAATCAGCTTGGATATCAATAGATACCGATTCTCTGAAGGTTACAACGCTAGGTAAATAAATTGGACAACTTAACAAGAAAATGCATAAATTATCAATATTGCCCTGTTCTATAATGGACTGCAATATCAAACTTAGTTTTGAAATTGTAATACTTGAGTGTGGATACTTTAAAGATGTGATAAATCGGAACTACTGCAAAGTATCCTCCACAAACTGAGCATTTAATTTTGTATATTTCAGCAAGGATTCTTTGGTTTATTTCAAGATCTTTGCTATTACATGTACTTTTCTCATGCTCAGAACCTCTTACATCTCTTCTGTTTGAGAGACTTATGATACAAACATATCTCTTCGTTCTGACCCCATAAAAAAACTGACAATTCTCAAAATCAAGAGCAAGTACCATTCATTTTCTGGCTCCAAAATCACAATATTGAATATCATGAGAAAAGACTATTCTGCCTTATCGCCACTGTGGCATTCCTGCTCACATGAGCTTCTTTCCCTTTTTGAAATAACTCAATAAGCATATCCTCTTCCTTTCTCCATGTTCAGCTTAAAAATGTAAGAAATCTGAGGAAGGATCCCGACCCAAAACATCATTCTCCAGGGATGGGAAGATAGTTATATGGATGGGAAAGGAATGGAGGGTTATGGTCTGAGCGCAGGTATATGGGACTAGGGGAGATTATGTGTTCGGCACGGACTAGAAGGGTCGAGATGGCCTGTTTCCGTGCTGTAATTGTTATATGGTTATATGGATGCTGCCTGATCCGCTGAGTTGCTCCAGCACTTTTTGTCTTTAAAAAAAAAACCCTGCACATTGGATTTTTACTGCTTTGCATTTTTTTTCCTGAATTCATTGGTTGCTTTAAAATGTGACATTGTTCAGCTTTTCTTATTGTCTGAACCTTCTCCAGTACATATATTGTTTCCCCATATTTGTTGTTTTTGTGGAAATATTGTGCATGTTAATATTGGTCTGGTCAGAATTTTATGTGGGTTTAACATAATCTGCGGGTTTATTTTTTCCTCAAGAAATGGAAGCTACTGGTTGGCTTTTTATACATTTACATAATTACTTTAATCAAATCAAGTTTCTTTCTCTCTGAGTTTCGACTATATTGATCTTTTCAAATGTCCTGTCTACCTTGTTAATCAATTTGATAACATTTATGCTATAGTTCTTTTCTTGTGTCATTTAAGAACACAATTCTGATCTTTGATTACTTTATCGCCTATAGAATTCTAAATTCAATTCTTAGTTCTTTGTGGGTTTCATAATTTTTCACTTTCCTTAAACTTTGTATAAACTTAATATAGGTAGCTCTGCTGGAATAATAGCTGTGTTTTTAAGAAACCTTGCATTGTAGAAAACCATGTTGGGGAAGTAATAGTGTTGATGAGGAAAAGAGATTAGGGCTAGATAATTATTTTTCCTGCAGAATTTTCAAATACTAAGATTTTTAAAATGGTTATAAGGTTATTCACATTGTTTTACTAAGCGAGTTCAGTATTCCGACTGCGCATGCCCAGGCCATAGGTCACTCGCGATAAACATTCTCGGCAGCTGTGCTGCTGCGTGTGTGCAAGCCTGCATTTTGTCCATGGTCGGGGTTGGGTCCGGCGCTGCGGGCGCTGTTGAGTTGCTGATGGGCCATCCCCGTCCCTTCCCGGGTGTCCCGTCCCTGTCCGGGGGCGGCCGGAGCGGTGGCGGCCCGGACTTGCAGCCTGTGCGATATGGGGGGGGGGGGGGGGGGGGCCGGCTCGGCTCTGCACCGGCTCCCGGGGGGCTCGCCTTGTCCAGTGGCTGCCGTTGGCCCCCTCGGTGCCGGCGAGGGCCGAGCGCCGGTGTCCCGTCGGTCTGGGGCTGTCGGTTGGCCTGGCGGGGGCAGGCGGAGTTGAGTTGGCGCTGCTTCTCGGGGGGGGGGGGGGGGTTACGATGATGGTCCAGTGGCGGTTCGGCAATGCTTGCAACGCTGGGGAACCGGGTTCGATCCTGGCTGCGGATGAGGCGCGGGTCTGTGTGGGCACAGCAGCGCAGCTGCCGAGAATGTCTCTTCCCCCCGTCTCCCACTTGCATTGCCCCCCTCTCTCTCGCCGTTACACCCCGCTCTCCTGCTACCTGGCACCCCCATTCCTCAGATTAAATATATTTTTACACATAAATTATGAATAAAGATAAGGATTTATACAGCCAACGCTTCATTTGCTTTTTCTTTATCGCGAATGACCTTTGACAAATCCCATAATTCCTTTCGTTTTTTGAAATACCGAACTCGCTTAAAGAGCATGGTTGTGCAAGTGTGAATGAAAGTGATTCTTGTCAATTTCAATGCCTGCCTGCTGTGACACTGACACACTATTCTTCAGAGACAATGGTGTCTAATTACTGCAGGGGGAAGGAGTTTGAATTCCTTGAATTTTATTTTCGAGACAACTTTCTTTTCTGCTTACAATTTCCAAAGTAACTCTTGTGTGGGTTTCTAGCTCACAATAAAAATGTGTTATAACCAATTGGGCTCATGCATACAAAATAATTCCCCAATTCATCAATCACTTGTATCCAGTTCAAGTTACAAAAAACATGCTTTGTAGCAGAACTGCCTTAAGATGACATTTTCTTTTGCTTCACTCTTGGCCTTGTCTCTTATTTCATTTATTTTGATTGTTAGTTTTTGTTTCAGTCAGTGTTAAATATTTTTCACTGCTGTGCTATTTTTTCCAGTTTAATTGTTTTATTTTAGTCCCTCAATGTTTTCCCATTTTTTTTCTTTCTTTAACATTTTCAGGCTTATATTGTCACGTTTGCATGTGGATTCATTATTAGGTTTGGGCATTTTGGTCTTGGTCTCTAAGTTTGAGGAAGGACATTCATGCTAATAGGGAGTGCGGCGTAGGTTCACGAGGTTAATTCCTGGGATGGCGAGACTGTCATATGTTGATAGAATAGAATTTCTCTCTTTGAACTAGTTCAGTTTTGTGTATAATTTTTAATGAAAATCCTGAACGACATGAGGAGAAATCTTGGGGGCACTGCGAGAGTTCCCTGTTTTTAACACTATGCTGTGAAACATTTCCATAAACAAACTTTTGAAACTGTTATCTGTCGCCTGAAGGTTTGGACCAATGGCCTCAGTGATAAATAGACAATAGGTGCAGGAGTGGGCCAATCGGCCCCTCGAGCCAGCACCGCCATTCACTGTGATCATGGCTGATCACACTCAGTGCCCTGTTCCTGCCTTTACCCCATATCCCCCGACTCCGCTATCTTTAAGAGCTCTATCCAACTCTCTTGAAAGCATACAGAGATTTGGCCTCCACTGCCTTCTGAGGCAGAGAATTCCACAGATTCACATCCCTCTGTGTAAAAAAGTTTTTCCTCATCTCTGTTCTAAATGGCTTACCCCTTATTCTTAAACTGTGGCCCTCAGGAGCGCTAGTATGGGTGTTGTGGGCTGAATGGACTGGTTTCCAGAGGGCTAGTATGCAAATTGTGCGCCAAATGGATTCTTGGGCTGGCGTCTCAAGTCAATCAAGCCTGTTGTGCTGGCAACTCACTCACTCACGGCTGGTGGGCTGGTAATTGACTCACGGCTAATCCTTGAAATTCTATTTCAAGCAGGGTATATGGCCACCAAATTCAAGTGCAGTTTCTTACCACTTCTAGCAGGGTGCAAGGCCACCAAATTCAAGTGCAGTTTCATACCATTTGAAGTAGGGTGCAAAGCCACTAAAGACAGTGAGTCGTGACCTCTCCCTCCTCCATCTTGCAGAGACTGAGCCACACCCACATTTCCGGGTTTTATAATCCCTCCCACCCCCCCACCGGAAAAGGTGTGGCTTTCTCGGAGTGATTGACAGGAGAGAGATTCTCAACATTTTTTTAAAAACTAATAACACTTTTATTTTTCATTGATGAGACGAATTCTCTGCATCTGCTCAGCGGAGGGGGACTGAGTAAGATGGCCAAAAATCACAGCCGTAAGTGGTAGCGTTTTATCTAAAATCAATATACAGTGCAAACAGGAAGTGCATTTACAGTAGTGCCTTTTAACTTCAAGCCAAAGCACCCAAGCCACCATTTGCAGTAAGTAGTGCCTTTCAACTTCATGCCACCATTTGCAGTAAGTGGTGTCTTTCAACTTCAAGCCACACCCAAGCTACCATTTGCAGTAAGTAGTGCCTTTCAACTTCAAGCCAAAGCAACCAAGCCACCATTCGCAGTAATAGTGCCTTTCAACTTCAAGCCAAAGCTCCCAAGCCTCCATTTGCAGTAAGTAGTGCCTTTCAACTTCATCAAAGCTCCCAAGCCACCATTTGCAGTAAGTGGTGTCTTTCAACTTCAAGCCACACCCAAGCCATCATTTGCAGTAAGTAGTGCCTTTCAACTTCAAAGCTCCCAAGCCACCATTTGCAGTAAGTGGTGTCTTTCAACTTCAAGCCACACCCAAGCCATCATTTGCAGTAAGTGGTGTCTTTCAACTGCATGCCACCTTTGCAGTAAGTAGTGCCTTTCATCTTCATGCCACCATTTGCAGTAAGTGGTGTCTTTCAACTTCAAGCCACACCCAAGCCATAATTTGCAGTAAGTGGTGTCTTTCAACTTCAAGCCACACCCAAGCCACCATTTGCAGTAAGTAGTGCCTTTCAACTTCAAGCCAAAGCAACCAAGCCACCATTTGTAGTAATAGTGCATTTCAACTTCAAACCAAAGCTCCCAAGCCATCATTTGCAGTAAGTAGTGCTTTCAACTTCAAGCCAAAACACCCAAGCCACCATTTGCAGTAAGTAGTGTCTTTCAACTTCATGCCACCATTTGCAGTAAGTAGTGCCTTTCAACAGTAAGAAGCCTTTCAACTTCAAGCCACAATTTGCAGTAAGTAGTGCCTTTCAACTTCAGGCCAATGCACCCACACATCCCATTTGCAGTAAGTGGTGTCTTTCAACTTCAAGCCACACACAAGCCACCATTTGCAGTAAGTAGTGCCTTTCAACTTCAAGCCAAAGCAACCAATCCACCATTTGCTGTAAGTAGTGCCTTTCAACTTCAAGCCACACCCAAGCCATCATTTGCAGTAAGTAGTGCCTTTCAACTTCAAAGCTCCCAAGCCACCATTTGCAGTAAGTGGTGTCTTTCAACTTCAAGCCACCATTTGCAGTAAGTAGTGCCTTTCAACTTCAAGCCAAAGCAACCAAGCCACCATTTGCAGTAATAGTGCCTTTCAACTTCAAACCAAAGCTCCCAAGCCACCATTTGCAGTAAGTAGTGTCTTTCAACTTCATGCCACTATTTGCAGTAAGTAGTGCCTTTCAACTTCAAGCCACAATTTGCAGTAAGTAGTGCTTTTCAAATTCAAGCCAATGCACCCACACCCCCCATTTGCAGTAAGTAGTGCCTTTCAACTTCAAGCCACACCCAAGCCACCATTTGCAGTAAGTAGTACCTTTCAACTTCAAGCCAAAGCAACCAATCCACGATTTGCAGTAAGTAGTGCCTTTCAACTTCATGCCACCATTTGCAGTAATTGGTGGCATGAATGACACCATGGCATGATGGGGGGGGGGGTGCTTTCTGGAGCACTAGTATGAATCATTTTAGAACCAATAGACATTTTTTTTGCAAGCTTTAGAACCAATAGACACACTTTTTGCAAGCTTTAGAACCAATAGACACACTTTTTGCAAGCTTTAGAACCAATAGACACACTTTTTGCAAGCTTTAGAACCAATAGACACACTTTTTGCAAGCTTTAGAACCAATAGACACACTTTTTGCAAGCTTTAGAACCAATAGACACACTTTTTGCAAGCTTTAGAACCAATAGACACACTTTTTGCAAGCTTTAGAACCAATACACACTTTTTGCAAGCTTTAGAACCAATAGACACACTTTTTGCAAGCTTTAGAACCAATAGAGACACTTTTTGCAAGCTTTAGAACCAATAGACACACTTTTTGCAAGCTTTAGAACCAATAGAGACACATTTTGCAAGCTTTAGAACCAATAGACACTTTCTGCAAGCATTTTAGAACCACTAAGGGCACTTACACTTGAGTAGACATGTGTTCAGTGTTATTCACAGCACAGAGAAACGTGACCCTCTGCCTTCCTCCATCTTGAAGAGTGAGTGAGGCACACCACTTCCTGGTTTTATAGTCCCCCCTGCCGCCAGCGGGGGCAGCAGAGAGAATGGGGAATTTTGTAAAAACATTAATATCTCTGTCATTTTTAATCGACGGGAAAAATCCTCGGCACACATGCGGCGGAGGGGGGCTCTGAGCAAGGTGGCCAAAAATGACGGCCATAGGTGGAGGCGTTCTCTCGGAAATCGCAGCACAGATGGCCAAAACCGGTCAAGAACAGACTTTTAGTAATATAGATAGATATTCTTCAAAGTAATTAGTCTCAACTCTTTGAATGGATTATTTATCATGCTTTAAGGTAGATTGTAAATTTGAACTGCATTAGCCTTGGTAGGTTAGTTTTGGTTCAAGGGGATTGTAGTGCCAATACAAGTGATTTTGCGTTGGAGGATGGAACTCAAGTCTTGCATGCGGAGGGCTGAGGATGCTCACTCACTGAGTATTTTACTTTTAGTACACTCTAGGAATCTGGATTGGAGATGGGGTTTAAGAGTGGACTTCCCCCACAGTAGTTCGGGAATCCGACCTGGAGTTTTCGCTAAAGCTCATTCATGTGTATGGGTTGGACACAAATCAGACATTCATTAAGTGGAGATGACTTGTACACCTTTAAAGCATGGTATCCTTATGTTCCTCGACATTATTTGGTATTCTGCCTTATTTTCTTACCTTGTTGCTGCTCCCCATATGTTTCATCTTGCACCCCTTGCATTAAATTCTAATCACTGCTTTTCTCCCTGACGGCCAAACCATCTTCATCTTCCTGCAGTTTAAAATTTAATTCAAAAATTGGGCATGTGGTTTCCAATAAGGAGGAAATTGGTTAATACCATTTAAAACAAGCCATTACAAATCAACTCCAGGCTTGAAACAGCCCCTCTCTGATGCCTGTCTGTCGGTATAATTGGATTATGAATTAAATAATTTGCACTGTACCCTTGCAATTAGAATTTCGATTTGAGTCCATTCTGGTATCTTTTTTATTACTACTCAGTAGATAGTAGGTATTGCATCTTTGCCAGAATTTCTTTTGAAGTTTTGAAGTTTTCTCTGATGTTGTTTTCCGTTTGATCAGGAGAGTCCTGGAAGAGACATCAAGGATGCTAGACATCAATATGAAGGAGCTTTAGTGATACTTGATGCAGGAGCTCAGTATGGAAAAGTAATCGACCGGCGTGTGAGAGAACTTTTTGTACAGTCAGAAATTCTGCCACTAGAGACACCTGCTTTTGCAATCAAAGAAAATGGTTTTAGGTAAGAATTGGCTTTAATTGGATTCATGTGTACTTTCTTTTACATTTTTTCTCTATATAATTTATTGCATTCAATAATGTAAACTTGTGTTTTGCGGAGGATGTGATAGCTTGCTTCTACATCAACTCTTGCTCTTTTCTCCATAATCTCTTTAGTTTCCTCGATGCTCAAAATTCTATTTCTTGAGCCCAAGCAGCAGCTAAATATTATCACCTCTGGTGTAGATAAACCAGATATTTACAACTCCACTGTGAAATAGTTGATACTTTCTCTTCATACTGCACAAACATTTGTAGAGATTCGTGGATTCATACAGCGTGGAAACAGGCCCTTCAGCCCAATGCATCATTCTGACCCACATGTCCACCCAAGCTAGATACATTTGCTCGTCTTTGGCCAATATCCGTCTAATATCCATATACCAATCCAAATGTTGTTATTGTATATGCCACAGCCTCTTCCTCTGGCAGCTGTTCCATATACATACCACGCTCTGTATGGAAAAAGTTGCCCCTTGGTTTCCGATTAAATCTTTCCCCATCACCTTAATTGATTAGTTTGTGATTGCCACCTCTGGGAGAGAGAGAGAGGTTGTGCATTCGGTCCATCTATGCCCCAAAGTCAGTTTGGGGAAAGTGCATCTCCACATGTATTCAAAGAAGTTTGTATAATTCATTGTGTTTCCCTCTTGTTGAAGCAAATTACAAAAAATGTTGTAAGTCAGCAGTGCCTGGACTGTATCGTTGAGTACAGACCAAGGAACTTGTGTCTGTTTTTCCTGCTTCTCAAAACTGACATTGGAAGCCACATACATGTTTGCACCTCCTGTGACCATTTTTTGAAGGCGTTCAAAGGAAACCGTGCAGCATTTTTTAAAGTTGCCTTTGTGGTGAAATCTGCATTTGCCAGTGATCTGTTGCTAAATGGAATTGAATGACCTTAACTGCAGGATGATTAAAAGAAAAAAAAAGCTATTCAATTATGACAAAGCTCCAATAGTTCAAATGAATAATGGAATTGAAATTAAAAATTAATTTAGCATTAAACTCGGTTATGAGGTATATCTGTTGGCATGGCATGTTGCTTTAGACAAGTTATGTACATTTTTTAATCAGTTGGCAGTATGTGAACATAACAGCACATTTGAGATTTGTATTCGCTCATAGCCATGCATCATGGAAACAAACCGAACTGAAAATTAAAGGTCCTTATCCCAGTTTCATTAGCATTTTTAAATTATTTTATTCCCATGCACTAAAAAGTCTCTCAATTGTTGAGGCTGAAGTTTAAAAAAAATGCATGAACTTTGTCTATACTTTGTTTCAAAGTTTACTCTGCTTGTTCTTTGTTGCACAGAATGTTCCATTCTTTTGTGTTTAATTCCACCTTTGTTAGAATAAACTAAATTGCTAATTTTATTTGAGCTGAGCTGATTAATTTCATTGCAAGTTTTCTTTTATTAAAATGTTTCTCTTTAATTTGAATAACTTTAAAAAAATGTTTTGCAGAGCTATCATTATTTCTGGGGGCCCAAGTTCAGTCTATGCAGAAGATGCTCCCTGGTTTGATCCAGCAATCTTTACAATTGGGAAACCTGTTCTCGGAATCTGCTATGGCATGCAGGTATGGTGCACGTTCAGATTGTTAATATACAGTGCCCTCCGTAATGTTTGGGACAAAGACCCATCACTTATTCATTTGCCTCTGTACTCCACAATTTGAGATTTGTAATAGAAAAAAAATCACATGTGGTTAAAGTGCACATTGTCAAATTTTAATAAAGACCATTTTTATACATTTTGGTTTCACCATGTAGAAATTACAGCAGTGTTTATAGGTAGCCCCCCCCCCCCATTTCAGGGCACCATAATGTTTGGGACACAGCAATGTCATGTAAATGAAAGTAGTCATGTTTAGTATTTTGTTGCATATCCTTTGCATGCAATGACTGCTTGAAGTCTGCGATTCATGGACATCACCAGTTACTGGGTGTCTTCTCTGGTGATGTTCTGCCAGGCCTGTATTGCAGCCATCTTTACCGTATGCTAGTCCTCTTCAGTTTTCTCTTCAGCATATAAATTGCATGCTCAATTGGGTTCAGATCGGGTGATTTGAGATCATTGGCTTGCTGATGAATGAACCGCCGGCCAATGAGTTTTGAGGCATTTGTTTGAACTTGAGCAGATAGGATGTGTCTATGCACTTCAGAATTCATTATGCTACGACCATCAGCAGTTAGAAACATATAAATTAGAAAATATGTGCAGGAGTAGGCTATTCGGCCCTTCGAGCCTGCGTAGGTTTACAAGGTTAATTTCCATCAGCAGTTAGAAACATATAAATTAGAAAATAGGTGCAGGAGTAGGCTATTCGGCCCTTCGAGCCTGCACCGCCATTCAATATGATCATGGCTTATCATCCAACTCAGTATCCTGTACCTGCCTTCTCTCCATACCCCCTGATCCCTTTAGCCCCAAGGGCCACATCTAACTCCCTCTTAAATATAGCCAATGAACTGGCCTCAACTACTTTCTGTGGCAGAGAATGCCACAGATTCACCACTCTCTGTGTGAATTTTTTTCCCCTCATCTCTGTCCTAAAAAACTTCCCCCTTATCGTTAAACTGTGACCCCTTGTTCTGGACTTCCCCAACATCGGGAACAATCTTCTTGCATCTAGCCTGTCGAACCCCTTAAGAATTTTGTAAGTTTCTATAAGATCCCCCTTCAATCTTCTAAATTCCAGCGAGTACAAGCCGAGTCTATCCAGTCTTTCTTCATATGAAAGTCCTACCATCCCAGGAATCGGTTGTGTCATCAATGAAGATGAGTAAGCCAGTACCTTCAGCAGCCATACATGCCCAGGCCATGACACCCCCACCACAGTGTTTCACAGATGAGGTGCTATGCTTTGGATCTTGGGCAGTTCCTTCTCTCATCCATACGTTGCTCTTGCCATCACTCTGATATAAGTTAATCTTCGTCTCATCAGTCCACAAGACCTTTTTTCCAGAACTGTGGTTGCTCTTTTAAGTACTTCTTGGCAAACTGTAACCTAGCCATCCTATTTTTGCGGCTAACCAGTGATTTGCATCTTGCTGTGTAGCCTCAGTATTTCTGTTCATGAAGTCTTCTGCGTACAGTAGTCATTGACAAATCCACACTTGACTCCTGAAGAGTGTTTCTGATCTGTCGGACAGGTGTTTGGAGATTTTTCTTTATTATTTAGGGAATTCTTCTGTCATCAGCTGTGGAGGTCTTCCTTCGCCTGCCGGAACATTTGTGATTAATAAGCTCACCAGTGCTCTCTTTCTTCTTAATGATGTTCCAAACAGTTGATTTTGGTAAGCCTAAGCTTTGACTGATGTCTGTAACAGTTTTATTGTGTTTCTCAGTCTCATAATGGCATCTATGACTTTCATTGGCACAACTTTGGTCCTCGTGTTGATAAACAGCAATCAAAGCTCCCTGTGAAGCCATGTGTCCCAAACATTATGGTGCCCTGAAATATTGGATGTGGGGGGGGGGGGGGGGGGGGGGGGGGTGTGAGCTATATATAAACACAGCTGTAATTTCTGCATGGTGAAACCAAAATGTGTAAAAAAAAAATCAAATCTAACAATGTGCACTTTAACCACATGTGATTATTTTTTTTTCTATTATAAAAATTCCAAATTGTGGAGTACAGAGACAAATAAATGATGGGTCTTTGTCCCAAACATTAGGGAGGGCACTGTAGGTGTTTAAATTCAAAGTGAAGAACATCACGCATTCATCCATTAATTTGTATTCAACATGGATTCTGTTGTGTGTTATGAAATAGGGCCTCTACTAATATGATCTATTCTTATATTGTCTTCTACATTACAAAAAAAAATGCAATTGCAAATATTATGTGGGGGACAATTAAAGCATAACAATGTTTTTATTTTACAGATGATGAATAAAGTTTTTGGAGGTACAGTGCACAGAAAGAATATGAGGGAGGATGGTGTGTTTACAATAAATGTAGACAATAGTTGTTCACTATTCAGGTACAGATGGCTTATTTAATTAGGACATGCTTGCAGTTTTAAGATTCAGTTTAAACGAGGTCATGGTTTGAGATTATACAATTTAAATAAATTAACAAAGTTGGTTCGTTTTTGTATACATCGCATCTCTCCTTTCATTAGAGGTCTGCAGAAAGACGAGCTTGTGCTGCTCACTCACGGTGACAGTGTGGATAAAGTGGCAGAAGGCTTCAAAGTGGTTGCGCAATCTGGAAACATTGCAGCAGGTACATTTATGTCACAGTAGAAATCGTTTTTGATACAGGTTTTATCATGTTTGTGATTTGATAGACATTGGTTTAGAATGGCCACTTGACTACATTGCTTTCCCACAGTGATGACTGTGTGCGTGTGTGTGTGGTGATTTTTATTTAGCTGCTATTGAGGGAGTGCAGCGTAGGTTTACAAGGTTAATTTCCGGGATGGCGGGACTGTCATATGCTGAGAGAATGGAGCGGCTGAGCTTGTATACTCTGGAGTTTAGGAGGATTAGAGGGGATCCTATTGAAACATATACGATTATTAAGGGTTTGGACACGCTGGAGGCAGGAAACATGTTCCCGATGTTGGGGGAGTCCAGAACCAGGGGCCACAGTTTAAGAATAAGGGGTAAGCCATTTAAAACGGAGACGAGGAAACACTTTTTTTCACAGGGAGTTGTGAGTCTGTGGAATTCTCTGCATCAGAGGGCCGGTTCTCTGGATATTTTCAAGAGAGAGCTAGATATGGATCTTAAAGATAGCGGAGTCAGGGGATATGGGGAGAAGGCAGGATGATCAGCCATGATCACATTGAATGGCGGTGCTGGCTCGAAGGGCTGAATGGCCTACTCCTGCACTGCACCTCTTGTCTATTGTCTATTGTACCCAATTGCAATGAAGCTTTGGAATCAGCTTCTAGAGCCACAGTGAAGTGACGAGTGCAATGCATTCCAGAGCTCTTGTGGTTGACCTGGTGGACAGCTCCCTATTGACAGGTGATCCCTAAAGTGGTGAGCCTCGACTTTAAAAAAAAAAAAAGGTAAAACTGAGCATATCCTGTGACGTAGGAGACATTTTAAACTTTTTCCAGTTGATACAAATACATCAATAGATGCTCCTGAACACATCATCAGTGATGTAACCTAGGGTCATTGGGTGTTTCGGGTCTTTCAACATAAAATCATGTTGTAATGGTAATTTTGTTTTAATTTTACATAGCAATAGCAAATGAGACCAAGAAGCTCTACGGTGTACAGTTTCACCCAGAAGTAGATCTGACACAGCATGGCAAAGACATTTTGAAGAATTTCTTGTTTGATATAGCTGGTTGCAGTGGAACATTCACGGTCCAGAATAGAGAAGCAGAATGCATACAAGAAATACAAAGGAAAGTTGGGCATTCCAAAGTTTTGGTAAGCTCCATTAATAGCATAACATGTTTACAATGAGGAATGTAATTTACCAGCAAATATTTGCTTCAATAAACTGAGCCTCACCCTTAAGAAAGTGAACTCTTGCTCCACAGGTTTTGCTGAGTGGAGGTGTAGATTCTACTGTGTGCACAGCCTTGTTGAATAAGGCTCTGAAACAAGATCAAGTTATCGCTCTTCACATAGACAATGGTTTCATGCGCAAAAGAGAAAGTCAGTGTGTGGAAGAAGCCTTGAGAAAACTTGGTATTAAAGTCAAAGGTAAAAATCAAAACAATTTGGACTGATTTAAATGAATAACGTTATCGATCTGTTCAGATTTATGAAAATATCTATCTCGGAACCTTTGAATATCTGTAGTTAATTGTGTAGTACAAGTCCAAACTAGGATGATGTCAATGAAAGTAAATCCTAGTTCTGAGGAGTCATTTGAGAAGGTTACACCATTTCCACTGAAGCAGAGAAGGTTAAGACGTGGGGTGCATGGGTAGGTTAATGATTGAAAGTTCTGAAGGGTTTTGAAGTTGGGAAAGACAGATGCAAAAATAATTGAGTGAAGGGGTTGGAAGATTCCAGGTATCATTTATGGCTGTGGTGGAAATGTCGTAATCCTGCAGTAGAACTCCAGTGGTGTTACAGCTCAGAGGCTCAACATTCTTGCACTGTAGAGAGAAATGTTGAAAGTGTTGACTTTGCCCACTGGAAATCGGGGAAGAGAGGTTGTGGAGAGAGGGGAGATGGAAATATAATCACTCAGGATGTGGTACTGAATAAATTGATGTGGTCGCATACTGATATCTCCAGGACCAGACAGACTTCATCCTTGCCTTGAAAGTAGTGGCTAATGAGATAGTTGATGCAATGGTTTTATCTTTCCGAAATTCCCATATCTGGGGTTCGATCCAGGAGATTGGAAAGTTGCAAGCATAATTCCTTTCAGTCAAAAACAAAAGGGAGAAACATTTCAGGAAATTGTAGGCCTGTTGGCTTTACTTCTATTATCAGGGAAAGTGTTAACGCTACTATTAAAAACTTTGAGCAGTTGGGAAATTCAATGTCATCAAGCAGTTGATCTTGTTTTGCAAATGGAAATTTGTCTTGTTTACCTTGGAGTTAATTGAAGAAGTAAAGTGCTCTTGGTAAAAGGAACTGGTGGATATATGGATAGACTTAGGTTTCCAGATGATATTTCATAAGATACCACATCTTGATGACTTGAAAAATAAAAGCTTGCTTAATTGTCGTCGATAGAAAACTGGATGGAGAGAGGGAAGCAGGTTAAGTATAAATCTGTTTGGTAACTTGTAACGTGTGAAATATCACTATGGCCTCAACTACTTGCAATTGATTTATATAACTTGTATAAAGGCATAAGATTGCTAAATTAGCTGATGAGCCAAGCATAAGCAGGATATAGGGTTCTGCAGAGAATATAGGGAAGAAGCATATATACCCGAAGTGAGAGCATAAGAACTGGTAATTTAAGCTTTTACCCATTATATTAGTTCACTAAATAAAAATTTGAAGCAATCTCTTTTGGGCAAAAATGTTTTCTTTGTATAGCAAATGTAATTAAATGCGCTTTGCTTTTGCATTCAATTTGCATTCAATTTTAAATTGAATTTAAAGAATACAATTCAGTTCAGTTTAGAGATACAGCACGGAAACAGGCCCTTCGGCCCAACGGATCTGCACCGACCAGCGATCCCTGCACATTAGCACTAGCCTACACCGCTGGGGACAATTTACACTTATACCAAGCCATTTTAATCAACAATCCTGTAAGCCTTTATTCTGTAGAGTAATAATATATTTAAACTTTCAGTGATTAATGCAGCACATGCATTCTACAATGGGACAACAACTCTTCCAATTTCAGAAGAAGACAGAACTCCAAGGAAGAGAATAAGCAAAACTCTAAATATGACAACAAATCCAGAAGAGAAAAGAAAAATAATTGGAGATACTTTTGTGAAGGTACTTTTGAATGAAGCCTATAATATTAATTAAACCAATGTTGGTGCACTCAAAATTACAGCTGATAATTTAAAATTGTGTGAAGCATGTTAAGTACCAATGCTTTTTTGAAATTGTTTTTGTAGGTGGCGAATGAAGTAATTGGGGAAATGAATCTAAAACCTGAAGAAGTCTTCCTTGCGCAAGGTACTTTAAGGCCAGATTTAATTGAAAGTGCATCCGTAGAGGCAAGTGGGAAAGCGGACGTCATCAAAACTCATCATAATGATACAGAATTAATACGAGAATTGAGAGAAGAGGTCAGTAGAATTTTGTCAGCTTTGTTTCTTGAATTAAAAACATTACTGAACTATCTCTGCATGTTTGTTTTCTGTGATTCAAACAAAATGTAGGACTTACATCCAAAGTTTAAATTAGTTGATCCTTTATTCTTAGGTTTTCCCTCGTCCTTTGGCTACAGATTTTGTGGTGATTTTGTAGCTTAGTCATACAGCACGAAAACTGGCACTTCGGCCCACCTTGTCCTTTCCGATCAAGATGCCCGGTGACTATGTTATAGTCAGCCGTGTTCTAGCATTAAGCAATTGCATACATGTGTTTATGTTTGTTAATTTAGTTTTCAACTACATTTCATAGTTTGACTACATGCTCAATGTGTATATATATTGTTGCAGGGCAAAGTCATAGAGCCACTAAAAGATTTTCACAAAGATGAAGTCAGGGCATTGGGCCGCGAACTGGGCCTTCCTGAAGATCTTGTTTCAAGGCACCCTTTTCCAGGTAAATTAAGTACAGTCCTGTCCTGCCTTTATGTAGTCCCTTTATAGTATTTTAAGTAATTTTTGACTGAATTTTCTTTTAAAGGCCCCGGTCTTGCTATTAGAATAATCTGTGCTGATGAGCCTTATATTTGCAAGGACTTTGCAGAAACCAACAACATTCTGAAAATCTTATCTGATTTCTCTGCCAGTGTGAAAAAGGTAAACATCAAATTTTTTTTCCTTTATTTTTACTGCAATCGAGATTACTAAACCATTAATTTAGCTAACTTGATCCAACTGATTTCAATGTGTAGAGGGGATGTTTACAGAGCTGATATTCTGTATATTTTTACTAGTGAAGATGTCTTGTGCGGTGCAAAGGTTCTAGCAGATTACAGTATTTGTAACGTCACATGTCACCTGCAACTTGCCTTAATTTCCTGAATTTTTTACGTCATAATTACGAGAAAATCTATGCCAGTTTTAAAAGTGTGGATGTATTTATCTGTGAACACTGATTTAACACTGAGGATGGTCGCTGGCTAATAAAGTTGTTGAAGCATTTGTGTTACTTCGTTCAGCGAGAGAATGTAAATGAAATGGCTTGTCGGTCTTTTAATAATTGGTTACTATTTGGATGGATTATTATGGATACCGCATCTGTGAAAAACACATTAACAAGTGACTTAATAGATGATGATGTGTAAGAAGGAACTGCAGATGATGGAAAATCGAAGGTAGACAAAAATGCTGGAGAAACTCAGCGGGTGAGAAATGATGATTTCAGATGGAGGTGTTTCAATAAAAAGGAGAAACGATTTCCTTCGGTGCTTGGGTCAAAAACTTGTGGGTGGTGGCACAATTGCTCTTTGAGAGAGAAAATAAACACAACAGACCTGGAATCATTTAACGTCATTTACTGTAGAATTTTTTCTCTGGTTTACCTGTATATTGTATGTTCAAAAAGCTCTATATTGTATGTACAAAAAACTACAGGTATATGTTAGTGTGCTGGTTTGTCAGTGGTCCAATATTCAGAGAAGTGGGAAAGATGAGATGGGTGGAAGATTTAACTTCTGGAATTCAAATCTGCTCTTAATTGGCCAAGCAGATCAATCAATTTGGGGATATTCAGGATAACCAGTCATATCCACACCCTTTGAATACATTTCCTGCAAACTTTACGCTTGTTTTGAGCACACAATGTTCTTGCAGAAACTAATGCAAAAATCTTATTCAGTAATGATATGTTCTTGTGCAGCCACACACTTTACTTCAAAGGGTCAAATCCTGTATGAGTGATGAAGAACAAGAAAAACTGTTACAAATTACTAGCCTGCATTCACTAAATGCTTTTTTGATGCCCATTAAAACAGTAGGAGTACAGGTTAGTAAAGTTCTAAAGTTTTGTGTATCTGTGTATGGTACATCTGATCTGTTTACATAGCATGCAAAACAAAGCTTTTTCACTGTACCTTGGTACATTTGTCAATAATAAACCTAGACCGACTAAATTTACAAACATATTTTAAAGTCTTAATTTTTTTAATGTGAAGTTTGAGTAAAATGCAATTGTTTCACCAGATGTATTCTGAAAGTAGAAATAGTTGGTAATTGATTTTAATGTGCCATTAGTTTAAAAGAATGTAATCCATGTGTACAGTGCATAATTTAAATGCTGAGACTTGCACACTTAACTAATATGGTTCAGTCAGTAGAAATATAATCTGTATATCAAATAAAAATAAGAAGGTAGCTTTGCTGCCTTACCGTGCCAGAGACCCGGGTTCGATCCTGACTGCGGGTGCTGTTGGTATGGAGTTTGAACGTTCTCCCTGTGACCTGCGTGGGTTTTCTCTGGGTGTCCTGATTTCCTCCCACACTCCAAAGACGTACATGTTTGTAGGTTAATTTGCTCCTGTCAAACTAACTTGTCCCTAGTGTGTGTAGGATAGTGCTAGTATGCGGGGATCGCTGGTCGGCGCGGACTCGGTGGGCCGAAAGGCCTGTTTCCGCGCTGTATCTGTATCTAAACTAAATGCAAATTGGTTGGCGTTTGCTGGTATGCGATCCATATCAGTCTGTAAGTGCATGTATTAGTTTGTGAGCCAAGTGAATGAAGGGTTGGGCCTTTCTTAATATCAAAAGGACCAGTTTGTCTCCTGGGTGCAGGTTGGTTCTCCCCCCTCCCCCTCCAAACCACCCAGATCAGAATGGACGTCCTTCTTAGCCACATTTGTGGCTTTCATGAATTGCATAAGTAGTCCTGGTATAAACCGATAGGTGCAGTACTAAGAAACCTCGTGTTATAGAATATTGCTTTGGAAAAATAGTAGTATCAATATGGGGAAAAGGCAAATTTCAAACTCGCTAACATTTTTTTTCCCCCAACAGGATTTTCAGGTCTTTATAATAGCCTTATGTCATTCATTCATGTTTATATTTTTTACAGCAAACTGAAAATACCAAAGGCTGTATGTTACATGGTTTAATAGTATCACTGTACAAGTGTCAATAGAAGTGATTGCTTATCACTTTATCACATGGCCATGTACAGTGAGCATAAGCGCTGTGTTCTTGAGAATTGGTGGCAAGGGGTGCCTCTATAGAAACTTTTTTTCCCTTGTCTTTTTGACCATGGCAGGTTTTTTTACTGCTTGTCTATTTCCAAAGTAACTTTGAAGCAGTTCTCTAATTCTCTGAACATTGTCTTGCAGGGCGACTGCCGATCATATAGCTATGTTTGCGGAATATCAAGTAAGGATGCACCACATTGGGATTCCCTCATGTTCTTGGTCCGACTTATTCCACGAATATGTCATAATATTAACAGGTTTGTTTTTGTTTATTGTAATAAATATGAAATGAAAATTAGATCTCATCAAGGTTGTTTGTTGTTATGGATTTATTCTGCTACTGTTGTGTTTCAGAGTCGTGTACATTTTTGGACCACAGATCCGAGAACCCATTATAGATGTAACACCAACTTTTCTAACTACTGGAGTGCTGAGCACACTCCGGCAGGCTGACTTTGAGGCTCACAACATTCTTAGGGAGTCTGGTAAGAATGAACTTATTAGGTATTCTTAAGTTTTGTCTATGTGAGATTTCTTAGGATGAGATGACGACATTTTTCTTTCTATTGAATTCAAATTGGTCTACGTTTGCTTTTGAGCAGTTTAGTATGTAGGGAATAGTTGGGCACATGAAATATGTTGTAATATGTTAAAATATAGGTAGGAAGCACAGATACTGTAACTTGCAATCATGTGTTGGAGGCCTAAAAGCTGTGCTGGCAGGGGTAAGGGAATCTCCTGGTGGATAGAAGTGTGAAATTGGAGATAAAAGATACAGTTTCACCCATTCCTTCTATCCAAAGATGCTGCCTATCCCACTGAGTGACTCCAGCATCTGCAGTTCCCTTCTACAGAATAAATTTTGAGTGGTGCTAAGTTGATTTTAAGTTTCCACGCATCAGTGGGAAAGAAGCAGGATGTTGTAAAATAATTATTAATGTTCTTTAATCTACATAGACTGGACCAGTAAAATGAGATGAATGTGTGAAGATGAATTCAGAGAGTAAATGAGAAGCTTTTCTAGATCAACATGTTGAGGTCCCAATGAAAGAACACACCATTTAAAATCTAATACTGTTGAATGATGGTGTTAAAAGTCTGAGAGATATGGGGCCTTGAGGGAAGAAAGATCATGATAAAGAATTTTATATAAAAATAAAATTTGATGATTTGGATGAGGAGATCAGGTATAATATATCCAGATTTGATGATGATAAGCATGATGATGGTGTGATATGCGGAGAAGCTTTGGGAACTTGGATTAAATGAATCAACAAGAACTGGCAGATGGTTCAACGTGGAGTAAATACAAGGTGCTGAGAGGGATGGTTTTGCTTTTATTAACTCGGTTTCTACTTTGAACAATAGATAATTAATTGAGTACCTATTACTTAAATACCTTTATCTGCAATTCATCTAACCCTGAATCGGCTGTGACACATATCTAATCATATTGATGGTTTGTAGGTTTCTCTGGGAAAATTAGTCAGATGCCAATTATTTTAACTCCGTTGCATTTTGATCGTGACCCACTGCAAAAGCAACCATCTTGCCAGAGATCTGTAGTTATTCGGACCTTCATTACAAGTGATTTCATGACTGGCATCCCAGCAACTCCTGGTAACCACATTCCTGAAGAGGTGAGATTGTAATTTGTTTAGATGCACATTGTCTCTGGTGTTCTCCAGTCTTGACTCAGAAATATTATTGAATGTAAGTATTTTCATTCTCATTTGATACTGAAATTAACATGGCATTTAAGTATATTTGGACAGTAAATTATGTGTTCTAGTTTTTTTTCCCTCCTGAAATTCCATTATCCTTTTCGGTGAACCCAAGTTGGCGACCAAATTGTTTTTGAAATACCTATTCAAATGTTGAACGAGACAGTCAGTGCAATTTTCAACCATGCAAATCATACTAGCAGGGTGCTCTAGTTTCTACCTTAATCACCTACCTAGTTGGTGACTTATTTCTGAAAGGACTGGCTATATTCTCTTCAGGCTCAACATAAGGAGCCGTTTTAAACCATTCCTCAGCTACCTTGACAAATGATCAGTATAGACAGGGTATTTATGACATGATAGCTTGTTCTAGTAAGGCATTTGAGATTTTTACCTGCGTCATAAAATGCTTCAATGCTGTATAATGGGCGGCACAGTGGTGCAGCTTCTCGAGCTACTGCCAACACTGCCAGAGACCTGGATTTGATCCTGACCTTGGGTGCTGTCAGTGTGGAACCTGCACGTTCTCCCTGAGACCGCGTGGGTTTCCTCCCACAGCCCAAAGACGTGAGGATTTGTGGGTTAATTGCCGTGTGTAAATTATCCCTAGTGTACAAGGAGTGAATGTGAAAATGGGATAACAGAACTACTATGAACGGGTGATCTACTATGAACGGTTGTTTCCATGTTGTATCTATAGACTGAAGTTTAGATGAAAGTACATATTAATAAAGCTTTTTGTAAATGCCAGGTTATTTCTAAAATGGTGAGAGAAATCAAGAAGATCCCTGGAATCTCCCGTGTGATGTATGACATGACCTCAAAGCCACCTGGAACCACAGAATGGGAGTGAAGGCAGTAATTTCGTTCTCTGGAAACATTCCCGATGTTAGTATGGTGAAAGTGTAAATGGAGCTGCTACGTTGCACCTTTTTTTGTTGTGTCTAACCCCACCCATCCCTGGAGCCTGGTGTGTAATTCAGTGCTTGGCAAGGACACACTTTAATGGGCTAAGGATATGTATGGGTGAATGAATTTGGCATCAGGTTGTCCCAGTAAAATGATTCAGCTTTTGCTGATGTATTTTGATGTCCTCTAATTAGTTTTTTTGTATATCCTGAAATGAAGTTCGTTTACAGTACATTTACTTAAGCCATTGCCACTGTATCATTGCAAAGCTTGTTTCCTGCTGTGACCAATTTTCTTTTTGATCAGAAATGTTAAGTATTTTGCCAAATAATAGATTGTATTGAATTGTATGGATAAGGTTAAGTGTATTCCAGTCTATATAAAATTCTTGATGGTTTATAATTGCATTTTTCGAGATTTACAAGTTATCGACTGTTTGGCCTTTTCACTATAAACTTGGAAATGGCTAAAAGGAATGCACTTATGGTTTTAATGGGCAATTGAACTTTTGGAGTATTTTATTTTTTGCCAAAAACCTTGATAATTTTTGGATGGGTATTAACAGCTAACTTTATTGTACTGTACATATTTCCTAATTTGGGTGAACAAGTTTTATTTGATGTATAAGAGGATTAGCATTTTCCAACAGCAGCCTTTTTAATGTATCATTTGACAATTTTGTATCTATTTTATGAACTGACTATTTCATTCCGTGAAATAGTTTCAATTTGATACCTATCTTGATAAGTTTACCAACATAATACGTACGCTAGTTGTCTGTTGCCTTAATTTGATCACTTGCATATCCCACGGTCAGAAATTGTAATTTATAAATGTAAACTTTGTCAAACTAATAAATTCATAAGATGAAGTTCCGAAACTTCCACACAACTGTATCTGTGTTAATAGCACAATGTAAAAGATTTCTTGTTTTGAGTTTGCTATGGAAGCTTTCATGAAAATCTAGTCTGTTTGGCAGAAGTTCAGTTGTTCTCATATCCATAAAAACGCTGTTCAATTTGTTAAAACCAGAATTTTTAAGTTTAAAGAACCATCTACCTTGCTATTTCTATGCATTACTTAATCTAGATTTCATTTATGCATGCTTGAAAGTTAATATTTTAACCCATCTAAAAAATGGAAGTATAATGAAATGTGACTTTTAAACCCTTTGCAGCTAAGGTACAGACTTATAGGTGGATTGTACAAACTGTTGCTTTATAATTCAGCTGTTTGGAAAAAGCAAAACTAGCACCAAAGACTTTATTTGAGGTATTTTTCTCTTCATTTCAATTAATAGAGACTGGAAGCACTTGTATGGCATAGTTTAAAAAAGCACTGATTTCATGCCAAATCTGACTCATTTTAATGTCTGAACAATATACATGGCTAAGACTGCTGTTTTATAACAGCTAGGTTATTCATCATGCTTCGGGTGTAGCAGTCAGTTTTATTCTGGGGGGAGGGCGGGAGAATCATGATTTCTAATGTGATCGGGAAAGATTCTTCAGCTAAAAAGGTCTCCATTTTTTTCTGTTACGGTTCCTTTAAAGGAAATGCCTGAATCACAGCATTTAGGTCAATACTCCAATCTTTTTTTTTCCACTCTGGTTAAAATCAACTTTTATAGTAGGTGCAAATCGAGAATTTTATATTCAAGTTGTATGTAACCAACATTGAGGGAAATGTGAGTTCAAGTGCGTGAACTTTGCCATTAAAAAAGACTGACCAGTAGTTTTCTTCTGAGATCTCCACCTTATATCATAAAATTAAGCAAACTGCCTTTTCAAGAACCAGACAGGCATGAAGCAAGAAAAAGGGTATTTTTGACGTGCAAGTCAAAGGCATGTATCCTTTTGCAATCTTGCTGGAAATGAGATCTATTGGTCAACATGCAAATAACTTAAGTGACTTATGTCAGTGTATAAATATATATATAGGTGCTGCTGTAAACTATTTTCTTAGTAATTCATTTTATTGCATGCGTATTTCCTATCTACAGATTCTGTTTGTTGCGTCTCAATAAAGTATAGTATTAAATTGCTCTGTCTTTTCCGTGTAAACTTCAAACTGGATGGACTATCGTTTGATCAATAAAATTCCAAACCGTTCAGAAACTATTTCCCCATATAGCTCTTTATTGGTATCATTGTCTTCATTTCTATATTTGAGGTCCACTTTTGGTTTTGCACGCTTCTGCAAACTCACTGTATATTTGTCCCTTAGTATCATTTCTACTAGTTGCAGTCATGGTGTAGTTGCTGTAGAGTACTGTGCCATAATTGTTTTAAAATTGTAAACAGATAGCATCTGTCCTTGATCATTACAGGAGGTAGAATGGCGCAGCACAGCAACAGACCCTTTGGGCACAAAGAGGTGCTGACCATAGTGCTATCTCACCTGCCTGCTTATGATCCAGATTCCTTGTTTCCCTGCATGTTCATGTATCTGTCTAAATAGCTCATCAGGATATTGAAATAGGCCCTTTGGACCAACATGCCCCATCTAAACTAGTCCCACCTGCCTACATTTGACGCATATCCCTCTAAACCTACCCTATCCATGTCACTAAAGGCAAGCAACTTTAGAGATGGACTATCCCTCTGTCTCAATACAACAGTGAATTGTTCAATTTACAATATTCAATTACATTCATAATTCCTCAGGGAATGAGACAGTCAGTCCATGCCTACATGCAGTTAAAGCAAGACAGTGGCACGGCTGGTAGAGGTGTTATCTCACAGCGCCAGAGACCCCGGGTTCCATTCTGACCTCGGGTGTTGTCTAAGTGGAGTTTGCACGTTCTCCCTGTTGGGTTCATGTGCGTTCCTTTCGGGTGCTACAGTTTCCTCAATGAACATTTGAAATCAAATTTATGAATTGCTGTAGCTATGCAAAAGGACTTGGTTTTTTATTGTTCATGAATGTAACAACTTTTCTTTACAAAACGACCTGTTATAAGTGCTGGATGTTGAAGAGGAAGCAGAATACCGTTGCCTAGATATCTCTAGTGAGTGGAATTGAAGGTGTTATACATTACAATAAATACAGCACATTTTACAGCACAGATCAGTCTGAAGAAGGGTCTCGACCCGAAACATCACCCATTCCTTTTCTCCAGTCTGAGTTACTCCAGCATTTTGTGTCTACCTTCGATTTAAACCAGCATCTGTAGTTCTTTCCAGCACATTTTACTCTGCCTCTGAAATACAATTCTATTGACTAGTGAAATGAATTTCTCAGTGCAATTATTGGCACACAACTGCACTACAACTGACCAGAAATAAATTTCAAAGTATTGATACCATGCCAATTGTGAAGATAGAGCAACCAAGGGATCCATTATCAAACGTTCAGGTGACTGCATTAAAACATTATTTCTTCTGAGAAGTTAGTTCAAATCTGACATAAACTGATGGAATGAAAAGCCCTTTTTGATTGTCATAAGAATAATGTGAAATAAGTAAAGTACATATGGTGTCGCAGTGGTAGAGTTGCTGCCTTACGGCGCCAGATACCTGGGTTTGATCCTGACTATGGGTGCTGTCTGTACGCTCTCCTTGTGACTGCATGGGTTTTCTCCAGGTGCTCCGGTTTCCTCCCACACGCCAAAGAGGGTTAATTGGCTTTTGTTAAATTGTCCCTAGTGCGTTTGATAGTGCGATCACTGGTCGGCGCTGACTCAGTGGACCAAGACCAATCTGCTATCCACTTCCTTATAGTTGCAGGAGACTGGGAATTCAATTGATCTGTCAGGAAACAAGTTGATGATAAATAATGTCTGAGAACCATGTCAAAAAATGAATTACGTGTGTTGCAGTCATTGGATGGCCAGAATTAGTTGTTGCCCTATGGGTGCTATATTCCCAGTAGAACTATTACATTTAATACCTGTGGCAATTACACTTTTTATAGCTCACCGCTCCTTTTGGTTTCTTCCTGCAATTTAAGCACATTTTCCGTTTTGTAATCTGTCATTTCTCATATGATTTCCTAATTACAATTTCATGCATTAATAATAGTTCCTTTTGGTCTCTGCTATTTTTTAAATCCTGTGCCTGTAACTTTTTTTCTTTTTTTCCTTGAGTATAATTGAATTATTTGCTCAGGAAAAATAGGTTAAAAACATGCACGAGCAAGGAAAATAATATGAACCACAATTAAGGGGGTCTCGTTGGCGTGGCGGTAGAGTTGTTGCATTACAGCGCCAGAGTTTGATCCTGACCTTGGGCCCTGTCCGTACAGTGTACGTTCTCCCTCGTGGGTTTTCTCTGGATGCTACGGTTTTCTCCCACATTCCAAAGACGTACAGGTTTGTAGGTTAATGGGCTTCTGTAAGTTGTCCCTAGTGTTTAGGATGGAACTAGTGTACAGGTGTGGTCGGCGTGGACTCGGCAGGCTGAATGGCCTGTTTCCACGCTGTATCTCTAAATTAAACTAAGAATCAAACAGAAAATGGTAAGACAAGTCAGACCCCCAAAACATCTTGACACTTGTGAACATAACATGCTTCAAATTTATTAGGATAATAATAGAAAAGAAAATACCTAATCCAGAAACATTGTAAAAGTCAGATAGAGAGAAAATAGGTGCGAGCTAAGGAGAATTACCGGTAACTGAAAAGAGCTATGGGGACAGAATTAAGCAGTGGAAATCTGTATTAGAAATACAGAGACCACACAGAAACTCGTGTTGGCAACAATAACAGCTTATGTGATTTCAAATAACCAGGTGGTACAAAAAGACAAAGTGCTGGAGTAACTCAGCGGGTCATGCAACATCCCTGGAGAGCATGGATGGATGACGTTTCGCGTTGAGTCCCTATGTGAATACTTGGCCAATGAATAAGTTTATTGGCCAAGTATTCACATACAAGGAATTTGCCTTGGTGCTCTGCCCGCAAGTGACAACGACATACAGTGACAGTTAGGAATGACACATAAAACATTAAACATTAATAATAAAACATTATTGATTAAACATGTGAATTAAATAAAATACCAGAGAAAAGGCTACAGATTTTTGGTTATTGAGTAGAGCTACTACTCGTGGAAAAAAGCTGTTTTTATGTCTAGCTGTGGCCGCTTTGACATTCCGGAGTCGCTACATGAGAATAGTATTTTAATGTTCCTCAAAAGGGAAGAGATTCCTACATGAGTTTTATGATATTTACCTCAGCCACACCATACTTCGAAATACAGAATTTCTCGAGAGTGGATTTCTTCTAGGCCATGCACTTTGAGATTTCCTTATTTGAAAACAAAATCATATATTAATGGAATCTCACAGTGGTGCAATTATTCAGGTTGCCACCTGTTTTTCTGCATGATTGTGCTGTGCAGGTGCAAATGGTGATGAGGTAGAGAAATAATTGCTGAATTATCCAATTACTGTGATTACTCAAATATACACAACATTTTTCAAAATAACTATTACAATGATTTAATCAATACACCTGTCATATAAAGCACCAGAGTACCTTTCGCAGCATATTTATCTGCTTGTGTTAATTAAAGCTGAAACAATTTAACATTTTTTAAAAAAGCAGTATACTTAAAATGAAAAATATTAAGTCGAAGATACAACTCGAGTCTTAGTACAGCATCTGCAACATTAAGTTAGTAAGAAAGTTTATTGGCCAAGTATTCACATACAAGGAATTTGCCTTGGTGCTCCGCCCACAAGTAACAACATGATATACAGTGACAGTTACGAATGACTCAGAAAACACTAAGCATCATTAAAGTTTTATTATTATTAATAAAACACCATTGATCAAGCATGTGAACCAACAAAATACCAGATCAAAGGGATTTTTTATCCTATTTAAAGAACTAGATACACAAAATGCTGCAGTAACTCAGTACATCAGGCAGCATCTTTGGAGAAAATGGATAGGAGATGTTTTGGGTCGGGGCCCTTCAGACTGATTGGGGAGCAAATGGAAGCTAAAAAAGACTGAAACAATTCAGGTTACTCTTGCATTTTGTGCCTATCTTTCTTCTAAACCAGCATATGCAGTTCCATTACATTATATATAATAAGATCTTTACTTATAAAAATAAATAATACTTAGAAGTTTGGCTAGCATGATCTTTACCATATATAATTTCCATATGATATAGAAGGTCATTTGGCCCAGTCAGTTTATGCTTGCTCTCAGAGCATTATCTTCATTCCCATTTTCCCATCATAGAAACAAGGTGCAGGAGTAGGTCATTCGGCCCTTTGAGCCTGCACGGCCGTTCAATATGATCATAGCTGATCATCCAACTCAGTATCCTGTACCTGCCTTCTCTCCATACCCCCTGATCCCTTTAGCCACAAGGGCCACATCTAACTCCCTCTTAAATATAGCAATGAACTGGCCTCAGCTACCTTCTGTGGCAGAGAGTTCCAGAGATTTACCACTCTTTGTGTGAAAAATGTTTTTCTCATCCCGGTCCTAAAGGATTTCCCCTTTATCCTTAAGCTGTGACCCCTTGTCCTGGACTTCCCCAACATCGGGAACAATCTTCCTGCATCTAGCCTGTCCAACCCCTTAAGAATTTTGTAAGTTTCTATAAGATAGTGTCTATCATAGTGTCATACAGCATGGAAACATGTCGGTGGGGGAGGAGGGAGAGAAGGGGTAGTGCACATTAAAAAAAGAGAATGATATGGACAGACCAGTGATATTGAATGACACATTGCCAATACTGCATTACCTGACATTTCCAGCACTACTGACTCCCACAGCTATCTAGACTACACTTCTTCCCACCCTGCCTCCCAATTCCTCCTCCTACGCCGCATCTGCGCCCAAGGTGAGGTGTGCTCATTCTTTAAGGAACAAGGATTTCCCTCTTCCATCATAGATGAGACCCTCACTAGGGTCTCCGTGATATCTCGCAGCTCCGCTTTTGCTCCCCCTCTCCGCAGTTGCAACGGGGACAGAGTCCTCACCTGGTCCTCACCTTTCACCCCATCAACCTTTGTGTACAGCACATAATACTCTGACATTTTCCGCGGCCTCCAACGGGATCCTACCACTAGCCACATCTTCCCATCTCCACCCCTTTCCGCAGAGACTGTTCCATCCGCAACTCCCTGGTTAATTCATCCCTTCTCACCCAAACTAACCCCTCCCCAGGTACTTTCCCCATGCAACCGCAGGAGATGCAACACCTGACCCTATACCTCCTCCTTCGACTCTGTACAAGGACCCGACAGTCTTTTCAGGTGAGGTAGAGGTTCACTTGCACCTCCTCCAACCTCATCAACTGTATCCGCTGTTCCAGGTGTGGACGCCAATATATCAGTGAGACCAAGTGCAGGATTGGCGATCGTTTCTCTGAACACCCACACACATTCCACCTAAACCTACCTGATCTTCCAGATGCTAAACACTTTAACTCCCATTCCCATACCGACCTTTCTGTCCTGGACCTCCTCCATTGTCAGAGTGAGGTCCAGCGCAAATTGGAGGAACAGCACCTCATATTTCGCTTAGGCAACTTACACCCCAGCGGTATGAACATTGACCTCTAACTACAAGTAACGCTTGCTTTCCCTCTCTCTCTCCATCCCTCCCCCTTCCAGTTCGTCGATCAGGCTGATTGGCCCCTAATTAAATTTTACATTGTGTGCCTCGTTGTCACCTTCCCCTAGCTAACAGCGATCTATTCTACATTTTCCTTAATGTCTTGTTTTCATGCACTTATCTCTGTGTCTCCCTCTCCCCAGACTCTGTCTGAAGAAGGGTCTCGATCCGAAACGTCACCCATTATTTCTATCCAGAGATGTTGCTGAGTTAGTCCACCATTTTGTGTTTATCTTCGATGTAAACCAGCATCTGCGGTTCCTTCCTACATATTTCAAGCACTTTCTGCTTTTATTACCCAAGGTTTTTGCTGCAGGCTTACTCGATTTATGTACTGCCTTTTATTAAGCAGCAGTTCAGATAGTTCCAGACAAAGCACATGTTAATATGTGTACTTACTGGGATGAAAAGCAGATGAACAAAAATGTTTCTGTGTGAAGCTGGAATGCAAGCAACGACATTCCATAAATAGATTCCTAATTAGAATCACATCTCCTCGTCCCAAGACCACTGTAACAAATTGAATATCCAGAGCATTTGCATTTTAGATATAAATTAAATTAAGATTCTTTCCATCGCACATGATCAAGAGTTCAAAACCTGAGCACCATGTTATACTGAATTACATTACCCATTCACAAAACTCCATTGAATATTTTCAAATCATATTAGAGATAAAATCTCTTTCTCCATGAAAATGAGACCATCTTCTAGAATTATTCAATGAACTTCCATTAGAATCAACATTTTCTAATGTTTAGTTTAATTTAGGAACAGTACTATGGCTAGTAATTTTAACTTTGCTAACACACAAACCCCTTGTTCTGTTATATATTCAGTTATACTGACTACATTTATGACGTTAAATATGCATTTTAATATTGTATTTCCAATGAAAGCAATTTCCAATTTCAGGTGCCTCAGGCAAAAGATATCGTAGCATAAGGAGCAGAACGCCAAGGTTTTGCAACAGCTTCTTCCCAAGAGCCATCAGACTCTTGAATGCCATGTAAATGGGCCGCCACCATTATCTATTTTATCTTTTTATCCATTTTATCCTTCTGTTTATTTTTTTGTTGCAACGGAATTTTGTTTAGAATTGCATATATCGACGTATTTCTAAATGACAATAAAGTTTTGATTGATTGAGATGAAAACTGTAGATTGCATGTCTAATTTACCAGGTTTTCTCCAGAATGTTGAAGGTTGAGTGGAGACCTGATAGAATTATATACATTTATGAGAGGTATAGATGGAATAGGCAGCCAGAACCTTTTTCAAATACTTGAAGGCATAGCTTTAAGGTCAGAGGGGTCAAAGTTTAAATGGAGATGTGTGGGAGCAAATTTCTTGCCAGAGATTCAGATTCAGATTCAGATTCAATTTTAATTGTCATTGTCAGTGTACAGTACAGAGACAACAAAATGCAGTTAGCATCTCCCTGGAAGAGCGACATAGCAAATGATTTGAATAAATAATAATAAGTGTCCGGGGGGGGGGGGGGGGGGGGGGGGTGATTGGCAGTCACTGAGGTACGTTGTTGAGTAGAGTGACAGCCACCGGGAAGAAGCTGTTCCTGGACCTGCTGGTTCGGCAACGGAGAGACCTGTAGCGCCTCCCGGATGGTAGGAGGGGAAACAGTCCATGGTTGGGGTGAGAGCAGTCCTTGGCGATGCTGAGCGCCCTCCGCAGACAACGCTTGCTTTGGACAGACTCAATGGAGGGGAGCGAGGAACCGGTGATGTGTTGGGCAATTTTCACCACCCTCTGCAATGCCTTCCGGTCGGAGACAGAGCAGTTGCCATACCATAATGTGATGCAGTTGGTTAGGATGCTCTCGATGGTGCAGCGGTAGAAGTTCACCAGGATCTGAGGAGACAGATGGACCTTCTTCAGTCTCCTCAGGAAGAAGAGACGCTGGTGAGCCTTCTTGATCAGAGTTGAGGTATTGTGGGTCCAAGAGAGGTCATCGGAGATGTTGACTCCCAGGAACCTGAAGCTAGAAACACGTTCCACCTCCGTCCCGTTAATGTGGATGGGGGTGTGCGTGCCGCCCCTGGACTTCCTGAAGTCTACAATGAGCTCCTTGGTCTTCTTGGAGTGGTGGGACCCTGGAACACGCTGTCACAGTGCAAAAACCTACTGGATATTTTTTTGAAAACAGTCTTCCTGTGAGTCCCCCCAAAAGGGGAGAGATCCCCACTTATGACATTTACCTCAGCCACACCGCACTTCGAAACACAAAATTTCATGAGAGTGGAGTTCTTCTAGGCCGCGCACTTTGAGATTACCTTATTTGAAAAAGAAAATAATTTATTTATGAAATCACACTGTGGTGCGATTATTCAAGTTGCCATCTGTTTTTTCACCCCGATGGTGGTGGAGGGAAGTATGATAATGACGCTTGAGAGGTTTTTAGATGGCATGTGTACTGTATATGCAGGAAACGGAGAGATATGGATCATGTGTAGGCAGATGAGTTTGTTTATCTTGATATCACGCGCTGCCCAGAGACCCTGTTACTCTCCTGTACATTTCTATGTTCTCTGTAAACCAGAACAAATTAGTGGCATCAGAAGGATGTGGGATGCTGGGAGAAGGATTGGATATATTGTCGCCTTTCATGGTTGTGCTCTTTCTCATGTGCGTTCAAAACGATTATAAATATCCTTTCCTTACCAGGGCTAAGGGGATTTTGTTGGATATCCGTACGTGCCTCTAGTAATTCTGTCTTGCAAGATGCTAGTGAGATTTCAGTCATGTGTTTGTGCAATGTTTCATGCCGGAGTTGTGGAAACAAGTGGTGTATGAGGTGATTATAGGTGTATGATGGGGAAGACCCAGTGGAACAGCCACTGAGGTTACCAGGGTTGGGAAGACTAGCACTAGGACCCAGTGCAGTCAAACCCAGAGGAGTGGGAGTTAGCAGCGTGGAGGCTTCAGGCCCGGTGCTGAGTCCAGGCTGCAGGTAAGGCAACGGCTGCGGGCTGCTGGAGGGCGGTGGTCTTCAGCTGTGGTGTGAGCATGACACAAACACTGAAGCAATTGAAAATTCGATACGGGGTGTATTTTTGATAGATGTCATGTTAACAATTAGTGATGGGATGTGGTCTACTAAGTGAGGAATGAGGCTCGAGATGGATTTCAAGAGATCTGGCATCCGGATATTCATTCATTGGCCTTGAAGATACCTTTAGTGCCATTGGACTTTCTGTCAGTTTGAGTGCTGGGGTTGATGGCCAAAACGCTCTCCACTGATTCCTTATGATCTATGCATTTGAAGTGCAACACCGTTCCCAGTGAGGTAGAACACTTCTCCTCCTCTCCATGTTCTCTAATAAGGCAGTGTAGTGTCAGAAAAGCGGAGAGCATGCTCTCTCCCCAACGATCCCATTATCAAATATCTTCCAGCCTAGCTTCAGAAGCCAGATGCCTGCAAACATGCTTTTAAGAGGCACAAGCTCTTAAAAGTTGGGTAGTGACTTAAAGTATTAGTCCGCTGCTCAGGAGATGACAATGGGTATGGAGGAGTTAGTCAAGGTTGCACAGTGAATCAATGTAATGTGCAGCCAACATGGGTTTAGTGTGGTGTCCCATCGATATCTGGCTGAATTCATTAGGTCAATGGTGGATTCATTAACTGTGATATAATTTCTTTCCTGATATCGGGAAGAAGGTATAGAAGCCTGAAATATATAATGTCCAGATTCAGGATCAGCTTATTCCCTACAACTATCAGGCTATTAAACACTACAACCTCCAAATACACTCCGAACTACATAGACATGGGAGCATTGTTTTTGTCTTTGCACTCTATCGTTTATTATATACTGAACATTTTTTTGTTGTTGTTACTCTGTTTTGTTATTGTTCTTACACTGCAAGTAAGAATTTCACTGTTCCATTTTGGGACATGTGACAATAAAACACTCTTGACTCTTGAAGAATCATATTCCTGTATTTGAGGAAGATTCATTTTAGCTTTTATCGCAAGTGAAGACGTGGGTGGTTTTATTGGCGACAAAGGGAACTGCAGATGCTGGACTCTTGGACAAAACACAAAGTGCTGGATGGACACAGCAGGTCAGGCAGCATCTGTGGAAGGAATGGACATGCGACATTTCGGGTCAGGTGGTTTTAGTTCTCCACGACTCTGATTTTAGGTATTCTTCTGCGTTTGCTTTTCCCCAAAAAGTTCTGAGAATATACATTCTTTCCCCAGTTGCCAAATTATGCTAATTTCAAAGAAAGTGGTAATATTTTTAAAAGCGCTGCTAAATCAATAATCTACCATGAATTTTAAGAAGGGAAAGCTGAATGTTGTTTACCTGAGATTTGAAGTACACTTTCCCTTGATTTGCACATAATTTGAGATCCCAAGACCACTAAATGCTCTCGCGGTTGTAACAGTCACAATTCTCAGAGGGGGGCTCATTGGAGATGATTATATCAGTTCACCAACCAAATACCAGGTGATTTCAAAAGTGCTCTATAAATGGGGGAAGGCGTTGTTAGAAGCTTCATTGGTCGTCAAAATGAGGTTCTGTTACCGATTATGTTTTCTGTGGTTTTCCTTTGAGTTTTCAGGGTTTGAGATGGCCTTGCCGGGCTGTAACCTTCAGGAATATACAGCGAATGGAGTCTTGCAACACGGCAATATAATTATTGGAGGCGTCTTCCCACTTCACGGCACTGCGGCTATATCCAATTTGTCTTTCACGTCCAAGCCAAATCACCGAATGTGCAATGAAAGGTGGGTACACATTCAAACAACACTTTGAACACGCTGTGTGACATGCTTAAGACACTTTGTGGGTCGTTGTAGTCAAGAGTGTTTTAATGTCATATGTACCGAAATGAAACAATGAAATTCTTATTTACACAACAGATATGTAAACATAGTATTCAGTATACACCATTATACATGGAAAAAGAAGTTCAATATATATATATATAATATACATTATAGTGCAAAGACAAACGCATAGCCCCAAGTCTCTAGTGCAATCAAGGCAGTTTGTAGTTGTATGAATGAATACTTTTTTGTCAAATGTGACAAGTCACAGTGAAATTCTTCACGGTTTAGTTGGAGTTCGACACAAAATGCTGGAGTAACTCAGCGGGACAGACAGCATCCCTGGATAGAAGGAATGAGTGACATTTCGGGTCGACTACCTTCTTCAGACTTCGTAGTGTTCAATAGTAGTAGTAATTATTTATTGTTACGTATACCAGATACAGTGAAATGCTTTATTTTGCATACCCTTCACAAAAATCCATACCATACTTAAGCACAATTATACATGAGTAGAAGTGAGAAAATGTTTTCTGATGCAGTGCACAAACACTGTGCCATCTTGTAACTTTCAAGTATCAAGACTTTAAAAACATCAAGACTTATCTTGGCCTTGAAGGTCCATTGCTCTGCTGGCAGCACAGGGTTGGTGGTGTGGGGGTCAGACTGGCCTGGCGATGCTTTGAGGATTCAGATCAATGAATGGAGAAAGAGGATTTCAGGGTTACAAACAACTATCTTTTTATAGTAAAATGCAGGAAAATGCATTGAGAAAACAACACACCTCACACCCCTCTGCTGGTCGAGTTTTTACTGATACTAAAAATATTAGCAGCAAAACAAATTTTAACATGAAGAGAAATATCGAGAAGGAGGAGGGAGTAAAAGGGAAGGTCTGTGACAGGATAGAAGGTGTAAAAAGATAAACTATGAAAGGGATGATAATAGAAACATAGATAAACATAGAAAGTATGTGCAGGAGTAGGACATTCAGCCCTTCGAGCCAGCACCCCCATTCAATATGATCTTGGCTGATCTTCCAGAATCACTGAAGAAGGGTCTCAACCCAAAACGTCACCCATTCCTTCTCTCCAGAGTTGTTGCCTGTTCCGTTGAATTACTCCAGCAATTTGTGTCTATCTTCAATTTAAACCAACAACTGCAGTTCTTTCCTGCACATCCAGAATCAATGCAAGGTAAAGGAGTGGTAATGGGACAAGTAAAGAAACAAGACATGGGTTAAGATAATGTATGGTACACAAAAATGCTGGAGAAACTCAGCGGGTGCAGCAGCATCTATGGTGCGAAGGAAATAGGCAACGTTTCGGCCCGAAACGTTGCCTATTTCCTTCGCTCCATAGATGCTGCTGCACCCGCTGAGTTTCTCCAGCATTTTTGTGTTCCATCGATTTTCTAGCATCTGCAGTTCCTTCTTAAACAAGATAATGCATGAATGGGAATAGCATAGTTATTATCAGAAAGGCTGCACGTTGAGGCAATGCGACCCGACAACAAAGCAGGGAAGTTTGGTAAATGTGACAATCAACCTTGCTTGCTGAGACCGAGTTGAACTTTTCATTATTCTGGTGAGATTACCCTGCTTTTTATTGAAGAATTTACCACAGTTTCTTTCATAATTCTGCTTCCTTTGCTCTTCAAATATATTCTGGGTAAGTTGCCTTTCCTTGCAGGGCACACCTCTGTGTGAGCCTGGACCCTGCCTCTAACTCATTGCCTACGCAATAGAGATTCTGTATTTATAAATGTTTTCTACTTGTATATTCCCGTGATATGTTCTCTCCGCTCCGGGCTCATCCCCATGTAACACACAGCCAGCCATTTCAGTGTTTCCTTTTTAACACTCTCTACCCTTTCAAGTGTCACAGCTGGTAGGGCTGCTGTCTCACAGTGCCAGAGACCTGGGTTCAATCCTGACCTTGGATGCTGTCTATATAGAGTTTGCACATTATCCCTGTGACCATGTGGGTTTCCTCCGGGTGCTCCAGTTTGAGAAATTGAAATAACACAGAACTAGTGTGAAAGGGCGATCGATGGTCAGCACGGACTCGGTGGGCCGAAGGGCCTGTTTCCAAGTTGTATCTCTAAAATAAACTAAAAATAAACTTTCTCCTCCTTTACCAAAACTTTGGAAATGTCCTCTTCCTTAGTGCAATATAAATGACTCATTAGATAAGTGAGAAAAGGCTTATGCTTCCACCACTTGATTTCCATCTTTGTCTCCATTTGGTCCTAATGTCCCTTTTATACTCATAGGCAACCTATGAGAATGCCTTTCTATTTGTCACCCTCATCTCCTGTCATACTGACTTTCTACTCTCTTATTTACTTTTTTCTGATCTTTTATGGTTAGAGATATTTCCCCTTGTATGAACAATTTGCCAAATGCCCCTCTCTAAGTTTCATCTGCATCCAGAGAGGTCAGGATTTGCTGCCCCTTCTTCTACCCCTTCTGTGACAGGGCCCTATCTGAACCATCCCCGTCTCAAAAGGTTGTCCCCCTGTTCCATTACAGTCCTGCCTGCCAGGGTTGGACCTCTTTTCAACTCACTGAAAATAGCTTAAGTGATAGAGTCATGCAATATGGAAACAAACCCTTCAGCCCAACTTGTCCATGCCGACCAAGGTACCTCAGTATGCATGACAATACACTACACTAAAACTAAAGATTCCCCATCATCGCAAGTCCCACCTGCCCGTATTTGAACCATTCCTATCCATGTATCTGTCCAAACGCCTTTTAATTATTTTAAGTATTTTCATTCAAGAGTCTGAATTTAAATATTAACTTTTGGTTGTAATCATCATGAATTTCTTTTTTCAAGGTTCAACATTAGGAATTACCGATGGATGCAAGGAATGATCTACGCAATTAAGGAAATAAATGACAATTCAACACTGTTACCAGATGTAACTTTGGGTTATGCCATCTATGATACTTGCTACAATAGCCCAACAGCAATAGAAGATGTGTTTGCACTGGTATCTGGGCATCGTAAGTTCACGCCAAACTACCAGTGCCAGTTAAATTCTACCTTAGCTGCTGTGGTGGGTGCATCAACCTCAGCGATCTCAATTGCCATGGCAACAGTACTTGGGATTTATCGGTACCCCCAGGTGAGAGATCTGTAAAAGATCATAAAGTTTTAAAAATAAAAGTTAACCTTAATTAAATTAGGTTGAGTCTGACAGATGGTCCTGGCCCAAAACGTTGCCTATTCCTTCCCTCCGCTGAGTTCCTCCAGCACTTTGTGGTTCCTCAAGATTCCAGCATCTGCACTTCCTTGACTCTAGTTTAGTTTAGTTTAGCGATACAGTGCGGAAACAGGCCCTTCAGCCCACCGAGTCCGTCCCGACCAGCGATCCCCGCACATTAACACTACCCTACACACACTACGGACAATTTCACATTTTTATACCAAGCCAATTAACCTACAAACCTGTATGTCTTTGGAGTGTGGGAGGAAACCGAAGATCTTGGAGAAAACCCACGCAGGTCACGGGGAGACGTACAAACTCCGCACAGACAAGCACCCGTAGTCAGGATCGAACCCGGGTTTCTGGTGCTGTAAAGCAGCAGCTCTACCGGCTGCGCCACCGTGCCGCCCATTCCTTGAACGGTTTAAGCAGCCTAAGCAGGAGGATAATCTGCCATGGAATTATATAATCCGGAAGTGGCGGCGCTGTTAACAGCTGCGGCTCGCCTGCAGTCCGTCTGTCTTTACTTTTTTCTGTTGTTTTTTTTGTCTTGTTTTGGTTAAGTTTTAGTTTGTTGGGTTGTGTTAGAAGGGGGGGTGGGGGGGGAAACATGTTCTCTGTCTCTTCCTTCGGGGGAATGCGACTTTTTTGTATCGTATCCCCCTTCTCTGCCTCCGTCTGCGCTGAGGCCTAATGGCGGAGCTGGCGGCCTCCAGCCTGTGACTGACCCCGAGGCTCCGGAGGCAGAGCCAGCCAGGACTCACCAACGAGAGGCTGGCCGTCTTCGGGGCTGAGGCAGCGGTGGCCCGACTTGCTGGTGCGGCGTTCTGGCTTTCGGCGGCGGCCTGGAGCTGATGCAGCGGGGCTCGGACTGGAGACTGCGGGACCCGGAGCTGGGGCAGCGGCCCGGAGCGGAGACTGCAGGACCCGGGGCTGGGGCAGCGGCCTGGATCGGAGACTGCGGGACCCGGAGCTGGGGCAGCGGCCCAGAGCGGAGACTGCGGGACCCGGAGCTGGGGCGGCGGCCTGGAGCTGGGGCGGCTGCCCGGAGCTGATGCTGTGGCGGGCCGTCTCGAAGCGGAGACGGCGTTCCGGCTTTTGGCGGCGGCGACATCACCACGGAGGTCTGCTGGACTGGAGAGCGGCATCTTCGGCCTGGATCGATTGCCTCAGCGCAGAGGGCGAACAAGGATGGAAGAGACGGAGACTAAGACTTTGCCTCCATCACAGTGAGGATGTGCTTGGTGAACTCACTGTGGTGGATGTTTAATTTGTGTTTATTGTATGTTTTGTTTTTATTGGTTCTGTGTATGACTGCAGGCAACATAATTTTGTTTAGACCGAAAGGTCTAAATGACAATAAAGGAATCTAATCTAATCTAATCTAATCTAATATGCACACCAGCATCTTATTGTCTTACAGAATAAGATTGCTCACCAAAATAAGATATGTACACCAGCACCTTTTTGTCTTATTTGACTAATCTCACAGGTTTGAGATTACATCCATCTTAGTCAGGGAGCTGATGGGTGGCATAAAGTCTGGCCTCGGAATTGGAAAAAAAACAATCGACTGAAATATAAAGTTTTGAAAAAAGAAACAAGAAACTGTAGATGCTGATTCACAAAAGAACTGCTTAAAACACTTTAAAGCAAATCAATTACTTTGGAAGTGTTGGTGCTGTAATAATGCAGTGAATTAGCACACAGCAATAAACATACACAGCAAGGTGACAGTGATAATCTGTTTTAGTAATGGTATGTAGCAAAGATCCTATAGACCACTCCTGCTAAATGCAATGGGCTGACGTGTAGTACGCAACGGAACGGAACGTGGGCCTTTTTTTCATCCATTGCCGTAACCAGACCCGACCTGACTCGCAATGTAATCAACGTTGCGGGGGAACAGTTTGTGTTAGTAAATTAAAATTCTGAAAATGAGGAGAAAATATTTACCAAATATTTTTACGAGGATGTTTCCGTAACCGGCTTCCGTCTCCGCACTATTATCCTATGGGATCTTTGGTGCGGAGACGGAAGCCGGTTACGGAAATGGGGCCTTAAATTACCCATGAATCTGCCCTTGACCGTACTACGTCTTTTTCGTCGGGTGGACTAGCTTGCTCGCTATAGGATCTTTGGTATGTAGTCTCTAGTCCTTGACATTTCCACCTCGGCAAAAGGATCAGCCGAGATCTTTAAGAAGGAACTGCAGATGCTGGAAAAATCGAAGGTCGACAAAAAAGCTGGAGAAACTCAGCATCTATGGAGCGAAAGAATAGGTGACGTTTCGGGTCGAGACCCTTCTTCAGACTGATGTGGGGGTTGGGGGGGGGGAGCGGGAAGAAGAAAGGAAGAGGCAGAGGCAGTGGGCTGAGGGATAGCTGGGAAGGGGAGGGGAAAGAGTGAGAAAGCAAGGACTACCTGAAATTGGAGAAGTCAATGTTCATACCGCTGTGGTGTAAACTGCCCAAGCGAAATATGAGGTGCTGCTCCTCCAACTCACTCTGGCCATGGAGGAGGCCCAGGACAAAAAGGTCGGATTCGGAATGGGAGGGGGAGTTGAAGTGCTGAGCCACCGGGAGATCAGGTTGGTTTTTGCGAACCGAGCGGAGGTGTTGGGCGAAGCGATCGCCAAGCCTATGCTTGGTCTCACCGATGTAGAGCAGCTGACACCTAGAGCAGCGGATGCAGTAGATGAGGTTGGATGAGGTGCAGGTGAACCTCTGCCGCACCTGGAAAGACTGTTTAGGCCCTTGGATGGAGTCAAGGGGGGAGGTAAAATGACAAGTGTAGCATTTGTGCTCTACTGTTTGGAGCAGGACTTAAACCCGGAATATCTGTCAGAGAGACATGATTTCACAGGGGTGGCTCAGCAGTAGAGTTACTGCCTTGCAGCGCCAGAGACCCGGGTTTGAATCGACCATAAGCATTATCTGTACAGAATTTGTACGTTCTCCCTGTGACCATGTCAGTTTTCTTCTGGTGCTCCGGTTTCCTCCCAAACTCCAAAGACGTACAGGATTGTAGGGTTAATTTGCTTTGGTAAAATTGTAAATGGTCCCAAGTGTGTCGGATAGTGCGATTGTGCAGGGATCGCTGGTCGACGCGGACTCGGTGGGCCGAAGAGACAATTTACATTTACACCAAGCCAATTAGCTTACAAATCTGTACGCCTTTGGAGTGTGTGAGGAAACCGAAGATCTCTGAGAAAACCCATGCGGTCGCAGGGAGAACGGACAAACTCAGTACAGCCAAGCACCAAACAGGATCAAACACGGGTCTCTGGCGCTGTAAGGCGGTAGCTCTGCCGCTGCACCGCCATGCTGACCTTGAATATATACTGAATGGATTTAGATTTAGATGAAGAGAGGCCCTAGGCTGTTCCACTTGTGAGGCCCCTCACAATCCCCACGACTAGAGGAAGATGTCCACCAGATTGACACCAATTTGCAGCCAAACGTGGCCAATGAGATAAGGGGTTGGAAAGCCGCACTACTTATTTGTTTATTTATTTATTTATTGCCAGTGCTAGTGTCGAGTTATCGGATTAAAACACTATTATTCTGAAATGGAGGGCAAGGAAAATTACTGAAGGGTTGTTTAGAGACTACAGTGCGTTGTGACAGCATATGTAAGAAAGGCCTATGACAGTGTCAAAAATATTATACACCTTGGCCGGAGGCCCCCGAGGCTTCAGCTTATGAAGCCTAGTGGTAAATCCAGCTCTGACTGAATGGAACCATTTAATAAATGATGCCAGTTAATGTTACATGATCATCCCAGAAGCTAGCCATTCTTTTGAATTGAAAACAAACAGTATGAATATACATGTACAACTATGCTTAATGATCATTCACATTTTGTGTTGTTTCTCTACAGATCAGTTACTTTTCATCCATCCCAAGTCTCAGTGACAAAGAAAGATTCCCGTCCTTTTTCCGCACCATGCCAAGTGATATATTTCAGTCCAAGGTCCTTGTCAAACTGATCAAACACTTTGGTTGGAAGTGGGTGGGAGTATTGGCAGATAACGTGGACTATGGCATTCAAGCAGCCGAGATGTTCAAGATTCAAATGGAGCGTATGGGAGCCTGCATTGCCTTCAATGAGGCGATCCCAATCGACGGCTCCCAAAAAAAGTACCGCGAGATTGTTGAAGTGATAAGAAAGTCAACCGCGAAGATCATTGTTGCTTTTTCTTGCGACACCAACATCGTCCCCTTGCTTGAAGAGATTGTGAGACAAAACATAACAGACAGAACGTGGGTGGCAACCGAGGGCTGGAGCACATCAGGGCCACTCAGTGCTATCAGAAGAGAGCACGCTAAGTACTGGACCGGAACCATCGGGCTAACACTCCCACTATGCAAACTTGAGGGGTTCCAAGAGTTCCTCTATGGAAAAAATCCGGTGACAACCCGTGATGATACTTTCATATCTGAGCTCTGGGAAGACATCTTTGGTTGCAAGTGGGCTTATAAACTTCCATCAAACGTAAGTCAAGCTGATGTGAAGAAATTGTGTACCGGCCTGGAAGACCTGAGGAAAGCGGATCACGCCTATACGGATGTCAGTAACTTCCGCATTGCCTGCAATGTCATCAACGCTGTGTATGCTATTGCTTATGCCCTCCAAGACCTGCAGTCCTGCAGAAATGGGAAAGGGCCCTTTGAAAATGGAACATGCGCAAACATACGTTCTTTTGAACCTTGGCAGGTTAGTTCATGAATTATGGGAGCAGAATTAGGTCCTTCAGCCCATCAAGTCTACTCTGCCTTTCAATCATGGCTGATCTATCTCTCCCTCCGAACCCCATTCTCCTGCCTTCTCCTCATAACCTCTGCCACCCGTACTAATCAAGAATCTCTCTACCTCTGCCTTAAAAATATCTATTGGCTTGGCCTCCACAGCCTTCTGTGGCAATTAATTCCACAGATTCACCACCCTCTGCCTAAAGAAATTCCTCCTCATCTCCTTTATAAAGTTACGTCCTTTTATTTTGAGGCTGTGGCCTTTAGTCCTGGACTCTCCCATTAGTGGAAACATCCTCTCCACAATCACTCTATCCAGGCCTTTCACTATTCAGTAAGTTTCAATAAAGTACCCCCTCATCCTAAACCCTTCAAACGCTCATTATATGTTAACCCAAGCATTCCTTGGGATCATTCTCAAAAACTTCCTCTAGACCCCCTCCAACGGCAGCATACCTTTCCTCAAATATGGTGCCCAAAACTGCTCACAATACTCCAAATGCGGTTTGACCAGCATTACATCCCTATTATTTTTAATTTGGCTCCTTGATCTCATTTAGCTTCAAAGGATGAGATACATCAGTGAAAAAAAAAATATTTTTCATGCTATTCAATCAGATAAGACAATAATATACATTAATAGAATCATGTCAAATTCAAGTACAACCGGTAGAGCAAAGGGGAAGACACAGAGTGCAGAATGTACTGTAGGTATAATGCAGCAGTTCCAGAGGCAAAGTCCAATGTCCACAATGAGGTAGAGGTGAATCGGACAATACCCTAGCTTATAGAAGGACTGTTCAGAAGCCTGATAACAGAGGCGAATAAACTGTTCCTTAGTCTGGTGGTGCGCGCTTTCAAGCTTCTGTATCTTCTGCCCGAAGCATTGAGAATAAGGAAAATAAGTTAATTATGCCTCTTTAAAGGTTTCCACTGGTTTGTATTAAGAGGATGCACCACTAATCTCAGTTCAAGAGGCTTGTTCCTATCGAAGTTGTCACAGATTTATCCGAAATTCTTGAACTTGTTTATTTTTTTTGGATAAAATAGTCTGTGGAACTTGCACACAGATTTTAAATAAACAAACAATAAGTTCATTTTTGTCTTGCAAAATAAATTTATGTTTAATGTCACAAATATGTTGGATACTAATTTCTTCCAAAACCTTAGACAATGCCGACAAAGAATTGGGTTTGAACGCCATCATACCACTTAGACAAATTCATTTCACTTGCACTTTGTGTGCAATGTGACGAATAAAACCGTTTTGTATTGTATTGTAGTTTCAAACCCCTTTTGCATCCCATGAAAATGCTCGCTGGTGTGCCTCTAGTTTGTTAAACATTAATTAAGCTCCAATGATAGATGAATACCCAGCGTTCAAGCAGTTAGCATTCCTGAGAGGATACAGCTGGTTTGATATGTGGCTCTATCAAGCGGGCAAATGGGACTGGCTTAGATGGGACATCTTGGTCCGCATGGGCAAGTTGGGTCGGCGGGCCTGTTTCTCTGCTGTATAACTTTATGGCTCTAAATGTAAAACTGCAGAGAAGGACATTTAACCATATAACCATATAACAACTACAGCACGGAAACAGGCCATCTCGGCCCTACAAGTCCATGCTGAACAATTATTTTCCCTTAGTCCCACCTGCCTGCACTCATACCATACCCCTCCATTCCCTTCTCATCCATATGCCTATCCAATTTATTTTTAAATGATAACCAACGAACCTGCCTCCACCACTTCCACTGGAAGCTCATTCCACACCGCTACCACTCTCTGAGTAAAGAAGTTCCCCCTCATGTTACCCCTAAACTTCTGTCCCTTAATTGTGAAGTCATGTCCTCTTGTTTGAATCTTCCCTATTCTCACAGGGAAAAGGGACATTTGATGCTTCCGACATCAGATATTTTGTTGTCTCCTGCTTTGTGTGCCCTGACTGTATAAAACAGTGATTGAGTGTACATTTCTTTTCTAGCTTCTACATTACATGAAAAATGTTCGCTTTGTCGACCGATCAGGGATGGAGAGATATTTTGATAAGAACGGTGATTTTTTAGCCGTGTATGATATAATAAACTGGCAGGTGTCTTCCAATGGAAAGATTCGTTACGTGACTGTAGGTGAATATGATGCCAGAGAAGAACCGGGGCATGAGCTAACCCTCAGAGAACAGGACCTGGTCTGGACTGGTGGCACGAGGCAGGTGGGTTTACGATCAACATGGAAGGTCAACCTTTCTTTCCAGAAACCAATAGAATCCATTTAAAGTGTAAGAGTTTGTTAAAACAAATAATTGAACCTGTAAAAACTTCATCAGAATTTGAATTACTCTGAAAGGTTTAGAGGGATATGGGCCAAACGTGGGCAGTTGGTTCGAGTGTAGATGAGGCATCTTGGTCAGCATGGTCAATGGGCAACACAGTGGTGCAGTGGTAGTGTTGTTGCCTTACATTGCCAGAGACCTGGGTTCAATCCTGGGTGTAGTCTGTATGGAGTTTTCTCCAGGTGGTCCGATTTCCTATCGCATTCCAAAGAAGTACAGGTTTGTAGTTTATCTGGCCGGTAAAATTGTAAATTGTCCCTAGTGTGATGGATAGTGCTAGTGTACGAGGTGATCGCTGGTCGGCGTGAACTCGGTGTGCCAAAGGGCCTGTTTCATGTCCCTGTATCTCTAAAGTCTTAAGACAAGTCAAGTATGACTCTATATACTGACTGCCACTTAACGCCCCTGGATGAAATAATTATCGTAAATATTCTACACACTGGCATTTATTTCTAATTTACATAGGCAGAATATCTGTTAAAATTGCTCATATTTGATTGTTGGAATAACTTACCTTTACGAATGCTTGTACATGGTTGGCAGAAGAATGGTGCTACAACTAATCTGATCTCACTTGCCCACGCTTGGCCCATATCCCTCTAAACCTTTCCTATCCATGCACCTGCCCTAATGTCTTTAAAATATTGTTCTTGCTCCTGCCTTTACTACTACCTCTCTGACCAGAGGTCAAAACATTTAGAAGATCTTCAGAGAGGGAGAGGAATTTCTAGATAGGGTATCGGAGAGTCATCTGTTGGCTTTCTGAGAGGATGGGCGATGGTTGTGGAGATGAATGGCAAGAGGACAACATCTTAAGTTGAAGAGCAAAAAAAACGCAAAGTGCTGGAGTAACTCAGTCAGTCAGCATCTCAGGAGAACATGGATAGGTGGTGTTTCAGGTCTGAACCCTCCTTCAGACTGAAGAAATGTCCCGACCCAAAACGTCACCTATCCACATTCTGCAGAGGATGATAAGAATTTTAAGTGAGTTGCTGCCGATCCTGTTCAATCCTGACCTTGGGAGCTCCCTTTGTGGAGTTTATTCTTATCCACAAATGCATGGGGTTCCCCTGGGTGATTTGATTTCCTTCCACACCCCAAGGATATTCTGGTTAATTGATGACTAATTTACCCTAGGTGTAGGTGAGTAACTGAGGAATCAGACAGGTGTGGATGAGCAAGTGAGAGAGAGAGCAGGCTCCAGGGGAATAAATGTGGCAATGGGATTAATGGAATGGCTCTGAAAACTGGCATAAACTAGATGGGCTGAATGGTCTACTCTGTCTTCAGACTTAACTTTGGAGATAGCATGTGCCCACCGTTTCCATGCTAACCAGCGATCACCTCATACGCTAGCACTATGCTACACGCTAGGGACAATTTACAGAAGACAATTAACCTACAAACCTGTACGTTTTTAGTGTTTGTGAGGAAACCAGAACACCCGGTGAACACCCACGGAGTCACGGGGAGAACGTACAAACTCAATATAGACAGCACCCGCAGTCGGGATCGAACCCGTGTCTCTGGCAGCAACTCTACCGCTGCGCCACAGTGCCGCCCTTCTACAAAAACAATGATAAAATATGTCGTAAGGAATTGTAAAGTATGAAATGTGAAGGGGGGGGGTGGGGCACGCACTAGGAGAGAATCATGGGATCAATGAAGGTTTGATTTGGAGATGAGAACCACAATGGCATTGGGACAAAAGATAGAGGCAAACTGCTGGAGTAAAAGCCCTGTCCCACTGTACGAATTCATTCAAAGAGTTCTCCCGAGTTTGCCCTGATTCGAACACGGAGATTTACGGTATTGGCCGCTCGTCGGTACTCGGGGATCTCGTGGACATTATTCAACATGTTGAAAAATCGTCATGAGTCTTCCCGAGTACCTGCCATTAGCGTTACGAGCCACTAAGAGAAGTCTCCGAGCTCCGATGTACCCGCTACGTTTTTACCACGTTTTACCATGATTTTTTTTAAAACTCGGGAGAGCTCTTGAATGAACTCGCATCGTGGGACAGGACCATTACTCAGTGCGTCAGTCAGCATCTCTGGTGAAAATGGATAATGTTTCGGGTTGGGGCCCTTCTGCGTTTAATGATATTGGGAAAGTTTGGCTGGATCTTTTGTCCAACATTTTCCATTTAAACTTTATGGCTCTATTTTTCACGACATTGTTCTCTTTGCACTTGCGAAGGTTCCTCGCTCTGTGTGCCGTGAAAACTGTCGCCCGGGAACTCGGAAAAACGTTGAGGAGGGAGAGTCGATCTGCTGTTTTGATTGCATCCCCTGTGCAAACGGCGAGATATCAAATGGCACAGGTACGCATTATAACGAGAACAAATGTTATTAAGGACACTACTCTCACGAACACTTGACTATATCTGAGAATACAAGGAGCAGAACCGGCTTATATAATAAACATTGAAGAAATTCCATGCTTTTTCAATTCAGTGGAAATCCTTCAAAAGGTCAAACTTCGCACGATTTCCGACGATAGGACCCGACCCAAAATGTCACCTATCCTTGTTCTCCAGACATAATCCCTGACCCGCACCCTTACTCCAGCACATTGTGTACTTTTGTGCAAACCAGCATCTGCAGTTCCTTGTTTCTGCATGTTGCCTGACCCGCTGAGTTACACCAGCACATGCTGTCCTTTTGTGCAAACCAGCATTTGCAGCATCAATGCTCCTTGTTTCTACATCTTGCCTGACCGACCCACTGAGTTACTCCAGCACTTTGTGTCTATTTTAGTTAGATTTTTTTCAATTCTTCCAAAGTGATTCTTAATTTTCAAATTATTCACAATATTCCATTTTCTATTTCTGTTTCTCAGAGTGTTTTGAGTGTCCGGAGGATTACTGGTCCAATAAGCAGAAGGATACGTGTGTGCTGAAGGAAGTGGAATTCCTTTCGTTTGATGAACCACTGGGGATTGTTTTAACTTTCTTTTCAATACTCGGGATCGCCATCTCTGCAGCTATTTTGGCGATATTTATAAAGTTCATGAACACACCCATTGTACGAGCTAACAACTATGAGCTTAGTTTTCTCCTCTTATTTTCTCTGACATTGTGCTTCCTGGCCTCGCTCGCCTTCCTTGGGCGACCGACGGTCAAATTTTGTATCCTCCGTCAGATAGGATTTGGTATTGGCTTTTCCCTCTGCCTCTCTTGCATCCTCGTGAAAACCATTGTGGTGGTACTGGCTTTCACAATGACCAAACCCAACCAAAACGCCCTAAAACGCTTTCGGCCTATGTATCACCGTGTGATTGTAGCATCCATTACCTTCATTCAGATATGCATCTGCATTGGATTCCTCTTGTCCTCGCCCATCTCTGTGCAGAAGGACGCAACAGTCGCAGTTGGTAAAATTATTTTAGAATGCAGCCAAGGAGCAGAACAAACGTTATTTGCTATTTTAATTTACATTGGGCTCTTGGCTATTCTCTGCTTCATATTGGCATTTCTAGCTCGGAGGTTGCCGAACAATTTTAACGAAGCCAAATTTATCTCTTTTAGCCTCCTTATCTTCTTTGTGGTCTGGGTTTCCTTCATACCTGCCTACTTCAGCAGCAAAGGGAAATATATTGTTGCAGTGGAAGTGTTTGCTATTTTGGCCTCCACCTTTGGCCTGCTTATTTGCATTTTCTTCCCGAAATGTTATATTATTTTGTTAAAGCCTGAACTGAACACAAAGCGTGAGATGATGGGGCGTGCTCCCGCAGCAGCAGGCAATGTCCATAAACCTTAGTTATTTTAAACCCAACTCATTTCCCTGGGGTTTTAGACACCTTGCGTAACATCTTCTTTCTGCATGTCAATCTTTCTCAGACTTTTACGGTGATTTAGTAAGAATCTGAAGGGGTAACTTTTTCTCATAAATGGTGGTGGGTGTATGGAACGAGCTGCCACGGGAGGTAGTTGAGGCAGGGACTATCCCAACGTTTAAGAAATATTTAGACAGGTACATGGATAGGACAGTTTAGAGGAATATGGGCCAAACGCGGGCAGGTGGGACGAGTGTATGTTGGCCAGTGTGGGCAAGTTGGGCCAAAGGGCCTGTTACAGTGTATGCCCATCAAATGTATCGGGACATCAAATTGCTATGTAAGTCATGTGGTTATTTTTTCAGTGAACGCTGAGCATTGATATCAATTTAAAATAGGAGTCTCACAATTGTGCCGCAATGTTGTATACAACCCCTCAATCAAGGAATAAAATATTGTTGAATTAAACAATGATTTTTCTTTTGTGATGGATTTTAAATAATGTTCAAGAGGCAGTATGAGTTTAGTTTATTGTCACATGGACCGAGATACAGTGAAAAGCGTTTGTTGCATGCTAACAGGTCAGTGGAAAGACAATACATGATTACAATCGAGCCGTTCACAGTGTACAGATACATGATACAGGGAATACGTGAATAATGTTGAGTGCAAGATAAAGCCAGTAATGAGTTGTCATTAGCTAGATAGGTCTCTTAAAGATAGTGGAGTCAGGGGATATGGGGTGAAGGCAGGAATGTGGTACTGATGGGGATGATCAGCCATTATCACATTGAATGGCAGTGCTGGCTCGAAGGGCAGGATGGCCTACTCCTGCACCTATTGTCTATGGTCATATGTCCTGTTCCCTTTTACACCAGAAGAGTCCAGACCCAAAACGTCATGTATTTATGTTCTCCAGAGATAATGGCTGAATGGTGGCCGATTAGGAAAAGGGGAGATGCAACGAGACCTGGGTGTCATGGTACACCAGTCATTGAAAGTAGGAATGCAGGTGCAGCAGGCAGTGAAATACAGAACATTTCATGAAAGGATTCATCAACAAATTTGAGAATTGTTGATTCTTGATCCAGATTTCTAGTTTGACTCATTGATGAGCAAAGGTATGGTCTGAAATGTTATTTAATCATAATGAAATGTAGGTTAAAAATGTTCACATGGACTTCTCATTTGCATGCAACATGAGCAAACACGTAATAAAGACATTGCCAAATTATTCACAGCTTGGATATTGTCTGTTCAGGCAGCCTTTCTCACAACAAATCCATCTGTGTATTGGCATCCTTGTAGATTTTCTTAAGTCACTTTAAGTTTCTTTTGATGACGGAGAAATGCCTTCATGGGGAGTTCTTTGTGTTTTGTGGATGATTTGGTGAACTTCTGCACCAAACCTGCTTTTTGCACAGTCTTCGTATTCAATCCTCACAAACACCCTTTGCAGAGTGCTACTTGTTCCTTACGGAAGTCTCTGCAGGGACAGAACCGCCTATATATCCGCAAATGGTATGTTAGCATTCATAGCAAAAGGATTTGAGTATAAGAGCAGGGAGGTTCTACTGCAGTTGTACAGGGTCTTGGTGAGACCACACCTGGAGTATTGCGTACAGTTTTGGTCTCCTAATCTGAGGAAAGGTTCACCAGACTGATTCCTGGGATGGCAGGACTTTCATATGAAGAAAGACTGGATAGACTCGGCTTGTACACGCTGGAATTCAGAAGATTGAGGGGGGATCTTATAGAAACTTACAAAATTCTTAAGGGGTTGGACAGGCTAGATGCAGGAAGATTATTCCCGATGTTGGAGAAGTCCAGAACTAGGGGTCACAGTTTAAGGATAAGAGGGAAGTCTTTTAGGACCGAGATGAGAAAATCATTTTTTACACAGAGAGTGGTGAATCTGTGGAATTCTGTGCCACAGAAGGTAGTTGAGGCCAGTTCATTGGCTATATTTAAGAGGGAGTTAGATGTGGCCCTTGTGGCTAAAGGGATCAGGGGGTATGGAGAGAAGGCAGGGATGGGATACTGAGTTGGATGATCAGGCATGATCATATCGAATGGCGGTGCAGGCTCGAAGGGCCGAATGGCCTACCCCTGCACCTATTTTCTATGTTTCTATGACCCGCTGAGTTACTCCAGCACTTTGTGTTTTTTCTTGCAAACCAGAATCTGCAATTCCTTGTGTCTCCAGAATTGGAAGTTGATCCATTTTGTAATTTACACTTTACAAATGTAGATATTTGCTTTGTGTAAAGTACAGAATAGTTGTTCTATATTCCGCACTCTGGTATCTTTCGCTTTGCCCTATCTTTTGTGATTGTGTTTACCTATATATAGTATTATCTGATTTAATTGGGTAGCATGCAAACAAAATTTTTTCACTGTGCCTCAGAACACGTGACAATATTAAACCTAAATCTAAAACCTATAACAACATGAGTTTGGATGGCGAACTGGCTTATCAGCCCCATATAGTCTTGCACCCCAGCGGTCCAATGGGTGAAGGAAGGTCCAGGTTGATCAAGCAGGTAATCTGTGCCTTGTCATTATCAACGGTAATACTCACAGTATTGATCTGACTAAAAACCTAATAAGGACTGGAATATCTTTCTCACCTGACATATAACTGAAACATAGCACTCACGTTTAGTTTAGTTTAGAGATGCAGCATAGAAACAGGCCCTTCGGCCCCCCACCGAATCCCCACCGACCACTCATTTGCACTGGTTCTATGTTCCACTTTTTCATCCTCTCCCTACACATTTGGGGCAATTTACAGAGGCCAATTGCTCTACAAAACCACACGTCTTTGGGATGTGGGAGGAAACCGGAGCACCTGGAGGAAACCCACGCCGTCACAGGGAGAACGTGCAAACTACACACAGACAGCACCTGAGGGCAGGATCGAACTGGGGTCTCTGGCGCTGTGATGGCAGCAGCGCTACCAGCTGTGCCAATGTGCTGGCCCAGTTATTGTTTGTTATGGTTTATATCAAATATGGCATCTTCCTTTTACTTCTCAGCAATCTAGCATTTAGAAATAATATTGCGCTGTTTTAGTGAGGAATTAATTATTCTGCACTTTAGAACAACTCGAAATCGTGGATCAGTCAAGCGAATCCTTGTGTCTTGTCTCTAAATCCTAAAAGTGACTGCAGGCAAGCATGCGATTTACATAAAAAATAAATCTGTGTTATCTCTCAAGTATAAGTCATGGGATCAAACTAATGAAATAACCAATGAACAACGCCGCTGTGTTTCCATATACTTGCCGAATATATGAACTATAATAGAATGAGTTTTCAAACAATTAGCAAGGCCATGGGTAAATTAACATAAATCAGAGCACAAAGTAGCTCAGTAGAACTATAATTGACAAAGTTGACTAAGTAGAACTCTAATTTAATTACCCCTCCCTTTTCAGATTGCTTGGCAGCATCTTCAATGACAACGCTGCTTTCATGACAAGCTCTCTCGATGTATAGTTCCCAGGTTCTAATTTCCTCCTGACCCAAGAAAGATTAAAATCTGTGTTTAGAGAATCTTAATCATTGTTACAACTTAGGTTTAGTTTAGAGAAACAGGCCCTTTGGCCCTCAGAGTCCGCACCGACCAGCGATCCCCGCACATTAACACTGCCTTGGCACACAAGCCAATTTACCTACATACCTGGACGTCTTTGGAGTGTGGGAGGAAACCGAAGATCTCAGATAAAACCCACGCAGGTGAAGGGGAGAACGTGCAAACTCCGTACTGACAGCACCCGTAGTCGGGATGGAACCCGGGTCTCCGGTGCTGCAAGCGCTGTAAGGCAGCAACTCTACCGCTGCGCCACCATGCCGCCCTTCATCGAATCATTTCCATTAGAGTGCCAGTATTTTCATTGGGGCGCATCAGTGTCAGCCTTTTGATTCAAGAGTGTTTTGTTGTCATTTGTCCCAGATAGAACAATGAAATCCTTACTTGCAGCGGCACAACAGAATACGTGAACATGTAGGAAAGAACTGCAGATGCTGGTTTAAACCAAAGATAGACACAAAATGCTGGAGTAACTCAGTGGGTCAGACAGCATCTCAAGAGAAAAGGAATACGTGATGTTTCTGGTTGAGACCGCGCCTCGACCCAAAATGTCAGCCATTCCTTTCCTCCACAAATACTGTCTGACCCGCTGAGTTACTCCAGCATTTTGTGTCTATCTTCTCATGGCTGATCATCGGTTCATGAGTTGGATGGGGTGCGGGCCAAAACTCCTCAGCCGGTCCCGCCGGCTGGGCTTTGTGTGCTGTCCAGCACCCGGGCCAACTCATCATTCACCCAGCCATTACCGAGTCGGTCAACGAATTGCCGTCGGGTATTTGTCCCGTATTTTGAACTTTTGCCTTTATTTGGGAGTGAGAAAGTTGGCAGCTCTATCCACAGATGCTGCCTGACCCGTTGCGTTCCTCCAGCACTTGGTGTTCTGATTCTGATCCTGCCATTTAAACAGCACAATGACCCTCTGACAAGCAGAAATATGTGTCTTTAAATACCGAGAGCCAATCCATGAAACTTGGACATTGGGACTGTCCTATGACTGCAGGTTATTAGTTTATTTCAGTTTAGTTTAGAGATACAGCATAGAAACAGCCACATGGGCCCACTGAGCTTGCACCGATCAATGTTCACCAGTACACCAATTCTATCCTACACACTAGGGGACAATTTATACTTGGCAATTAACCTACAAACCTGCTCGTTTTTGGATTGTGGGAGCAAACTGGAGCACCCGGAGAAAACCCATATGGTCACAGGAAGAATGTACAAACTCAGCACAGACAGCACCCGTAGTCAGGATCAAACCCGGGACTCTGGCGCTGTAAGGCAGCAACTCTACTGCTGCGCCACTGTGCCGCCCTTATGTTATGTTTGTGTATTGTAATTTGTGATTTTTTCTGATATATCTTGGCCATTACCTATCCCTGCTCCTTTAGTTCGAAATTGTTTAGCATTGTTAAGAAGGTTTGACCCTTCCTCCAATGGATGTCCATGCACTGTGATCTGCCAAGATGGAGCACATTGAATTCTCCAATTTTAGGTAACCTCTAACACCCCCTACCCTTTTGCCCCCCAAATCCCCCTTTCTTTCCCCCCTCCCCCAGTACCTCACCTGGACACACCTATTGCTCCCCTCCTCCTCCTCCTCCTCCTCCTCCTCCTCCTCCTCCTCCTCCTCCTCCTCCTCCATTCCTTCCTCTGGATTCACAATTCGCAACCCTCGATCATTTAGTCTCACACTCTTTTTCCCCATCTCTGGCCTTTGTCCTGCCATCTGCCCCTCAAGCCCACCCCCTCACCTGTGTCCACCTATTATCTGCCATGCTTTGTCTCACCCCTCCTCTCCCAGTTTCTTTCCTCCCCATCACTCTCCCACAAGGGTCCCGACCAAAAACGTCACCTACCCATGTTCTCCAGAGATGCTGCCTGACCCGCTGAATTACTCCAGGTGTCATTTTTTAACATTAAATTCTTTCTGGTCATTGGATTAGGAAAGGTACAGGAGGAGGCCATTCGGCCCTTTGAGCCTGCACCACCATTCACTGTGATCATGGATGATCATCCACAATCAGTAACCTGTGCCTGCCCTCTCCCCATATCCCCTGATTCCACTATCCCTTAGAACTCTACCTAGCTCAATTGGCCTCCACTGCCTTCTGTGACAGAGAATTCCACAGATTCACAACTCTCTGGATTACAAACTGATCCTGAATGTTATGGGCAGGAGCTGGTTTACACCGAAGATGGACACAAAATGCTGGAATAACTCAGTGGGTCAGGCCACATATCCAGAGAAAAGAACTAGGTGACGTTTCGGGTCGAGACCCTTCTTCAGACTGAAAGGCAGGAAAGAGGGAAACTGGGGGCATAAAAAGATTTAGATCAAATGTGGAGTTGGTAGCAATGACCAAAGACAACAAAGAATCTTGGTGTGCCCAGTAATTGTTACTCTGGCGCCACCTTGTGCTGATGTTAATGTTGTGCAGATACTCTGCGGGACTGAAATACTATGGAAACATAGAGGGAGAAAAGTACAGCACAGCCAGGGACAGGCCCTTACGATCCACCAGTCGGCAGTGGAACATCATAAAGACCTGATGCACATGAGGAATACTTTGTTGAAGACCTGTGATCTGTCCAACATGGCCACCTGGAGCTCGTGGCTGCTAGTCATTTCAACTCCTCCCTCCATCTCACATAGACCTGTTTGATGGCAGATAAAAATGCTGGAGAAACTCAGCGGGTGAGGCAGCATCTATGGAGTGAAGGAATAGGTTTCGGGTCGAGACCCTTCTTCAGACTGATGTGTGGGGGGGGGGGGGGGGGCAGGAAGAAGTAAAGAAGAGGCGGAGACAGTGGGCTGTGGGAGAGCTGGGAAGGGGAGGGGAAAGAGGGAGAAAGCAGGGACTACCTGAAATTGGAGAAGTCAATGTTCATACCGCTGGGGTGTAAACTACCCAAGCGAAATATGAGGTGCTGCTCCTCCAATTTACGGTGGGCCTCACTATGGCCATGGAGGAGGCCTAGAGGTCATGGTTCTCAGGCTCCTGTGCCTGTTTGCCAAAAGGTTCCTAAAGGCGTGCTCCAAATAACCCGGAAACTGGAGCCACGAGGGAGTGCGAAGCATCTTGAACAAAACACCAAGTGCTGGAGGAACTTCTGCGAGCATGGCCAGGGTGGTGTGGGTCTTTGATGATAGCAGTTGCCATCCTGAGGCAGCACTTCCTGTAGGTCCCTTCAATGTTGGGGAGGTCAGTACCCATGATGGGCCGGGCAATGTCCACCACTTTTTGCAGCTTCATTCGTTCTTGAGTGTTCGGATTTCCAAATCGGACTGAGATGCAACCAGTCTGTGTGCTGATACACTTGTAGACGTGCACTTGTAGAAGTAGAGGCATTAGTGACCTTCGTGGTTACATCAAAGTGCTGGGTTCAGGATAGAACATGGGAGATGTGTACGTCCAGGAATCTGAAGCTGAATCTGAATCTGAAGTGCACGGTCACTTGCCTTTCTCTTCCCAAAGTTGGTAATCAGCGTGGGCAGCACGGTGGCGCAGCGCCAGAGACCCGGGTTCAATCCTGACTACGGGTGCTGTCTGTACAGGGTTTGTACGTTCTCCCCCCGTGAGAACCCCGCATGAGTTTCTTCCCACATCCCAAAGACGTTCAGGTTTGTAGGTTAATTGGCTTCCATAAATTTTAAATTGTAGTAGAGTGCAGGATACTGCTTGTGTACAGGGTGATCACTGGTCAGCATGGACTCGGTGGGCAGAATGGCCTGTTTCCATGCTGTATCTGTAAAGTAAAGTACAGCTCCTTGGTCTTGCCCATGTTGGGAGCAAGCTTGTTGTCTCACACCACCCAATCAGATCATCAAACTCCCTCGTCGTTACTAGTTATTCATCCAACAAAGGTGGCATCCTCATTGAATTTCAGGATAATGTAGGAGCTGTCAGGCTCCCTAGTCGTGGGTATGAAGAGAGGAGAGCGGGGGATTGAGGGTACAGCCCTGATGGTGGTCAGTGAGGAGGAGGTCAATGGTAACAGGCAGGACGTTGATGGTAATGCCACTGAACATCAAGAGGCGGTGGCGAGACTCATTGCTGCACATGTTCATTGTGGTATGAACATCACTTGCCATTTACCACCTGCCTTAATATTGACAAGGTCTTGCTGCAGGTTTAGGTTTCACGTGCACAGAAATACAGTAACAAACTTTGTTTTGCATGCTATCTAATCAACCAGGTATCCATAAATACATTCAAGTGAAATTCAAGTACAACAGGTAGAGTACAGAGTGTATACTACACAAGAGTCTATATTCTATACAGAGTGTTCTATCCGGAATATACTGTAGTTCTCAGCATTGTGGTGCATCAGTTCCAGAGACAAGGTCCAATGTCCGCAATGGGTTAGAGGTGAATCGGACAGTCCCCTAGTTTATAGAAGGAACGTTCAGAAGCCTGGTCACAGAGGGGGAAGAAACTGGTCCTAAAGGGCCTGTCCCACTGTACGAGCTAATCCCCTGATTCGAACTCAGAGAATTACGGTAATAGCCGCTTGTAGGTACTCGGGGTTCTCGTGGACATTTTTCAACATGTTGAAAAATCTTCACAAGCTTACCGCGTTTCCCAAGTACCTGCCGTTAGCATTACGAGCCGCTAAGAGATGTCCCGAGCTCCGACGTACCCGCTACGTACATTCTACGTGCTTACCACAAGTTTGATTTTTTTTTTAAACTCTGGAGAGCTCTTGAATTACCTCGTACAGTGGGACAGCCCCTTAAGTCTGGCTGCTTACATGCTCTGTAACTGAAGGGAGTGGAGAGAAAGAGGGAGTGAAGAAAAAAACCAAGTGTAGATGTGTCATTATTTGGGGAAGCAGGAAGTGGCAATGAGCATTGGACAGTCACCAGCAAGTATTCGAAAAATGTCTTTGCAGCTATGCCCATTGATTGACTGTGGTGGGACACGGCCAGGTAATACCAGTGTACCTTTCACTCGTTAACATGTATTTCAGGGGTATATTTCCATTTACTGCTTGTAGCATTAAAACATATGAATTTTAATAGTTTTATAGTATGGAAACAGGCCTTCAAGCCCAATTTGCCCACACCGGCCAACATATCCCATCTACACTAGTTCCACCTGCTTGTTTTTGGCCCATATCCATCTAAACCTGTCCTATCCATGTAACGGGCAATTTTTTTCTTAAACGTTGCAATAGTCCCAGCCTCAACTACTTCCTCCGGCAGCTTGTTCCATACATCCACCACCCTTTGTGTGAATAGGTTTACCCTCAGGTCCTATTAAATCTTTTCCCCTCACCTTAAAACGATGTCCTCTGGTTCTCGATTCCCCACCGCTGTGCAAGAGACTCTGTACATCCACGGCAGTTATGCCCATGTCTACAATTATATAGGCTAACCTTTGCAGTTTTCTGTGTGCGTTCCATACTTAAAGAATATTTAAAGAGGTTAACTAGCCCATTGAATATGTAGGGGCGGCACTGTGGCGCAGCGGTAGAGTTGCTGCCTTACAGTGCTTTCAGCACCGGTGACCCAGGTTCGATCCCGACCACGGCTGCTGTTTGTACCGAGTTTGTACGTTCTCCCCGTGGGTTTTCTCCGAGATCTTTGGTTTCCTGCCACACTCCGAAGACATACAGGTTTGTAGGTTAATTGGCTTGGTGAATGTGTAAATCGTCCCTAGTCGTGTTGGGTAGTGTTAATGTGCGGGGATCGCTGGTCGGTGCGGACTCGGTGGGCAGAAGGCCTGTTTAATATATCTAAACTAAAATTAAAACTAAATCATGGAGCAAATCAACTCCTACATCGACAAAAACCTGGACCCACTGCAGTTCGCGTACCGCCACAACAGATCAACGGTGGATGCGATCTCGCTGGCCCTCCACTCCGCACTGGACCACTTGGACAACAAAAACTCATATGTCAGGCTGTTATTCATTGATTACAGCTCGGCATTTAACACAATCATCCCCTCCAAACTGGTTACCAAACTCGCAGAACTGGGTCTCTGCGCATCCCTCTGCAACTGGATCCTTGACTTCCTCGTCCACAGACCACAGTCTGTTCGTATTGGTGGAAATGTGTCAGTCTCAATAACAATCAGCACGGGAGCACCTCAAGGCTGCGTGCTCAGCCCCCTGCTGTACTCACTCTATACCCATGACTGCGTAGCGAACCACAGTGCGAACTCCATCATCAAGTTCGCTGACGACACCACTATTGTGGGGCGTATCACTGATAGGGATAAGTCAGAGTACAGAAGAGAGATCGAGCAACTGCCCATATGGTGCCAGCGCAATAACCTGGCCCTCAACACCAGCAAAACCAAGGAACTGATTGTGGACTTTGGAAGGAGTAGGAGGGGGACCCACAGCCCCATTTATATCAACGGGTCGATGGTTGAAAGGGTCAAGAGCTTCAAATTCCTGGGCGTGCACATCTCTGAAGATCTTTCCTGGTCCGAGAACACTAATGCAATCATCAAAAAAGCACATCAGCGCCTCTACTTTCTGAGAAGATTACGGAGAGTCGGATTGTCAAGGAAGACTCTCTCTAACTTCTACAGGTGCACAGTCGAGAGCATGCTGACCGGTTGCATCGTGGCTTGGTTCGGCAATTTGAGCGCCCTGGAGAGGAAAAGACTACAAAAAGTAGTAAACACTGCCCAGTCCATCATCGACTCTGACCTTCCTTCCATTGAGGGGATTTATCGCAGTCGCTGCCTCAAAAAGGCTGGCAGTATCATGAAAGACCCACACCATCCTGGCCACACACTCATCTCCCTGCTACCTTCAGGTAGAAGGTACAGGAGCCTGAAGACTGCAACAACCAGGTTCAGGAATAGTTACTTCCCGTCAGCCATCAGGCTATTAAACCTGGCTCGGACAAAACTCTGATTATTACCAACCACTTTCTGTTATTTGCACTATCAGTTTATTTATTCATGTGTGTATATATTTATATCATGGTATATGGACACATTTATCTGTTTTGTAGTAAATGCCTACTATGTTCTGTGTGCTTAAGCAAAGCAAGAATTTCATTGTCCTATACAGGGACACATGACAATAAACTCACTTGAACTTGAACTTGAACTAAACCCGATCTATTCCTCTCAGGATTTTGTAACGATACAGAAACATTTATGCCCCCCTTGTCACATGGCCTCATGAATTAACGGCTGTTGTGGTTGGTTTGGTTTAGTGATGTTTCCTTCGAAAAATGTGCCTTTACCAACACAAAGAAAAATTGCCTTGAAACTTCACAATGCCATGAGTCACCTGAAGCAGAGGCTGAGATTATAACTTCATGGCCATGGTAACTGTTAATTCTCTGAACAGCTCCTTGGAAGTAAACAATTCTATAAAGTTAATTGTTTTGTTCGTGTTCATTATATTTTTCTGCCTGGGGAGATTCGGCCACAGTCATCATTCATTTGGAACAGATTTGTAATTGTTAAATTAATTTAGTTAAAAATAATTAAATTAATTGTGTTTACGAGCGAGGTACTGGAACCTTTTTGTTTTTTTAATTTTGTATGCTATCTTTGTACTGAACTGTTGGGAGATATTGTCGTTCTCAGTTTTGTTTCAAACTCTTTCATCCAATGAGATATACAGCTGTCATTTTTTTTTGTCTTTATACTGCAGCAAACAAACAAGCCCTTCGGCCCTGCGAGTCCATGCCGACTGTCGATTAGTCTTTCACACTTGTGCAAGGTTATACCGCTTTCTTTATTTACACATTATGGGCAATTTTACAGAGGGTCAATTAACCTACAAACCCGCACGTCTTAGGGATGTGTTGGGGTACCAGAGGAAACCCATGTGGTCTAAAGGGAGAACGTGCAAACTCCACACATACAGCACCTGAGGTCAGGATCGAACCAGGGTCTCTGGCGTCATGAGGAATTGGTTCTGCCAACTGCACCACTGCTCCACCTAATTTTATTCCTCATTGCTGAAAGAAAATCAAACCATGTTCATAAGTCACAGAAGCTGACGTAGGTTATTCAAGTCTACTTTGCCATTCACTAATATGAGGAAATGCATACATCTTTAGACTTTAGAGATACAGTGTGGAGTCCGCACCAATCTGCACTCATCTTGTACACTAGCACTATCCTACAACGTGGGACTGCTTTAAGAACACCCATTGACACGACCTTCACACCCATCTGTGGCAATGAATTCCGTAGATTCACCACCCTCTGACTAAAGAATCTCCTCCTCATCTCCTTTCTAAAGGTACGTCCTTTTGTTCTGACCGTGTGCCCACTGGCCCTAGACTCTCCCACTAGTGGAAACAGCCTCTCCACATCCACTCTGTCCAGGCTTTTCACTATTCGGTAAGTTTCAATTAGGTCTCCCCTCATCCTTCTTAACTCTAGCGAGTGCAGGCTCAGTGCCGTCAAATGCTCATCAAACGTTAACCCAATCATCCCAGGGATCAGATGCTGGTTTACAAATAATGAAGTTGTCATAAGTTGTCTGATTGTCTTATTATCATAAGTTGAGAAGTTCTAAGCTGAAGGACTGAGTTGGCAGTCGAACCAATTCCTTTCAAGGATGGCGTGATGAATTGATCTCAGGACGGCCAGTAGCCCGAGGGGTTTGGTCTAACAGTTGTGGAAGATGTTGGATGTTTGTGGTGTCTCAGCCCTTTGGGATCTGAGACATCAGGATCAGCAGCCTAACCAGAGGCCCCAGTTTAATACAGAGGTCCATGGTGGTTTCAATCATGTTTGTCAGAAGCACAGACCAAGGTTAACTGAGGATTGCAATCATCCGAGTGGTTTGAATAACAATTGCTCAGGTGCTCCTCAATTATGTTGTTACAGTAATTAATTAACCTGGGATGGTTCACAGGGCCAGAAGAGATTACCAGCTGTCTTTGGCCGGATACGTTTCACACCAACGCAACCCAATTTCAAAGCTTCAGCAAGTCAGAAATTAAACGTCCTAACTTTCTGCTAAGATTTCGACCTCATATTTAAATGAAACTGGTTGGTTTGCTGGTTGCTTTTGACAGTGTATTTATCGACCAGCGATTGTCACCCCACAGTTTGGTATCTCCACCCACATCCATCGGTACATAAATATTTACAAAAGCAGAACCAAGCAGCCACTCAACCCAGGATAGAAGTCGGAAGAAGGGCCCCAACAACAAAACATCCATCTTTATTCTCCAGAGATGCTGTTTGACCCGTCTCCTTCTTCTTGCATGTGGCGTGCACAGCCTAAAGTTGTAAGACAACTTGTACTATTTGATCTTATTTGATTGTGCACGCCAGGTTGATTGCATTCGTCGAAACAGGGCGGACCACGTGAAGGTTGCAATCTTCCCACCCCTTTGTCCCGTTGAGTTACTCCAGCACTTTATGTCTATATTTGGTATAAACCTGCGGCTCCCTGTTTCCATAGAAGTCAGTTGCTTGGCAGAATCTATTTTTTTTCCACCCATCATTTTGCAGTCAAAAGTAGTTTTGAAAAAATCTACTTTTTCTTTCTACAATACCTAGGAAACACGACCCACATGAAAATATTTTAATTAATCATTTTTACTTGCAACGCTTAAGTACTAAAAGATATCCACAGATAAATGTAATGCAACCATTTTACAAGGTAGCGTTTCGTTAGGAGAAATGCTGAGCTCTGCTTCGTAATAACATCCGAAATCCCTTTGGGATGATTTCAAGGTGTTTCTTCTGTTCATTTCATCGTTTTAACCAATGGGTTGAAGGTTGGTGACATAAAAACAGGGGACCTCCAGGCGATCGAGTTTTTTCCTCCCTCTTGTCCTGAAAATCCTGACATGTATTCACCAAGTTACTTACGTCTTGTGATGTGTTTAATCGTTTCAGTAACAGTTTCTGGACGATCGACGTGCAAATTGAAAGGGACGTTTAATTTGAACAATTTCAAGATGCCTGGAGATGTGATGGTAGGAGGGATGTTTCCTATTCATTACAGAGTAGTGAGCATGAACTCATCTTCCAGCACTTCACCGCAAGCCTCAGGCTGTGAGGGGTAAGAATTAAACTCTTAATTATAGCGATGAGATTGCCGGTTGCAGAATGCTTGGACAATTCGTTTATTACTTGCCGAAGTAATCTTTTCTAACATCGTCTTTTAAAAAAAAATGCTCTCAGGAAACAAAATACATTAGTTTCCAGTTCCACAGAAAACTTCCAGCAGCTGACGGCTTCTCATACTGATTAGTGTTTGGCAAATGGAAGTTGTTCACTTATGTTGGATGCTTCATGACATTTGGCACGCTGGAGGCTGAGGGGAGGCCGGCTACAAGTACATCAAATTATGAGAGGCGTAGCTAAGGCAGACTGTCAGAACCTTTCTCCCAGGGTGGAAATGTCGATGACTAGAGGGCATAGCTTTAAAGTGAGAGGGCCAAAGTTTAAAAGAGATGTGCGGGGCAAACTCTTTTTACACAGAGGGTGATGGGTGCCCAGATGCGCAGTTGGGATTGTTGGCAGTGGATGCAGATGTGATAGTGGCGTTTAAGATGCTTTTAGACAGACACATGGATATACAGGGAATGTAGGTATGTGGATCACGCACAGGCAGATGAGATTAGTTTAGCCTGGCAACCTTTCCGGCACATATATTGTTTGCCGAAGGGCCCGTTCGCGTGCTGTACTGTTCTATGTTCTATGTTTCTGCTATTAGTAAGCTTAGCACACTCAGTGCACTATGGAATGTGCATGAAACATTATTGTCTTGTCTGATAATTTACTGTTCATTCCTAGTTAAAATAAGTTGTCCATGTTGGAATGCCAGAGTGAAGGGTGATCGATGGTCAGTGTGAACTCAGTGGGCTGAAGACCCGTTTCCATGTTGTAAATCTAAATTAAACTATAACCGGTAGAACAAAGCTGTGCAGATCAATTTTATAATTCAACTTTTTTTAATCCTTCCAGAGGCTCACTATTTTTTATTTAGTTACAGTCCCCCAACATATTAGTAACAAAGAATGTAATTGTTCTGTTGACGGAACATATGACAATCAAGGACACTTGAATAGCAGTCGACACATCTATTCCATTGTTTGAGCATATTTTTGTGAAGCACTTTGAGACAATATTTTACCTTTTATGAACACAAAGTGCTGAGGTAACTCAGCGGGTCGGGCAGCATCTCTGGAGAACATGGATAGGTGACAGTTTGGGTCGAGACCAGTCTGAAGAAGGGTCCCGACCCAAAACGTCACTTATCCATGTTCTCCAGAGATGCCGCCTGACCCGCTGAGTTACTCCAGCACTTTGTGTTCTTTTGTTTAAATCAGCATCTTCAGTTCCTTGTTTCTACATTTGACCTATTATGTTCCTTTAGTTCCCACTAGTAATGTTAATAATAATGACCTCTCTGTCTAGTTTAGTTTAGTTTATTGTCACACAAAAGCTTTTTGTGGCATGCAGTCAGTCAGCAGAAAGATGATTATTGGGTCACAATCATTCGATCATCGCAATTATACAATCGAACCGTCCACAGTGTACAGATACATGGTAAAGGGAATACCATTTAGTGTAAGGTAAAGTCCGATTAAAGATAGTCCAAGGGTCTCCAATGAGGTAGATGGGAGGTTAGGACCGCTCTCTGGTTGATGATAGGATGGTTCAGTTGCCTGATAACAGCTGGGAAGAAACTGTAGGTCAGGAAACCTACAGGAAATTGAAACATATAAGATTGTTAAGGGTTTGGACACGCTAGAGGCAGGAAACATGTTCCCGATGTTGGGAAGTCCAGAACCAGAGGCCACAGTTTAAGAATAAGGGGTAAGCTATTTAGAACGGAGACGAGGAAACACTTTTTCTCACAGAGAGTGGTGAGTCTGTGGAATTCTCTGCCTCAGAGGGCGGTGGAGGCAGGTTCTTTGGATGCTTTTAAGAGAGCTAGATAGGGCTCTTAAAAATAGCGGAGTCAGGGGATATGGGGAGAAGGCAGGAACGGGGTACTGATTGGGGATCTTCAGCCATGATCACATTGAATGGCTCGAAGGGCCGAATGGCCTGCTCCTGCACCTATTGTCTATTGTCTATTGTTGAGGACCGCTCTCTAGTTGTTATTATTGTGCGTTTGTGAAAGACGGACTTTTCTCATGATCTTCATTGATTTGGTGAACAGATTCAATTTCAGAGCTTTCCGTTGGGCGAGAACGATGATGCATGCGATCAATGAAGTCAACCAGGATAGTTCAATACTGCCTGGTATCCATCTGGGCTACACCATCTATGACTCCTGCTTCACCATTGCCAAAGCCGTTGAAGGAACGCTGACGTATCTGACGGGGCAGGATGAAGCTGTGCCCAACTACCGGTGTGGGTCTGGGGCACCCTTGGCGGTACTGATCGGGGCTGGGGGATCAGCTCTCTCCATCGCCACTGCCCGGATCCTGGGGCTGTACTACTTTCCACAGGTAACTCCATGTAAAATACAATCGTCAAACAATCTTGAAACTTTAGATATACAGCGTAGAAACAGGCTCACCGAGTCCGCACCGACCAGCGATCACCCCACACACTGACACAATCCTACACACACTAGGGACAATTTACAAAATGCTGGAGTAACTCAGCGGGGCAGGCAGCATCTCTGGATAGAAGGAATGGGTAAGGTTTCGGGTCAAGGTCCTTCTTAAGACCCTGAACTTCAGACTCTGAAGAAAGGTCTCGACTTGAAACATCACCCATTCCTTCTCGCCAGAGATGCTGCCTGTCCCGCTGATTTACTCCAGCATTTTGTGTCTATCTTCGGTTTAAACCAGCATCTGCAGTTCCTTCCTACAACAGGGACAATTTACAATTTTACCAAAGCCAATTGATCTGCAAACTTGCCCTGCACATTTACTTTAAACTTTGCTCCTTTCAACTTAAAGCTCTGCCCTCTAGTTTTCAGAGATACAGTGCAGAAACAGGCCCTTCGGGAGGCGCTACAGGTCTCTCTGTTGCCGGACCAGCAGGTCCAGGAACAGCTTCTTACCTGCGGCTGTCACTCTACTCAACAATGTACCTCGGTGACTGCCAATCACCCCCCCCCCCCCCCCCCCCCCCCGGACACTCCTCCCACAGGAAAAACACTATGTCTGTATACATGTAAAAAGATTTATTTATTGAAATCATATTCTATGTCGCTCTTCCAGGGAGATGCTAACTGCATTTCCTTGTCTCTGTACTGTACACTGACAATGACAATTAAAGTTGAATCTGAATCTGAATCTGAATACACAAGGAACTGCAGATGCTGGCATCTTGAGCCAAACACAGATTAACTCAACGGGTCAGATTGCATTTGTGAAATAACATTTCGAGTCGAGACCCTTGTTCATATATATTCTGATCGTGTGTTGGGATTTTTATTAAAAATATGTTTTGGGTTACTACTCCTTACTAAGTGTGGCAGAATCTCCATCTGCAATTTGCCAAGTATTTCACGTGATAAATTGTAAAATTTAGTGAATTAATTTACTCAATATATCTTTGAAAGGTCACAATCTTACTGTAGGTTCCCGATGTATGAAGTTGAACTTTTTGTAACGTTATCATTTTATGCACATTGATCCATAATTATGTTTGGTTTAATAGCAGGTTGTGTATATCCCACTGTGTAACCAGGCCAAAAATAATAGATTTCAGCAGATTTGCAGCTTTTTGTTAAATCTCTAAAGAATGTAATTTGTAAAAAAATGAAGTATTTAACTTTCATAGTGCTCCAACTGCAGGGAGTCGAGTGAAATATCGCTTATGTTGAAAACAGCTCTCTGGAAGACAATGCATTTCCTCTTAATCAAAAAACAAAATGCTGGAATAACTCGGCGGGTCAAGCAGCATCTCTGGAGAAAAGGAATAGATGACGCTGAGTTACTCTAGTATTTTGTGTCTACCTTCAATCCAAAAGTCTAAATGACATAAAATGCTGGGGTAACTCAGCGGGTCAGGCAGCATCTCTGGAGAACGTGGTTAGGTGACGTTTCGGCTCGTGACCCTTCTTCAGTATAGCTGACTAGATTAGAAACCATGTAAGCGGAGGCTTGAGAGTATTAACTTAAATCATATTTTCAATGCATAGTGATTTAATGGCAAAACCAATAAACAAAATAACGGTTTAGGTTTGCGATCCCTCGGGCCGTTATTATTATTGCCATGTGTACCGAGGTGCAGTGGAAAGTGTTGTTTTACTCCAAACAGAGCAGATAATACTACACATAAGTCGCAAATCAAACTCAGGTACTAAGGATTGAAAAGACATTTAAAAGAGTAGGCACGGTTATATCGGATAGTAGATCCTTCTCTGGGAAAAGCATGCGATATAGTCACCATGCTTTGGCTGCAACCTGTTTAGTTTAGACATAGTTTAGAGATACAGCACGGGAACAGGCCTTTCAGCCCACTGAGTCTGCGTCGACCAGCGATCCCCTTAACCAACTCTATCCTACACACTAGGGACAATTTACAATCTTTACCGAAGCTAATTAACCTACAAACCTGTATGTCTTTGGAGTGCGGGAAGAAACAATAGACAATAGACAATAGACAATAGGTGCAGGAGTAGGCCATTCGGCCCTTCGAGCCAGCACCGCCATTCAATGTGATCATGGCTGATCATCCCCAATCAGTACCCTGTTCCTGCCTTCTCCCCATATCCCCTGACTCCGCTATTTTTAAGAGCCCTATCTAGCTCTCTCTTGAAACCAGAGAACCTGGAGAAATCCCACGTAGGGAACGTGCAAACTCCATACAGACAGCACCCGGAGTCAGGATCGAACCTTGGTCTAGGGCGCTGTAAGGCAGCAACTCTACCGCTGCGCCACTGTGCTTGTCTAAGTACACGGGTGCATGTCTGAATAAACTAGGTGGAACAAAAGGTTCCACGTGTAGATAGCGCTATTGAGGTGCTGTTTTGATTTGTAACATTACAAAGTAATTGCTTTGCTGACTCTTTGCAGGTGGATTATTCAGCCTCCAGCTTAATCCTGAGCGACAAGTTTCAGTTCCCCTCCTTTATCCGCACCATAGCAAGCGATACCTTCCAGTCGATGGCAATGGCCAAGCTTGTGATACGATTCAGGTGGAAATGGGTTGGCATGATTGCGTCAGACGATGACTACGGCAAGTATGGCATCAAACGCTTTAGCGAAGAGGTGGAAAAGGCCGGTGTGTGCATCTCCTTTTCTGAGACTATCCCCAAAGTTTACGCCAAGAACAAGATAGTCCGGATCGTAGACGCCATTCAAGAATCGACTGCCAAAATCATTGTGGTCTTCTCCGCTGATATCGACCTGAGCTCATTGATTGAAGAGGTGGCGCGGCGTAACATCTCCGACAGAACATGGATCGCCAGTGAGGCTTGGATCACCTCCGCCTTGATTTCCAAACCAGAATATTCCTCGCTGATGGCTGGGACCATAGGGTTTGCGATCCCTCGGGCCGATATCCGCGGTCTTTACCAACATCTCATGGAGATAAATCCACAAAAAAACGGAGACAAACTGGAAACCGAGTTCTGGGAGGAAGCCTTTGACTGCATGTTTTCCGAGAGCGGTGCGGCAGTCGGTAGAATGGCAGATTACAAAACAGCAGCGTACAACAGAACGAGGACTAATGCTAGAATTCATAATATTCTCCCTCTTTCTCAGCGGCCATGTGATGGAAACGAGAATTTGAAAGATATTGAAAATACGTACACCGATGTATCCCAGCTGAGGCTGACGTACAGTGTGTATAAATCTGTATACACCGTGGCTCATGCTCTTCACAATATGTATACCTGTAAGCCAGGTGAAGGTCCATTTGTAAATGGGTCGTGTACAGACATCCTAGACTTTCAGCCTTGGCAGGTATGTACTCAATGGTTATGGGCCTGTCCCACTTAGGCGATTTTTTAGGCGAGTACAGGCGACTGCCGCAAGATTTTCGACATGTTGAAAAATTTTCGCCGACAGTGGTGACAATTTTTGCTGTCGTAGTTTGACGTAGGTGTTGTCGTAGGTTGTCGCCAGGTGTCGTAGGTGAATTCCATTAATACTAGTCCCTGGCAGTCGTCTAAAGAGTCACCTAAGTGGGACAGGCGCATTAATATGAGTTAGATATACACTAGCTCTATAATTTGAGTTAGATATAATACCCGTTCTAAATGGCCTACTCCTTATTCTTAAACTGTGGCCCCTTGTTCTGGTCTCCCCCAACATTGGGAACATGCTTCCTGCCTCCACCATGTCCAATTCCTGAATAATCTTATAGGTTTCAATAAGATACCCTCTCATCCTTCTATATTGCTGTGTATACCACACACATTGTGATATGTGGTAAGAGCATATTTCATTGACATTGAGTTCAAGATGCAACCTTTGCAAACACTTTAAAATAACAGGAGCTGAGGTTTGATGTATTTGAGTAAAACATACAAGAGAATTGCCAATCAACTGGCAATTTAGCAATCCCCATCATGTTAAAGTTCTAATCTGTCAGTATGGTACCTCATTTATACATTAATAATGGCAAATGGAATTAATATCTTTTTGGTATTATCTTTTTCACAAAGACAGACACAAAATGCTGGAGTAACTCAGCGGGACAGGCAGCATCTCTGGAGAGAAGGAATGGATTATGCTTCGGGTCTCGAACTGAAACGTCACCCATTCCTTCTCTCCAGAGATGCTGCCTGTCCCGTAGAATAACTCCAGCATTTTGTGTCTATCTTCGATTTAAACCAGCATCCGCAGTTCCTTCCTACAAGATACCTTTTTCACAGTGCATTTCACCGATGCAATTTAGAAGTAGAGTCATAGATAGTCATAGACACACAACATTGAAACAGGCCCTTCGTCCCAACTCATCCATGCTGACTAAGATATGGGAAAAAATGGCGGCGGCGGGAAATTCAAATTAACAACGGTCCCTTACCGCGAATTGGCTCCATCTGCTTCAATTGCCGACTGCGGTTTATTTCCATCCTGGACGAGGTCTTGACTTACCACCTGACGTGGGACCACTGGAGGGTCGCTCCGGTTGCGGTGGTCTGTGGTGTTTTTTGGCCGTTTTCGGCCGTTGAACGATCGTCCCCCTGCGGCCTATACTGCTAGCTGCTTGCTGCTAGCTGCCAGAACCGCTAGAATCCCTGCACGCTGCCCGGAGAGGACGGTGGCGTTGACTGTTCGCCGCTTCTCCGCCCGCTGCACCCGCTCTGCTGGACAACCTCTCTGCACCCTCACCGCTGGATACTCTCTCCACCTGCACCTGCACCGCTGGACACCTCTCTGCACCCTCACCATCATGCTCAAATATTCAACTCTACAAATGACTGGTTTCTTCAACAACCACATCCCATCCTGCATCCAAGTCATTAAACAGCTTAGACTTCTACGTCGACCCCGTTTCATCCACAGAGGCTCTCGGCGCAGGCTTGTTTGCTTCAACCACGGACATTCCATTCCATCCATCTGCCCACTACCACGCTCTGCCCCCCCTCACCCGCGTCACCCCCCATCCCAGCTGACTGCACGCACTGTCAACCGGGACAACCTCAGATCTCTCCAGCCTGCCCCCATCCCTCCACCCTCTCACAATGCCAACTTTGCCCTCCTCAACACCAGGTCGCTCAACAACAAAGCCCTTGCCCTCCATGAACTAATCCTTGACAACACTCTGGACTTCCTCCTGCTCATTGAGACCTGGCAACAACCCAATGTCTTCTTCTCCCTCAATCAAACATCCCCGCCTGGATTTAATTACATTTCCAAGCCCCGCCCCTCCCGCCATGGAGGTGGCCTCGCTGTTATTTTCAACCAGAATTTTCGTATCACTGAACTCACCCTCCCCCCAGTAGCATCATTTGAATTCCTCGCCTTCAAAGCCCTTTCCTCCATGACAGTCATCCTCATTTACCGGCCACCTAAACCAAACCCCTCCTTCCTATCTGACTTCACTGAACTCCTCACACTTGCCTAATCCCTCTCCCCACGTCTGCTGCTACTTGGTGACTTAAATATTCATATGGACTCCCCCACCTGCAAGCTGGCATCTGAATTCGCCTTTTTACTTGACAACTTCTCTCTCACTCAGCACGTCACCTTTCCCACCCATGACAAAGGTCACATCCTTGACCTGGTCTGCTCCACAAATCAACCGGTACTAGACCTCCATCCTTGCCTCTTCCCCCTCTTTGATCATAAGCTTATACGGTTCACCATCCCTTTTCCGACACCTCGCCCCCGCTTCCTCCGAGAAATCACCTTCCGTAATCTAAAATCCATTGATCCCCACCATCTCTCTGACCTGCTATCCACCACTCTCCCCCTGGACTCAACCCCCATCTCATCTGATGATCTCACAAACCATCTCAACTCCACCTTGTCTACCTCCCTTAACACCATGGCCCCCCTCAAAACAAGAACCGTAACTTTCAACACATCTTCACCCTGGTACACACCTGCACTTCGTAAACTGAAACAGACTGGTCGCCGACTTGAACGACTCACAAATAAATCATCTCTCACAGTCCACCTTGAAGTTTACAAACTCCACCTCACTGACTACAAAGATGCCCTCATTGCTGCAAAATCTGCCTACCTCTCCTCCATATTCACCGATCCCTGCCTAAACCACAGAACCCTCTTCTCCACAGTGGGCAACCTCCTCAAGCCTCGAGCCAACACTCTCCCTACCTCTACTCCGGAGCTCTGCAACTCATTCCTCCACTTTTTCGCTGATAAAATCAGCACCATCTATCAATCTTTATCCCCTGTACCCGACTCCCCAGCATCTACTCCACCACCTACCAAGGCCCCTCCTTTCAACATCTCCACTGACCTCCTTACCCCTCCTCCACACTGCTTCCTCTCCCAGTTTGACCTGGTCACCCCTATTGAAATCTCCAAACTCATCAGCTCTTCCAAACCCACCACCTGCCCCCTCGACCCTCTCCCCACTCCCTTGCTGAAGTCCTGCCTCCCCGTTCTCTGCCCCTACCTCACTAATCTCTTCAACTCCTCATTGTCCCAAGGAATTGTCCCCTCCGCTTTCAAACCTGCTGCTGTTACACCAATCTTAAAGAAACCTGGTCTTGATCCCTCCTCTCTCATTAACTACCGCCCAATCTCAAACCTCCCCTTTCTTTCAAAAACCCTGGAGCGTATCGTTGCGTCTCAACTTCATTCCCACCTCCTTGCTTATAACCTACTTGAACCCCTCCAATCTGGCTTTCGCCCCCTCCATAGCACAGAAACTGCTCTCCTCAAAGTCCTCAACGACCTCCTCACCTCTGCTGACACCGGTTCCCTCAACATCCTCATCCTCCTCGACCTGAGCGCAGCCTTTGATACAGTGAACCATAACATCCTGCTCACCAGACTCAAAGACCTCGGCATTGAAGGCTCTGCACTCAGCTGGCTCCTTTCCTACCTTTCCAACAGATCCCACTTCATCTCTCTCCACAACCACACCTCTGCTACAGCCACAGTTACTCAAGGCGTTCCCCAAGGCTCCGTACTCGGCCCCCTCCTCTTCATCATCTACATCCTCCCCCTTGGTCAGATACTCCGCCACTTCAACCTGGACTTCCACTGTTACGCTGATGACACCCAGATCTACCTCGGCACCAAATCCCCCCACAACCCCCCCCCCTCTCCCATATCAACTCCTGTTTGTCAGCTATAAAAACCTGGATGCAACATAATTTCCTCAAACTCAACAGCGATAAGACAGAATTCCTCCTCATAGGCTCCAAAGCCACACTCAGCAAAATCCATAACCCCACTCTCACCATCGACGGCACCACTGTCTCCCCATCTCCCCAGGCCCGCAACCTTGGCGTGATCTTTGATTCCACCCTCTCCCTTGAGCCTCACATCCGCCATGTCATTAAAACCTCCTTCTTCCATCTCCGCAACATCGCCAAACTCAGACCCTCTCTCACACCTCCCGCTGCTGAAAGACTCATCCATGCCTTCATCTCCTCCCGACTGGACTACTGCAACTCACTTCTCCTTGGCATCAGCTCCACCTACATCAACCGACTCCAACTGGTCCAGAATGCAGCCGCCCGACTCATCACCCACACCAAATCCTGGCATCACATCACTCCAGTCCTCAAAGAACTTCACTGGCTTCCCATCTCCCACCGGATCAACGACAAAATCCTGATCCTCACCTACAAAGCCCTCTACCATCAGGCCCCCCCATATCTCACTGACCACCTCTCCCCCTACCAACCCTCACGGTCCCTCAGATCCACATCAGCCGGTCTCCTCTCCATCCACAAGTCCAACCTCCGCAGTTTTGGGGACAGAGCCTTCTCCAGGGCAGCTCCCAGGCTCTGGAACTCCCTCCCCCAACTGATCTGCAATTCCGTGTCCCTCACCATCTTCCAGTCCCGCCTCAAGACCCATCTCTTCACCTCTGCCTATCCTTAGCCGCACGTCCCCCTCCCTTTTCATCTGTGCATTAATTGCCTCATATTGTGTTTTGTATTGAATTCTGTCTTTACTTTGTGTACTAGTCATGTCTCTACTATTTATTTCATTCCCCTTACATGTTTTTCCTCTACCTGCTAAATTTTTGTAAGGTGTCCTTGAGACTCTTGAAAGGCGCCCATAAATAAAATTTATTATTATTATTATTATTAAGATGCCTCATCTAAGCTAGTCCCATTTGCCTACATGTGCTGCTCAAAACCTTTCTTATATCCTTCAAAACCTTTCTTATCCATGTATCTGTCTAAATGCCTTTTAAATGTTGCATTTGCTTCAACTACCTTCTTTGGCAGCTCATTCCACACACCCACCACACTTTGTGTGAAAAGGTAGTCCCTAATCTTCCTATTCAATCTTTCTCCTCTCACCTTAAATCTCTGCCATCTGGTTTCTGATTCCCCTACCCTAGGTGAATGACTCTGTTCATTCACCCTATCTATTCCCCTCATGATTTTATACACCTCTATGAGATCAGGTCGATGTTAAATTAATACACTGAACTTATAAAGTTCAACGTTTCTGCAATATTTCTGCAACCATTTGTGCACTGCCCTTACCATTTCCCATCAGGATATGAATCCTTACACTGAGCAATATTCTTCCATTTGTGATTTATATTTGCAAACAACCTGTCTCGTATTGACAAACTATTGAGCCTTTCCGAGCTGTCGTGGGTCTAACACCAGTGAAGGGAGGTGCCCACTTGATAACCCCAATGATATACTGGCATCAACACCATCAGCTTTTATGTGCTTGCTAACATGTAGACATCTTATTATTGCATATGGAGTTAGTTATTGTCCTTTGTATTGGAAGGAACTGCAGATGCTGGTTTAAACTGAAGATAGACACAACATGCCAGAGTAATTCAGCGGGACAGGCAGCATCTCTGGAAAGAAGGAATGGGTGACGTTTGGGACGAGACCCTTCTGAACCCGAAATGGCACGCATTCCTTCTCTCCAGAGAAGCTGCCTGTCCCGCCGAGTTACAGTACTCCAGCATTTTGTGTCTATCTTTGGTTATTGTCCATGATGTAACTGTGTATAAACAGTTTAGATACAACTTTGGCATTGGGCTTGGTTTTCTTGGCCGAGCGCTGATCCTGGCGTTATAGCACGTACATTGTGGTTTAATAGTAATTTGCTTCTTTTTTTGCAGCTTATGTATTACCTGAAAAATGTTCGTTTTCAGAGCCTTTTAGGCGAGGAGATATATTTTGATGCCAATGGAGATGTTGATGCAATGTATGACATTATAAACTGGCAGAGGACCTCCAATGGGTACATCAGCTACAAGGTCGTAGGCAGTTACAATGGGACTGCGGCAGCTGGAAAGGAGATGACCATCTACAATGACTCTATCATTTGGCGTGATGGCCAGGCTACGGTATGTAAGTAAGGAAGCCTCTGCTTTATGGAGAACAATACAAGGAGATTTGAATTCCACTCACTTTGGCGAACAGAGTTAAGTCAAACTTTGTTTCGTTTAACAGGCACCCATTCCTTCTCTCCAGAGATGCTGCCTGTCGCGCTGAGTTACTCCAGCATTTTGTGTCCATCTTCGGTCTAAACCAGCATCTGCAGTTCCTTCCTGCACACTGTGTTTAGTTTAGTTTAGAGATACAGCACGGAAACAGGCCCTTCGGCCCACCGAGCTCACGCCGACCAGCGATCCCCGCACACTAACGCTATCCTACACACACTAGGGAGAATTTACAATTTTACCAAGCCAATTAGCCTACAAACCTGCACGTCTTTGAAGTACGGGAGGAAACTGGAGCTCCCGGGGAAAACCCGTGCAGGTCACGGGGAGAACGTGCAAATCCTTACAGACAGCACCTGCAGTCAGGATCGAACCCGGGTCTCTGGCGCTGCAAGGCAGCAACTCTACCGCTGCGCCACCATGCTGCCCCTTTGGTTGATGCAACTTACTGGTCATAGAATCCTAGAGTTACACAGCGCGGAAACAGGCCCATCGCCCCAACCTGCGCTAACCAACATGTCCCATTTACACTAATCCCACCTGCCTGCGTTTGGTCCATATCCGTATAAACCTGTCCTATCCACGTACCTGTCTAAGGGTTTCTTAGAAATAGTTTTCGATAGTACCTGCCTCAACTACCTCCTCTGGCAGCTCGTTCCATGCACCCACCACCCTTTGTGAGAAAAGGTGACTCTGCAGGTTCCTATTAAGTCTTCCCCCCCTCAAATAAACCTACGTCCTCTGGTTCTCTATTCTCCTACACTGGGCACGAGACACTGTGCGTTCACCCAATCTGTTCCCCTCATGATTTTGTACACTTATTGATATTGGTAGGAACAAGGAACTGCAGATGCTAATTTACAAAAAAAAAGAATCACAGTGCTGGGGTAATTCAGCAGGGTCAGGCAGCATCTCTGGAGAATGTGTGTAGGTGACGTATTGGGTCAGGACCCTCCAGATGAAGAGGTAAAGAGAAAAATATCAGTGGATAGAATATAGATTTATGGCATTCCAGTGTAACAATTACAGAGAAAAAGTGAAGTGTCCACAATGAAGGTAGGTTGGAAGATTGGGACTATCCCCTGATTCATGGGTGGGCTGTTAACTTGACTGATAACTGAGGGGAAGAAGCTGTTCTGGAATCCGGCGGTGCCAAATGGGAGAGGGGAGAAGAGGGGCGAGAATGATCCTTGATGCTCTCCTGAGGCAGTGTGAAGAGTAGATGGAGTCAATGGTGGGGAGTCCGGTCTGTTGGATGGACTGGGCGACAACCACAATTCTCTGCAATTTCTTGTGGTTTTGGGCAGAGCTGTTCCCAAACTGAGCCGTGATGCAACTCGATAGTATGCTTTCTACAGTCCATCTGTGGAAGTTAATTCGTTAACCAGCCAATGAGGATATAAAAAAAATCCCAATTGGAATAGTTACATATTCACTATTTTACGAAGTATTCTGCAAATTCTTATTAATTCCATTCTGCTGTTTAAAATGCTTAACAGATGATGTATAAATATAACGTGATGACTATCTCCCAATTCATAGTTTGAACATGGAGCATAGAAAGTACAGCACAGGGACAGGCCCTTCGGCCCACAATGTCTGTGCCGAACATGATGCTAACCTAAACTAATCACATCTGCCAATAACGATCCATATCCCCCCCCATTCGCTGCATATCATGTGCCCATCTATAATTTTATATACTTCTATCTGACTTAAACTTTACTTTAGACTTTAGAGATACAGCACGGAAACAGGTTTTTAGGCCCAGCGAGTCAGTGCCGACCAGCGATCATCCCGTACACTAGCACTATCCTGCACACTAGGGACAATTTATAATTTTACTGGTGCTAATTAACCTTCAAACCTGTATGTCTTTTGGAGTGTGGGTTGAAACCGGAGCACCCTGGAGAAGACCCACACGCGGTCACAGGGAGGACGTATAAGTTCTGTATAGACAGCACCCGCAGTATGGATCAAACCCGGGTCTCTGGCGCTGTGAGGCAGCAACTCTACCGCTGCACCACCCTCGATCTGGGCCCGATCGCTCCTCAACCTCCAGCGTTCCACAGAAAACCATCCAAGTCTGTCCAACCTCTCCTTATAACTAATGCCCACTAATCCCAGATAATTGTAAGTAAGTAAGTAAGTAAGTAAGTTTTATTTATATAGCACATTTAAATCAACTCGCGTTGAAACCAACAGAAAAAATAATTAAGTTTCCGTACATCCATAGAAAAATTAATAAAAAGAAAAATAACACAACACATTATAGAATTCAACATGAACGTCCCCCTCACAACAGAATCAACATTCTCCACTGTGGGGAAAGGCATCAGAAAGTTCAGTCCTCTTCCTCTGTGATCACCCGAGGTCGGGGCCTATTTGTGGCCTCCGTAGCCATTACGATGTTTTCAGGCCCTCTTGCCGGGAAGCTGGAACCAGAAGCGTCGGGTGAACACTTCTGTAGTCTTCTACACGTCTTCTGCATCAGTGTTAGAGTGGAGCTTCAGATCAGTTCAGTTTAGTTTAGTTTATTGTCACGTGTACTGAGGTACAGTGAAAAGCTTTAACCAGTCAGCGGAAAGACAATACATGATTACAATCGAGCCACTTACAGTGTACAGATACATGATAAGGGAATAAGGTTTAGTGCAAGGTAGAGCCAGCAATGTCCGATCAAGGATAGTCCGTTGCTCACCAATGAGGTAGATAGTAGTTCAGCACTGCTCTCTAGTTGTGGTCGGATGGTTCAGAGTTAACACAATCAAAATCATTCTCTTTTGTTGCATATCTGAGATGCTACTTGTTCTTATGCTGATTTCTTATTTTCCTTTGGGTCCTAGAAATGGCAGCTTCACTCTGGTAGTCTTTTTATTTATGTAAGCTGCCTGCTGGAAAGTCCTGTTTAATTTGAACCAATGTTCCATTTGTCAGCCTCCAGTGTCCATGTGCAGTGAAAGCTGTCGGCCTGGCACCAGGAAGGGGATCAAACAAGGAGAGCCCATTTGTTGCTTTGATTGCATTCGATGCGCTGATGGTGAGATCACCAATAAAACTGGTGAGTTACATTACTTTCCATGTCTCTTGTCATAGAATCGCGTCATGGAAACAGACCCTTCGTCCCAGGATGCCCCATCTGGGTTAGTCCCATTTGCCCACGTTTGGTCCGTGTCCCTCTAAACCTTAGATAGACACAAAGTGCTGGAGTAATTCAGTGGGACAGGCATCATCTCTGGAGAAAAAGGAGAGGTGACGTATTGGGTCATTCATCTAAACCTTTCCTATCCATGTACTTGTCCAAATGTCTTTTGAATGTTGTTATAATACCTGCCTCAACTACCTCCTCTGGCAACTCTTTCCATATATCCAGCTTCCTCTGTGTGAAAATAATCCCCCCCCCCCCCCCCAGGTTCCTATTAAACCCTTTTCCCTCTCACCTTAAACCCATGTCCTCTGTTTCTTGATTACCCTACTGATGCTGTTTCCTTAAAACTGAGAGCAAAGCAACACAACACAATGAATGAATGAATGAATGAATACGTTTATTGGCCAAGTATTCACATACAAGGAATTTGCATTGGTGCTCTGCCCGCAAGTGACAACATGACATACAGTGCCAGTTAGGAATTACACATATTGGACTTTATTCAACTTTATGCAAAGGACTTTATTCCTTGGAATGCAGGAGGCCAAGGGGTGATCTAATAGAGGTGTATGAAATCATGAGGGGAATAGATAGGGTGAATGCACAGAATCTTTTACACAGAGGGGGGTGGGTGTTTGGAAAGAGCTGCCAGCAGAGGTAAAGGAGGCTGATACTATAACAACATTCAAAATACATTTGGACAAGTACATGGACAGGTACTATCACGATACTTAAAGACATTTGGACAAGGTGAGGAACAGCTGAGAGGGAGGGATGTGGGCCAAACGCGGGCAGGTGGGAGTTGTGTAGATGGGCATTTTGAACGGTATGGGGAGGTTGGACCGAAGGGCCTGTTTCCATGCTGTATGAATCTATAGTTTTGTTATAGTTTAGACCGCTCTGTAGTTGTTGATAGTGGTTGATAGGATGGTTATGTCGCCTGATAACATCAGGGAAGAAACTGTCCCTGAAACTGGAGGTGTGCGTTTTCACACTTCTGTACCTCCTGCTTGATGCAAGAGGGGAGAAGAGGGAGTGACTGGTCCTTGATGATGCTGCTGGCCTTGCCGAGGCAGCATGAGGTGTAAATGGAGTCAACGGAAGGGTTGTTGGTTTGCGTGGTGGTCTGGGCCGCATCCGCAACTCGCTGCAATTTCTTGCGGTCTTGGATGGAACTGGACCCAAACCGCGCTGTGATGCGTCCCGATCAAATGCTTTCTATAGAAGTTGGTGAGACTCGATGATGCTGCTTCCCGGAGTGGTCATTTTAGATGTACTTGGGAAGGGTTATGCACATTATAGGAAATTACTAGTGCACCATCGGACTAAGTATGAATGAAGTAATGGATATGTTTTTGTCAAAATATGTAATTTGATTTTGATGTTCATTAACAGATTCGAGAGAATGCATTCAGTGCCCTGAAGATTACTGGTCGAATGCAAAAAGGGATGAATGCGTGCATAAAGTGATTGAATACCTCGGTTACAATGATCCTTTGGGCATAGCATTAATTGCATTGTCTGTATTTGGGGCTTGCATTTCTTTTGCCATGGCTATAGTTTACATTGCCCGTAAAGACACGGCCCTTGTGCAGGCTAACGACTGTGGGCTGAGTTTAGTGCTGTTGTTTTCACTTGCTATCTGCTTTCTCAGCTCCATTGTATTTGTGGGCCTGCCCGTGGCGTGGTCTTGCATGACACGCCAGGTCCTCGTTGCTGTCAGCTTTGCTGTCTGTCTTTCCTGCATGTTATCCAAGGCCGTTAACCTGATGCTCATAGCCAAGGCTGATAGAGCCGAGGGGGGAGGGGGGAAACAATTGGGCCCTCATCAGCAAAGAATGCTTACGTTGGTTTCCATTCTGTGTCACGCCTGCCTGTGTACAGCTTGGCTCCTCATCTTCCCTCCTTACCCTATCAAGAACACACTGTCCCAAAACATCAAAATCATTATGGAATGCAACGAGGGCTCTGTCGCATTTCTGTGTTGCGTGTTAGGCTACGATGCATTGCTGGCTGGAGTCTGCTTCTTCTTTGCATTCGTTGCGCGCCAAATGCCCGACAACTTTAATGAAGCCAAGTTCATGACCTTCGCCCTGCTTGTCTTTTTTATCGTTTGGATTTCTTTCATCCCAGCCTACCTAAGCACCCGGGGTAAATACATGGTGGCTGTAGAAATGTTTGCCATTCTAGCTTCTGGTTTTGGCTTGCTGGCTTGCCTTTTTGTTCCCAAGTGTTACATTATCGTACTGAAGCCCGAGAGGAACACAGAGGAATTAGTTAAGGGCGTCACTAGTAACCGGGAAAAGAGCTCTCCATCAACCTCGCAGTCAGTCTCTGCTGTAAGCACTGCCTGTTCAACAGTAACACTCAATACCTAAACCTGTCTTTTACACAGTCTGTTTGAATGACTAGACTCTTTTTGCTGCTTGAATATACATTATTAAAGCCCTAAATCATTTAAGAAAGCTATAGGTTATATATTCTACATATAAAATGCCCGTGCCTTATATTTTAATGACGTAATTTATGCAGTGTTTAACTCTTAATCTTTGTCTAATCTCTGACCAATACTACAAATATATAATGACCTGATTCTGAGGAAGTTCACCTTAAACCCAATGCTGGATTCATAAACTGTACTTCATGTTTTTAGGCTGAAACAAAGTAAACTTATTTTGCTTAACATGCTTTGTAAGTTTCCAGTACTTTTTTTACATTGGTTGCTGAGATCGGATAGTTGTGCACTGTTAATGGATCCATGTCACAGGTAAAATACAATAACAAAAGGGAGTGTGTGGGAAGGAAGACAAAAGTGCTGGAGAAACCCAGCGGGTGCGGCAGCATCTATGGAGCGAAGGAAATAGGAATGCTGGTTTACACCGAAGATGGACACAAAGTGCTGGAGTAACTCAGCGGGTCAGGCAGCATCTCTGGAGAAAAGGAACAGGTGACGTTTCAGGTGGAGACCCTTCAATAGACATTTAAAACAATAATCCCTGGTCCTCTTGCTAACTTCAACCAAAAAAAAATAGCACCTTACATTTAGCTTGGTTAGCTTACAACCCAACGGCATGAATATTGATGACTCTAACTCCAAGTAACCCTATCATTCCCAGTCTCTCCGTCCCTCCCCCAACCTAGTCTTGCAATTAAAAAAAAAAGAAGTCCAGTGAAGGGTCTCGACCCGAAACGTCACCCATTCCTTTTCTCCAGAGATGGTGCCTGAGCCGCTGAGTTACTGAAGCATTTTTGTGTCTATCTTCAATAACAAAATCAGTGAAGAACATAAAGCGTGGAGTAACTCGGCAAGTCAGGAAGCTTTTCTGGAAAACAAGAATAGTTGCTGATTGTTCAGACTGAAGAAGGGTCTCGACCCGAAACGTTACCTATCCATGTTCTCCAGAGATGCTGCCTAACCCAGCCTGAGTTACTCCAGCACTTTGTGTCCTTTTGTGTATTAACGAGCATCTGCAGTTCCTTGTTTCTACAGAAAAGTCAGTGAGTTTGAGGGATTGATTTCACAACACCATCAAACAAGGCGTGGAGGAAGGAACTGCAGATGCTGGTTTATACTGATGGAAGATAGACACAAAATGCTGGTGTAACTCAATGGGTCAGGCAGCATCCCTGGAGGAAAAGAATAGGTGACGTTTCGGGTCAGAAGCAGAAAGTCTGATGTAGGGTTGAAACCCGGATCGTCACCTATTCTTTTTCTCCGGAGGTGCTGCCTGACCCGCTGAGTTACTCCAGCATTTTGTGTCTATCTTCACACAAGCTGCGTGCCTATAAACTACAAAGACTGAACTAAACCTATAACTAAATATAATTGTTTATTTTAAAATGTTTCATTTAAAAAGAATTACTTAACCAGGAGAAAACCAGAAAAGCTTGCAATGCCCTGTTTGAAAGTTAAGATCAGTCTACCGCAGACACAGATAAGATGAAAGACAGCAGGGTTATCAAAGGATCGATGAAGTAAGCTTGCCTTGGACTGAATCAAATCAGATTACACTTGTTCCTCCTATTTGTGATCTGAAAGCTGCCATACTTCTGTTCCCCCTTTCACCACAATGCAAATAATGCACTTAGTTTAGTTTAGTTTAGTTTAGAGATGCAGCACGGAAACAGGCCCTTCGTGACCACCGTGTCCGCGCCGACCAGCAATCGCCGTACACTAACACTATCCTGCCCACACTAAGCACAATTTACAATTATACCAAGCCAATTAACCTACAAACCTGCACGCCTTTGGAGTGTGGGAGGAGACCGGAGCACCTGGAGAAAACCCACGCAGGTCAAGGGGAGAACGTAGAAAGTCCGCACAGACAACACCCGAGGTCAGGATGGAACTCGTGTCTCTGGCGCTGTAAGGAAGTAACTCTAACGCCACTTTTAACAGCTGAAAATCCTCTGTTTTCATTTCTGGCAAATGCCTGGCCTTTCATAGCAAAGTCATAGAAAATTCATGCCATTCTCAGTTGCAATGAAACCTTTTGGATTGAGTTTTCAATTCTAATAAAAGCAGTTACTTGTGCATGATTAGCGGACAATAAACCTGCAGATCGTCTAAAGAATGGTTTGGACCCGAAACGTCACCTATCCATGTTGTCCAGAGATGCTGCCTGACCCGCTGAGTTACTCCAGCACTCTGGGCAACATCACCTATCCATGTTCTCCAGAGATGCTGCCTGACCCGCTGAGTTATTCCAGCACTCTGTGAAACGTGACCTATACATGATGCCCAGAGATGTTGCCTGACCCACTGAGTTACTCCAGCATTGTGTGTCTACCTGCACAATGCCAATCTAGAATCACAGATAATGTGACATGGTCTTTCATACTTGCCAAAGGTTTACTCTCCATCATCTGCCACTTATTGAACCGCTGATGTAGAGGACTACAGCATTGATTTAACAATTTGTTATACCCTGTTTTATCTAAAATCAACCACAGACTTTAAATGAGCGGAGAATTTACTGAACGAAGTCTGCACTTCCAATATTTGCCAGCCATTCATCGTTCGAGACAAAAGTTCTTCACTGTATCTCGGTTAGTGTGACATTAATAAACCAATGTCGACACCAGATCTAAAGTCAGGGTCTAAAGAAGGGTCCTGACCCGAAACATCACCTATCCACAATATCTAGAGATGCTGCCTGACCCGCTGAGTTACTCCAGCACTTTGTGTCCTTTTTGGTAAACCAGCATCTGCAGTTCCTTGCTTCTCCATCTCGCTGCTCCACTGCAAAATGTCCTCAGGTTATGCCTACTTTGAAGAAGTCCAACATAATGGACATCATTCTCCCCCCTATGCTCCGTTATAACGAGGGTTTGCTGTACTGTTAATGTGAACGCTTCTTCCAGATTGCACATACCCTTTCATTATCCAAATATGCTTTGGATTATGTAAAACAGAAGACATTCACTGTTTTTAAAAGACTGGGCAATATTCAACACCAAATGTTTCTAATTTGTGGTTAGCACTCAACTGTAAACCACTTCAGAACAAACTATATCGCACTGACTTCCCATCCATGGTGCAAACTCTAGCGATTGAGTGTTTTGTGTAACACTTCATAATCCTTAAACCATTCTCTTCCTGTCTGTGTTCCAGGAATATTGGCTCCTGGCTCATTATTAAGTTTAGCAAATTGCTCGTCAGCCAAACCACATTCATGCAACTATAATTGTAACTACACACAACTATATGACCTAGGTGTACGGCTCTTATTCAAACAATTTTAATCTGCTCACATTTCCAGAATATTTCCGTCAGTCCAGAGGTAGAATCATGTGTTATAAAATAGTTAAACCTATGATAAAAATTACCTGGCGTACTTGACTGCTCAACAATTCAAGAATACTCTGCGACAAATTATTTCTCATTAAAACTTGGAGCAAATTGAGCTCTGAGTGAGTTATTCAATGTGGCGTTCGTCAGGGTATGATCTCAGCTGCTATGTTATGATCACACCCAAGAGCATTTTCAAATTGAGCTTCAATAACCTCACGTGGCTGTAATATCCACAGCCAGCACTGGCACGGAGGGTGCATCGCAAACTAGTCACGGGTCAAGAGTCAAGAGTGTTTTATTGTCATTCGTCCCAGATAGAACAATGAAATTCGTACTTGCAGCAGCACAACAAAATATGTAAACATAGTACACTTCTTCTTTTCGCATCCATCTTGTTACAAATGTTGGCCTCGCTGTCATCGTCCGTCTTGAAGAGGACGCAAGCTTCCGGCGACAATCAGTGGGAGCCATCACTTGTTGCAGTAGATGATGATGGTAGCAGAATTAGCTCAGGATACTTCCAGTTTCCAGCCCCGCGACGTGGGCGCTTCTGCGATGGGGCCACATAGTACACTGCAAACAATGTAATAAACGAGAAAAAAATGTTTAGAGTGTATATATACACATACTGACACATACATACATTATATATACACATACATACACGCCCCCACACACGTACACATACATACACATAAAAAACAACAATGGTAGTGCAATAATAACAATAATAGTCTATGTAGTTCAGAGCTTAATGGAGGTAGTAGTGTTTAAAAGACTGATGGCTGTAGGGAAGAATGAACTATATCCCATGTTACACGATCACTGGCACTGAACGAATATCTGTGTGGAACAATGAACAACTCCAAATTAGGGTCCAAGTCACACACCATCTTGTATCTTGTTCCTTGATTGTCACCGGCCCGAAGTCCACCAGCATTAAAATTATGAGAAGTTTAGACAGGGTAGACAGTCAGAACCTTTTTCCCAGGATGGGAAATACAAATACTAGAGGGCAAAGGTCTAAGTTGAGAGGGGCAAAGTTTAAAGGAGATGTGCGGGGCAACTTTTTTTACACAGTGTCGTGACTGAGGTCAATATAATAGTGGTGTTTAAAAGACTTTTGGAAAGTCATGTGGATATGCAGGGAATGGAGATTAGGGATTAATTGCAGGTAGATATCAAATAGTCGTGGCATTATGTTCGGCACAGACATTGTTTGAGGTTGAGTTTAGTTTCTTGTCACAAGGTAGAGTGAAAAGCTTTTGTTGTATGCTAACCAATCAGTGGCAAGACAATACATGATTGCATTCGAGCCATTGTGGGCCGAAGGGCCTGTTCTTGTACTGTACTGCTCCAAGGTCTATTGCGGGAACCACTTAATTACATGGATTGCAGTTCAAGATGAGGTCACAGCTTCAACACAGGAGGACCTGGCATGGGGGGGACCGGCTTGAGGGGGGAGGTGGGGAGGGGGAAGAAGAACAGTCGGCCTTGAGGTGGGGGGGAGAACAAGGGTGCGTGGGATACTTTGCAACTTTGTCAACGCCCTTTATGTGGTGATTATTTGCATACCTTGGGTATGTAGGCAAAGAATTTCACTGTGACAATAAAGTATTCAATTCAATTCAACAGAGAGGAGTGGGCGGTGGGTAGTGTGCCCCTCAGGTCTCTTTTTCTGTACATCTTAATGACGTCCCTCCCATAGCAGGGTGACCTGAACTGCACACAGTACTCCAAACGTGGTCTCACCAATGATTTGTACAGCTGTGGAATAACATTACAACTCCTGTATTCAGTCCACTTACCAATGAAGACAAGCGTGCCAAACACCTTCATCACCACCCTGTCTTCCTGTCTTCACACTTTAAGTGGACTGTACGCCTTGGTCATTCTGCACTGGAACACTTTCCAGGGGCCTACCATTTGGTTTTATAGATTCAGCATGGAAACAGGCTCTTTGGCCCGCTGAATCCACGCTGACCAATGATCATCCTTACACACTAGTTCTACCCTACACACTAGGGACAATTTAGTGAAGCCAAGTAACCTGTGACCCCACACATCTTTGGGGTGTGGGTAAAGGAAGGAACGGGGTCATGATTGTGGATGATCAGCCATGATCACAGTGCTGGCTCGAAGGGCCGGATGGCCTACTCCTGCACCTATTGTCTATTGTCTATTGAATCCGGAGAACCCGGAGAAAATCCACGCGGTCACGTGGAGAATGTACAAACTCCGTACAGACAGCACCTGTAGTCAGGATCGAACCTGGGCCTCTGGCGCTGTAAGGCAGCAACTCTACCGCTGCGCCACCGTGCTGCCCCTAAAGGATTTACTATGTAAGTCCTGCCCTGGATCTACTGACAAAAATGCCACCTCACAATTTTCAGTTAAATTCCATCTGCCGTTCTTTGACCCACCTTTCCAAATGATCTAGATCCAGTCGCAAACGTGGATATCCTTCCTCACAGTCCATCAATTTTGGTGTCATCCACTAATCCAATAACCACCTTCAATCCATTGTCATCCAAATCGATTGTGTATATAAAGTCATGATTGTTTTATTGTCCTGTATCCCCAAACAAAATAATGGATTCGGTGTTAAAGATAGACACAGAATGCTGGAGTAACCCAGCGGGCCAGGCAGCATCTCTAGAGAAAAGGAATAGGTGGTGGAGTAGGGTCGGAAGCCTTCTGCAGACGGATACTTCAATGGATTATGTATTCACTGGAATCATAAATATTGAGATTACTGCCTTTCAGTATCTTATAGATCTTATAGAAACATATAAAATTCTTAAGCGATTGGACAGGCTAGGCTAGATGCAGGAAAAAAATTCCCAATGTTGGGTGAGTCCAGAACCAGGGGTCACACAGTTTAACAATAAGGGGTAGGCCATTTAGGACTGTGATGAGGAAAACCATTTTCACCCAGAGAGTTGTGAATTTGTAGAATTCTCTGCCACAGAAGGCATTCGAAACCAATTAACTGGATGTTTTCAAGAGAAAGTTGGATATAGCTCTTAGGGCTAATTGAATCAAGGGATATGGGGAGAAAGCAGGAACGGGGAACTGATTTTGGATGATCAGCCATGATCATATTTTATGGCAGTGCTGGCTCGAAGGGCCGAATGGCCTACTCCGGCACCTATTTTTTATGCTTCTATCTTTTGATGTTTCTTGGTGATCACAAGTTAGTAATAAAGAACACTGACGCTGTGGTGAACTGGTCTCCTGAGATCACTACTGTGTGCTAGCTTTTAATATGCTGACCCAGTGAATGTTGGCAGCACTGACAATTGACATGGGCTGTGCTATTAGTGGAACAGAATGTCAGGCTTCATCGCTGTCGACACGCCTGAGAAAGTTGTGTGAATGAACGGGCGGGAGTAGCAGCCATCCCAGGCAGCCATCCCAGCTCCGATACAACACTAGGGCTGGGCTTGTCTTCATAAATCCCAGGGAACTAGAATGTTGCCTGGGTTTCAGCAACTAAGTTACAGAGAAAGGTTGAACAAGTTAGGGCTTTATTCTTTGGAGCGCAGAAGGTTAAGGGGGGACTTGATAGAGGTTTTTTAAATGATGAGAGGGATAGACAGAGTTGACGTGGAAAAGCTTTTCCCACTGAGAGTAGGGAAGATTCAAACAAGGGGACATGACTTGAGAATTAAGGGACTGAAGTTTAGGGGTAACATGAGGGGGAACTTCTTTACTCAGAGAGTGGTAGCTGTGTGGAATGAGCTTCTAGTGAAGGTGGTGGAGGCAGGTTCGTTTTTATCATTTAAAAATAAATTGGATAGTTATATGGATGGGAAAGGAATGGAGGGTTATGGTCTGAGCGCAGGTATATGGGACTAGGGGAGATTATGTGTTCGGCACGGAGTAGAAGGGTCGAGATGGCCTGTTTCCGTGCTGTAATTGTTATATGGTTATATGGTTATATATGGTTATATGGAACTGTGTCATACAGAGGTAAGTCAGAACTTCCCACAAATGTCTGCTTCATCTACAGAGCATGGGACATTATTCAGATTTAACCATTGCCTTTGCCTGCTGCTGTTCAGAATGTGAGATGGTGCCAGGAGTAGATTGTGAGTTGTGCTTTGCTTGGCAACAGGCAGCAACATTCAAAACGTATTTTATTTGAGGATTTTACTGTTTATGTATAAACACTTTGGAGATAAATGTCCTGGTTTTAGCCTGGCATCAGTTATAGAAACATAGAAAATAGGTGCAGGAGGGCCATTTGGCCCTTCGAGCCTGCACCGCCATTCAATATGATCATGGCTGATCATCCAACTCAGTATCCTGTACCTGCCTTCTCTCCATACCCCCTGATCCCTTTAGCCACAAGGGCCACATCTAACTCCCTCTTAAATATAGCCAATGAACTGGCCTCAACTACCTTCTGTGGCAGAGAATTCCAGAGATTCACCACTCTGTGTGAAAAATGTTTTTCTCATCTCGGTCCTAAAAGATTTCACCCATATCCTTAAACTGTGACCCTTTGTTCTGGACTTCCCCAACATCGGGAACAAACTTCCTGCATCTAGCCTGTCCAACCCCTTAAGAATTTTGTAAGTTTCTATAAGATCCCCCCTCAATCTTCTAAATTCTAGCGAGTTATAGAAAAACTCTTTTAATCGCCTAATTGTTGTTCACTCATACTGGCTGATGAAGATAACATGAACTCTTTCTGTGGAACACAAAGTGCTGGAGTAACTCAGCACTATGAACAAGCCTTCCACCACAATGAAGAATGCTGTGGTGGATGTTCGTGTTAAATCTTATTGTGTATTGTGTGTTCTATTTAAGTGTATCGCTGCTGGCAAATTCATTTCACTGCACCTTCGGATGTATGTGACGAATAATATTGACTTTGACTTTGGGTCCCGACACAAAACGTGATCTCCTCCTGAGATGCTGCCTCACCCGCTGAGTTACTCTCGCACTTTGAGTTCTATGCAAGAATCCAGCATCTGCAGTTCCTTGTGTCTCCATTAATTGATCTTAACTATTGACATCAGTAATATCATTAAGTAAGATACTTGTGACATCTCCAGTGTGTGTTGAAGTAAGGATTTACAATCTAATTATGTTGAAGTGAATATTAGATTATGAATATTGCTATGTGTGGGGAGGAACTGCAGATGCTGGTTAAAACCGAGGATAGACACAAACACCGGATTAACTCAGCCGGTCAGGCAGCATCTCCGGAGAGAAGGAATGGGTGACGTTTCGTGTCGAAACCTTTCTTCAGACTGAGAGTCCGGTGGAAAGGGGAACGAGAGATATAGACGGTACTTAGGAGAAAGGAATGGCCGATATGCAAAAAGTAATGATAATCAAGGAGATGGGCCCACAATGATCCATTGTTGATGCGGGATAGGTGATAACGAGTATACAGACAGAGGAATTCAACAGGACAACAGTAATACTAGTATAATGACTAGGGTGGGGGAGGGAGGGAGGGAGGGAGAGGGGATGAAAGGGTTACTTGAAGTTAGAGATATCAATATTCATGCCGCTGGGTAGCACGCTGCCCAAGTTATAGTATTACTCTAATTACTTTGTGGTTCTTTTGTTTGAGGGTCCCCAATGAGACAGATAGTAGTTCAGGACTGCTCTTTGGCTGCGGTGCGATGGTTCAGTTGCCTGAATGCAACTTTGCCGAGTTAAATGTGTAGCACTGTAAAAAAGCAGCTTTCTCACGGGGCGACTTGACGCAAGAGTTAACCAGAGTTGAACATCGTGGGAACCCCGTGCGATAACCGTACGGCATTCGTGGACCACCGTGGACCACCGTGGCGCTAACGGCAGGTACTCGTGTAACTTGGTGACTCGGGAGAAAATTCAAGCAAGTTTGAATTTCTCCAAGAGTGACTTGTACGCTTGTGGTTGAAGATTGCAACATTATATGTACGTAGTGGCCAGTGCGATATCCGTATTAACTCTTGCGTTTACCGTGGGAACTCCTGCGAACGGTGAACCCGGAAGCTGGACAGAGGGGACAGAAGGTGAGTAATCTGGAATGAACATGCTGTTAGGCTGGGATCATTCTCTGCGAGATGATCTTAGTGCAGGAGACAAGTGTAGGAGAGGTGTACTGACTGTGTGGGCAGAACTTTGGAAGTGATTGCCCACCATTCTCAAAAGCCGCCGTGTCTCCCTGTCCCTCCAACTCCAGAGGAATCCGCGCCCCCTCATCCGCAACCCGGGTTCCTCTGGAGTTGGAGCGGGGCTGGGCTAGAGTTGCTGCTGGCTGTGAGTCTCTGGGATCTCCGTGCTTGCAGTCGGTGTCCCGTTGGTCTTAACGTCTCCGGCCACCCCCCTGGACAGGAGCTGAGACTGGGAACTGTACCGCCCTTGCCCCTTCCCTCTGCAACTGCAAACAACCCCACTCTCCTGCTCACCTGCAAGGGCGTTACAGTTCCCAGTCTCAGCTCCTGTACAGGGGGGTGGCCGGAGACGGCACAGCCCGAGCTGCGCCCCCTCAACCGCAACCCCAAGAACAAGATGTACCTTGCACACCATCAGCTTCTGTCCCTACGGGGAGCGTGTTCCTCTGGAGTTGGAACGGGGCTGGGCTGCTGCTGGCTGTGGGTCTCTGGGATCTCCGTGCTTGCAGTGGGCCTGGGGGTCGGTGTCCCGTTGGTCCTGACGTCTCCGGTGACTGGCACTGACCTGCTGGCATCGCCGACGTGAAGACAGTGCAAAGCCCCCGCGCCGGTGCAATGGGCGGGGAGCTGGAGAGGGGAGGGAAGGGGTCACACACATGGCCGGGAAGCAGAGGGGTGTAGGTGGGGTGAAACTGAAGGGAGCGACAATCTGCTGCTGCCTGCCCGCTGAGTTAAAAAGTTCCCACGCAAGACTCACGATATACTGTGTATCGTGACCGTGGGAACTTTTGAACTCAGCGGGCAGGCAGCAGCAGATTGTCAATTATTAACCCTCCCGCGCAATTACCTTCTCTTTTATGAATGGGGACTCACAATGTTCATTCAAGATTTAACGGGAAAGCTCGGGAGACGGACAAGTCACTCGCACAAATAACAGAATTGCCGAGTACCCGTGGGAACTCTTTAACTACCCCCCGTTATATCGTGTGATATCGTGCTAGACCACGACCACTTCACTCTGGTTACATCTTGCGTCAAGTCGCCCCGTGAGCGTTCATCAACTTCAAAGTCGGGAGTGGAAAAATATTTCTCTACCCTGGGATAAGATCTTGTACATTAGAGAGCACTTGTGGACACAGGGGCATGGAGGTACACAAACAAAATAACAATGTGTAGACACAGATCAACCTTTTTAATTTATTTCATTACACATCGCCACCCCTGGGAATGTATGTCACGTTCACCTGTTCAGTCCTGAGGCTTATGTTTTTTGCAAAATCACTGCAGCAGAAAGGGAACGGTTCATCCAGATTTGACAGAAAAATAGCTGTATCAGTTAAGTTACTAGAGGTGCAGCACAGATAATGTAGAGTAAAGCTATCTGAAGAAAGAGGACTGCCAACTTTTTTGAGCAAAGATAGACACTAAGTGCTGGAGTAATTCAGCGGGTCAGGCAGCAACTACGGAGAGCATGAATAGGTGACACAAAATGCTGGAGTAACTTAGCGGGCAGGCAGCATCTCTGGAGAGAAGGAATGGGCAACGTTTCGGGTCGAGACCCTTCGTCAGACGTGTCCCGCCGGCGTGGGTCCGAACTGTCCCCCATTCCTTCTCTCCAGAGATGCTGCCTCTCCCGCTGAGTTACTCCAGCATTTTGTGTCTACCTTCGATTTAAACCAGCATCTGCAGTTCTGTCCTGCACATGAATAGGTGACATTTCGGGTCACCTTAGAAGTGTCTCGACCCAAAACGTCACCTATCCATGTTCTCCAGAGATGCTGCCTGGCCGACTGAATTACTGCATTCTGTGTCCATCTTTGATATAAAACTGCATCTGCAGTTCCTTTGTACTGTATTACAATTTAACTTTATGAGCAGTTTGGAGCAAATTCTCACTAATGTTAGTTATAAATATACTCACTTCCTGACCAAAGATGAAGGATTTAAATAGTCCATTTTAAGAACAGCTGCTAATGATGCAAATAATTCTTCTTCAGTGTTCAGAATAAAGAGGTTTCCATTTGAGCTCATTTATATTTTATTTCTTTAGCTTGATCAAGCATTCTGAGGAGTTTGATGGGATTTCAATCATTAATGGAAATAATGAATTCTCAAATGACCTTCCATTCAGTAGCTCAATGAAGTATGTTTGAAAAAAGCATCTTATTCAAAGGGGAAGCTAAAGGATTCAGGTGAGGTGCTTCCTTAACACCAAGTTCCATCTTGACCTCCGGTCCTGTCTGTGTGGAGTTTGCATGTTCTCCCTGTAATCGCGTGGATTTCCTTCACATGCTCCAGTTTCCTCCCACCTCCCAAACACATGCAGGTTTGTGGGTTAATTGACCCCTGTAAAATTCCCTCTTGTGTGTAGGGAATGGATGAGAAAGTGGGACAACATAGAACTAGTGAGCAGCTGATTGATAGTCCACGTGGACTTGATGGACCTGTTTCAATGCCCTATCACTTAACTTATCTTAACTTAACTTAACTAAACTAACTTGGTGTACCGAAGTCTGGAGGAGTCCCGATCTGAAACGTCATCTATCCATGTTCTCCGGGGATGCTGCCTGACCCGCTGAGTTACTCCATCACTTTGTGTCTTTATTTGTAACCCAGCATCTGCATTTCCTTGTTCCTACACTAGAACTTGGCTTAGTGCCTTGTTTACTTTTGCCTTTGGCAATCACACAGTGTTGCAGAGTGCCAGTGGAACAGTTTCTCTCTCAGTTCATTTAGTGACAAAGCCCTGATTAGCCCAGGAGACATACAGAAGGAACATCATGAAATAAACATTCCTATTTGTGTTATTGCTGAAAATAAACTTTAAAACTGTGCAATTTAGTTTTCGAAATTAATATGTCATGGTAGCCGAGATATGATAGTGGTGTTTACGAGGCTTTAAGATAGCACGTGGATATGCAAGGAATGGAGTGATATGGATCATGTGTAGGCAGAGATTAGTTTATCTTGGCATCATGTTCAGCACAGACATTGTGGGCCGAAGGGCCTGAACTCCATACAGACATTGCCGGAGGTCAGGATCGAACCGGATCTCTGACGTAGTGAGCCAACAAAGTGCTGGAGTAACTCAGCGGGTCAGGCAGCAACTCTGGAGAAAAGGGATGGGTGACGTTTCGGGTCGGGACCCTTCTTCAGACTCAAGAGGCAGCTTCTCTTCTCTATGCTCCACTGATCTATGTTCAGAATTCATGTCTAAGTAAATTGGCATAATATCTTGTTTTACATAATGGCTTGTTCAATGTTCTTCTGATTTTCCTTCATCAGAGGATGGTGTCATTCTTTATTTGGAGAAATGCTTTCTGATTTATGGAGCGACTGAGTTGGGAGGTTTCCACTGAAGAAGCAAAGTGCCGTCGCCATGATGTACAGGTAATGGCCCTTCTTGTCAATATTACAAAGTTCAGAGATAGCCCATGTCAGTGGTTGCAGGAATCTGGGAACTGAGGATCAGAAACTGAATCATGTAAAGCATGAAGAAATAACGGCATCCACTTCAGTGACTTTAGACTTTTTAGAGGTACAGCGTAGACAGAGGCCCTTCAACACACCAAGTTCACGGCCGCCAGCGTTCACAATAGACAATAGACAATAGACAATAGGTGCTGGAGTAGGCCATTCGGCCCCTCGAGCTAGCACCGCCGTTCATTGTGATCATGGCTGATCAGCCCCAATCAATAACCCGTGCCTGCCTTCTCCCCGTATCCCTTGATTCCACTAGCCCCTAGAGCTCTATCTAACTCTCTCTTAAATCCATCCAGTGATTTGGCGTCCACTGCCCTCTGTGGCAGGGAATTCCACAAATTCTCAACTCTCTCGGTAAAAAAGTTTTTTCTCACCTCAGTCTCCATGGCCTCTCCTTCTCCTGCCCACGTTTCTCAATGGCCTCCCCTTTATTCTAAGACTGTGGCCCCTGGTTCTGGACACGCCCAACATTGGGAACATTTTTTCCTGCATCTAGCTTGTCCAGTCCTTTTATAATTTTATATGTTTCTATAAGATCCCCCTCATCCTTCTAAACTCCAGTGAATACAAGCCTAGTCTTTTCAATCTTTCCTCCTATGGCAGTCCCGCCATCCCAGGGATCAATCTCGTGAACCTACGCTGCACTGCCTCAATCACAAGGCAGCAACTCTACCACTGTGCCACCTTGTCGCCCTGTAGATGGGTAGAAGATTGAGCTGGGCTGCAACTGGGCCACAAATCTAGTTTGAATAATTTAGAGTAATTTATTGTCACATGTACCAAGGTACAGTGAAAAGTTATTTTTGAGTGCTATGCAGTCAGCGGAAAGACTATGCATGATTACAATCAAGCCGTCCATAGTGTACAGATACAGGATAAAGGGTATAACGTTTAATGCGAGATGAAGTCCACTAAAGTCCGATTAAAGATAGTCCAATGAGATAGGTGGGAGGTCAGGACTCTAGTCAGTTCAGGTTGGTGAGAGGATGGATCAGTTGCCCGATAACAGCTGGGAAGAAACTATCCCTGAATCTAGAGGTGTGCATTTTCACACTCTGTACCTCTTGCCTGATGGGAGAGAGGAGAAGAGAGAGTGACCAGGGTGAGACTAGGCTGGTGGCCTTGCCGAGGAGGCGTGAAGTGTAGATGGAGTCAATCGGAAGGAGGTTGGTTTTGAGTGATGGAATTATGACACTTCATACTTTGCTATGGACACAGCTAGTCTTTAATAGCAACCTTGTGTTAAGCAAAGGAACATTGTGGCTTTCAGTCCATGTTAACAATAAGTCTATTTTGCTAGCCCTTGCTATCTCCTCCCCTTCCTTAACCCTCTAGCTGCCTCCTCCCACCCTCCCATCCGCCCGCCCTCGGGCTCCTCCTCCTCCTCCTCCCCTTTTCCTTCTTTCTCCCCCCCCCCACCCCCCATCAGTCTGAAGAAGGGTTTCGACCCGAAACGTCGCCTATTTCCTTCGCTCCATAGATGCTGCTGCACCCGCTGAGTTTCCCCAGCAATTTTGTGTACCTTAACAATAAGTCTGTTCAGTGCCTCAAATGATTGGAATCTGCCACCTATTGGAGCTACCGAAGTACAGCAATGTACTAACAGCAGAAATAAGGAACTGCAGATGCTGGTTAATGCACAGAAGGACACAAAGTGCTGGAGTAACTCAGAGGGTCAGGCAGCATCTCTGGAGAACATGAATAGATGACAGTCTCCACCAGAAACAACACTTATCCATGTTCTCCAGAGATGCTGCCTGACCCTCTTTAGTTATTCCAGCACTTTGTGTCCTTTACTGCAATGTAGTTTTTTGTATTTTGAAATGCGTTTGAAATGTTTTATCAGCCATCAATTTAATAATGTCACGTTGTTTCTGGTGGTCTGGTCATTGTTATATTCCAGTGGTGTATTTGTGGTGTATTTGTAGTTCAATGTTATTAGAAAAAATCTGTTAAATAAATTAAATATTAGTATAATTTAACTTGGTAACAATAAAATTGTGTTATTCACATTTCATTTATATTGCAAACAAAAAGCAGAAACTATGATTGCTAGTCCTACCTGCCCACGTTTGGCCCATACCCTTCTCATCCTTTCTTGTCCATGTACTTGTCCAAATATCTTTTAAATGTTGTGATAGTACCTGCCTCCTTCCTGTAGCAGGATGACTAAAACTGGACACAATATTCTAAATGCGTCCACACCAACGTACTGTAACATAACATCCCAACTTCTATACTCATTACTCTGGCTGATGAAGGCCAATGATGAATGGAGAATGGAATTTCTTCGGTCAGATGGTGGTGAATCTGTGGAATTCGTTGCAGACAAATGACTGTGGCGGCCAAGTCATTGAGTATTTTTAAAGCAGAGATTGATAGGTTCTTAATTAGTAATGACGTCAGAGGTTATGGGGAGAAGGTAGGGGGGAAATATGGATCAGCCATGATTGTATGGTGGAGCAGACTCGATGGGCCAAATGGCCTAATTCTGTATCTATATAGTACTATGTTTACAGATCTGTTGTGTCGCTTCAAGTAAGAACTTCATTGTTCTGTTTTGGGACATATGATAATAAAACACTTGACTCTTGATATCTTATGACCTTGTGATGTGCAGAAAGCCTTCTTGACCTATGATGCCATCTTCAGGGAACTATGTACCTGGAGAGTAAAATGTGGATTAAAGTGTTTAGGACTTTGTGGACCCTGTGCTGACCAGATTGTCTTTAAAGGTTTAATGTAATCTCTTTGTTGCATTCTTTGTCTGTATTTGTGAAGCCTGGGATACTGTATGTTTTACCGGCCCCTTTCGCAACTTGCGCATACCCATGCAAATGTCTCTGTTCCTAAACTTATTTGTCTTTCTGCAAAAGGATAGGTTTAACTTCCTGAAAGTGCGTCAATGGAGGACGTCACTAAGACATTGATCAACATTGGATAATTTACGAGGTGAAGCAGATATGCCAGTGTGATGCAGGTGTGTCATGAAGAATTAATGATCACACTGGCAGTCAGGACAGAGATGCCTTCTCTGAATCGCACTGTGAGGAGAGTAGTGGAGCCAATAGTCAATAATCAAATTTATTCGTCACATACACCCGAAGGTGCAGTGAAATGAATTTGCCAGCAGCGGTACAATTAAAAAAGAACACACAATACACAATAAGATTTAACACAAACATCCACCACAGCATTCTTCACTGCGGTGGAAGGCACAAAGTTCAGTCAGTCCTTCTCCTTGTTCACCCGTGGTGAGATGCAAGGGAGGAGATGCGAGGAATTGCAGATGCTGGGATCTTGAGCAAAACACAAAGTGCTGGAGGAACTCAGCGGGTCAAGCATCATGTGTGGTGGGAATGGACTGGTGACGTTACAGGTTGGGACCCTTCTCCTGTGTGGTACAGCTGAAACATTATTGGGGATAAAAAGTTTACATTTGGTTCTATCTGGATCACATTAACATTAGTTTTATGTACTGTGCTGCAATCTGATGTCCTTGTACAGTTTGTCTTGGTTGCAAATGATTAGGCGTGTTACAGAACACTCTGAAATAAGGGAGGTTGAGAAAGGGGCCGGTGAAACACACAGTATCCCAGGCTTCATGAACACACACAAAGACGGCAACAAAGAGATTATATTAAACCCTTAAAGACTATCTTGTTAACACTCCATCATAGGATCCATAAAGTCCTAAACACTTGATTCTACATTTTACTACAGATAATCTTCTTTAGAAAGGAAATGAGGAGGAATTTCTTTAGTCAGGGGTGGTGAATCTGTGGAATTCATTGCCACAGATGTCTGTGGAGCCCAATTCAATCAATATTTTTAAGGCGAAGATTGACAGATTGGTACGGGTGTCAGGGGTTATGGGCAGGAGAATGGGGTTGAGAGGGGAAGATAGGTCAGCCATGATTGAATGGCGGAGTAGACCTGTTGGGCCGAATGGCCTAATTCTGCTTCCAGAGCTTATAAACTTATGAACATCTGCCAAAGGAATGGTGAGTATTGTCACAGATAAGTTGTGCATTTTGCATTCGGTGGATTCATCAGAAAGCCTTTTGGTTGTTGGTGCCAATGTACACGACTACATACACGCAATCGAGGCTGGTTGGCCCCCTCGCCGGCACGGAGGGGGCCAACCGGCAGCCACTTGACAAGGCAAGAGGCGCAGCCGATGGTCCCCGGCCCGCCTAGGAACGGGCCCCCCGAGAGCCGGAGCAGAGCCGAACCGGAGCCAGCTTCTCCCCTCCCCGTGCCGGCTGCAGGGCCACCTTGGACACCTCCGGCCGTCAGCAGCACGATCTCGCACACACAACGAAGCACAAAGCAACAGAATTGTCGTAGCTTTTTGCAAAGGAACAATAGATACAACTAATTCATAGTTTGAAAGCAGTATTTTCATATCTAGAAGAATCAAAGCTAGAAAATACGGACGAAATGAAGGTCTACATGTACACAGCGGCACTGCTTCCAGCTATGTTTATGCAGAGTGACCTATGACCTGGGCATGCGCAGTCGGAATACCGAACTCGCTTATTGCTTCCTCATGAGCATTGAAGGTGGAGGGTGGAAATGTTAAAGGCTACAGGGCTACAGGGTGAAGGTGAGAAAAGCAAAGTTTAAAGGAGATGTGCGGGGCAAGTTTTTTTTTTAACACTGAGGGTGATGGGTGCTTGGAACACGCTGCATGAAGTGGTGGCAGAGCATTTAGTGGCATTTAGACAGGCACATGGATATACAGGGAATGGAAGGATATGGAATCGCGTGCAGGCAGAGGAGATTTGTTTAACCTGGCATCATATTCGGTTTGCTGTCCTGAAAGCTGCTTACTTACAAAAAGCCGTATTACATTCCATTTTGTTCAGGATACTTGTCATTTTGAGTTCTGAAAAACACATTGTAACTGGAGGCACGTGAAGTGTAAAATATAATAAGATGAAACCTTTCCAAATCAATTAGATTGTAGTGCGTAAGATGTGATCTTTCATGACCTTAAGATGGTACCATGATGGATAACTACAGCTTTCAGCAGATTATGTCAAAGCTGCATAATCTATTGAGCCACAAGAGCATAAGATCTTGCATTATAATCTTTACTTCTCTAATCATTTTGAATTTATTTTGCTTTCTGGCCGTGAGATTCGGACGAACATCGCCTTCTGGGCAAGATGGATGTTTTTCTCCAACTCCTCTCTCGGCATGAGAGATAATCTTATAGATTGGCGTAGAGTTGCTGCCTCACAGCGCCAGAGACACGGGTTCAATCCTGACCACGGGTGCTCTCTATACCGGGTTTGTACGTATTCCCCGTGACTTGTGTGGATTTTCTCTGAGATATTTGGTTTCCTCCCACACTCTAACCACATACAGGTTAGTAGGTTAATTGGCTCGGTATAATGGAAAATTGTCCCCAGTGTGTGTGGGGTAGTGTTAATGTGCGGGGATCGCTGGTCGGTGCGTACTTGGTGGGCTGAAGGGCCTGTGTCCGTGCTGTATCTCTAAACTAAACTATGATGTAAAAAAATCATGGGGGGGGGATTAAATAGAGTGAATGCACAGAGTTTTTTTATCCAGAGTAGGGGCATCAAGAACCAGAAAACATAGATTTAAGGTGAGAGGGGAAAGATTTACTAGGAACCTGGGGGGCAATTTTTTCACACAAAGGGTGGTGGATGTATGGAACAAGCTGCCAGAGGAGGTAGTTGAGGCAGGTAGTTTAGTTTAGAGTTTAGAGACACAACATGGAAACAGGCCTTTCGGCCCACTGAGTCCATGCAGACTATCTATCAACCGTTCACACAAGTTCTAGGTTATCCCACCTCCTCGTTCACACACGGGGCAATTTACAGACAATTAATCTTCGGGATAGGGGAGGAAACTGGAGCACCTGGAGGAAACCCACCCAGTCAACGGGCAAACTCCTCACAGACAGCACCCAAGGTCGGCATCGAACCGGGTCTCTGCAAATGAGACTAGCTTAGATGAGGCATCTTGGTTGACATGGACGAGTTGGGCCGAAGGGTCTGTTTCCGTGACTTTCTAACCCTTCCATTCTTAGTTGAGCATCTCAATGCCCATCCACACAAATTTTCAACACCGCAGTTAAGTCTCTCCGTCAATCTATTTTGTTTTGTTCAGAACAAATCCAGCTTTGCCAACCCTTCCTAATAACCGAAATGCTTCAACACAGCCACATCATTGTAGAAACATCCTTTCTGTGATCTATATCTGTGCCCTGTGTGAGAGGAAGTGGTGCCTCCAACTGTAGTTCAGTTTAGTTTGGAGATACAGCGAGGACACAGGCCCTTCGGCCCACCGAGTCCATGCCAACCATCGATCACCGTACACTAACCTTATCCAACACTCACTACAGACAATGTACAATTATACTAAGCCAATTAACCTCCAAACCTTTGGAGTGTGGGAAGAAACCGGAGATCCCAGAGAATCCTCTGGTTCTGTAAGGCAGCAACTATACCGCTGCACCACCGTGCCGCCCTGTGTGTGAGAGGAACCATAGGAAGTGGGGCCCCTGTGTGTGTGAGAGGAACCATGGGAAGTGGGGCCCTGTGTGTGTTAGAGGAACCATGGGAAGTGGGGCCCCTGTGTGTGTGAGAGGAACCATGGGAAGTGGGGCCCCTGTGTGTGAGAGGAACCATGGGAAGTGGGGCCCCTGTGTGTGTTAGAGGAACCATGGGAAGTGGGGCCCCTGTGTGTGTGAGGAACCATGGGAAGTGGGGCCCTGTGTGTGGGAGGAACCATGGGAAGTGGGGCCCCTGTGTGTGTTAGAGGAACCATGGGAAGTGGGGCCCTGTGTGTGAGAGGAACCATGGGAAGTGGGGCCCTGTGTGTGTGAGGAACCATGGGAAGTGGGGCCCCATGTTAAAGACAACTTGAGAATCAGGTGAGCAGGATACCAAATGATTTGGATTTCTGAAGAGTTGGATGGTTGGATTAGTGGATTGTTGTACATTAAGACTGTTGATGAACAATGATTGAGCAAATATGTGCTATAGACAATAGACATGCTGTGACATGCGTGAAGGGGCTGATGGTGAATTTCAACTTTAATGCCTGGTTTCTTGACAGGAGGCTTCTGAGATATGAAAAGTGATTCACATCTTCCAGGGTCCCATCATATACTTTTATTGCCTAAGATATGGTGTTGTAATCGGGGATTTGTTGGTAAACAACCGTTATTTTGCAGATAAGAACACAAAGTACTGGAGCAACTCAGTGGGTCAGGCAGCATCCCTGAATAGCACACCACCAGACTCAGGAGCAGCTTCTACCCATCTGTCACCAGACTTCTGAACAGTCCCTCCATAATCTAGGGTACTGTGCAATTCACCTCCACCCCATTGCGGACATTGGACTTTGTCTATGGAACTAATGCGCGGCAATGCTGAAAACTATATTCTGCACTCTGTATCTTCCCCTTTGCTCAGCGGGTCAGGCAGCATCACTGGAGAAAAGGAATAGGTGACGTTTCGGGTCGAGACCCTCTTCAGACTGAGTTCAGTTTGATTATATTCAGTATTTTCTGATCGGTTAACAAATGCTAAACAAAGCTTTTCACTGTACCTCTGTGGATGTGACAATAATATACCTAAATCTATTTAATTTCAGTCTGTTTAGAGGCCCGCATACACACAAACAACTTTACATTCTGGTTCTTCCCTTTTTAAATTAAAACGACAGTCAATTTGATCTTATTGGTTTGACTAATGGAATTATTATTTTAAAAATAAGCTTATGAAGGTGAATTTTTGTTATCTCTTTTGTCTTCTCGTAATTACTAACATCTCAGCCATGAAATATATGTTGTGTGTTGTGTAATAGGATTAACAATTAGAGATGGTAGATGGTGTTCACTGTTTGCCCATATATATGAGTTTCCCTTGTGCTTCTTAGATGGCAATATCAGATTGCTGATTACATGTCAGGACCGATCATTATACTGTATATGTTTACCTCATTTTAAACATTTATTGATATTGCGCATATGCCTTTTTAATGTTAAAAAACTTCGAGAACTGCAGCAAAGTACGTGCTTCTGGGGAAAGAAAATCAATAAACTTGAAGATTCAAAGGTTACTAAAGTTTAGTTTAGTTTAGAGATACAACACGGAAACAATCTCAGGTACAGTCCACTTTTTTTTTCTTTTTCTTTTTTCGTGTACATCATGTAATAAATGTTGACATCACTGTCATCGTCCATCCTGAAAAGGACGCAAGCTTCCGGCGACCATCAGTGGACACTGAATAAGGTGAAGACAAACTGAAGGCAATTATAACTTTCAGCCAAGATATAAGATTGTAATGCTCTGGTGATTGTCTGATGTTACCCTGTCCAAACGGAAACAAAAGCTAATCAGGATGTAGAATGGTGAACAATATGATTATTCCCATTATCAAAAGTTAAAACAACCCACAATGTTACTGTTGGTAGGCCACGGGTAGAGTGAACCCTCGGCCATGGATGGAGGAGTCAGGTGTCTCGGTGTGGGAGGAGCAGGTCACGGGGTTGACCCTTAGGGGTATTTAAGGTCGGGCAAATTCCGTGCCCATTTGAGGAGTAGGGAGCAGTACTGTAACAGAATAAATAGGTCTCGTTTACACAACTTGTGTTCCGACTGATTTTTGGCTGGACTGCTGTGAGTCCCCGCTTTACTGTTAATTATCAAATATACAGGACCTGCCCGATGGTAAATAGATAAGTGGGCATCTTCACACAAGTGCAACCATTTGGCAAATGTTTTAATAGGTCCACTTACCTGTTGTTAATGATGCCCCGAGGATATGAAAACCCAGGCATTATTTAGGTGTGTTGGCAGTTTAATGCTTGACCTGCAAGTTATAAGATCAACAGATTTACTGCAAGGTAAAGCCAGCAAAGTCCCATCAAGGATAGCCTGACGTTCATCAAAGAGATAGATGGTAGTTCAGCACTGCTGTCTGGTTGTGGTAGGATGATTCAGTTACCTGAAAACAGCTGGGAAGAAACTGCCACTGAATCTGGAGATGTACGAGATTCAGGGACAGTTTCTTGGTGGTTTATCTCACGATGCATCTGATATGCTAGTGGAGGTGATGTTACAAATACCTCAGAGAATGGCTCCTCCCACCTTTGAGTGACGAGTGGCCAGGTATCACCTTCCCACTGTGGGGACAGGATAGGTTATAAGGGGAGGAAGGATTGAAACTTCCCAAACATCTGATGACCCTGGCACCCTTCAAGGTCCTCTATACGCTGGCCCGTTAACCTGCCAGGATGTTGGCAGCTGGAAGTGGATCTTCAAGAAACAAACTCGACAAAATTTCAAAGCTGAGAAAATATTCCGTGAACTCCCTGAACAAGGAGAAATGCATATTGACCCAGGACAATCAAAATACTGCAACGGTCCAAATGCGACAGAGAGTTCAAAAGTTAGCGATCGTGCGTGAGTTAGAATTGAACCTATACATGATGGAATATGATATCTCGCATAAAGATACAGTAGCCTATCAAACTAGGATGCCATACAGGTGAGAATCATCTTTATTATTAGGCCAAGTGTATAATAAGGATGGTTTGTTTGCAATTTGGAATATAAGTTCATGTTCGATATAATGCATTTATAAGTACTGGGAAGTGTGTGTGGGGAGGAGGATGTGAGGGTGCATTTGCACGCATGTGTGTGTAAAATCTCTTCAAGAGAAACTAAAGACATTCAGTTGGCATACGTAATTGTAATTGAAACAAAATGAGTGGTGGGTGCTTGGAGCGACCTGCCACAGGAGGTGGCTGAGGCAGGTACCATAACAGCATTTTAAAGACACTTGGACAGGTATTGGACAGGAAGGGTTTAGAGGGATATGGAACAAATGTGGGCGAGTGGGACTATGGTCTGTAGTCGAAGGGCTGCTTTCTGTGCTGACTCTAATTTCTAATACTGGGACAATACAAGCCAAATGCATCATCATTTCCCCTTCCTTTTGTGTAATGCAATACCTTGTGTGTTGCCTTTGACAAGTTTCATGACCATATCTATCATTAACTGTGCTGTTCAATGAAGTGAATTGAAAAATACAGCCTGGAAACATGCCCTTCAGCCCAACTCAACCATGCCGACCATGATGTCCCAACTAAATCTGTCTCATTTGGCCCGTATCCCTCTAAACCTCTCACTATCTATGCAACTGTCCAAATGTTATTGTACTTCCCCAGAGATGTTCCATATACAGTACCAACCACTCTCAGAGTGAAAAAGCTGCCCCTTAGGTTCCAATAAAATCTTTTGTGCCACCGGGAGATCAGGTTGGTTAATGCAAACTGAGCAGAGGTGTTGGGCGAAGCGATCGCCAAGCCTGCGCTTGATCTCACCGATGTAGAGCAGCTGACACCTAGAACAGTGGATGCAGTAGATGAGGTTGGAGGAGGTGCAGGTGAACCTCTGCCTCACCTGGAAAGACTGCTTGAGTCCTTGGATGGAGTCAAGGGGGGAGGTAAAGTGACAAGTGTAGCATTTCCTGCAGTTGCAAGGGAAAGTACCAGGGGAGGGGGTGGTTTGGGTGGGAAGGGACAAATTGACCAGGGAGTTATGGAGGGAGCGGTCTTTGCGGAAAGCCAAAAGGGGAGGAGATGGGAAGACGTGATCAGTGGTGGGATCCCGTTGGAGATGGCGAAAATGTCGGAGGATTATCTGTTGTATGTGATGGCTGGTAGGGTGTAAGGTGAGGACAAGGGGGACTCTGCCCTTGTTACGTTTGGGCGGATGGGGAGTGAGAGCGGAACTACGGGGTATAGAAGAGACCCTGGTGAGAGCCTCATCTATGGTCGTAGAGGGGAACTCCCGTTCCCTAAAGAATGAGGACATCTGAGTTCAAGAACCTAATGCAAAGTGTAAGCTGCAGGGGTGGCATGGTGGCGCAGTGGTAGAGTTGCTGCCTAGAGCACTAGAGACCAGGGATTGATCCTAACTACAGGTGCTGTCTGTACGGAGTTTGCACGTTCACCCTGTGCCTGCGTGGGTTTCCACCGGATGCTCTGGTTTCCTCCCACACTCCAAAGACATTCAGGTTTGTAGGTTAATTGGCTTCTGTAATAGTGAGTTGTCTCAAGTGTGTTGGATAGTGTTAATGTACAGGGATCGCTGGTCGGCACGGACTCAGTGGGCTGAAGGGCTGTATCTCTTTAAAAAAATGAAGCGAAAGTCCCATAATCTACGAACTGCTTTGGCATCTGCTCAAAGCAGCTTAATTACATTACTCACTTGCCAATGCTCTCTGTCAATCTGGGCTCCATCCTAACATGCAGATGTCCCATCGCACCGTCTCGCATGTACAATCCAAGGCTTTCACACTCCGCCAGCTGTTCAGGTGCAGGAACACGACAGTCGAACAGATTGCACAGAGACGCATCTCGCTCAGTATTACAGGAGAACATTGCGCAGAGACAAAGCAAGTGGGAGCTCTGTGAGGGATGGGAGGACCCTTCTTCAGACAAGGTGTCGGAGTGTCAGCAGACCTTGAGTCTGATGAAGGATCCTGACCCGGAATGTCAGGAAACACCGGCAAGAGAGCAGTCCTGATCTATCTTCATTGGAGACCCTCAGACTATCTTTAATTGGATGTTACTGAACTTTATCTTGCACTAAACGCTATTTCCTTTATCCAGCATCTATACACTGTGGATATGATCATGTATAGCCTTCTGCTGACTGGATGGCAAGCAACAAGAGTGCCTTTCACTGTACTTCAGTAACAATAATAATAATGAACAAAACTAAACTAAACACCTATCCATGTTCTCCAGGGATGCTGCCCGACTTGCTTATTTATTCCAGCATTGTCTTTTTTTGTAAACCAGCATCTGCAGTTCCTTCTTTCAGCAAGGTGAAGAGTTTTGCTATCATTTTATCGGCTGGTTCTGGTTGTGAAGATGCCATATTTGCAATTGGAAATTGAATTTTAACTAGTTAAGAGAACAGCAGCTGTTAAGATTATCTTCAATGAAATACTCAATTTATGAAAGATAGATGGTTATGGGAGGAAAACGTTTTGCCAAGTGAAATATATTAAATTGAGAAGTGAGGTTGCAATGGACAAGGGGCGGTTTTCGGGTCGGTCTACTCTTCCAGACTGAGAATGGCAAGTAATTCACCAGGGTGGTGAATCTGGGGGATTAATTGTCACAGGCGGCTGTGGAGGCCAAGTCATTGTGTATGTTTAAAGCGGAGATCAATAAATTCTCGATTAGTAAGGGCGTCAAAGGTTATGGGGAGAAGGCAGGAGAATGGGGTTAAGAAGGATAGTTAGATCAGCCAGGATCTAATGGAGGACCATCCTGATGGGCCGAATGGCCTAATTCTGCTCCTATGTCTTATGATCTAATGATCATGGTGAAAACTGATGCAGTTTTTTACAAAAGCTGATGTTAATCTTCACTGTGGCTGTCAATTTATTGCTTCGGATAAGAAACATAGAAACATAGAAATTAGGTGCAGAAGTAGGCCATTCGGCCCTTCGAGCCTGCACCGCCGTTCAATATGATCATGGCTGATCATCCAACTCAGTATACCGTACCTGCCTTCTCTCCATACCCTCTGATCCCCTTAGCCACAAGGGCCACATCTAACTCCCTCTTAAATATAGCCAATGAACTGGCCTCGACTACCCTCTGTGGCAGAGAGTTCCAGAGATTCACCACTCTTTGTGTGAAAAAAGTTCTTCTCATCTCGGTTTTAAAGGATTTCCCCCTTATCCTTAAGCTGTGACCCCTTGTCCTGGACTTCCCCAACATCGGGAGCAATCTTCCTGCATCTAGCCTGTCCAACCCCTTAAGAATTTAATAAGTTTCTATAAGATCCCCTCTCAATCTCCTAAATTCTAGAGAGTATAAACCAAGTCTATCCAGTCTTTCTTCATAAGACAGTCCTGACATCCCAGGAATCAGTCTGGTGAACCTTCTCTGCACTCCCTCTATGGCAATAATGTCCTTCCTCAGATTTGGAGACCAAAACTGTACGCAATACTCCAGGTGTGGTCTCACCAAGACCCTGTACAACTGCAGTAGAACCTCCCTGCTCCTATACTCAAATCCTTTTGCTATGAATAAGCCTCTACTTATTTTTGTTAATGTACAGTAAAGACAAATAGCGATTGAAGTGACATTTCAGGCAAGAGGTCGAACAAGCTAATAATGTTTTTTTAGCCTGGATCAGTCTGAAGAATGGTCCCGATCCGAAACGTCACCCATTCCTTCTCTCCAGAGATGCTGCCGGTTCCCGCTGAGTCACTCCAGCATTTTGCGTCTATCTTCGGTTTGAATCAGCATCTGCAGTTCCCTCCGACAAGATAGTTTTTCAGCCACAGACTAAACGGTGAGACAGTGGTAAAAAGAATGACTGCAGTATGTTTCTCTGTGTGTGATTTTGTTGCAATTTGCAGCAAAATGAGACAAGAGTGATTTAAAATGTCGCAGAGGGTCATTTAGCCTGGCTGCGGTCCACTTGCATTAGATAAAGGAAGGCTGAGCCCAGATTATACAATGAACAGAGAGAGAGGGAAAAACTATTGGCTGCCCGAGGCTCATCTAACCCAGTCAGACATCACTAAATGGGCAGAGAATATTTCCGCCACAAATTTGCTGAGAAGTTGTGATTGTGTTGCTGGGGCATCAGAGGAGTTGATCAGTGTGAGTTTAAGCTGGATAAAACCTGAAAGTTAATGTTTGGAATCTAGCTACTACAGTGTGGAGGTTGGATCTGGACCTTTGAAGAAGGATCCCGAACTGAAATGTGTCGGAAGGAACTGCAGATGCTGGTTTTACGCCAAAGATAGACACAGAATGCTGGAGTAACTCAGCTGGAGTCACTGCAGTGTGGAGGATGGGTTTCAGTGCCGGAACATATGTTTGTCATCATGTATTTGCACAAGGTGACTTGTACTCAGTTCCCAAAAAACAAAAGGCAGCGACAAAAGGGACATCACGTCAAAACCATAAAGACGAGTGTCCTGCTTAAACGACCCCAGCCATCACAGGGCAGCACAGTGGTGCAGCGCTAGAGTTGCTGCCTTGAAACACTAGAGACACAGGTTCGATCCTGACTACGGGTGCCGTCTGTACGAAGTTTGTACGTTCTCCCCGTGACCTGCGTGGGTTTTCTCCGGTTTCCTCCTACATTACATAGAAGTACAGGTTTGGAGGTTAATTGGCTTCGGTAAAAATTGTAAATTGTCCCCAGCGTGTGTAGGACAGTGTTGGTGTGCGGGGATCGCTGGTCGGCACGGACACTGTGGGTCGAATGGCCTGTTTCCGCGCTGTATCTCTAAACTAAACTAAATCTCCTCAATACACATTTGCCAGCATGGAACCCTGGAACAGAAATGCAGTGTCACCACTGAGAACAGCCCAAACTCCAACAAACTTGTTTTACAGGTACATTCTCAGATGTTATCCATGGTTATAAACAATTGGGCCCGTCATAGAGTCATATAGCACGGAAACAGGCCCTTCAGCCCAACTTACCCATGTTGATCAACATGCCCGATCTACACTAGTCTCACATGCCCGTGTTTGGCCCATATCCCTTTAAACCTTTCCTATCCATGTGCATGTCCAAATGTCTTTTAAAAGTTGTTATAGTACCTGCCTCAACTATGTCATATGCTGAGAGAATGGAGCCTCTGGGCTTGTATACTCTGGAATTTAGAAGGATGAGAGGGTTTCTTATTGAAATATAAAATTATTAAGAGTTTGGACATACTAGAGGCAGGAAACATGTTCCCAATGTTGGGGGAGTCCAGAACCAGGGGCCATAGTTTAAGAATAAGGGATAATCCATTTAGAACGGAGATGAGGAAACACAATTTTCACAGAGAGTTGTGAGTCTGTGGAATTCTCTGCCTCAGAGGGCGGTGGAGGCCGGTTCTCTGGATACTCTCAAGAGAGAGCTAGATAGGGCTCTTGAAGATAGCGGAGTCAGGAGATATGGGGAGATGACAGGAACGGGGTACTGATTGTGGATGATCAGCCATGATCACATTGAATGGCGGTGCTGGCTGGAAGGGCCGAATGGCCTACTCCTGCACCTATTGTCTATTGTCTATTCTATTATCTCCTCTGGCAGCTCATTCCATGTTCAACAAATCACCTCTGCCTGCATGTGATCCACATCCACCCATTCTCTGCATATCCTTGTGCCTTTCAAAAAGCCTCTTAAATGAGTAACTCAGTGGTTCTGGCAGCATCTGTGGAGAATATGGATAGGCGACGTTTCGGGTTGGGACCCTTCTTTAGACATTTGTACAGTTTTCTCCAGTAGCCAATGATTGCTAACTGTAGACACAAGGAACTGCAGATGCTGGAATCTTGAGCAAAGCACAAGGTGCTGGAGGAACTCAGCGGATCAGGTAGCACCCGTTTGAGAGACATTAATTTGGGTCAGGAGCCTAACTGCACTTGAATTGATATTATTAGATATTTAGGAGAAAAATAAGCAATATTCGATTTTTGATTGCCTGTGTTCTTAATGGGCCTGTCCCACTTAGGCGATTTTTCAGCAGACTGCCGGTGACTGTCAAGTTGCCGGCAGTCGCCTGAAAAACCGGCAAATGGAACGGCGACTGTCAGAGTGGAACACACACAAACACATCGCTTCCTTCACCAGCCCGTTATGCAGGCGGGGGACAGGGCAAGCGGGGGGGGAGCGCTGTCTAAAAAATTCACACGGTGCAAAGCCAAGGTGAAACAGACACACACCGCGATGAACAGGAAGGTTGCCGCTGTAAAAAGACGGCTAAAGCACAGTGTACAGTAAGTCCTTTATAAGAGGGGGAGAGGGGGGAGAAGGATTGGAGACAACTTTTAAGAAGCCAGAGATACACGGCTGTGAAGCTCGGCGGACATTTAACATTACCGGTCGGTTATCCTTGATTCTGAAAACTACTGCTTACCTTTTTTGTTCCCAATGAGCCAATGAAATTCACCGGTCAGCACCGGCTACAACCTACGAGAACCACCGAGAACCTTCGACCTCCTGGTGACCCACTAGGACATCCTGGCAATCCACCTACGGCACAAGAATTCTCACTGCTTTCCATGGCGGCTTCATCTAGTCGCCGCTAATTTTTCGACATGTTGAAAAATTCATGGCGACCATAATGAGGCCGCGACTAGTTCCCAGAATGTGGGAACTCCTCACGAGCATGAAGGCGACTCCCCGGCAACCACCCGCGAACATGTGGCGACCATGTGACGACTGCATAGTCTCCTGCAGTTGTCTAAAATGTCACCTAAGTGGGACAGGCCTGTAAAGCTACCAGTTTGCTAAATTCCGTGCAGAAATCCAACACAATTCATTCTCATCTTAGTCAGAATACTTGAAAACAAGTTGTAATCTTATTTGATCCTTTAATCAGAGATGCTAAGAATGGGGTTTGAAATAATCTTTGGATGTGTTTCTTTTACACTAAGCAGCACTTAGCAGACAATCTGCTTCCTCCTGGGGCATGGTTTCCTCTCAGAGTTGGCAGTCCCCTGTTTTTTTTTGCCAGAATTTCAATATTCCCAATGACCTGGAAACAACACTCAAAACTGTCAAATCCACTTAAATTAGAACAGTTCGGTTTCACGGCTAATGTCAGGGGAAGCATAGTTAACATCGACAGGTCTCATGCTGTGACAATCGTTCTAGGATCTGAGGGATTTTGGTCGATGACAATCAATCATGCGGCCGCAATGATGGACAAGACATTGGTGTGGCCACATTTAGAGTATTGTGTTCATGTTTGGCCACCATGTTATAGGAAAGATCAAGCTGGAAGGGGGGCAGAGAAGATTTACGAGGATGTTGCCAGGACTCGAAGGGCTGAGCTACAGGGAGGGGTTGAGCAAGCTTGGACATTACCCCCTGGAGCGCAGGTAAATGTGCCGATCTTATAGAGGTGTATAAGATCATGAGGGGAATAGACTGGGAAAATGCAGAGAGTCTTTTGCCCAGAGTAGGGTAATCGGGAATTCTTTCCCCCCTCATTTAAGGTGAGGGGAGAAAGAATTAATAGGAACCCAATGAGCAACTTTTTTTACTCAAAGGGTATGGAACCAGCTGTCGGAGGAGGTTTAGTTGAGGCAGGTACTATCGCAACGTTTCAAAAACATTTGGACAGGTACATGTATAGGACAGATTTAGAGGGATATGGAGCAAATGCGGCAGGTGGGACGAGTGTAGATGGGGCATGTTGGTCAGTGTGGGCAAGTTGAGCCAAATGGCCTGTTTCTGTGCTATATGACTATGACTCTATGTAAGGGTGCGAGCTCCTTTCCCTCTCCTGCCTCATTATTTTTTGCCAGTCATTAAATCTGCTGCTGCTGATGGGGAACATCCCTTTAAGAGCTGAAGCCTGGCTGTGAATGACATGCAGTAGTTTGATGTTCACACTGTCAGCATCGTGACTGTCGCTGCTTCCCATTAAAGGAAGCACTGTTCAAAATTTAAAAAAAAGGTACTTGTGCATTTGTACCATCTAAGGTGGTGATGATCTGAATCTGTGTGAGGGCACCACATATTCCCGTTACATAATGCTACAAACATTGAGCTATTGAATTTCTACATACATTTAGTTTAAGAAAGAACTGCAGATGCTGGAAAAATCGAAGGTGGACAAAAACGCTGGAGAAACTCAGCGGGTGAGGCAGCATCTGTGGAGAGAAGGAATCGGCGACTTTTCGGGTCGAGACCCTTCTTCAGACTACCTAACGTTTAGTTTAGTTTAGTTTAGAGATACAGCGCGGTGACAGGCCCTTCGGCCCACTGAGTCCGCACCGACTAGCGATCCCCGCACACTAGCACAATCCTACACACACTGGGAACAATTTACATTTAAGCCAAGTCGTACGTACATTTAACCCATATGTCTTTGGAGTGTGGGAGGAAACCAAAGATTCTCGGAGAAAACCACGTAGTCATTGGGAGAATGTACAAACTCCATACAGACCGTAGTCAGGATTGAACCCGGATCTCTGGTGCTGTGAGGCAGTAACTCTACCACTGCACCACCGTACCGCCCTACAATGTCCTTACTTGTAAAGTTACTAAAATTAATGTGGACAATTCAAGAGAAAACAAAATATTTAAAAAACAATTATTTAAAACGGAATCAAATATTTATATTTAGATTTATATTTAGATTGACATTTACTTATATTATTAATTCTAGTTTTCACAGGCTGAAACATTAAGACAATCCTGGAATGGTGTTGGCAAATAAACTGTAAAATACTTTTACAAGGAACTGGCTTTCAATGTAATTATCTACGATTAACTGCTGTTTCAAAGCAAGACTGATGTTTACAGCTTTTTACTAATTCAGTGTGGAAAGCAAATTAATTTTTCACAAAGGAAAGCAGGTTAGTTCATTAAATACTCATAGTCTTGCATAGTGTGGTAATTCATCTGTTGTCTGTATGTGATACTCTTGTTACAGTCAACATGAGGTGTTTTGCTTGGCAAGGGACTGCTTTATTAATCTTTATGACTCCACAACTAACACACGTTATGTTATTCATTCGTTGATATAATTGTGATGAGTTGCAGCTAAACCATTTGGATGTCTTATGGGCCTGTCCCACTTACGCGACTTATTCGGCGACTGCCGACACCCATCACAGGTCGTTACAGGTCGCCGAAAAATTTCAACATGTTAAAAATCCAGCGGCGACCAGAACAAGGTACGACTCTTTGGGCGACTACTCACGTCCATATTGAGCTTCACCCTGCAACATGTCGCCAGGGTGAAGCCTGTGCGGTCGTGAGTAATCTCCTCAGTCACTCAAAGTGCCGTAGCATCTTTCTGGTCGCCGCTGGATTTTCAACATGTTGAAAATTTTCGCCGACCTGCAACGACCTATGATGTAAAATTATTCACTCCCACATCAGGATTATGCTTCTGATTTTCCTTAATTGAGTAGAATAATTAGCAAGTTAACTTTCCCAAAGGAACAACATCTCATTCTCTTGATTTCTTAAGTTCTTTTTCCAGATGCACCTTTTAAAATTGGGAATGTGCAATGCTTGAAGCAGAGTCATGAAGCAGAGAAACAGGCCCTTCAGCCCAACTCGCCCATGCCGACCAAGAGGTCACATGTAATGCTAGTCCAGTTTGCCTGCGTTTGGGCCACATATTCCTCGAAACCTTTCCTATCCATGTACCTGTCCAAGTGTCTTTTAAATGTTGTTATAGTACCTGCCTCAACGACCTCCTGTGGCAGCTCGTTCCTGAACCGTCCTGAGCGGTCAGTTACGGGCATAAGCGCACTGGCATCACTGCCGGCCAGGAATGTCACAGGTGCGTGCGGTGCTGTAGATTGGCAACACCGTCCCAAGGGGGCGATCGGGGGAAGGTGACGTGGGACCTGCGCGAGACTCGGCCCGGACACAGTTTTAACGGCCCCAGCCATTTTATGTAAGTTAGGTTGATGAACCATGTCCGAAGGTAGTTAGTAAATTACTGCTCAATTACTGACTCATTTGTTGTTATTGTGCCGGGTGATACCTAACAGTTCCAAATACTCACCACCCTCTGAGTTGCCCTCAGGTTCCTATTAATTTATTTCTCCTCTCACATCAAAGTGATGTCCGCTAGTTCTTCATCATAAATCATTCCCGATGTCTTGCTTGAATTGGTTTTAACTTGTGTAACAGTAACAGGGCATCACAGTGACACAGCTGATATTGTTGCTGCCTCGTAACGCCAGAGACCCGGGTTCGATCCTGACCTCGAGTGCTGTCTGTGTGGAGTTTGCAAGTTGCCCCTGTGACCACGTGGGTTTCCTCCGGATGATCCGGTCTCTTCCACCATCCCAAAGACGTGCAGGCTTGTAGGTTGATTGGCCCTCTGTAAATCGCCCCCTAGTGTGTAGGGAATGGATGAGACAGTGGGTTAACATAGAACGAGTGTGAACGGGCGATCGATGGTCGGCGTGGACTCGGTGGGCTGAAGGGCCTGTTTCCATGCTGTATCTCTACACTACACTAAACTACACAGTGTGAGAGAAGTACTGGAGGGATTCTGCAGGAGGAGCCATTTACCAACAAGACAACATCAATAAGAAAACTATTCCAGTGAAACTCGCAGATACCTAGTATCAGCAATACATCATTTACCTGTTATAACCAGATTTACAAATTCTCCAAACATTTACTCCATAAACTATAATAATTATTTGTGTAGTGTACATAGAAAACATTAAATCTGTAGCATTCGTTGCCACTAAGGGTTGTAGAAACTAAGTCAGTAATATTTTAAGACGGAGATTTTCAGACACAGAGTTTCTTTCCCAGAGTATGAGAATTGAGAACCAGAGGACATAGGTTTAAGGTGAGGGGGGGGGGGGGGGGGGGGAGATTTAATAGGAACCTGAGGGGTAACTTTTTAACACAAAGGGTGATGGGTGTATGGAATGAGCTGCTGGATGAGGTAATTGAGGCAGGTACTATTGGAACAATTTAGAATAGGATAGGACTTCATGATTAGGACAAGTTTGGAGGGATATGGACCAAACGCAGGCAGGTGGGACTAGTGTAGCTGGAACATGTTAGCCTGTGTGGGCAAGTTGGGCCGAAGGGCCTGTTTCCACAATGTATCACTCTATGACTCTATATCCTCGGAATTAAAGAACGTTCCTTTAGGAAGGAGAAGAGGAGGAATTTCTTTCATCAGAGGGTGGTGAATCTGTGGAATTCATCGCCACAGAAGGCTGTGGAGGCCCAGTCAACGGATATTTTTATGGCAGTGATAGATAGATTCTTGATTAGTACGGTTATGTCAAGGGTTATGGGGAGAAGACAGGAGAATGGGGTTAGGAGGGAGAGATAGATCAGCCATGATTGAATGGCAGAGTAGCCCTGATGGGCCGAATGGCCTAATTCTGCTCCCATCACTGATGCGTCTGAGGAAGGGTCTCGACCCAAAACATCACTCATTCCTTCTCTCCAGAGATGCTGCCTGTCCCGCTGAGTTACTCCAGCTTTTTGTGCGTACCTTTGGTTTAAACCAGCATCTGCAGTTCCCTCTTACATATAGGACTACCCTTCGTTTTTCTAAAAAATCTGATGAATACAGAGCCAATTAGTTTTGTCGCTCTTGATGGGAATCAACATTCCTCATCCAAGAAATGATCTTAGACTGCCTCCAATGTGACTTTATTCTTTTTCTTTAGTGTACCCTCTCTCTCTGCCCTGCTGTATGGCTCTCTGTATTTTTTTTTCACTCTATACCTGCATGTCCTTCTATTGTAATTCCTCGTGCCTCTCTCCGCCAGTGTGTCCATTTCTGTTTCATTCATCAACTCTTCACATGACTCATGCTTCAGCTGACCGCACATCTGACTGAAGGTGTCACACATATACCTTGTCTGATCCCTTTCATTCTTCTTGCTTCCTTGCACAAAGATCTGTTGCTTGGAGTACTTCAGTCAATTACTTTGCTTTTTAATGAGCGGCTTGCTTTTTAATGAGGGAAACACTCCCAACCAATCTCAAATATGAAATGACCCATAAACTACACACTCAATGGACAGTAAGCTAAAGAAGCACATCTTTTCTTGCATTGACTCTGGTTTGTGCAGCCCTCATGGAGAACATGGAGTAGAGGCATCAAGCACCAGAGTACCTAGGTTTAAGGTGAGAGGGGAACAGTTTAACAAATTCTTAATTTGTTCCGTTTCCAAGATGGCTACCGGAAGGGAGAGTGAACGCTGGCGCAATTAGCTGCCGCTGCTCTCTCTTTGAATTGTGTCTTTGAATTGTGTATTGTTGATGTCTTTATTATTATTATTTTTATTTTTTTTGTCGTTATTTTTTGTTTTGTTTCATTCTGCTTACATGTTTTTTATTCTGTTACTAAATTTTGTAAGGTGTCCTTGAGACTCTTGAAAGGCGCCCATAAATGAAATTTATTATTATTATTATTAAAGAGCTGAGAGGCAACTTTTCCACACAGAGGGTGGTGGGTATACAGAACGAGCTGCTGGAGGAGGAAGTTGAGGCAGGTACTGTAAAGGCATTTGGTCAAGCACATGGATAGGAACGATTTAGAGGGATATGGGGCAAATGCAGGCAGGCGGGACTAGTCTAGATGGGGCATTTTGGTCGTCATGGGCAAGTTGGGCCAAAGGGCCTGTTTCTGTACTGTATGGTTGATGGTTGTTGGGAAGAAGCTATTCTTGAACCTGGCAGTCACGGTGTGAGTCTGAAGTCTGAGGTCTCGACCCGAAACGTCACCTATCCATAATCTCCAGGGATGCTGCCTGACCTGCTGAGTTATTCCAGCATTTTGTGCCTATCTTTGATATAAACCAGCATCCTCAGTTTCTTCCTACAGTGTATTCCAATATACTTCTGACTTGTGTCTTGCAGGTGGTCAAATGGCTTGGAGGTTTTAGGAAGGGAATCATTCCTCAGTGGTTGAATCAACTCATAGAGTCATACAGTGACACAGAGTGGAAGCAGGCCCTTCGGCCCAACTTGCCCACACCCGCCAACATATCCCTGCTACACTAGTCCCACCTGTCAGTGTTTGGTCCATATTCATCCAAACCTGTCCTATCCATGGACCTGTCTAACTGTTTCTTAAACTGTTGCGGTAGTCCCTGCCTCAACTACCTCTTCTGACAGCTTGTTCCATACACCCACCACCCTTTGTCTGAAAAAGTTACTCCTCAGTCTCCTATTAAATCTTTTCCCCATCGCCTTAAACCTATGTCCTCTGTTGAAGAAATGGGTAGCTGATTCTGAAGATAAGAAATGTCTAGACTTTTTAAAACACAGTCAAGATTATAACAGAAGAGCAAAAAAGGCATATTTTTCTATCTCTCCAAACATTAAGTAAAATATTGTGCCACTCATGGGCATTGCAAATCTATTGTCTATTGTTTATTGTCTAATGTTGTAAGATCCTGCACCTTCAGCAGTCAAAACTCACATTTACATTAGGCACATTATTTTGAAATCTAGTCTTGTGCTGTGTTCACCAACTTCAGATGAAGTATCCTTATCCATTGAAGTAGATTTTCACCAGGACTTTAACTTGCCTTGTTTTAAACTAATAGATGCAAGACTTCCACTATTCCAGTCTGCATTGACATATCATTTTTTTTTTGGTGTGATTGCTCATGTACCAAACATTTTAGATATCTTTCCCCTTGTGTATTTCTGAGTCTCTGCTAAAGCCTTCCGTTCCTGAGGCAGCAATTTCCCGAGGAATTGCTAATGCAATTTTCAGATAACAAATCTGAAAGGATAACAATCCCTTTGGCTGTGCCATAGAGTTGCTCGATCTGGATCAAGAATAATTTCACAAAGGGATGAAATCTTTCAGTTTTGTAACACCTCAAGCAAGATGTTAAAACACAGGATCCTTCTGCACTAGTTTGCCACTTGGGCATGGAACCTACTGTAGACCATAGACCTATACAGCACAGGAAACAGGCCCTTCGGCCCACAATGTCTGTGCTGAACACGATGCCAAGTTAAACTACGTAATCTGATCTGCCTGCACGGTGGCGCAGCGGTTGAGTTGCTGCCTTACAGCGCTTACAGCTCCAGAGACCCGGGTTTGATCCTGGCTATGGGTGCTTGTCTGTACGGAGTTTGTACGTTCTCCCTGTGACCTACGCGGGTTTTCTCCGAGAACTTTGGATTCCTCCCACACTCCAAAGACATACGGGTTTGTAGGTTCATTGGCTCCAGTAAAGATTGTAAATTGTTCCTAGTGTGTAGGATAGAGTACTGTAAGGGGATCGCTGGTCGGTGCGGACACGATCGGCCGAAACGCCTGTTTCCGCGCTGTATCTCTAAACTAAACTGAGCTAAACTAAACTAAGTTGAGTCTGAAGAAGGGTCTCGACCTGAAACATCACCGTTTCCTTCGCTCCATAGATGTTGCCTCACCCGCTGGGTTTCTCCAGCATTTTTGTCTATCTTAATCTAAACTAAACATGATTTATATACTTCCATTCCCTGCTATCTAAATGCTGATCCTAAACCTTCTCAAATGACTATTGTATCTGCCTCCACCACCACCATCTCTGGCAGCACGTTCCAGGCACCTATTACTCTCTCGATAAAAGAACCATATCCCGCACATCTCCTTTCAACTCAAAGCTATTGCCCCTCTCAACTCAAAGCTATGCCCTCTAGTTTTTGACATTTCCACCCTGGGAAGAAGGTTCTGACTGTCGACCCGACCTATGCCTCCCATCATTTTATAAACTGAGCTCCCCTCAGCCTCTGTCATTCCAGGGAATGTTTGTCCAACCTCTTATAGCTTATTGCTTCTAATCCAGGCATCATTAATGTCAACCTCATTTCCTTTTCTCCAGAGATGCTGCCTGACCCGCTGAGTTATCCCAGCGTTTTGTGTCCATCATTCTAATAAATCTCGTCTGCATCCTCTCCAGAGCCCCCACATCCATCCTGTGACCAGAACTACATCTAGTTCGCCAAATGCAGCCGAAACAATGTTTTATAAATCCATGTCCTTCAGAGATGCTGCCTGACCCGTTGAGTTACTCAAGCACTTTTCTTCCCTATGATTCTTTGTTCATAAGATCATAAAATGATAGGAGTAGAATGAAGCCATTCGACCCATCAAGTCTATTCCGCCATTCAATTATGGCTGATCTATCTCTCCCTCCTAACCCCATTCTCCCGCCTTCTCCCCCATAACCTCTGACACCTGTACTAATCAAGAATTCTGATATATGTGGCTGAGGAACTGAATAGCCCAACAAAACACAAGATCTGATCACAGCGTGAAATCGTAGAGCTATGAGCTGAGAAGTAGCAAGTGACCTTGTTCCTGGCAGCCACCACCATTCTCTCCTCTCCCACTCAGTCCACCCTCTGTAATGTTCACTCTCTTCACCACCAGAGGCCCGACATGTACCTTCTACAAAATGGACTGCAGCAGCCAACCAAAACCTTCAGTGTCCGACAAACCTGCAAACTCTTCACATTGGAAGAGGAACGGCAGAAATTACAAGAGACACCATCATTGAAAGTTGTCCATATCCCTTTGCAGATTCCTAAGTGTCTTCGCGGCTCAATTTTACACCCAGGATTGTATTGCCAATGATCTTGCATGGATTACACTCACTCGAGTCTTTCATCGAAGGTAGACAAAAATGCTGGAGAAACTCAGCGGGTGAGACAGCATCTATGGAGCGAAGGAATAGATGACGTTTCGGGTAGACTGATGTGGAGGTGGGGTGGAGGGGGGAGAGGGAATAAAGAAAGGAAGAGGAGGAGACAGTGGGCTGTGGGAGAGCTGGGAAGGGGAGGGGAAGGAGGGAGAAAGCAACGACTACCTGAAATTGGCGACGTCAGTGTTCATACCGCTGGGGTGTAAACTTTCATTGAAAACACTATTGAATATAAATAACCAAAAGCTCAGTACAGATCTACATTAGACTTTTACTTTAGCCCTTCAGCCCACCGAGTCCCCGCCGACCAGCGATCACCCCGCACACTAGCACTATCCTACACTCTAGGAACAATTTACAGAAGCTAATTAACCTACATCTTTGGAGTGTGGGAGGAAACGGGAGCACCCGGAGAGTTTGATGACTGCACGAAGTTTCTTAGAAAACGAGGGTACATGTGTCGACATTGTTTAAGGTCACACGTTTAGTGTAATTTAGTTTAAAGATACAGCACGGAAACAGGCCCTTCGGCCCACCGAGTATGCACTGACCAGTGATCCCAGCACATTAACATTATCCTACAAACACGAGAGACAATTTACATTTATACCAAGCCAATTAACCTACAAATCTGTACGTCTTTGGAGTGTGGGAGGAAACCGGAGATCTCGGAGAAAACCTACACGGTCACGGGGAGAACGTACAAACTCCGTACAGACAGCACCCGTAGTCAGGATTGAACCCGGGTCACTGGCGCTGTGAGGCAGCAACTCTACCGCTGCACCACCGTGCCACACTTCTTGTGGCATCACTCGAATAGCAGTCTGCTCACCCCTAAATGAATGATAACTCCTGTTCCTTGATTTGACCCTATGATTTTCCCTGAAAGTGCATCGTTCTATCTCGGTAGGCAATAACTTACCGAACAAACTTTAATGCCTAATGATATAACAAATCCAGGTACTTTTCAAACATCTCCCTCTAGCCACTTCTCCGAACCCAGCAACATGAGATGCCGCGTGACCCACAGAGTACTCCAACACTTGGTGTTCTGATCAAGATTCCAGCATCTGCAGTTTCTTGCATTTCTAAATTATTTTTCTGACCAGAGATTCCCCATTTGCTCCACTGTCTCTGTACGTTGAATCGTTCCACATTTGCAATTTTGTTCTGTTTGGAACTATAAACATTTGGAACTACCTATTCACGTTCTCCGGAGATGCTGCCTGACCCGCTGAGTTACTCCAGCACGTTGCGTCTTTTATTTGTAAACCAGCATCTGCAGTTCCTTGTCTCCCCACATTTTAATAACCTTCTGGGTGAAGATGTTTCCCCTCATTTCCCCGAAACATTTATTAGTGACAACCCAATAGCAAATTGTCGTAAAATTTCTCTCATTCAAAACTCACAATTTGAGGGCCAGGGACAAACGCTCTGCTGTAGAGTACATAGCGTTGCACAAAGAAACAAAGTGTAAACCCATGTAACCCAAAAACAAAATCAGCTGCAGGAAAAGTTCAGCGGCAGCAGAAATGATGAGACTTTGGAAGTGATGATGTGTCTATTTTTATAGTTATTTAGGTTATTGTTTTGGATGATATAGCTGCATTGATAACTATGCGTGTTGTTGCTGAGGTGACCTATTAGTCACCTTGGTTTAGTTTAGAGATTCAGCGCAGAAACCGTGGCCCTTCGGCCCACCAAGTCTGCACTGACCAGCAATCCCCGCACATTAACACTATCCTACATACACTTTGGACAATTTACATTGATACCGAGCCAATTAACCTACAAATCTGTACGTCTTTGGAGTGTGGGAGGAATCCGAAGATCTCGGAGAAAACCAATGCAGGTCACGGGGAGAATGTACAGACAGCACCCGTAGTCAGGATCGAACCTGGCGCTGTAAGGCAGTAGCTCTACCACAGTAGCACCACCGTGCTACCTGCTTCATTTCTGAGTGTATATGTTGCCTGCGTTGTTCATTTGATATCCGATTTCTCCCACCAAACTCTGTTGACAGTCAGCTGCTTTTGTAAACCTTCAACACAATTTAAGTGGAGTCATAGATATCAGGGAGATTTAGGTTTAGTTTATTACGTATTACTGGCCATACTCGTCCTGCCCCTCCTCTCTCCCAGCTTTCTCTCCCGCCACTCCTACAAACAGTGTGAAGATGGGTTCCGAATGTCCCCTATACACATTCTCCAGAGTTACTCCAGCACTTTGAGTCCATCTTTGGTAGAAGTCAGCATTTGCAGTTTCCTGTTCTTGAAGGTTTAGTTTAGTTTAGTTTGGTTTAGTTTAGTTTAGAGATACAGCGTAGAAATAAGCCCGTTGGCCACCGAGTCCACGCTGACCATTGATCACCCATTCATACTGGTTCTATGTTATTCCACTTCCTCATCCACTGTGAGTCGGCTGCCTCACCTTTGTTGTTTCGACTTTTTTTGTTTTTTTTAGTATGTCCAAAAGTATGTTTTAGTGTTTCTCTGTATGTCTTGTGTGGGGGGGGGGGGGTGGTGACGGGGGAATAGGGGGAAACTGTTTTTCATGCACCGACCTCGGCCGGAGATGCTAACCGGAGACGCACCAGGGTCTCATCCATACCCAGCAACACTGCTCTCTCTCCCCATCCCTGCACTCGCAACAAGGGCAGAGTCCCCCTAGTCCTCACCTTTCACCCCACCAGCCGGCAAATACAACACATAATCCTCCGCCATTTCCGCCACCTCCAACGTGACCCCACCACTCGCCACATCTTCCCATCTCCCCCCATGTCTGCCTTCCGCAAAGACCGCTCCCTCCGCAACTCCCTCGTCAATTCTTCCCTTCCCTCCCGTACCACCCCCTACCCGGGCACTTTCCGTTGCAACCGCAAGAAATGCAACACCTGTCCCTTCACCTCCCCCCTCGACTCCATTCAAGGACCCAAGCAGTCGTTCCAGGTGCGATAAAGGTTCACCTGTATCACCTCCAACCTCATCTACTGCATCCGCTGCTCTAGATGTCAGCTGATTTACATCGGGGAGACCAAGCGTAGGTTGGGCGATCGTTTCGCCTAACACCTCCGCTCAGTCCGCAATAACCTACCCGAACTCCCGGTGGCTCAGCACTTCAACTCCCCCTCCCATTCCCAATCCGACCTCTCTGTCCTGGGTCTCCTCCATTGCCAGAGTGAGCAACACTGGAAATTGGAGGAACAGCACCTCATATTCCGCCTGGGTTGCTTGCGTCCGGATGGCATGAACGTTGAATTCTCCCAATTTTGCTAGCCCTTGCTGTCTCCTCCCCTTCCTTAACCCTCGAGCTGTCTCCTCCCATCCCCCCGCCCTCGGGCTCCTCCTCCTCCCATTTTCCTTCCTTCTCCCCCCTACCCCCCATCAGTCTGAAGAAGGGTTTTGGCCCGAAACGTCGCCTGTTTCCTTCGCTCCATAGATGCTGCTGCACCCGCTGAGTTTCTCCAGCATTTTTGTGTACCTACTTTCTTCCTTGTCGCTTCTTCGCCCCATCTCCTCGCGGCCTTACAGCTGGTTTGGTGCGGCCTTACCCGGAGTCGGGCCCAGAGCTTCAGCGGCGCCGGAGAAGCGTTGCGACCGCTGGCCTGCGGCCTACAACATCTTGGAGCTTCGGTCTGTGGAGCTTCTGGCGGCAGGCGCGGAGCGGACCTTTCATCGTGGAGTGGGTGATCCCTCGCCGGGAGTTGCTGGAGAAGAGCTCCGACCGCCGGCCTGCAGCCTACCACATCTGGAAGCCTTGGTCTCCGGTAAGGAGGTGGCCAATTGGGAGCCTTAGGGTGTGTTCGACGTCCTGACTTCGGCGTTCCAACCATCCCGACTATCCCGACCAGAAGGCTTGAACATCGGGCCGTCCGTAGCCCCGACCACGGGTGAACAAGGGAGGAGGAGGAGGAGGACTGTCTGAACTGTATTGCCTTCCACCACTGTGAAGAATGCTGTGGTGGATGTCTGTTGAATTATGTTGTGTATTGTGTCCTTTTTTAATTGTAACGCTGCATGGTAAATTATATTTCACCTTATGGTGCAGGTGACAAATACATTTGAACTTGAACTCCCTGCACACTGGGGGCAATTTACCTCAGGATTTTGTACAACTGTATGTGATCACCCCCTCAGCCTCCTGTGCTCCAAGCAATAATGTCTATGTAAAATAATAGGCACGAAAATCAGCGGAGAGGTGTAACAACTTAACGCCATGGTCTGTCAGCATTTGGCGTTTGCTTTTTGAAAAATTAATGGATGTAAATTCAGACATAATTTTCAATTACGTAACTAAAGAAGAGACAAATATTGAAGGGCTAAAGTGAGAGGACGGCACGGTGGTGCAGCGGTAGAGTTGCTGCCTTACAGCGCCAGGGACCCGGGTTCGATCCTGTCTACGGGTGCTGTCTGTATGGAGTATGTACGTTCTCCCAGTGACCGCGTGGGTTTCCTCTGGGTGCTCCGGTTTCCTCCCGCACGCCAAGACGTACAGGTTTGTAAATTAATTGGCTTCTGCAAATTGTAAATTGTCCCTAGTGTGTGTACAATAGTGCTAGTGCACGGGGTGATTGCTAGTTGGTGTGGACTTAATGGGTCGAAAGTTGGATAAACAAGTATTTCTTTCAAAGAATTAACATGGGGTTATGAGCTGAAGAAGCTTCATTGGTGCTGGAATGTACTGGAAGAATCACAATTTTCAAGAAGAGTGTGTGCAATTCTATGGAGTTGTTTCCAGAGACATTCAAATGTCCTGGCTGTGAGTTTGTAGACACTTCACACATAAAAATACCAGATAACGCAAAATATGATGCATCCTTCCTCTTTAACATTAAGGGTTTGTCCCACTTAGGCGATTTTTTAGGCGACTGCCGGCGACAGTCACAGTCGTAGCGAAATGGACCCACCCACCATGACAATGTCTAGGATAAGCTACCACCTAGTCGACGTCAAGCTACGACAAGCTACGTCAACTGGCGACACATTCCTCACGACTTGGGACGTCCACCTATGACACCCACGACGGCACCTACGACACCTACGACAATCTACCACCACACAGGCGACAACCTACGACAACCGCAGCCAACCTACCTCCACCCGTGACAAGCTACGACCCTGTCGGCGACAAATGAAGACAACTGAAGACTTCTCTTGACGCCGGAACTGCCGCCGGTTGACGTAGGTTGTCACCAATGGAAATCACCGAGGTCATCACCCGGCGACAACCAACGTCACCTGGCGTCATCCTGGCGACAACCTACGACAGGAGAAGACAGGCAACGTCAAGCCCACTGTCGCCGAAAGGTTTTGAACATTTCAAAATTCAGCGGCGACAAGAAAAAAGTTGCGACACTTGAGGAGACAACTCACAACAATACAGGCGTCACGCCGTGACCATGTGGCGACAGCCTATTCTCCGGCTGTTGCCAAATAATTGCCTAAGTGCGACAGGCCCTTAAATCCTCTTTAATGCGATACACCACCTCGATAAGCTCGGCAACAGATTTTGAGTTAGTTTTCTATTGCATGACATTTGCCTCATCCTAGATTAGTGGAAAATACCAAAACATTCTTTATTTCAAACTCCTTCTTACAAACATTATTCTTACAATTTTATAATTTTATTTTATAAACTAAACTGCCTAACTGCATATTATCGTTAAGGTTGAATAAGCAAAAGGGAATTAAGCCTCATTCACTGTGACAATGGTTTTTAGATAAAGCAGAATTCATTTTGTTACAGAAATGGGTCACATTGCAGTTTTATATTGAGGAAGCATTTTACTGTTGGAAACAAAGTCTTGTGATTTTCTTTTTATTGAGTTACTGTTGTTTCTAACCCAATAATATAGCATTCTATTCAAAAATAAACCACGTCCATGCCATTGATAAATTATGCTGCGTTTATTTTCCCAATGAAATCATTTGGGAACAGGGCAGATGGGAACAGCAGTCGAACGAACTGCAAATGCTACAAATTTAAAAGAAAGAAGAGGATGCTGAAAATACATAGTCAGTCAGGCCGCACCCCTGGGGAGAGACACAGAGCAAACATTTCAGGTCGAGACACTTCGTCACAGCTGAATTGTTCTTTGTTAACAATAGGCGCTTGGACTTCCGACAAACACCCACTTACCTCGGCGTAAAGCTGGACAGGTCGCTTACATTTCGTCAACACCTGGCTGGTCTCTGCCAAGGCCATGGCACGTAGCAGCCTCATCCGACGCCTGGCAGGGACAAGTTGGGGAGCCAGTCCATCAACTCTTCGCATCTCTGCCTTAGCTCTTGTGTATGCTCCAGCTGAGTACTGCGCACCCGTATGGAGTAGAACCAGACACACTATCCTGGTAGACACAAGCTTGAACAGCACCTTACGAATCATCACTGGGTGCCTTCAACCTACTCCAGTCGAGCAGCTCCCTATACTTGCAGGAATTCCGCATGCGGGGATCCGAAGGCAAGCAGCAACTCTGGCACTATCTCGTCGTGCCATGGACCCAGATCACCTCCTCCATCAGGCTATCAGAAGACAGCAGAGGCCACCCCGAATGCAGTCCCGTCACCCCTTTGCTCCACATGGAAAACAATTCCTAGCATCCATCCAGCCAACTGAGACAAAAGCACACTGGATAGCCACCAAGTGGTCACAGGAGTGGAAGGCAACCTCATCTCCATTACACAGCTACATCTCTTCACCAGATAAAAGCTGTCCAGGGTCTGACCTCAGAGGAGCATGGGTGAAGCTCAACAGACTTCGTACTGGAGTTGGGCGTTTCAATGCCAGTGAGGCAGCTGGCGGCCTGGTGCCATCGCAACAACCTGGAGCTCAATGCTCTTAAGACAGTGGAATTGATAATAGACTTTAGGAGAGCTCCCCCTCCCCTCACCCCACTCACCATCAACAACACCAGTCACATCTGTGGAGTCTTTTAAGTTCCTGGGAACCATCATCTCCAAGGACCTAAAGTGGGGGCCTACTATCGACTCCACAGTCAAAAAAGCACAACAGAGGATGTACTTCCTGCAGCAGCTGAGGAAGCACAATCTGCTACAGGCAGTGATGGTCCAATTCTATAAGGGCCATCGTAGAGGCTGCCCTCACCTTCTCCATCATGGTCTGGTTTGTCTCCACCACCAAGCACGACACCTGGAGGCTGCAGCGAATCGACCGATCAGCTGAGAAGATTATTGGCTGCAACCTTCCCTCCATTGACGAACTGTACACTGCAAGGGCCAGGAAGCGAGCGGGCAAGATCATCTTTGACACCTCTCACCCTGGTCACAAACTCTTTGAATCACTTCCCTCTGGAAGGCAACTCCGGACTGTCAAAGCTGCCACAGCCAGACATAAAAACAGTTTTTTTCCACGAGTAGTTGCTCTACTCAATAACCAAAAATCTGTAGCTTCCTTTTGCTCTGGTATTTTATTTAATACACATGTTTAATCAATAATGTTATATTATTAGTGTTTAATGTTTCATGTGTCATTCCTAACTGTCACTGTATGTCATGTTGTCACTTGCGGGTGGAGCACCAAGGCAAATTCCTTGTATGTGAATACTTGGCCAATAAACTTATTAATTAATTAATTCATTCATTCATTCATTTATTCATTCAGCGTGTGGAGATGGGGGCTCCTCCAGAGCCCAGCCTGTGAATGCGAAGCAGAACAACAGACAGCCAACCATGTCATCTCTGGGTGCCCGCTCTACCACCCACAAAACGGAGCTCAGGGCCTGGCAGACATTGACGCAGAGCCAACAACCTGGCTGCTCAACACCCGTATAACCATATAACCATATAACAATTACAGCACGGAAACAGGCCATCTCGGCCCTACAAGTCCGTGCCGAACAACTTTTTCCCTTAGTCCCACCTGCCTGCACTCATACCATACCCGGCTTGAGATCTAACTATTCCTTTGGTTTATTTATGTTTCATTCACAAGAGAAGAAGAAGCTGAATGAGAACTTATCGAACAGTGAAAGGCCTGGATAGAGTGGATGTGGGGAGGATGTTTCCACTAGTGGGAGAGTCTAGGACCAGGGGTCATATCCTCAGAATTAAAGGAAGTTCCTTCTGTACTCAGGAGGAATTTCTTTAGCCAGGAGGTGGTGAATCTGTGGAATTCTTTGTCACAGAAGGCTGTGGAGGTCAAGTCAATGGCTATTTTTAAGGTAGAGACAGATAGCTTCTTGATTAGTATGGATGTCAGGGGCTATAGGGAGAAGGCAGGAGAATGGGGTAGGAAGGAGCGATAGATCAGCCATGATTGAATGGCGGAGTAGACTTAATGGGTTGAATGGCCTAATTCTGCTCCCATTACTTATGAACAATAGTCTTCTGTCAAAGATTTTGAATTGAAGTAAATTCCACCCAACTCACTGGACATCGTTGAGAGAGTTATTTTAATATTGCCGTTTAATTTTACCCATTAATAATAGTGATGATCATTTACTTTTAAAATGTATTAATAGTATTAATAGCTTCTGTCCACATACATCTTCTTGGCTCTGAAAGGTTTTTGCTCATAATCTTGATACATATTTAATAGGTTAAAAAAAATGACTTCCTTTGCACATTAATTCCCTGAACTTAAAGGAAACATTAATACTTTCCAATTTATAGCCTTACATCAAAGACTATCAATAAATGCAATGGTTGCCGAGCAAAGATTGAAGAGGCAGTTGTTGAAAGGGCTAACGTTGATTGGAAAAGGATTTGAGTATAGGAGCAGGGAGGTTCTACTGCAGTTGTACAGGGTCTTGGTGAGACCACACCTGGAGTATTGCGTACAGTTTTGGTCTCCAAATCTGAGGAAGGACATTATTGCCATAGAGGGAGTGCAGAGAAGGTTCACCAGACTGATTCCTGGGATGTCAGGACTGTCTTATGAAGAAAGACTGGATAGACTTGATAGACTTGGTTTATACTCTCTAGAATTTAAGAGATTGAGAGGGGATCTTATAGAAACTTACAAAATTCTTAAGAGGTTGGACAGGCTAGATGCAGGAAGATTGTTCCCGATGTTGGGGAAGTCCAGGACAAGGGGTCACAGCTTAAAGATAAGGGGGAAATCCTTTAAAACCGAGATGAGAAAAACTTGTTTCACACAGAGAGTGGTGAATCTCTGGAACTCCCTGCCACAGAGGGTAGTTGAGGCCAGTTCATTGGCTATATTTAAGAGGGAGTTAGATGTGGCCCTTGTGGCTAAAGGGATCAGAGGGTATGGAGAGAAGGCAGGTACGGGATACTGAGTTGGATGATCAGCCATGATCATATTGAATGGCGGTGCAGGCTCGAAGGGCTGAATGGCCTACTCCTGCACCTAATTTCTATGTTTCTATGTCACGTGTACCGAGGTACAGTGAAAAGCTTTTTAGTTGCGAGTTATCCAGAAGGAGTATAAATGATTGCAGTCAAGCCGTCCACAGTGTATACATACAGGATAAAGGGAATAAAGCTTGGTGCAAGATATCTTGTCTACATACACATAATCCATATTCCCCCAGACCCTGGCCTATCCAAAAGTCTTTTAAATGCCACTAACTTATCTGCTTCAGCCACCACCCCTTCATTTGCTCAGCCTTTTCCATTCAATGTGGAATAAGAAAGCAGCACTCCGGGTATCACTGGTTATGGAACCAGTCTTTATGTCCACTTATATTCTGTTCGGCAACGTTCGACTTTGCAATTACTCTCAAATTTACCAATAATCCTTGAACGCTACACCAGTAAGATGATGAACGGTTTCATGTAGAATCCTGAGGAGCTCTGGCATCTGAAAAATTACTTCCTCTTTCCTTCTTGCTCTTTGATGGAGATTAAAATTGGCGCAGTGATGATCACATCAACTTTGTACATCCACATGATGCTGACCTAACACTGATGCTTGTCCGCAGAGCTTAAATACTTTTAATCAAATGAAATTTAGAATGATTGTGTCTAAGGCTGCAGAGGCAGTTGTTGGTGCAAAGAACACACTTGACAACCCCTAGTCATAGAATGATACAATGTGGAAACAGGCCCTTCAGCCCACCTTGCTCACACCAACCAACATGTCCCATCTATACTAGTCCCACCTGCCTGCATTTGGCGCATATCCCTCTAAAACTACCCTATCCATGTACCTGTCTTAATGTAATTTAAATGTTGCAATAGTCCCTGCCTCAACTACCTCCTCCGGCAGCTCATTCCATACATCCTTTGTGCAATAAAGATTCCCCTTCAGGTTCATATTCAATCTTTCCCCCCTCACCTTAAACCCATGTCCTCTGGTTCTCGATTCCTTACTCTGGGCAAGAGAGTGCATTTACTCCGTCCTTTGTCACGTTCTGTGGTGATCACATATCTTTGAACTACTTACTTACTGGGCTCATCCTCTCACCTGGTAATATTTAACATTTACTACTGTTTTCTTACCGTGTGCTGGTTCGACTCATTTTTACACTGTACAACCACCTAACTAGTAAATAGTTGCGTACTGTTTTTAACAACATTTTAAACTATATGCAATAGTTAACCAAGAGAAATGGACTAAACCTTGATGTATAAAGGCTTTGTTTTGCTGTACGTATTTGACTGCACCAGGCTACTTTATATTAAAACTGCAGTCTGAAGAAGGATCTCGACCCGAAACGTCACCCATTCCTGCTCTCCAGAGATGCTGCCTGTCCCGCTGAGTTACTCCGGCTTTTAGTGTCTATCTTATTTTACATTAATTATATATCAAGAAATATTTTTTAATATACCTTATTTCACTATTATCCCCCCCTCTTCCCCTGTCACACTCGACCAATATCTTACCTTCTGGTTTTGTGGTACATGTTACTCCTCCCCGTCTCTCACCCCACACCCTTTTGTCCCCTTTTCACCTCCAGCCTTTGTCTTCGACACCACTCACCTGCCATTCAAACCCCCTCACCTGTATCCACCTATCACTTGCCGGGCTTTGTCCTGCCCCCACCTCTCTTTTCCAGCTTTCTCCACACCCCCCCCCCCCCCCCCACTCTACAATCAGTCTGAAGAAGGATCACAAACTGAAACATCACCTGTCCATTCCCTCCACAGGTGCTGCCTGACCCGCTGAGTTCCTCCAGAACTTAGTGTCTTACAAGAGATTTAGAGGCTTATATATTTTCAGGAGTTGCAGATTTTTAAATGTTGGTTTTTGCTTCAGATGGAGAAATGAAGAAAGTCATGACTGCAATTGACAAATTAACCCAGCACACCTGGAGATATGAAAAATAAATACTTGCTCTAAAACACATCTAAAGTAAGGCAAAAATACAATCCTGAATGCAAGAGACCTGTTCAAGACTGGACCGGTGCACAAGGTCCTTGTAAGCTGTAAATCATTTGATCCTCTGCTTCAGCTGTGAAGGAAATGGGTGCAAATATTTAGACACAAATACTGCAGATGCTGGTTTACAAAAAATAACAGAAAGTGCTGGAGTTAATACGGGGCACGGTGGCGCAGTGGTAGGTTTTGCTGCTTTACAGCATCAGAGACCCGTGTTCATTCCTGACTATGTCTGTACGGAATGTGTACCTTCTCCCTGCGACTGTGTGGGTTTTCTCCGGGTGCTCCAGTTTCCTCCCACACTCCAAAGATGTACAGTGTTTGTAGGTTGATTGGCTCTTGTAAATGTAAATTGTGTGTCGGATAGAGCTAGTATATGTACAGGATGATCGCTGGTTGGCACAGACTCGGTGGGCTGAAGGTCCTGTTTTCTTGCTGCATCTCTAGAGTTTCATTTACTTTAGTTTAGAGATACAGGCCCTTTGGCCCATTGAGTCTGCACCGACCAGCGATCCCCGCACACTAACACTATCCTACACACAATTTACAATTTTATCGCCAATTAGCCTAGAAACCTGCACGGATTCGGAGTGTGCGGGGAAACCAGAGCACCTGGAGAAAACCCACGTGGTCAAAAGTCTAAAGTCTAAAACCCAGCAGGTCAGGCAACATCTCTGGAGAACATGTGATTTATCGGGAGAGGACCCTTCTTCAGACACAAATATTCTGAAGCAGGGTCACGACCTGAAACGTCACCCATTCCTTCTCTCCAGAGATGCTGCCTGTCCCGCTGAGTTACTCCAGCTTTTTGTGTCTATCTTTGGTTTAAACCAGCATCTGCAGTTCCTTCCTACATATATATTTATCAGGCAGGACAATTGGTTGGACAAGACTGTATTCTCACCGTGCCAGCTATTCCAGCAGCCTGGCTGTTCGCAGCTGTAAGATCAGTCGATTCATCATGAATGGTCTCCTCCGTGACCATTCTCCTCCTGTCACTCCCGGTGGATAAGGAGCGGAGAGGAATCGCTTGCCAAAGCTGTCGCTTGAAGGAAACTCTCAGCCTGACTCGCCTCACAGCCAGGCATGTGCCAGGGTCGCTCAAGTCAAGTGAACGCAGGGGAAGAGGGGAAGTCCAGGCGAGTGCTTGACCCAGGCAGCTGCCACTATCCTGCAGGCTGGAGCAGGCTTGGGCTGTCCCAGCCTCAAAGTGTGCAACTCAACATTGTTAACAAGTACAACATAAATGGACAAATGTCGGACTTTGCTGGCTTTACCTTGCGCTAAACGACATTCCCTTATCATGTATCTATACACTGCAAATGGATCTACTGTAATAGAAGATTGACACAAAAAGCTGGAGTCTATCTGTAGCTTTTCAATCAAGGTTTGGGCACTCTGTTCAAGCGAGTGGAATATCGGAGTTGGGGAAGATGAAGTTGGAGGGTTTCCAAGCTTGGGGATGAGTAACAGCTTGGTCATGTCCTGTTCGCTGCTTTGTCACTGATACACAGACGTACGCCTGCCTTGAGCAACATGCACACTTGACATATTGTGATGTTGGATGGACAGCGAGCTCCTTGCAAGCGACAGCTTTGACAAGCGATTCTCCGGGACTGTCAAAAATGACAAGAGTGTCATCCTTGAAGAAAAGAACCCCTGACAAATCTTAACGATGAATCATTCGAAGGATGCTTTCAGTGGTGGCACCTACATGGATTAAAATTAGGTTCACTCATTACGGGAACACACAAAAGCCTCAGAATATTGCCGTAGATAAGACAGCAAAAAAAACAAGACAGGTTTCCGAAATATTTGAGATAGACACAAAAAGCTGGAGTAACTCAGCGGGTTAGGCAGCATCTTTGGTGAAAAGGAATAGGCGACGTTTCGGGTCGAGACCCTTCTTCGGACTGAGAGTCAGGGGAAAGGGAAATGAGAGATATGAAAAGGAACATAGAACAAATGGATGAAAGGTCAAAGCCAGCATCGACGATCAATGAAAGGTGGAGCCCACAATGCTCCATTGTTGGCTGTGGAGAAGGTGATAGTCAGTAATACAAGTGAAACTCAGCAGGATGATAGTGAAACGACTAGGGTGGGGGAGGGTCAGAGAGAGGAGGGGATGCAAGGGTTACTTGAACCAGATTCAGGGACAGTTTCTTCCCAGCTGTTATCAGGCAACTGAATCATCCTACCACAACCAGAGAGCAGTCCTGAACTACTATCTACCTCATCGGTGACCCTCGGACTATCCTTGATCGGACTTTACTGGCTTTACCGTGCACTAAACTTTATTCCCTTATCATGTATTTGTACACTGGCTCGATTGTAATCATGAATTGTCTTTCCACTGATGAATAGCACGCAACAAAAGCATTTTACTGTACCTCGGTACACGTGACAATAAACTAAACTGTAAACTGTAAAAATTGAAAATAAATCAATATTAATATTGGTTTATTATTGTCACGAGCAGTGGAATGCAAAACCAAAGAAGAGATTTGGATCTGATATGAATCATTAGCTAGGCTATAGTTAGATTGCAGGTGAGCATTTGTCAAATATTTACTGACAGCAGAACGACTTGCCTGTATTCTACACTGGCATGATACTTCCACCCACAGGAAGCTGACGGCAGAGTCCTCTGGTTGCAGTTGGAAAGTGACTGTCGGGCGACTGACCCGTGAAGCGCAGTGACTCACGGTAATGCAGCAGAATTTGTCCTCTCCGCTTTCCAATTATCATTCGAGATCCACCTTCAAATTTGTCAGACTTAATGACAGGAACATACAGTATCTCTACTTAGTCGCAGTAACACACTGGGAGATTTGTTTCCCAGCTTATTTATTGTTCAGAATGTGGGAGGCAGAGGCAAAGTGCCTCCCCACAACTCAGGTCTTCTCCTTATCGAGTCCACACACAAGATTAGAAGTTGTTCAGGCAGAGCTGAACACACTTCACGGCATCTGCATACAATGGTGTCTGTCTTGTCACTTCTTGTGCTTCTTGTGCGTGGTGGAGGAAAGATTGGTGGAAACAGGGCCGCGAGGTGAACGCTCTTTCCTTGACCCCACAACTCAAGTAGCACCTGGCGTTTACCAAGCACCAGTAGATGCTCTGGGAGGGTGGGAGAGAGCCACCATATTGAACCACGGGTTCTAGTAATGTTATCCCAATGACGAATGAAGGTCCTGCAATGCGTTTCCCAGTTGGGGTGGTGTTCCCTATGGGACTAGCTTGGATGAAGCGTCTAGATCAGACACCAAGATGCCCCATCCAGGCCAGACCTGGCTTAGTTTAGTTATGTAGGAAAGAATTGCAGATGCTGGTTAAAAACAAAGATAGGAGCCTGAAGATGGGCCTTGACTCGAAACGTCACCCATTCCTTCTTTCCAGTGATGTTGCCTGTCCTGGTGCCTGGGTTAATTGAGCTTAGATTTAAACATTTCATTCAAGCATGTGAAAGTCTCCTCACATTTAATAAGACAATTGGACAGGTAGATGGGTAGGAAGGGTTTAGAGGGATATGGGTCCAATGCAGGCAAATGGGACCTGTGCAAATGGGGCATCTTGGTCGGCATGGGTAAGTTGGGCCGAAGGGCCTGTTTCCATGCTATGTGACTATGGCTCTATAATAATAATAATAATGGATGGGATTTATATAGCGCCTTTCTAATACTAAAGGCGCTTTACATCGCATTATTCATTCACTCCTCAGTCACACTCGGTAGGTGGTAAGCTATTTCTGTAGCCACAGCTGCCCTGGGGCAGACTGATGGAAGCGTGGCTGCCAATCTGCGCCTACGGCCCCTCCGACCACCACCAATCACTCACACACATTCACACACAGGCAAAGGTGGGTGAAGTGTCTTGCCCAAGGACACAACGACAGTATGCACTCCAAGCGGGATTCGAACCGGCTACCTTCCGGTTGCCAGCCGAACACTTAGCCCATTGTGCCATCTGTCGTCCCGATAACACCACATCAAGCCTATTAATTGAAAATTTGATCTCCTTGTAACTTAGCTTGGAGTGAAATGTGATAAATGTATGCTTAAGAAACAGAATGATGTGATAATTTAAATCTAATGAACTGCAAAGAAAAAACAAATCTTTTTTATTAGTTGAAGGTACTCCTCTATCTATCTCCCACTGATAAAGGAACAATGCATTCATTCATAGAACGCAACATTTCCTTTTCACCATTAAACAATTGGCAAAAAAAAAATCCAATGAACATGAAGAGATTTTTTAAAAAGGTATAAAATTGGTGTGATGAATTAGAAGGGATCATAAGTGAATATTACAGATGCACAACCTTTTATCCGAAAGCCTTGGGACCAGACACTTCTCGGATTTCGGAATTTTTCGGATTTCCGAATGGAAGATTTTTAGCGTAGATTAGGTAGGTAGCGCGGGCGGCTTGAAAAGTCAGGAGCGGCTGCCTCCTCCCCGGAGACCGGGGAATCATCGTAAATCATTGCTTAAATGTTAGTCAGTTAGTTTGGAGGGATTTTATGTGGTGGGGTGGGGGGGGTGAAGGGGGAAACTTTAATTCTTAGTCCCCTACCTGGTCGGAGAGGCGGGGAGCGGGCAATGCCTTACCGGGTCGCCGTGCGGTAAGCTCTGGAGCTCTGTGGCCGCCGACACACAACATCGTGGAGCTGGGGCTGTGGGCGTCCGGCCGCGGGCCGCGCTGGATTTGGAGCGCCGCGCAGCCAGGGGTAGAGTTGCCGGGGTCGGAGCTACAACCGGCGCCGCCCGCGGCCGGACGCCCGCAGCCCCAGCTCTGCGATGTTGGGAGTCGGCGGCCACAGCGCTCCAGAGCTCACTGCACGGCGACCCGGTAAGGCATTGCCCGCTCCCCGCCTCTCCGACCAGGTAGGGTGTAAGGTCTTCTCGTCTGAGGTAAGGCTTAGTTGTGACTAGCACAAAGGACAGGTCCACACCGGGGAGGCTCATGCACGAGTTTCTGTTACATTGATTGCAAAGACATCACAGACATCACATAGGGGACTAAGAATTAAAGTTTCCCCCTTCTCCCCCCCCCCCCCCCCCTTCACATAAAAGCCCTCCAAACTAACTGACTAACATTTAAGCAATGATTTACAGATGATTAAGTGTCTCCCTGGGAGGAGGCAGCCGCTACAGTAGTACAGACCTGTGTTGACCGTGGGTCGTTTCGGGTCAAGTTTGGCGCCAAACGCGAGCTTTGGTGTGCAGACGACATCCTGGAAAAAATGTCCGGTTTTCGGAGCTTTTCGGTTTCCGGAACTCCGGATAAAAGGTTGTGCACCTGTATTACATATTATTCAGGCACAAGGAACTGCAGTTGCTAAAATCCTGAGCAAAACACAAAGTGCTGGAGTAACTCAGAGGGTCAGGCAACATCTCTGGGAAGAAGGAATGGGTGGATTGGATTGGATTAGACTTGGATTGGACCCTTCATAGGCCCAGAGATGCAGCCCGTTCCGCTGAGTTACTCCAACATTTTGTGTCTATCCCAACCTAAAATGTCGCCGATCCACAGATGCTACTTGACCCGCTGAGTTGCACATTGTGTTTTGATCAGTAAATATTAGTTTTGTTTAGTTTAGAGATACAGCGCGGAAACAGGCCCTTCGGCCCACCAAGTCCACGCCGACCAGCGATCCCCGCACACTCACACTATCCTACAAAACTAGGGACAATTTGCATTTATACTAAGCTAATTAACATACTAACATGTACATCTTATCTTTGGAGTGTGAGAGGAAACTGAAGATCTCTGCGAAAACACACGTAGCTCACAGGGAAAAACTCCATACAGACACCACCCTAGTTGGGATCAAACTCGGGTGTCTGGCCCTGTGAGGCAGCAACTCTACCGCTGCGCCACCGTGCTGCGCTAAATTAGATCTGTCATAATATTGTGAAAGTCATCTGATGGGAACTATTCTGTGGAAAACTCTGTCTGGTGACAAGTTGTCAATAAGACAGCAGCACCTTAAGGTATTGTTTCATAGACAAGAGAAATACATGCAGACTGTCGCTTGTGACAGATCTTTTCGAAAGAACTGCATTGTTTAAAGTGTAATACTGATATCTTAAGAAAATCACATAATTAAACATAAGGAAGAGGAATGATGAAATTCCTTTAAACCTAACAGTTTAAACTTTTTTGGCTACCCAAATATCAATATGTAAAGAAACGGAAAAAAATTCAGTTAATGTATACAATGTCACGTGTACTATATCTTGTCAGATATAGCAGTTTACAATAGTTTAGTTTAGTTTATTGTCGTTTAGCGTACAGAAGTACGGTGAAAAGCTTTTGTTGCGTGCTAACCAGTCAGCGGAAAGACAATACATGATTACAATCGAGCCATTTACAGTGTGCGGATACATGATAAAGGGATATTACTCACATGAGTAATGTTTAGTGGAAGATGAAGTCCAATCAAAGATATTCCGATGGTCTCCAATAAGTTGGATAGTAGTTCAGGACTGCAATCTCGTTGATGGTTCAGCTGCCTGATAACAACAAAATAACATTTAGCATGTTTAATCTAGATTTCGCTCTTTTGAAATATAGTTATTTAGATGTTAGCCAATACCCTGGATTTTGCACCTTGTAGCTTGTGTCAATAATTTCCTGCTGAATTCACCACTGATAATTGATGAAAATTTGCATGCAATGGCTGTCTGCCTTAATAAGGTGCCCGAGTCAGTTTGGTTTATTGTCACATGTACCGTGGTACAGTGAAAAGCTTTTGTTGCATGCTATGCAGTGAGCGGAAAGACAATACATGATTACAATCGAGCCATTTACAGTGTATGTATACATGATAAGGGAATAAGTCTGAAGAAGGGTCTCGACCCGGAACATCACCAATTCCTTCTCTCCAGAAATGCTTCCTCACCCGCTGAGTTACTCCAGCACTTTGTGGCTCAGTTCAGGCAGTTGCTGTGTGATAAGTGGCAGGCTCTGACAAGACCTGACGTTAATTGTGGATTAGCATTTTCTGTCCGAGTTTTCAAAGTAATAAGAGTGAGTACTAAATTACCCTAGAGGGTATTTTCACAGCAAAGTTCAGGACATCAGAGGCTAAATGTAATATTAAAAGTAACCGTTGCAATACATTACCATTAATTATCTATTTGTCCCCATAGACTAAACAGTTATTTTCGGCTCACATACCAATAACTTAACAAAACAAGCCTTCGATAATTAGCAGGATGTTACAAATCAGAGTTTTTTTGTCCTTAATTATAATTAAGCCTTCTGCCTAATTCCAAAATATTTTCCTTTAGACCTAATTTGATATCTGAACATGGTCCCTTCAGATTGTTGGTATTTCTCACAAGGATTGAACTGACTATTTAATTTAATTCCAGTGCACATGATCATGTATAAAATCATGGGAGGAATAGATCGGGAAGACACACAGATTCTCTTGCCCAGAGCAGGTGAATCGAGGACCAGAGGACATAGTCTTAAGGTGAAGGGGAAAAGATTTGTTCTGAATCTGAGGGGTAACTTTTTCACACAAAGTGTGGTGGGTGTGTGGAACGAGCTGCGAGAAGAGGTAGTTGAGGCTGGGACTATCGCAACGTTTAAGAAACAGTTAGACAGGTACATGGATAGGACAGGTTTGGAGGGATATGGACCAAACGCGGCCAGGTGGGACTAGTGTAGCTGGGACATGTTGGCCAGTTTCCGCACTGTATCACACGGTGATGCTAAACAGCCAAAAGATGGAAATAGTTTATTTGGATAATTGTTTGATGGAGAAATGTAAATTTTGTTTGTGCCATAAATGGTCTCGATGGTAAATAATTCAATTATTTTAACGTTTAGTTTACAGATAGAGTGCTGAAACAGGCCCTTTTGCCCACCGAGCCCGCACCGACCAGCGATCCCCGCACAACAACATTGTCCCTCACACACTGGGGACAATTTACACTTACACCAAGCCAATTAACCTACAAACCTGTACGGCTTTGGAGTGTGGGAGGAAACTGAAGATCTCTGAAAAACTCACACAGTCATGGGGAGATCGTACAAACTCTGCGATGCTGCCTCACCTGCTGAGTTACTCCAGCATTTTGTATCTACCTTTGATTTAAACCAGCATCTGCAGTTCTTTCTTACACATGATAAGGGAATAATGCTTAGTGCAAGGTAAAGCCAATATGCAAAGCCATCATGAATAACTCAAACAACGTCGAGATTTCACCACCTTTCCGACGTCACTGAGTGCTTGGAGAATATGAATCAGAAAGTGGAAACACTTCTCGGGAACAGCCCTAGCTTTTCAGTCAATTAAATTTGAGAATTAATTGCCACAGAAGGCTGTGGAGGCCAAGTCAATGGGTATTTTTAAGATCGTACAAACTCTGTACAGACAGCACCCATACAGAGACCCTGGGTCTCTGGCACTGCAAGAGCTGTAAGGCAGCAACTCTACCTCTGCGCCACCGTGCCCCCCGTAGATTTCAATATCTAACCTTGGTGAGCCATTCTATTAGATCACATTCACAAAATCCTGGATATTAATTTATCCTGCTAACTACTTGCAACATAGTGGTACAGTAGTGTAGGGGTAGTAGGTGTAGAGTGGCTGCCTCACACCACCAGAGACCCAGTTCGATCCTGACCTCAGCTGCTACCTGTGTATAGTTTGCATGTTCTCCCTGTGACTCTGTGGGTTTCTACAGGTGCTCCGGTTTCCTCCCATATCCCAAAGACCTTTGGCTTTGTCAGTGAATTGTTCCTTGTAAATTGTTGCTAGTGTGACTGTAGGGAGTGGATGCGAAAGTGGGATGACGTAGAAGTACTGTGTGAACAGGTGATCGATGGTCAGTGTGGCCTTGGTGGGCCGAAGGGCCTGTTCCCATGCAGCATCTTTCAATCAACTCCTCAGGAAACAGACGGCAGCAGCAACGAACGAGTCTTCGCCATCCATCCTCAGCAAACATTGCCCCCCCCTTGTGTTCACTCCCTCACTCTCCACCCGATCAAAGATATTCCTTTTGAACTCTCCATCCCTTCCACTTCTCTGCAGCTTACAATCTAAGTGATTTCTAACTCTAGATAGACACAAAATGCTGGAGTAACTCAGCGGGCCAGGCAGCATCTCTGGAGAGAAGGAATGGGTGATGTTTCGGGTCGAGACCCTTCTTCAGTTACTCCAGCATTTTGTGTCTATCTTCGGTTTAAGCCAGCATCTGCAGTTCCTCCCTACATGATTTCTAACATTCCCTTGTTCCAATGAAAGATCATTCACCTAAAATTATTATGTGAACAATACTGCATCAACTGCTGAATATTTCCATTATTTCCTGTTTTCATTTTATCAGAGATTTTTTTTTCTAGTTTATCAATGCTTGTTATTTAACAAGAATATGTAAAACTGGCATCATTCCAAGTTGTTAACAATGTATAAAAATTTTTGCACTTGGGCATTTGTCAAGAGTTAGTCTTTCACGTTTAGTTGCACTATCTAAATGTGATTGTGTTTCACAAGTCTTTGGGATGTGGGAGGAAACCAGAGCACCCGGAGGAAACCCACTCGGTACAGGGAGAACGTGCACACTCCGCGCAGACTGCACCCGAGGTCAGGATCGAACTTGGGCCTCTGGTGCTGTGAGGCAGCAGTTCCATCAGCTACGCCACCGTGTCGCCCTGCCAGGATGTGGAATAAATACTGACTCTGCCGGCACATCCGAGATCCTAATAATGTCTAAAAAGAAGACAGCTGATGATTATAAATGGAGTCAGTTGTCAGACACAGAATGCTGGAGTAACTCAGCGGGACAGGCCGCGTCTCAAGAGACGGAAAGGGTGACATTTCGAGTCGGGACCCTTCTTCGGACTGAGAGTCAGGGGAGAGGGAGACCAGAGGTATGGATGGGTCAGGTGTGAAAATGACAGATCAAAGCGGACGTGATCAAGGAAAAGTAGAATGGTACACTGTGAGCCGAGGGGACGGTGGCAACGAGGAACACAATCAGTAATATTTAATCAGGAGGTCAGTGAAACTAATTGGGGTGGGAGGGACGCAGAGAGAGAGAGAGAAAGCAAGGGTTATTTGAAGTCAGAGAAATCAATGTTCATACCGCTGGATTGTAAGCTGCCCAAGCGATATATCAGGTGCTGTTCCACCAATCTGTGTTGGGCCTCTGCATGGAGTGAAGCAGAAGTCAGAGCTCTTCCTGCAAATCTGGAAAAGGGAATTGACAGGACAGTTATAGCTAGCTGAAATAAATAGCTAACATTGCAGAATCTAGCAACAAAATACATATTTCTTGTATCTTCAGTCATATCATGGTTTCTTTTTTGTGTTGCAATTGAACTGGATCCATGCTACAGAATCAGAGTTCCGCACAGAAAAGCACTTGCAGTACTTGTTACATAGAAACATAGAAAATAGGTGCAGGAGTAGGCCATTCGGCCCTTCGAGCCTGCACCGCCATTCAATATGATCATGGCTGATCATCCAACTCAGTATCCTGTACCTGCCTTCTCTCCATACCCCCTGATTCCTTTAGCCACAAGGGCCACATCTAACTCCCTCTTAAATATAGCCAATGAACTGGCCTCAACTACCTTCTGTGGCAGAGAATTCCAGAGATTCACCACTCTCTGTGTGAAAAATGTTTTTCTCATCTCGGTCTTAAAGGATTACCCCCTCATCCTTAAACTGTGACCCCTTGTTCTGGACTTCCCCAACATCGGGAACAATCTTCCTGCATCTAGCCTGTCCAACCCCTTAAGAATTTTGTAAGTTTCTATAAGATCCCCCCTCAATCTTCTAAATTCTAGCGAGTACAAGCCGAGTCTATCCAGTCTTTCTTCATATGAAAGTCCTGACATCCCAGGAATCAGTCTGGTGAACCTTCTCTGCACTCCCTCTATGGCAATAATGTCCTTCCTCAGATTTGGAGACCAAAACTGTACGCAATACTCCAGGTGTGGTCTCACCAAGACCCTGTACAACTGCAATAGAACCTCCCTGCTCCTATACTCAAATCCTTTTGCTATGAATGCTAACATACCATTCGCTTTCTTCACTGCCTGCTGCACCTGCATGACTCCTTTCAATGACTGGTGTACCATGACACCCAGGTCTCGTTGCATCTCCCCTTTTCCTAATCGGCCACCATTCAGATAATAGTCTACTTTCCTGTTTTTGTCACCAAAGTGGATAACCTCACATTTATCCACATTATCCACATCCACATTGTTGCATTGCTAACATGATTGCAGCAGCAGTTTTAATGTGCATTTACGCTTGGAAGGAGCACCACAGTGGATCAAAAGATTATAAACCTGTTAAGGTGAAGGGGAAAAGATTTAATAGGAATCCGAGGGGTAACTTTTTCACACATAGGCTGGTGGGTGTATGGAACAAGCTGCCAGAGGACGTAGTTGAGGCTGGGACTATCCCAACATTTATAAAACAATTAAGGGGCTGTCCCGCTGTGGCGACCTAATCCGCGAGTTAAGAAGAGTGTCTTCGATCCTCAAGCTCGAGGGCACTCGCCTGGAAATCCTCGAGCTGGATCGACCGTTCCGCGTTGAAACCGCGAGCCGGATCGACCGACACACACCCACAAACACATCGCAAAGGCGGGGGCCAGGGAAAGCGGGGGAGCGCTGTCTGAAATTCACACCCGCGATGAAGAGGAAGGTAAAAGATGGCTGGCACATAACGGTAAGTCTTTTAGAGAGCGCGGAGTGGATGGTGGGGGGGGGGGGAGAGAAGGGGAGAGAAGGGGAGAGAAGGGGGGGGGGGGGGTGGAAGGGGGGAGAAGGAGTGGAGACACTTTTAAGAAGCCAGAATAAAGTTTGCGGGCATTTTACCTACCAGTCCTTGGTCCTGAAAACGCCAATAAGCCAATTAAAATGCCCGGTCAGCAAAGGAGATTGCCTATGGCTGCCCTCGACTGCCTGTAACTACATAGCAACACCACTCCGCTGCACTACGAGTTAAAAAGAACCATGCCGACCAAATTTTACTTGCGGAAAAATTTTCAACATGCTGAAAATTTTGCCGCGACCTAACTGAGGCCTCCAGTATTCGGGAACTTCCCATGAGCATGAAGGAGAGTTCCAGTGACATCATAGGACCTCCTAGGACCATGTGCCGACCATGCTGCGAGCTTGAGCCGAGGGCAAACTCGTCCAAACTCGCAGATTAGGTCGCCGCAGTGGGACAGACCCTTTAGACGTTGTACATGGATAGAACAGGTTTGGAGGGATTCTTTCAAGAGAGAGCTAGATAGGGCACTTAAAGATAGAGGAGTCAGGGGATATGGGGAGAAGGCAGGAACGGGGTACTGATTAGGAATGATCAGCCATGATCACATTGAATGGCAGTGCTGGCTCACAGGGCTGAATGGCCTACTCCAGCACCTATTGTCTATTGGATATGGGCCAAACGTGGGCAGGCGGGACTAGTGTGGCTAGGACATGCTGGCCGGTGTGGGCAAATTTGGCCGAAGGGCCTGTCTCCACGCTGTGTCACTCTATGATTCTAAAAATATATCCAATAGCTCCTTGCTGTTAGCAATGCCTGAGGAATATGGGATGGACTCCGTGGTGTACAACACAACATGAAAGTGCCTCGGGTACTTGAAGTCAGCACTGGACTCCCTGAGAGCCAGCTCACATATAAATGTGTAAACAACCCCACAAAATCAGTGAAGCATCTGAACAGCCCTCCGTAAAGTAGGCGTTCTCATTCAAGAAACTCTATGCCAGCACAATACGCAGTGTGGTGTAAGTCAGAGGGCCAGGCAGCGTCTGTGGAGGCAATGGACAGGCAATGTGTCAGGTTGGGACCCTTCCTTTTGAGTTTAGTTTAGTTTATAGATACAGTGCGGAAACAGGCCCTTCAGCCCACCGGGTTTGCGCCGACCAGCGATCCCCGCACATCAACACTATCCTACACCCACCAGGGACATATGCTGGAGTAACTCAGCAGGACAGGCAGCATCTCTGGAGAGAAGGAATGGGTGACGTTTCGGGGCGAGATCCTTCTTCAGGCTGGGGTCTGAAGAAGTCATCTTGTTGAGTCTCATTGTCTGTAACTCCTTTTCACCTAGCCCGCCGCTAACAATGGCCTGTTTCCTTTATCTTCGTTACTTCTTTGCATACCTTTCATACATTTGTTCTACATCTCTCTACATCACCATCTATATCTCTTTGTTTCCCTCTCGCCCGACTCTCAGTCTTACGAAGGGTCTCGACCCGAAACGTCACCTATTCCTTTTCTCCAGAGATGCTGCCTGTCCTGCTGAGTTACTCCAGCTTTTTGTGCCCAAACTTTTGCCTTTCTCTATAAAATGACCCCAATCATATTCTGTTGCTTCATTGTCTTTAATAAACGAGCTGGTCCACTTTCACCAGCCTCAGTGAAAATAAAAATCGCCCAATATACAATGTTGCTTTTGTCTTTGATTTCCATTTTAGCATCAAAACCTAATCACCTCCCCACAACATTAATATTATCAGGAGGTTTAAAATCTTGCATTCTTTCTCACAGACTTATACTCTAGCTATAGGCAACTCAAATGAGTCCCGTATTTGATGTAATATTCTACAATGAATTGGTGATGTTCCTACTGAAGGAAAGGAATTCTAATCTAATTGATTGTGAATGCACCGACCAATGCTTGCATATTTATTCCATCCAGCATACATATTTATACATAATGAACTTTTGCCTCTGTGTTCCCACTTCAACTGACAACCATAGTTAATTCCCCTGAAAGTGTGTGCGTTGGTCCGTTCATTGATACCATGAAAGCAAGAATACGCCAATGGTAGAAATATTCTGCAACCTTGTTACCACGGAAACCACCAACACTCATGGCAATACACAAAACTGGAACTTATTAGTAACTAATTCAATACGAGATATGTTTTGTTCATGAAAATAATTAATACAACATGTTAGTAGCCGTGTATATTGTTTTCTAAATCACTTGATTGCTGCCCTAGAGCTTTGAACATGTCATTCTCATTGTATGTATCTGATAGACAACAGATATCTGGGCGGCACGGTGGCCCAGCGGTAGAGTTGCTGCCTTACAGCGCACGTGGCGTCGGAGACCCGGGTTTGATCCCAACTAAGGGTGCTGTCTGTACGCAGTTTGTACTGTACGTTTTCTCCCCGTGACCGCGTGGGTTTTCAACGAGATCTTTGGTTCGCTCCCACACTCCAAAGACGTACAGGTGTATAGGTTAATTGGCTTGGTGTCATTGTAAAATTGTCCCTAGAGTGTGTAGAATAGCGTTAATGTGCGGGGATCGCTGGTCGGTGCGGACTCGGTGGCTGTTTCCACGTTCTATCCCTAAACTAAACTAAACAACTCCTATGTTAAGAACTATCATAAACGGGCAATGGTTGTGGTAGATAGGCCGAAAGCTGCAATATTGGATAATGGGATGGATGATATGATGATAACTGTACATGCGAACAACTCCAGAATTTGGTGTCATCTTTGGAGGTGAATCAACATGATTTTGCTGAATGACATGAAGGAGTTGAGAGATTAAATATCCTGCTCATGTTCATATCATATATCATATTCAATATCATGTTCCTTTCTCAAACATATTTCCAACATTCCTATTTCCACACAAAGCATTTCCATATTCCGTCAGCGTTTCCGACATCCTATCCCAGCTCCATGCATGGTTAATCCAATTAATTTTCTTTCTATTCTGAGGTCAACCCACCTACGTCTAGAATCCGCTTCTTTTCCGCACAGTTATTTTTCTAATGTGTCTCCAACTTAAACATATGACATATAATCACGTGGGATTTACCACGCAGCCTGGCTCTCCCCCCCACCAACCATCCCCCCCTCCCCCACCACCCCAGACCTTGTATCAAAACCATAAGCCTCACGTTCAAGGGATATGGGGAGAAAGCTGCAACGGGGTACTGATTTTGGTTGATCAGCCATGATCATATTGAATGGCAGTGCTGGCTCGAAGGGCCGAATGTCCTACTCTTGCACCTATTTTCTATGCTCCATATCATTCTTCTCATTAATCTTTTCTCCACTTCATTACCCAATTATCCTGTGAATATCTTCTACCTTCTTTGTTTCAGCAAATCCAATCACTAATTGAACGGCTCAGATTTTCATCTGCATTTTTGGAAACCAAGATGATTCTGCTTAGACACACAGCACGGAAACAGGCCCTTCAGCCCACTGTGAGACCTCACTACCAGCGATTCCCGCACACCAGCACTATCCTACACACTAGGGACAATCTTACAATCTTTACCAAACCTAATTAACCTACATAACTGTACGCCTTTGGAGTGTGGGAGGAAACTGGAGGAAACATTGAGGCACTCCAGCACTCTGTCTCCTTTTGTGTAAACCAGCATCTGCAGTTCCTTGTTTTTACATCCTGATCCGTCTCCACCGGTTTTGCCTTCATGAATTTAAAATTCTTGGCAAACAAAAATTTATTGATTTCAGAAAACTATTAATGAGCTGATATTTAAAATCTATTTTCTGATAAATTCCACATCTTTATCACTTTTGGCCTGAAGGCATGTTTCCTAACTTCATGAGTGGTCCTCTGTGTAACAAACCTGACTTTCTGCTTTAACTCATTATTCGAGATGAAAGCAGGTGAAAAGAGTATTATTCTCCATCTATTTTTTTCAATTCCAATTGAAATCATCGCGTTTGAGATACAACTGAAGTTTATGAATTTTTTATTCATCTGACTGAGTTGCATTGAATGGAAAGATTCAGCGTGGAAACAGACCATTCAGTGTGATAGATCAGCCACGATCGAATGGGGAAGCAGACATGATGGGCCAAATGGCCTAATTCTTCTCCTATCACATAAAATCATGAACAGTCCCATGAAACATAGGACAAGGCAATCAGGGGAAGGGAGACTTGAGACAGGATTGCCTGTGCGGTTGGTGATAAATATACTGTTACAACTGGAGTGCCATGTACACTGGAATGAGGCATCGACCAACAGGGACAAAATGTATTTTCAGAGTCTTTAATGCTTCTGCTTTTGATTTTTATTTAATACGTCTTGATAGATAATAGATAGGTAGGATAGCTGTATCTACTTTAAACTAGAACATGGGATTAGTGTAAAGGAATCCTATATAGATATCTTCCTGGTTCTATCCAAAAACCATTTGGAAAGGAAAGTCTGAAATTCATTTTGATTTCTGACAGATTAGAAAGTGTCCACAACGCTGAGCGATATTCGGTCCCATGAGATTTCTGCAGGAGATACAAGCTGAGGTCTGGCAGATTTTACAGTAAATGCCAGTAATCAGCTGCCTGTTCATTTTTGGCAGAATAATTCAGCTGGCAGCTGGGGAAGAGTGAAGATTATTCCATTCACTGAGCAGCCACCAGGATCAGAAGCTGCTGCTAGCTGGAAAGCACAATTAGGATGGACTAGGGAGTATTGTAGGTCCCCTCGGTGAAAGAAGAGGAGGCTTGGGACTTTATCTATGAGGCCCTGATGAACACTACCCCTCCTTGGCTCCACAATAGAACTACATTTAACTTAATGTCAGTGTGACAGGAATGCTATAGACTGCACAAAATCCCATTGGTGATCCTTGGCCATCATGGGACTGAATTGTTTCCATTCAGGATGCTCCTGGCTATGAAACATTTGGACGGGTACATGGATTGGATAGGTTTAGAGGGATATGGTCCAAACACAGGCGGGTGGGACTAGTATAGATGGGACATGTTGGTCGGTGTGGGCAAGTTTCATGTATGACTCTATGACTATGTCTTGTTTGCCAAACCTGCCAATCTGCTGCCAAAACCATCCATGTTAACAACTGAAGATCGGCAGTAACAGACCAGCAAAAGGAAGGGAGATGTGTCTGATCATGGGGGAGCATCCGAATCTCTTTTGTAGCTTCAGCTTTTGTGCAGAAACAAGGAACTGCAGATGCTGGTTTACAAAAGAGGACACAGAGTGCTGGGGTAGCTCAACAGGTCCGGCAGCATCTCCAGCTTAAAGAAAGGCCCCGACCCTGGAAGATCTCCTATCCATAGTCTCCTGCACTTTAGACAATAGACAATAGACAATAGTTGCAGGAGTAGGTCATTCAGCCCTTGGAGCCAGCACTGCCATTCACTGTGATCATGGCTGATCATCCACAATCAGGACCCCGCTCCTGCCTTCTCCCCATATCCCTTGACTCCGCTATCTTTAGGAGCCCTATCTAGCTCTCTCTTTGTGCCTGTGTCTGCTTTTGTACGTGGCTGGAGACATTCCATCCATTGCAGGGACTGCACAACTTGTGTACACCAGTTGTTACTCCAGTTGTAACAATATATTTATTACTAACAGCACAATTTGTCCTTTCAATACACATTCTGTTCCTATTGCAGTTCTGCTGCCAGTCTGACATGACATGCAACAAAATGAAAGTCATAAAAGGACCAGGTGATATTTTGGGTCGAGACACTTCTTCAGACTCTGAAGAAGGGTCTCGACCCGAAATGTCACCTACTCACAAATTTTATTTTCAATATATTTCAAATATTGCATAGTCTGTAAATGGGAAAGTTGGGTAACGTAGAACTGGTGTGAATGGGTGCTGGATGGTTGGCCTGGACTCAGTGGGCCAATGGGCCTGTTTCCATGCTGTATCTTTCAATCTGTAGCTATAGATATAGCTCTTAGTGCTAACAGAATCAAGGGATATGAGGAGAAAGCAGGAACAGGGTACTGATTTCGGATGATCAGCCATGGCTCGAAGAGCCGAATGACCTACTCCCACACCTGTTTTCTATGTTTCTTCAACAAACAAATACCATACATATCCCCAACAGGGTAATTTCAGTCCAAAATGTTTTGGCCTCAGTGTAAAACTATTCCTTCCACTAACAAATGATACTCTCTCTCTCCCAATTCTAGTTAACCTCCTTTCATGTTAATTAGAAACAGCAATACTCCTAAAGCCAGCCCTGGGGATATCTCAGTCAACACGGCCTCCTGACATTAACACTTGTTTCAAATCTGTCATGTTTTAACCTTCATCAAATATCTGGTCCAGAATTTTGTCTTGAATCCACTCACATTTGAATCTATTTGGTGGAATAGTATCAAATATATATTGGAAGATGAATGGCAGCATGTTCTAGATTTTAGGATGTAGCCACTTTATTCCTGACACTGGGTTTCAGGGCTCCATCTGCCATAGAATCATATGGCACAGAAACAGGTTCTTTAACCTAACTCACCCATGCCGTCCAAAATACCCCATCCAAGTTAGTGTCATTTGTCCAGGTTTGGTCCATATCCCTATACATGTTTCCTATCCACCTTCCTAAATAAGATCAAATAGGACAAGTTGGCCTACAGCTTTAGGCTGTGCATGCCGTACACAAGAAGAAGAAGAAGAAGATCCACCTTCCTGTACAAGTTTCTTTTAATGCTGCCTCAACTACCTCCTCTGCCAGCTCGTTCCATATACCCACCATTCTCTGAGTGAAAAAGTTGCCCCTCAGGTTCATATTAGATTTTGTACCTCTCACCTTAAGCGTATATCCTCGTGTTTTCAATTCCCCTACCCTGGCTGAAAGATTGTGCATCCCCCTATCTATTCACCTCATATATTTATAAACATTTGCCTTCCACTTATCAATGCATTGTTTAAATTATTGGTGTTGTAAAATGCGATGGTCAAAAACCGATTGATGATTCCATGAGCTTATGAGCCATTTTATTTCCTATTCATAGAAGAGTGGTTTTGATTTATTGAAAAATACAGCTTGTAAACAGGCCCTTTGGCCCACCTAGTCCACGCAGACCATCGATTACCTGTTCCCACTAGTTCAATGGTATCCCGAGGAGACAGCAAAGCTTCCAAACTTCCAGAAGGGTATGGGGAGCGAGTGGGGAAATGGTTCAGCTTTTGTTTAGATACACAACATGGAAACAGGCCCTGCAGCTCACCAATTCCTTGCCAACCCGTTCACGCTAGTTCGACGGCACCCCATTTTCTCATCCACTCCCTACGCATTAGGGGCAATTTTACCGAGCCCAATTAACCTACAAACCCGCACGTGTGTGGATGCGGGATGAAACGGAGCACCTGAAGGAATCCCACATAGTCATAGGCAGAACATGCAAACTCAACATAGACAGCGATGAGATCAGGATTGGAGCCAGGTCTCTGGCGCTGTGAGGTAGTGGCTCACCAAATAGGATATCGTTCAACCCGAGCGCACTGCTCCTCACCATGACTAATGGTGACATCAACTAATTCCTTTGAGTGCAGGAGGATGAGGGTTGATCTTACAGAAGTGTATTAGATCATGAGAGGAATAGGTCGGGCAAATGCACAGGGTCTTTTACCCAGAGTTGTGGAATGAGGGACCAGAGTGCTCATGTTTAAGGTGAGAGGGGAAATATTTAACAGGAACCTGAGGGGCAACATTTTTCAATAAAGGATGGAGGGTGAATGGAATGAGCTGCCAGAGGAGGTAGTTGAGGCTGGCACTATCACACTGTTGAAAAAAAGCATTTGGACAGGATAGGTTTAGAGGGATATGGGTCAAACGCAGGCAGGTGGGAATAGTGTAGATGCAGCATGTTGGTCAGTGTGGGCAAGATGGGCCGATGGGCCTGTTTCCACACAATATGACTATCAACCCTGTAGAATTAAAGACACTCTGGCTTTGATTTAGATTCAAGGTCAGAAAGCAGAAAGCAGCAGGAAGTTTTATTGTTCGAACTAGAGGGAGTTCCCCAGGGGTTTGTACTCAGTCAGTTGTTTTTCCCACGTATGTTAATGACCTAGAATTAAGAAGATGGGAAGCAATTTTTAAAAGCTGCTGATGCCATGAAATTCAATGCAAACAATAGACAAATATAGATTTAGATGACGCTGAAAAAGAGATATAACTGATGAAACTTACACGCAGCATGTTTTGGGATGATTTTTTTTACATTGATACATAGATACATAGACAATAGGTGCAGGAGTAGGCCATTCGGCCCTTTGAGCCAGCACCACCATTCAATGTGATCATGGCTGATCATCCACAATCAGTACCCCGTTCCTGCCTTCTCCCCATATCCCTTGATTCCGCTAGCCCTAAGAGCACTGTAACTCTGTTTTGAATGCATCCAGTGAATCGGCCTCCACTGTCTTCTGAGGCAGGGAATGCCACAAATTCACAACTCTCTGGGTGAAAAAGATTTTCCTCATCTTAGTTCTAAATGGCCTACCCCTTATTCTTAAACTGTGGCCCCTGGTTCTGGACTCCCTCAGCATCGGGAACATGTTTCCTGCATCTAGCGTGTCCAATCCCTTAATAAATGTTATATGTTTCAATAAGATCCCCTCTGATCCTTCTAAATTCCAGTGAATACATGCCCAGTCGTTCCATTCTTTCATCATATAACAGTCCCACCATCCTGGGAATTAACCTCGTGAACCTGCGCTGCACTCCCTCAATAGCAAGAATGTCCTTCCTCAAATTAGGAGAACAAAACTGCACACAATACTCCAGGTGTGGTCTCACCGGGGCCCTGTACAACTGCAGTATGCTCCTATACTCAACTCCTCTCATTATGAAGGCCAACATGCCATTCGCTTTCTTCACCACCTGCTGTACCTGCATGTTTGCTTTCAGTGACTGATGTACAATGACACCCAGGTCTCGTTGTACTTCCCCTTTTCCCAACTTGACACCATTTAGATAATAATTCCTAACCTGACCCCATTCAGATAATAACCTGCCTTCCTGTTCTTGCCACCACAGTTTAGTGTAGTTTATTATTGTCACGTGTACTCGGGTACAGTGAAAAGCTTTTCTTCATGCATGAATGTGTATAGTTTTAATGAAGTGGGGGAGAAGGACTAAGCAAGCTAGCTGTGTAGAAATATAGAAATCTTTGAAGATGGAAAGCCAAATTGAGAATGCATTTTAAAACAATATTCAAGAAACCTTGGCTATTTTAAGAGGAATAAAATACTTGCAGGTTCCAGTTGAATAGGATTGAACTTCTGACCATGTATGTCCTCTAGTTCTTGATTCCCCTACACTGATTCCCCAGAGCCAGAGTTAAATTGACCAAAGGAACTGAGATCCCTCCTTAGGTCGGACAGGTTCAAGATTCAAGATTCAATGTAATTGTCACGTACCAATTAAAGTACAGTGACATTTGAGTTACCATGCAGCTATACTGAGGGGAGATTTGATTTTAAAAAGTTCAAAATGAATCTCTGAGTAAAAATGCCGAGACAGTTACCAGAGGCAGGTGACAGGGGATTAAATGCGACTGATGAAACCGACCCCTGGGAAACGAGCAAACTTTTTACTGTAATTAATAATGTCACACGTTATCTCGAAGACACCGTATTGGGAGGGGTAGACAAAAAATGCTGGAGAAACTCAGCGAGCGAGGCAACATCTATGGAGAGAAGGAATAGGCGATGTTTTGGGTCGAGAATTATATCCTTGAACAGAATGCCGTGCGATCAATTGGTCTGGTTCCAGCAAAGGATAGCTGAAGGCCCGGTACTCTTGCACCTATTGTCTATTGTAACTGAGATGTTTTGGAGTGTAACCCAGCATCGAGATGGACACCAAAAGCTGGAGTAAGTAACTCAGCGGGACAGGCAGCAGCATCTCTGGAGAGAGGGAATGGGTGACGTTTCGGGTCGAGACCCACTCCTTCTCTCCAGAGATGCTGCCTGTCCCGCTGAGTTACTCCAGCTTTTTGTGTCTATCTTCGGTTTAACACCTGTAGTTCCTTCCTACACACCAGCACCGAGATGTATGGCTTTGTCTGTGCTGAAAATGCACATGGCAATGTTGGAAAGTACCAAGAAAGACAAGCCCTTACATTTATTTTTTTATTTCTTGGCAGTTTGTAAATATCAGCGCACTCTGTCCAGAAATCTTGCTGTAGAACAGTTTGTCAGAAGCTGAAACAGAATAGAAGGCATTCTATTACATATAACATGCCTGCTGATTCATACATGCATGTTTCGCTGTGGTATCCAGAAGGTTGGCCGTGTGTTTGGGAGTGTGAGGCGTGTTGCAGTGTGGTTTGGTCTGGCGCTCATGCCCGGAGTTGGGACCAGGGCGAGGAGCCGGCGCTGCGGCGTGAGAGAGAGGGAGAGGCGAGAGAGGGAGAGACGGGCGGGCGAGGGAGGAGGGTCGGAGGCGGAGCCGGAGACAGTGAGTTAACGTGCTGTAAGAAATCTGTCATTGGGAAATCCACACTGCAGAGCGTCAAAGTGCAGAGTTTTCCCTTCAGCCAAGAGTTCGGCCACTGCAGGAGGGAGGGGAGGGAGGGAGGTTGAGAAACATAGCTTTGAATGTGCACAGAGCTCTGGACGTTTAGTGTGGTCAGTGAACGGTCCCCTGACAATTTGCACAGGACCAGACAAGCATCAAAGTACTCGTGATGCGATGTGTCTCTGATACCTCCCCGGATTAAACCAGCCCGCTGATTCAACCTGCACCGCCAAGTCTCGCTGGCTTGTCTATCCGACCTTTCGCATCTTTGCTTCGGGTCTCCGCTGCCAAAGGATGCAAGTGTCGATCGCTTGCACCGACCACAACCTGAAGGGACGGAGCAGCGACGAGAGGCACAAGCAGAACGCCAGCAGCCCCAAATTAGGCAATGGGGCCCGGGCAAAATTCCGGACGGTGGCGATCATTGCCCGAAGTCTTGGCCACTTCATGCCCCAGCACCACATGTCTTTGAAGGAGTCGACTGCAAAGCAGACGGGGATGAAATACAGGTTGGAGAAACGTTCGCCTTAAATTTATTCCGTAACCTAGCGACTTGTTCCACTGCCTCAGCCAGATGACTTCAAAGTAGTAATGCAAGATATTCCGATTGTAACTTGGTCAAAATAACCCCAATAGGGTGTGAGTTTGTAGTAAATTAATTGTTTGCCTTTTCACTAAGCTTCAAAGTCTTTAATTATAAGGATGAGGCTAAAATCAATTTGATTATGTATTTTAATGTCACGTTTCATAGATTCAGAACCTTGGATAGCTGCCACTTATATAAAACCGATGCTTACAAGGCTATACTTATGCAAACAGTGATGGGTGCTTATGGAATTTAAATATGTCCAGCTGTTTGCTTTTGTGCAAAGGGTTCCCATTCATTAAATGTCCTCAGTTCAATTATTTACTTGTCTTTCTCATCCAAATCATCGACACTTTTACTCGGTGCGAAAGTATATTTGCAAATAACGATATTCAGTGAAAAATACCATAAATAAGTTTTTTTTTAAAGTTTAACGTGCCCAGGAAGAGATTTGATGCATAAATCTCCTCCTGTGCGTCAAATCGCTTTCTCCTAACTTGGGATAAACGCAGAATAAACTGTGAGAATAATGCAGTCTGAAGAAGGGTCTCGACCCGAAACGTCACCGATTCCTTCTCTCCAGAGATGCTGCCTGTCCCGCTGAGTTACTCTAGCATGTTGTGTCTATCTTCGGTGTAAACCAGCAACTGCAGTTCCTTCCTACACAGATATATGTGTTTCTCTTCTCAATATTTTAATAACCTATTTCGCTATAATATTGAAGTGGACGTGGAAATTACGCTTTAATTGTATGTCCATAAGTCTCGCAAGAGTCATAACAAAGATAGATACAAAGGTCCTTTAATAACTGATATTTTACTTGATCTTCAGTGTATAAATAATGACTATTTTGTTGAGAGAAGGAACAGGCGACGTTTCGGGTCGAGACCTTCCTTCAGACTGTGAGGAAAATGCAGTCTGAACAAGGGCGATGCTGCCTCACCCGCTGAGTTTCTCCAGCATTTTTTGTCTACCTTCGATTTTTCCAGCATCTGCAGTTCTTTCTTAAACTATTTTGTTGAGAATCATTAGAAGGTTTGTAGATCTAGTGCAAGCATGTTCCCGAAGGTGTGAAATCTGAATTGCTGCACGCTACTAAGGAATAAATACTTTTTCTCTCTTCGTGGCCTGCTTGGATGTGAGGTACAGAATGAATGCAAAATCCAGCAGCAACCTAGATTTGGATTCTCATCTTTCACACGAGTAGCTTATTGAAGTCGAAAACAAAGAAGTGCAGATGGTGGTTTATACCAAAGATAGACACCAAGTGCTGGAGTAAACTCCGTGGGTCAGGCAGCATCTCTGGAGGAAAAGGATGGGTGACGTTTCGTGTCTAAGGATGTGTGAATTCTCCTCTAAGGAAAGGATGGAATGTGTGTAAAGCATCTTCTCGGATGAAATTGATTCAAAAGCAGGTTATCAAAAAAATGGGCCAAGCGTACATCACCAGTAGCTATTGCAGTGACTGCTGTCAGGAGTATTACATTTATATCATCTCTTTACAAGCTCTAACTTAATTGTTCTTCAAATCATGGACGTGTCCAGGCATCCTGTGCCTTTTATAAAGCAGCCACCGATTTCAGTGACCCCCAATAGCGATAATCTTTTATTTATATCGAGTTTATTCCATGTTGTAAATTGTCCCAAGTCACTTCAAAAGAGAGTTATTAACCAAAATTTGAACGCAAGCCATATCGTGAGATAAGGAGACATCTTTGCCAATAGGTTTCAAGGTGCTCTCAAAGGAAGGAAGAGATCTGATTAGCAATTTCAGATCATAAGATGATAAGTGATCGGAGCAGAATTAGGCCATTCGGCCCATCGAGTCTACTCTGCCATTCATACATGGCTGATCTATATCTCCCTCCTAACCCCATTCTCTTGCCTTCTCCCCTGACAACCTCTGACACCCGTACTAACCCGTACTAATCAGTACTAATCAGTACATGTACTGATCTAGGGTATTCAGCAGCTGAAGTTGCCTCTGTCGTTGGTAAAGCATTTAAAATTCGGAATGCCTGATGGGAGGACCGGTGACATTTTCGGGAGCTTTGGGACCATGGAGAGGAAGAGGAGCAAGACTGCGGAAACAGGACGTTCGGCCCACCGAGTCCATGCCAACCAGTGATCACCCCGTACACTTGCACTATCCTACACAAGTAGGGACAATGTCCATTTTTTACCAATGCCGATTAACCTACAAACCGGTACATTTTTGTAGTGTGGCAGGAAACTGGAGCACCTGGAGAAAACCCACACGGCCACAGGGAGAACGTACAAACTCCATACAGACAGCACCTATAGTCAGGTTCGAACCTGGGTCTATGGCACTGTAAGACAGCAACTCTGTCACTGTGCCACCGTGCCACCTTTAGACCAAAGGTATTTAAATACCGACTGTATTTTAAGGATCACTTTTCAATTTTAAAGCGAATCTCTGGATGCCCGAGATTGAGGAGAGACTTGATAGAAGTGTATGACATTATTGGTGGCATAGATAGGGTAGACAGTCAGAACCTTTTTCCCAGGGTGGAAATGTCCAATACTGTAGGACATAGCCATAAGGTGAGAGGGGGAAGGTTTAATGGAGATATGCGGGCTGTTTCTTTATGCAGGGAGTGTCCGGGGTCTGGAACACTGCCAGAGGTGGTGGTGGAGGCAGATAAAATGGTTTCTGTGGTATTTAAGAGGCTTTTAGACAGGCACATGGAAGTGTAGGGGATAGAGGGATATGGACCATGTACAGGCAGATGAGATCCATTTAAAGTGGTATCATGTTCGGCACAAACATTGTGGGTTCCTGTGCTGGACTGTTCTATATTCAAGCTGTACCTAGCTGCAGAAATTTAGATGACCTTATAACAGGTAGAGTGTAGGAGGCTCGGTAGGAGTACGTTGAAGGAGTCAAGTTTAAAGTCAACAAAAGGTGCGGGTTTTAACTGTAGATAAACTGAAGGAGGAAGTGTTGCAGAGATGCAAGTAGGTGATCATAGTGATGCTGCAGAACGTATCTCGAGGTGCTTATCTCTGAGTCAGTCAAGATGGCAAGTTTGCAAATAATCTGGTTATGGCTTCAATTGTTGGCGAGAAGGCATATGGAAATGAAGATGAATGGAGATGGAGTTTGTGATGGAATTCACGACAATTACTTTGGTCTTTGGTCTCTTTGTCTTTGCTCTTCGGTCTTCCCAGTTCCTTTATTTTCCGGAAATATTCTCCTGAACCGAAATGTCACCAATCCACGTTCTCCAGGGGTGCTGCCTGACCCGCTGAGTTACTCCACCACTGAGTGTCTATATTGATATTTCATATTTCCTTATGACAAAGGGGAGGGCCATTCTGGGCCATTCTCCAATAGTCATTTGGAGGACATGTCAGAGAGAGTGAAGGGAGCGGGGAAAGTTAAAGGGAAGAATGGATATTTCAAAGGCAGAGATTGACGGATTCTTGAATAGTACAGGTGTCAGGGGTTATGGGGAGAAGGTAGGAGAATGGGGTTGAGAGGGAAGGAGAGATCAGCAATGATTGAATGGCGGAGTAGAATTGATGGGCTGAGTGGCCAAATTTATGAACACGCGGTCACAGGGAGAACGTACAGAGTATTCAAAGTCAAGATCGAACACGGGCGATCGATGTATGTGAACTTATGAACGCGGTGTGCTCGATGTACGTGAATAAATCAACTTATATTTTTTGCTTGGAACATTGCAAAGTTGGCTGATGTAGCAGTGTCGTGTTCTGTAGATTGCATTCTTTCATCATCAGGCCACATACTTGTAATTAGTGAATCATCACTTACCAACCATCGAGTGCCCATCTATGTTATTCACATTTACCAGCTCTTGGTTCACTGCCTTCTCCGTGTTGGTAACTCAAGTACTCATCTACATGCTGCAAGGTGTCTGCATTCACCACCCACGCCTCAGTTTTAAATGACCGGTTGCTTATTTTGTAGTTCCCATGTTCGAGACTCTATCATGATTGAAAATATCTCCGCATTTGCCCTGTCAAGCTCCTTGAGGAACGTGTATGTGTGAATAAGCTAACCCCTCATTCTTCTAAACTCCAAGGAAATAGACCAAAACTGTCCAGACTTCTCATCTTAGTGAATTAGAGTCATAGAGTGATACAGTGTAGGAACAGGCTCTTTGGCCCAACTTGCCCACACCGGCCAACATGTCCCAGCTATACTAGTCCTACCTGTCCATGTTTGGTCCACATCCTTCCAAACCTGTCCTATCCATGTACCTGTCTAACTGTTTCTTAAATGTTGGGATTGTCCCTGCCTCAACTACTTCCTCTGGCAGCTTGTTCCATACACCCGCCACCCTTTGTGTGAAGAAGTTACCCCTCAGATTCCTATTAAATCTTTTCCCCTTCTTTAAACCTTTAAACCTATGATTGTTACCAATTAGCCTGGTAAAACACTTGGGACTGCCTCCAATATCACTAAAATCTTTGTTTAGATAACAGGACTAAATAGCGTGCTGTGTTCCAGGTGTGGTAACACCAACACTCTGTATATCTGTAGCAAAACCTCCTAATTCTTATACTCCAACCCTTTGTAATAAAGAACACAGTGCTGTTTGTGCCTTAACTACTTGTCAAACTAACTTTTTGTGATTTTGTGAACATGGAATTAATTGAAATTAATTAAATTTCACACTATGGAATTAAATGGCGGCTCAACCTATAAGGATCACATTCTTTAGACTTTAGAGATACAGTGCGGAAATATGTCCTTTGACCCATCGAGTACGTGCCGACCAGCGATCACCTGTACACCTGTACAAAATTGGGACAATTCACAATTTATTTTAACCGAATCCAATTAACCTACAAACCTGCACGTCTTTGGAGTATGGGAGGAAACTGGAGCTCCCGGAGAAAGTGCATGCGGCCACTGGGAGAACGAACTGAGAGCACCCGTAGTCAGGATTAAAGCTGGGTCTCCGGTTCTGTAAGGCAGCAACTCTACCACACGCCACCCTAAATTCCTTGAATGAATATATATTTTTTAAAAACATGTAAAGAATGAAAATTCTTATTTTGACCGCAATGTCCAGAAACTTTGTTAGGGGCGGCACGGTGGCACAGTGATAGAGTTGCTGGCTTACAGTGCTTACAGCGCCAGAGACCCGGGTTCGGTCCCGACTGCGGATGCTGTCTGTAAGGAGTTTGCACATTCGCCCCCTGACCTGCGTGGGTTTTCTCCGAGATCTCCGGTTTCCTCCAACACTCCAAAGATGTACAGCTTTGCAGGTTAATTAGCTTGGTATAAGTGTAAAATTGTCCCTAGTGTGTGTAGGATGTGTGTGTGTTAATGCGCGGGGATCGTTGGTTAGAGCGGACTCGGTGGGCCGAAGGGCCTGTTTCCGTGCTGTATCTCTAAAACTAAAACCTAAACTAAAAAACCTCATCTTGAGATTTTTTTCCTGTGTAAATCTCTTACCATTAGCATTACCAATCTTGCTCACAAAACTGTTCATCATGTTAGGTGAGGAATTACATTTGATCCTGTCTGCCACATTCTGTAATTAATCATTTTGACAGTCAAAATAAATATCATTATTGCATTATGGATATGAGGCATTTACTAACTTCCACTAAGTGCACCATACTCTTTGAACTGCTGCCAGTATTAATTTGAAATGGTTATAAGTCTTCCCCAGTATGTCTTACCCTTTTATATATATATGTTTATCTGGAATACTGATCATCTCTTTCAAATATGTGTTGATTGTAAAATTTGCAATCGTTCTGTTACCTGTTAAAGATGCAGATTTTTTGTTGTTGTATTTTTCTTGTTACTCGTCAAAGCAGTTTACAGAACCTTGCTGGTTACATTTTGTTAGGGTATTGTGTTGTGTGTTCGAGGATGGATCAATACGGCAAACCTTGAGTAGTTTTTTAATTAATTCAGATTTAGATTTATTATTATTGTTATGTATGAAGTACAGTGAAAAGCTTTGTTATGCATGCTATCCATGCTGCCTGAGATAACTTCCAGAACCAGGGGTCACAATTTAAGAATAAGGAGTAGGCCATTTAGGACTGACATGAGGAAAAACGTTTTAACCCAGAGAGTTGTGAATCTGTGGAATTCTCTCCCACAGGAGGCAGTGGAGGCCAATTCACTGGATGTTTTCAAGAAAGAGTTACATATAGCTCTTCGGGCTAAAGGAATCAAGGGATATGGGGAAATCGCAGGAACGGGGTACTGATTTTAGATGATCAGCCATGATCATATTGAATGGCAGTGCTGGCTCGAAGGGCCGGATGGCCTACACCTGCACATAATTTTTATATGTTTTCTTTCTACGTTTTTCTATAACACCACACACAAACACAATCAAGTCAAATGCGAGTACAATAGGTAGAGCAATGGGGAAGGTACAGAGTGAATAAAAGGAATGTATAGGAAAGAACTGCAGATGCTGGTTTAAATCGAAGGTAGTAACAAAATGCTGGAGTAATTCCGCGGGACAGGCAGCATCTCTGGAGAGAAGGAATGGGTGACGCTTCAGTTCGAGACCCTTCTTCAGACAGAATGTACCTTTGGAAAGACAAGGAGGAATTTCTGTAGTCAGAGGGTGGTGAATCTGTGGAATTCATTGTCACTGACGGCTGTGGAGACCTAGTCTTTGGCCTTTTATAAGATGGAGAATGACAGGCTCTTAATTAGTAAGGGTGTCAAAGGTTATGGGGAGAAAGCAGGAGAATGTGGTTGTGAGGGAAAGGTAGATTTGCCATGATTGAATGAAGCAGTCAACTCGATGGGCCGAATGGCTTGATTCTGCCCCTATGACTTATGAATGCAAGGCATAGTTCTCTGCATTGTAGCAAAACACTTCCAGAGACAAAGTTCAATGTCCGCAATGGGGTAGAGGTGAATCAGACAGGACCCTAGCTTATGGAAGGGTCATTCAGAAGCCTGATAACAGATGGGAAGAAGCTGTCCCTGAGTCTGGTGGTGTGCACTTTCAAGCTTCTGTATTTACTGCCGGGGGCGGGACGAGTCTTTAATTACATTGGCTGCTTTCATGAGGCAGCATGAGGCGTAAATGGAGTCAGTGGTTGGGAGTCCAGTCTGTGTGATAGACTGGGCTACATCCACAACTCTGCAATTTGTTACGGTCTTGAGCAGAGCCACTCCCAGACCAAACCATAATACAACCTGACAGATTGAGTAGACTCGGCTTGTACTCGCTAGAATTTAGAAGATTGAGGGGGGATCTTATAGAAACTTACAAAATTCTTAAGGGGTTGGACAGGCTAGATGCAGGAAGATTGTTCCCGATGTTGGGGAAGTCCAGAGCAAGGGGTCACAGTTTAAGGATAAGGGGGAAATCTTTTAGCACCGAGATGAGAAAAAAAAATTTCACGCAGAGAGTGGTCAATCTCTGGAATTCTCTGCCACAGAAGGTAGTTGAGGCCAGTTCATTGGCTATATTTAAGAGGGAGTTAGATGTGGCCCTTGTGGGTAAAGGGATCAGGGGGTATGGAGAGAAGGCAGGTACAGGATACTGAGTTGGATGATCAGCCATGATCATATTGAATGGCGGTGCAGGCTCGAAGGGCCGAATGGCCTACTCCTGCACCTATTTTCTATGTTTCTATGTTTCTATGACAGCCTGTTTTTTATGGTGCATCTGTAGAGGTTGGTGAGAGTTATTGAAGACTTGCCAAATTCCCGCAGTCTCCGAAGGAAGTAGAGGCATTGGTGTGTTGCCTTGGCTGTCCATTCAAAGTGATTGGTCCACAACAGTTCGCTGGTAATATTAATGCCAAGAAACCTGAATCACTCAACCATTTCCCCTTCAGTGCCATTGAGGCCGATTGGGGCATATAGTCTATCACGCTTCCTGAAGTTGGTCCTTTGCTCCTTCATCTTGCCGACATTGATGGAGAGGTTGTTATCCTGACTCCATGTTACTAAGTTCTCTATCTCCTTCCTGTCCTCCTTCTTATCATTCAGTCTATAATTTAAAACAAATTGGGGAACTTGAATCTTTCAGTTCAGTTCAGTTTATTGTCACGTGTACTGAGGTGAAAAGCTTTCTGTTGCATGCTCACCTGTCAGCAGAAAGACAATACGTGATTACAATCGATCCATTAGCAGTGTGTGGTTACGTGATAAGGGAATAATGTTCCGTGCAAGGTAAAGCCAGCAAAGTCCAATCAAGGGTAGTCCGGGGGTCATCAAAGAGGTAGATAGTAGTTAGGCACTGCTCTCTGGTTGTGGTAGGATGGTTCAGTTGCCTGAGAACAGCCGGGAGGAAACTGTCCCTGAATCTGGAGGTGTGCGTTTTCACATTTCGATACCTTTTGCCAGATGGGAGAGGGGAGAAGAGGGATTGGCCGGGGTGCGACTCGTCCTTGATGATGCTGTTGGCCTTGCCGAGTGCAGTGTGTCGTATAAATGGAGTCAATGGAAGGAAGGTTGGTTTGTGTGATGGTCTGGGCTGCACAGTCAGGCATTCCACAATTCGCTGCAATTCCTTGCGGTCTTGGATGGAGCTGTTCCCAAACCAAGCCCTGATGCATCCCAATAAAATGCTTTCAGATGGTGCATCTGTAGAAGTTGGTGAGAGTTACTAGGGAACATGCCAAACTTCCCAAGCCTTCCGAGGAAGTAACGGGAAGTTGAATATTGTATTGTTTGCCCCCTGAAGCAAACAGCAACTTAGACATAAGTAAGTACGTAAGTAAGTAAGTTTATTGGCCAAGTATTCACATACAAGGAATTTGCCTTGGTGCTCCACCCACAAGTAACAACATGACATCCAGTGACAGTTACGAATGACTCAGAAAACACTAAACATTAATAATAATAAAACATTAATGATAAAACACCATTGATCAAGCATGTGAACCAACAAAATACCAGATCAAAGGGAGGCTACAGATTTTTGGCTGTTGAGTAGAGCAACTACTCGTGGATAAAAACTGTTTTTATGTCTGGCTGTGGCAGTTTTGACAATCCAGAGTCGCCTTCCAGAGAGAAGTGATTCAAAGAGCAAGACATTTTCCATACAAAATAACAGCTGAGGAAATGTATGATATATTTGGGAAGTATGAACCAATCAGACAGATCATTCGGAAATACACCTGAGACAAGAGGAACTCCCAATGTGGTATATGAAGAGATTGTGCCTTGGGTATTGTGCAACATATTTGTCTAGACAATTGTCTAGACAATTTCTTGGTCATTACTTAGGAATGTCTGGTAAATACTATATTTGTGACCTTTTTAGAGTCATATGCCGATTAGGAAAAGGGGAGATGTAACGAGACCTGGGTGTCATGGTACACCAGTCATTGAAAGTAGGCATGCAGGTGCAGCAGGCAGTGAAGAAAGCGAATGGTATGTTAGCATTCATAGCAAAAGGATTTGAGTATAAGAGCAGGGAGGTTCTACTGCAGTTGTAAAGGATCTTGGTGAGACCACACCTGGAGTATTGCGTACAGTTTTGGTCTCCTAATCTGAGGAAAGACATTCTTGCCATAGAGGGAGTACAGAGAAGGTTCACCAGACTGATTCCTGGGATGTCAGGACTTTCATATGAAGAAAGACTGGATAAACTCGGCTTGTACACGCTAGAATTTAGAAGATTGAGGGGGGATCTTATAGAAACTTACAAAATTCTTAAGGGGTTGGACAGGCTAGATGCAGGAAGATTATTCCCGATGTTGGGGAAGTCCAGAACAAGGGGTCACAGTTTAAGGATAAGAGGGAAGTCTTTTAGGACCGTGATGAGAAAATCATTTTTTTCACATAGTGGTGAATCTGTCGAATTCTCTGCCACAGAAGGTAGTTGAGGCCAGTTCATTGGCTAGATTTAAGAGGGAGTTAGATGTGGCCCTTGTGGCTAAAGGGATCAGGGGGTACGGAGAGAAGGCAGGTATGGGATATTGATTTGGATGATCAGCCATGATCATATTGAATGGCGGTGCAGGCTCGAAGGGCCGAATGGCCTACTCCTGCACCTATTTTCTATGTTTCTATGTTTCTATAGAGTGATACAGTGTGGAAACAGGTCCTTCGGCCCAACTTGCCGACACCGGCCAACATGTCCCAGCTACACTAGTCCCACCTGCCTGCGTTTGGTCCATATCCCTCCAAACCTGTCCTATCCATGCACCTACTATGTGTCTTTAAACTAAAGGTTTTGGGGAATGCAGATATTTTCGACAAAAGTGCTCACAGCCACTAATCTACGATCTTGCCTCCAACTAAGGACTTGAAGGTTCCGTTATTTCACTGGTTATTCGAATTTTAAACCCATAGAGGAGATAATATGTGTAACCTTGCAGTAAAACTTGGTGTTAATTTTTTTTCATTGCTTGCCGATATAATAATATGATGTATGCTTCCAAACTTGTATTCCATCTGAATCAAGATTGTTAAGCGCTTGGACACGCTAGAGGCAGGAAACATGTTCCCGAAGTTGGGGGAGTCCAGAACCAGGGGGCACAGTTTAAGAATAAGGGGTAAGCCATTTAGAACGGAGACGAGGAAACACCTTTTCTCACCGAGAGTGATGAGTCTGTGGAATTCTCTGCCTCAAAGGGCGATGGAGGCAGGTTCTCTGGATACTTTCAAGAGAGAGCTGGATAGGGGTCTTACAGATGGCAGTCAGGGGATATGGGGAGAAGGCAGGAACGGGGTGCTGATTGGGGATGATCAGCCATGATCACATTGAATGGCGGCGATGGCATTTCAGTCTCAGTCACAGAGGCCGATGTCAGGAAATCCTTCAGAGGGGTGAACCCCCGAAAAGCACCTGGTCCTGATGGTATACCCGGTCGTGTTCTAAAAACCTGTGCGGACCAACTGGCGGGAGTTTTTACGGACATTTTCAACCTCTCACTTCTGAGGTCTGAGGTCCCCACCTGCTTTAAAAGGGCATCAATTATACCGGTGCCCAAGAAGAGTAAGGTGACATGCCTCAATGACTATCGACCAGTGGCACTAACGCCGGTGGTGACGAAGTGCTTTGAGAGGTTGATCATGGAGCAAATCAACTCCTACATCGACAAAAACCTGGACCCACTGCAGTTCGCGTACCGCCACAACAGATCAACGGTGGATGCGATCTCGCTGGCCCTCCACTCCGCACTGGACCACTTGGACAACAAAAACTCATATGTCAGGCTGTTATTCATTGATTACAGCTCGGCATTTAACACAATCATCCCCTCCAAACTGGTTACCAAACTCGCAGAACTGGGTCTCTGCGCATCCCTCTGCAACTGGATCCTTGACTTCCTCGTCCACAGACCACAGTCTGTTCGTATTGGTGGAAATGTGTCAGCCTCAATAACAATCAGCACGGGAGCACCTCAAGGCTGCGTGCTCAGCCCCCTGCTGTACTCACTCTATACCCATGACTGCGTAGCGAACCACAGTGCGAACTCCATCATCAAGTTCGCTGACGACACCACTATTGTGGGGCGTATCACTGATGGGGATGAGTCAGAGTACAGAAGAGAGATCGAGCAACTGTCCATATGGTGCCAGCGCAATAACCTGGCCCTCAACACCAGCAAAACCAAGGAACTGATTGTGGACTTTGGAAGGAGTAGGAGGGGGACCCACAGCCCCATTTATATCAACGGGTCGATGGTTGAAAGGGTCAAGAGCTTCAAATTCCTGGGCGTGCACATCTCTGAAGATCTTTCCTGGTCCGAGAACACTAATGCAATCATCAAAAAAGCACATCAGCGCCTCTACTTCCTGAGAAGATTACGGAGAGTCGGATTGTCAAGGAAGACTCTCTCTAACTTCTACAGGTGCACAGTCGAGAGCATGCTGACCGGTTGCATCGTGGCTTGGTTCGGCAATTTGAGCGCCCTGGAAAGGAAAAGACTACAAAAAGTAGTAAACACTGCCCAGTCCATCATCGGCTCTGACCTTCCTTCCATCGAGGGGATTTATCGCAGTCGCTGCCTCAAAAAGGCTGGCAGTATCATCAAAGACCCACACCATCCTGGCCACACACTCATCTCCCTGCTACCTTCAGGTAGAAGGTACAGGAGCCTGAAGACTGCAACAACCAGGTTCAGGAATAGTTACTTCCCCTCCGCCATCAGGCTATTAAACCTGGCTCGGACAAAACTCTGATTATTACCAACCACTTTCTGTTATTTGCACTATCAGTTTATTTATTCATGTGTGTATATATTTATATCATGGTATATGGACACATTTATCTGTTTTGTAGTAAATGCCTACTATTTTCTGTGTGCTTAAGCAAAGCAAGAATTTCATTGTCCTATACAGGGACACATGACAATAAACTCACTTGAACTTGAACTCAAATGGCTTACTCCTGCACCTATTGTCTATTGTCTATTGTCAATGATACAAAAAGGTAGATCATTTTCACTACATCTCTAGATAATACCTGCGAGTTATACTTGTATTTTGAGAGCATTCTATGTCTTCAACTGTTTTTCTGTGAAGGTCAGAAAGCAGAGGACTTGTGAGTTTGCAGAATTCATTATTTGCTATTGAATATTGTTGAATATTGTTGAATATTGCGGAGGAAGAAGAAACAAAAACTTTTTAAGAACTTCATTAAAACTATCCATCCGAGTTCTGACTTGAAAGCACATCTATGTGTCACGCACAATTTGCCACAGTCTATCTAACTTATTGTGCACATAATACCATTATAGTATTATATGCACCATATATCAGTGCCACTTGAAGCTTGGCAATGAACGCAGCCGACCCTAAAATGGCAGAGTGGTGAAGATGTTAAGGCTGCTGCTTCATAGTTCCCTTGGGTTCAATCCTGACCTCTGCTAACTGTGTGGAGTTTGCATGTTCTCTCTGTGACCCATAGGTTTCTCCCAAATGAGTTTAACGTCAGCGATACAGCATGGCAACAGGCCCTTTGGCCCACCGAGCCCATGCCAACTGTTTATTGGCGGCTCAATAAATAAAAACACATTCATGATAAAGTCCCACTTTATTTCATCGATTCCACTAGCGCATTTCAACAGTCAGTTGCTGCTGGCGTCTCGTTTACGAACTAACTCCCAAGAGAGATTGAGAGATGGAGAGAGAGAGAGAAAGAGAGAGTTTTTGTGTAGTACCGTAATACTATGTAAAGAGTGGCATGCATATTTGTGAAGGTGAAGGTTGTAAATGGCATGAATTAAGAAGGGTTTATCTACACCGACCATCAATCAACCATACACTAGGTCAATGTTATCCCGCTTGCACATCCTATGCACTAGGGGGCAATTTCCAGAAGCCAATTTATCTGCAAACCTGCACGTCTTTGGGAGAAAACCAGAGCACCCGGAGAAAATCCACGAGTCAAGTCAAGTCAAGAGTCAAGTCAAGAGAGTTTATTGTCATGTGTCCCAGATAGGACAATGAATTTCTTGCTTGATGCAGCACAACAGAATGCTGTAGGCATAATACAGAACAGATCAGTGTGTCCATATACCATAAACAATATATATACATATAAATAAACAGATAAAGTGCAATCTGTTATAGTTCAGAGTTTGTTTGATGTTGTGTTTAATAGTCTGATGGCTGTGGGGAAGAAGCTGTACCTGAATCTGGATGTACCAGATTTCAACCCCCTGTACCTTCTACCCGATGGCAACAGAGAGATGAGTGTGTGGCCAGGATGGTGTGGGTCTTTGATGAGTCACAGGGAGAACATGCAAACTCCGCACAGACAGGATGGAACCCGGGTCCTCTGCCGCTATGAGACAGCGACTCTACCTCTGCACCACCGTGTCTCCCTTTTAAAAGTCTTTCTTTGTTTTTCTTTTAACCTGCCTCAATCACCTCCTCTATTTTATTTGGGAATGGATTCATTTTATAAATTTAATGCAAATATAGAGATATAGAGATTAGATATAGAAATATAGAGATTCACAAACCAGAATACATTTAGTCATTTTGTCATTTTCTCAAATACCACTCAGCTCAGAGCACCAGCGAAATGCAGCCCTGCCTTTGCGGAGAATTAATGATTGTTGTAGAAGTAACTTTCCCTACTTCATTAAACAATAGATTGGTGGTTGTTTTTCCCTGCCTATGAACAGTATGCTTTACAGTAATTCCTGTATTAACTCTATTTTTGCCCATAAATTTAAAACAAGTGACAGGAGCCTCTATGCTTTCTGCACGTCAGTAGGAGATGATGCAGAAAATAACACTAAATACTTCCAAACTAGTAATTTGCAGCAAGCTCTGATTTTTATTTGCTAATAATTGCAACCTATTATTTGCAGATACATTTGGATATCGTTCAGAGATGAAAATACCACGGCACTTCTGAACAATTCACAAGATGATTTACTTTCCGATGGGATTCTTGTAGGATTATTTTACAATCTATTGGAGATGTCAGGAACTGCAGATGTTGGCAACCTGAGCAAAGTGCAAAGTGCTGGAGGAACCCAGCGGGTCAGGCAACAACTGTGAAGGGAGATGATGGACAGATGACATTTCGGGTTGGAACCTTTTGTCCAACTGCTCTTCTACAGCCTGAGGAAGGGTCCCGGCCCAAAACGTTACCTGTCCTTTCGCTCCACAGGTGTGGCCTTACCTGCTGTTCCTCCAGCACTTTGTGTAAATGCAAACTATCGTTCAGTTATAGGATGTAATATTGCCATGTTTGCTGGATACTAAAGTTGGAAGGGTATTTAGCTGAGTGAAGTAAAGACTTTGCCACAGGTCATATACAGAGTGGGCATGAAATTAGCGTGGGCGTGGAAACAGACCCTTCGGCTCACGAAGTCCACGCCGACCAGCGATCACCTGTACACGAGTTCTATCTTACACACTAGCGGCAATTTACTGAAGCCAATTAACCTGCAAACCTGCAAACCCCGCTGGAACGTGGGTGGAAACCTGAGCACCTGGAGTAAACCCACCTGGTCATGGGGAGAACATACAAAGTCCATACAAACAGCACCGTAGTCAGGATTGAACCCGGGTTTCTGAGACCGTAAGGCAGCAACTCTACCCTTGTGCCACTGTGCTGCCCATGGAGAAAGATCTTTAAGAAAACCCAGTATCTTTTCAATGTTAAGTTTTAGTTTCCAGAGGGCTCATTGTTGGTGAGCTGGTTCAGGAAACAAAACAAACGTGCACATCAATCAATTATGGGAGATATAGTGATGTGGGTATGAAGCAGAGCAGAGTATATTTGCCCTAATGTAGGGGGCTTTAGGAAGTGGTCCCATGAGGAATGATTGAATGGGAACAGCCTGCACTTACTGGCGTTCAGGAGAATGAGAGATAATTTCACCAAAGCGTTCATGTTTCTGACACAAGTGTCGAGGTCCCATTCTACGTCATTGGAGACCCGTGCGCTAACTTTGATCGGACTTTACTGGACTGCATCTTAACTAAACGTTATTCACATTATTCCCTTTATCCTGTATCCTATATACTGTGGATGGCCCGATTGTAATCATGTATAGTCTTTCTGCTGACCGGTTAGCACACAACAAAAGCTTTTCACGGTACCTCGGTACACGTGACAATAAACCAAACTCAACTAAACTTTCCTTCAGACTGGAAAGGCTCAATCCGGGGGGAAAATCTCACGTTAGCCATTTCGGAATAGGATGAGCAAAAACTTTGATCAAGAGGTTGTGAACTCTTATGCCCCTTAGGAAACCTGAACGGAAACCTCTGTAGACTTTGCGCCCCACCCAAGGTTTCCGTGCGGTTCCCGGAGGTTGCAGGTGGTTGCCAGAGGTTGCAGGTAGTTGAAGCATGTAGGGAGACTGACAAAAACCTCCGGGAACCGCACGGAAACCTTGGGCAAAGTCTCCAGAGGTTTCCGTTCAGGTTTCCTAAGTGGGACAGGGGCATTAGTTCTCCAACCCAGCTGTTCAATTATTGTATATTTAATTCTGAGACCCATAGATTCTTGAGTACATCGATAAAATGAGGGACCAGGAAGGCGGTTGAGGTTGAGGTACAGGATCAGCCATGATGTTGGAGCAGGTTTGGAGAACATCCGCCAGTCTCCATTTCTTGCCTGTTTCTTACCTACACTTCCTCACTGGGTTTTTCTTCACCTCTGACGATAATGCAGGATACAATTTAGTGCTTCAATGCAGTTCATATTTCTTAATAGAAATGGAGTTCAATGGAGTTCATATTTCTTAATGGAACTATGAACTAAAAATCTGCCAAGTGAAATGTTCTAAATCAAACCCATGCTCCAAGCTGCTACAACTATATTTTTTTCATACGGGTTCAATAGACAATAGACAATAGGTGCAAGAGTAGCCCATTTGGCCCTTCAAGCCAGCACTGCCATTCAATGTGATCATGGCTGATCATCCCCAATCAGTGCCCCGTTCCTGCCTTCTCCCCCTATCCCCTGACTCCGTTATCTTTAAGAGCCATATCAAGCTCTCTCTTGAAAGTATCCAGAGAACCGGCCTCCATCGCCCTCTGAGGCAGAGAATTCCACAGACTCACAACTCTCTGTGTGAAAAAGTGTAACCTCATCTCCATTCTAAATGCCTTACCCCTTGTTCTTAAACTGATTCTGGACTCCCCCAACATCGGGAACATGTTTCCTGCCTTTAGCATGCCCAAACTCTTAATAATCTTACATGTTTCAATAAGATCACCTCTCATCCTTCTAAATTCCAGAGTGTACAAGCCCAGCTGCTCCATTCTCTCAGCATATGACAGTCCCGCCATACCGGGAATTAACCTGGTGAACCTACGTTGCGCTCCCTCAATAACAAGAATGTCCTTCCTCAAATTAGGGGACCAAAACTGCACACAATACTCCAGGTGTGGTCTCACTAGGGCCCTGTACAACTGCAGAAGGACCTCTTTGCTGCTATACTCAACTTCTCTTGTCAAGGGTTCGATCCTGACTATGGGTGGTGTCTGTGTGGAGTTTGTACGTTCTCCCCTTGACCTGCGCAGGTTTTCTCCAGGAGCTCCGGTTTCCTCCCACCCTCCAAAGTGTGTGGGCTAATTGACTTGGCAAAATTGTAAATTGCCCCTAGTGTGTAGGATAGTGCTTGGGTGCGGGGATCGCTGGTCGGCACGGACTCAGTGGGCCGAAGGGTCTGTTTCCGCACTGTATCTCTCAACTAAACTAAACTAAACATACCCTGTATTTCCATGTAATGATTTCTAACTAGGTCTACCTTATGTGTTAAGTGTAATGTGGAGGAATTGCTTGTGATACAAATTAATTCAGTGATGGATTCTTTGCTTTAGAATACACCCTCATTGATCAGAAGATACCTTTCATTAACTGTTGTGATATTATTTCGGGAAACTAGAATTTTAATTAACAATTAAATTATATTTAGGGAAGTGAAGGGATTTATTTTCAGTGTTTATTTTCAGCTATGAATTAGTACAAGATGATTCTGTTGTTGTCATATTGTCAAGGCAGGCACTTGTCCACCTGTTATTCAAGATGATGTTGAGCTTTCTCTTTCATATTTTGCACCACATGTTATTATGTAAAGAATTCCAAGATTTTGCCAGCAACAGTGAATGCAAGGTTTTGTAATTACCGGAGATGTTGGTGTGTGATTTGAAGGTGTCTATGTGTCTCCTTGTGTCTGCTGCCTGTGTGTCTGCTGTCTGCAGTCATTTTCAGGTTTTGGAATTGATGCCAAGAAATCTTTGATAACTTGCAGTGGGATATCCTCAAGATAGTACACAGTGCAGCCACGTACATGGTTAGTGGAGGAGGTGAATGTTTGTAGCCGATCGATAAGGTGCTGATTATCCTGTGATTTTCGGTCCCTCGAATGTTGTTGTGTATCAGACAGGTTCCACCAAGATGCAGCACAGAACGCCACAGGAGATCTTTTTCCCCTGTGACTATCAAACTGTACAACTCCTCCCCCTTCTAGCCATGGGGTAGACTGATCCCCCTTCCCCCTCTACCCCCCCCCCCCTCCCTCACCCAATGTTTGCACGTCTCCAATCTTGGATTTTCCACTCAACACTTTAATTTCATGTATCTTGTTGAGTTTTATGACTGTTGGAAGACCAATTTCCCTCCTGGGATAAATAAAGTTTAGTTTAGTTTAAATTAGTTTAGAGAAACAGCGTGGAAACAGGCCCTTCGGCCCACCAGGTCCGCGCCGACCAGCGATCCCGGCACATTAACACTACCCTACACCCACTAGGGACAATTTTTACGTTTACCAAGCCAATTAACCTACAAACCTGTACGTCTTTGGATGTGGGAGGAAACCGAAGATCTCGGAAAAAACCCCACACAGGTCACGGGGAGAACGTACAAACTCCGTACAGACAGCACCCGCAGTCGGGATCGAACTCGGGTCTCCGGCGCTGCATTCGCAGTAAGACAGCAACTCTACCGCTGTGCGATCGTTTTGTATTGAAGAACAAAACTGTAGATGCTGGACTCAGTTCTGATGCAGGGTCTTGACCCGAAACATTGACTATTGTTTTGACTTTACAGATGTTGCTTGGTGTAATTAACTCAAGTGAGTTCTTCCTGTAATTAATACTTTGCTGTTGTACATCTACTGATTCAGACAAGGGAATCACATTCTTGAGTTAATTGTGGGTCTCTATTGCACCCAATAAAATACGACTCCTTTTTATTAGTAAATGCTGGTTTGGGCCTTTATTGGTCAACTTATGTATGTATTTTTACAATATTTTAACAAAATATCATCATCAACATCATCATCGTGGAAAACATCAAAGGTGCCTTACAATGCTACGTACGACAGTGATCGCAACTTCTACTGAAGTGTGAATGGCCGTTGGCTTGTTTTTGGTCCTGCTGGGGGTCCACAGCCCCCTCCTCACCTGGCAAACCGGGTGGCCGACTATCCGACCATGGAGCAGGTAGTACGGGGACTATCTCACCAGGGACTAACTTACTGTACCAATTTACTGTTGTGTGGTGTCTTTTTAAAATTGGCGTTTTTTCCTTTTTTTCCCTCAAAAATATGTAATCTCCCACAAATATGTAATTACTGATTCTGTTCCATGCTGTTTTGTAGGGGTTTTTTTTTGCACAATCCGCAAGCATTGCCGCTTTTCATTTCACTGCACATCTTGTATGCGTATGTGACGAATAAACTTGACTTGACTTAACTTAACTTGGGATTACATGGTACCCGTGGCGGGGGGAACTCCCCCCGACCTAATAAAATAGGTTCTGGTTAATGGTGCCTTGAGAAATAGCATAGACTGTAGTGCCTTCAAATTCTGCTTGATAATTATTGTATCAAATCTTTGATGCATTGCATCGCAATTATATAACGTTGGTGCAAGTTGTTGTATAAATGTGATGTATTTCACTGAAACAGCTGATAGAGCAGAATAATTTTATGAAAATATGATTAGTTAGTTACTTCTTGCACAAGATATGTTGCAACTTCTCTGTGGGAAACCACTCACTCAATCTTCCATACCAATTCTTAAATAGAAATGTGTATATTCAATCTTGCAAAGCCATTTTGACCATAATTAAAGTACCAGATTCTTTTGAATGAATTGATTTCAACACCCCCACCTCTTTTCCGGTTTACTCCACCGCTCCTGCATCAGTCTGAAGAAGGATCCCAACCCGAAACATCACCTATCCATGTCCTCCAGAGATGCTGCCTGACCTACTGAATTAATCCAGCACTAACAACTTTAAATTAGAAATAATGAATCACCTGATTTCTCATGGGGCCCTAAAGAACTGCAGTTTGCTGAATCCTGAGTCAAACACAGTGCTGGAGGAACTCAGCAAGTTTTAGTTTTAGTTTTTTATTTAGCTTTAGTTTAATTACGTGTACCAAAGTACAGTAAAGGTCATAAGGTCAAAGGTGATAGGAGTAGAATTAGGCCATTCGGCCCATGAAGTCTACTCTGCCATTCAATCATAGCTGATCTAACTCTCCCTCCTAACCCCATTCTCCTGCCTTCTCCCCATAACCCCTGACACTTGTACTAATCAAGAATCTATCTCTCTCTGCCTCTGCCATAGAGATATCTCAATCTCTGCCTCTTCCAGCACATCCTTATTCGGATATGGTGCCCACAATTGCTCACAACATTCCAAATGCAGCCTTACCAGCGCCTTATAGAGCATCAGCATTACATCCCTGTTTTTGTATACAAGCCTTCTTGAAATAAATGCTAGCGTTGAGTTTGCTTATGTTGCATGCTAACCAGCCAGAGGAGAATCGACGCATGATTAAAATCGAGCCATTCGCAGTGTGCCGATGTAGGATAAAGGAAATAACGTTTAGTGCAAGGTAAAGTCCGATTAAAGATAGCCCGAGGGTCTCCATTGAGGTAGATAGTAGCTTGGGACCACTCTCTAGTTGTTGATAGGATGGTTCAATTGGCTGATAACATTTGGGACGAAACTGTCTCTGAGTCTGGAGATGTGTGTTTTCACACTTCTGTACCTCTTGCCTGATGGGAGAGGGGAGAAGAGGGAGGGAATGGGGTGAGACTGGTCCTTGATTATGCTGCTGGTCTTGCCAAGGCAGCGTGAGGTATAAATTGAGTCAATAGAAGGGAGGTTGGTTTGTGTGTTGGTCTGGGCTACAGTCACATTTCTCCACAATTTCGAGCAGGTCAGGCAGCATTTGTGAAGGGAATGGACAGACGGAATCATTCTTCAGCCTGGTTGGGATTCACTGGAAAAGGTCCTTATATGTACAAGCTGAAGACACTCCAACATGTCTTCAGTAAGCTCAACATTTGCAGCAAATGGTAATGGAAAGGTCCCGGTCCTAAACATCGTCTGTCCATTTCCCTCCACAGATGCTGCCTGACCTGTTGAGTTCCTCCAGCACTGTGTTTAGCTAATGTTTCATGTTGTACTGTGACATAACTACTCTTGGCATGGGCGTTGAGTAAGGCAAGATGTAGGAAGTTAATTCCCTCTGCCCTGCAAGTGCTTATTGTAAGTAAGAAGCCAACAATAATGTTGTCTGAAGATACAAGCTGATCTTGAATCTTGATCCTAAAACTGATCCGAAACGTTGCCTATTTCCTTCGCTCCATAGATGCTGCTGCTGCACCCGCTGAGTTTCTCCAGTACTTTTGTCTACCTTCGATTTTCCAGCATCTGCAGTTCCTTCTTAAACCCTGAATCTTATGTGTTAGAAGGAACTGCAGTTGCCAGTTTATACTAAAGATAGACACAAAAAGCTGGAGTAAATCAGCGGATCAGGCAACATCTCTGGAGAAAAGGGATAGGTGAGGTTTCGGGTCGAGACCCTTCTTCAGACTCCTTGTGTGTCCAAGTGCAAATACAATCTTGGTGCGTGCAATTTCTTTGGTGCACAGCAAGAAGTTGCAAGTCAACTTGTTCTATTTGATCTTGTTTGTGCACGTTGGGTTGATTGTTTTAGTCGAAACAGGGTGGACCACGTGAAGGTTGCAATCTCCCACCCCATTTTTTGTTTGGTAGTGGGATTCACTGGAAAAGTGCCTTAGATGTACAAAATGAAGTCGCTGGGGTCTTTTCAGTAAATTCCTCCTAAGGGCATTACTACCAACATAAAGAAGGGGTCTGATCTGAAATTTCATCTGTCCATGTCTTGCAGAGATGCTGCCTGACCCACTGGGTTACGCTGGCACCTTGTTTTGCTTTAATCAACATAAATTCCTTGTTTATAGTAAGCTTATTTGAGGGCAAACAGATTTATAGCTTGATCCATACCATAATGTGGCTGAATGTAGAAATTATCCTCCCTCGGCATTTTGATAACCATATGTGCGTGTGTTATTTCAGGAAAAAACGTGAAAGATAATTTTGCCAAAAGGCTTTTGATTGAAGTAATAAAGCATCTTATAATTTTAATGACTATAACTTCTAGAAAATTATTGACGGTGTACAGGAATACAGTATATATGGGAGAAAAATTTGTTTTTGACCACTAGCATTAAAATATTGTAGTATTCTATTTATGTAATTATGTAATATAATTGCAGCCATAACTATATTGCATTTTAGCACTGAGTTAAAATGGATTTTCCAAACAATTATCTGCTCTTCTGGTCTCAAATGATTTATCTTTCTGTTTTTCTTGCAGCTGAGATTCTCATCTTTTCGTAGCTTCTCACGATTAATATTGCGAAGCAAATTACATTCCTCACAGAAGGTTATAAATAGAAGCAGGTGCAGGGCATATGGCAAGTCAAGCCTGTTCTCCCTCCTTCAACAAGGTTATGCCTGATCTGATCTTGGTGACAAACCCACTTGGCTGTCTGATCTTCATGACTCTTCCCTGGGAGTCTGAATGTCTATTTTATTTCAGCCTTGAATGCAACTCGTGATGAGGCATCCTCAGTACTCTGGGGTAACTTCAAAGGTGTCAAACTTCAAGCTTGAAGTTCCTCGTCTCAGAGCTCTTGCCCTGAAACTGCATTCCCTTGTGCCCAGACCACCCAAGGTTCGAATCTTCGAAGAATCCAAATTCTTCTGTTCATCGATTGACTAAAAAAAAAATTGTCTTTGGCCTGGATAAGAAAACTGGTTCTTCCCCCCCATCTCATTTGATTCCAGAGTTTGCTATAGGAAATGTATCCCTAACCAAGGCAGTTCTTATTTTAATAATATATAACTCAATAGAATTCCGTTTGTCCGAATCTATACAATGGGATTTTGTTTGTGGTGTTGCCCAGGGAAACGCCCTGAACATTGGAGAATTTAATTGAGCTACTGAGGAATGGGCTCCCGATGGAAGAATGTGCGCAGCAGCACATTGGAAGCCACACGATGTGCATGGTAAACTTGGGTGACCTAGCTGTTGTTGGAAAATCTGCTCTGTTATTTTATGCATTGTAGAGAACAGAGGAAAACCAAAGACCTTTCTGGAGCGATGCATTCCTTCTTCTCCCTGCTCCCATCGGTTGCTGAGTTCTGCGCAGAAAAAACAACAATATTTGTTTGCACAAATAAATTCCTCTTGAGATTTATTATTCTGCAGTGGAGTGGCTCCTTTTGTGAAGTTTCAGTTATTCCTCCACTCATGAATACGTTGTGTGCGGTCTGGAAAGTCAGGATAGGATTCTCTTTCTTTCTTCCTTAGTGGAAATGGAACGGGTGGAGCCATTGCCTGACCTGCCTGCAATTACTGGGACCCTTCCAACTATTAGGCAGACACAAAACGCTGGAGTAACTCAGCGGGACAGGCAGCATCTCCAGAGAGAAGGAATGAGTGACGTTTCGTGGTCGAGACCCTTCTTCAGACTGAGAGTCAGGGGAGAGAGAGTCTAGAGATATGGAAGGGTAAGGTGTGAAAACGACAGATCATAGCAGATGTGAATAAGGAAATGTAGAACAGTACATTGTTAGCTGAGGGGAAGGTGACAACGAGGCATACAATCAGTAATATTTAATCAGGAGGACAGTGAAACTAGTCGGAGAACTAGGGTGGGGGAGAGAGGGAAAGCAAGGGTTAAAGACATACACATTTCCTTTATACATTCCAACTATAGTTTTACACCCACCTTTTATGAATAGGCAGCTTAACCTTTCATCCAGAGTCGTTAAATGTATGTAAGATTTACGTTGGGCAGAAAACCTTTCGGGCCATGTTGAGGGCACTTATTCTCACAGCATTTAAGACGTATCTGCAAGAGAACTTGAATTGCCTTGTTTTTATGCTGTAGGACTCTGTTATAAATATTATAGGTGCTGTATGGGGCGGCACGGTGGCGCAGTGGTGGAGTTGCTGCCTTACAGCACCAGAGACCCGGGTTCGATCCTGACCATGGGTGCTGTCTGTACGGAGTTTGCACGTTCTCCTCGTGACCGCGTGGGTTTCCTCATGGGTGCTCTGGTTTCCTCCCACACTCCAAAGACGTACAGGTTTGTAGGTTAATTAGCTTCAGTAAAATTGTCCCTACAGTATAGGATGGTGCTAGTGTATGGGATGATCGCTGGTCGGTGCGGACTAGGGGGCCAAAGGGCCTGTTTCCGTGCTGTATCATTAAAGTCTAAAGTATGTGTTATAGACAAGCAAAATGTCTGCATTGTGTGTTCTTCACTGACGTGTACCGTTTATCTACAGGGCTGCAAAACAGCTGAATCCCTCCGTTTAATATCTTTTGTTACAGTTCTTCAGAACTGCTATTTATTCGACGGATCTGAATGTGATATTGCATTCCAGATCCGATCTGAGGACAACATATGGGAGATTGGCCTTTCAAGTGCAACAGATTCAATTTATGCAGCAGCCTTTGAAGTGGTATCTTCTCCAAATTCACACAGCATACAGATTGAAATAAAAATAGGACCTGCTGGAAAATATGAACTGTTTCTCTCTCCACAGACGCTACCTGACATGCTGGAAATCTTCAGCAAGTCAGGTAGCGTCTATGGAGAGAGAAACAGTTTTCATAGTTTGGGTTAGGTCATTATAAATCAGAGCATTGAGTATATAAGTTGGGATGTAATGTTAAAATTGTACAAGGCATTGGTGAGGCCAATTCTGGAGTATGGTGTACAATTTTGGTCGCCTAATTATAGGAAGGATGTCAACAAAATGGAGAGCGTACAGAGGAGATTTACTACAATGTTGCCTGGGTTTCAGCAACTAAGTTACAGAGAAAGGTTGAACAAGTTAGGGCTTTATTCTTTGGAGCGCAGAAGGTTAAGGGGGGACTTGATAGAGGTCTTTAAAATGATGAGAGGGATAGACAGAGTTGACGTGGATAAGCTTTTCCCACTGAGAGTAGGGAAGATTCAAACAATGGGACATGATTTGAGAATTAAGGGACAGAAGTTTAGGGGTAACATGAGGGGGAACTTCTTTACTCAGAGAGTGGTGGCTGTGTGGAATGAGCTTCCAGTGAAGGTGGTGGAGGCAGGTTCGTTTTTATCATTTAAAAATAAATTGGATAGTTATATGGACGGGAAAGGAATGGAGGGTTATGGTGTGAGCGCAGGTATATGGGACTAGGGGAGAATACGTGTTCGGCACGGACTAGAAGGGTCGAGATGGCCTGTTTCCGTGCTGTAATTGTTATATGGTTATTAGGTGATAGAAGCAAAATTGGGCCACTCGGCCCATCAAGTCTACGCCATTCATTTATGGCTGACCTATCTCTGCCTCCTAAACCCATTCTCTTGTCTTCTCCCCATAACCCCTAACACCCGTACTAATCAAGAATCTATCTATCAATCTCTGCTTTAAAAATATCCATCGACCAGGCCTCCATAGCCTACTGTGGCAAAGAATTCCACAGATTCACCACCCTCTGACTAAAGAAATGTTTCCTCTTGATGGTCTTTCATTTCAAAGGGCCTCGGACTGAAACATTAAAGCTTTCTTAGTTCACACATGCTGCCAACCTTCCAGCATTCTGTTTTAATGTTGACATCCGCAGTGTATTATACACCTTAAAATGCAGCTCAGGAATGAATTGAGTTTGTGAAGAGGCAGTGTCCATGTTTGCAAACTTGTTTCTTGTTTCACTAGTTGTTCACTTGTCTAATTAGTGTTTCTAATAACGATATCTAAGTTTACAACTGGATCTGGATCAGTTTGGAAGGTGGGCCAAGGATGGCAGATGGAATGTACCTCTTGACAAGTGTGAGGTGTTGCGCTGTGGAATGTTGAGTGTTGGACCTACACAGTGAATGGTAAAGCCCTGGAGAGTGTTATGGGACAGAGAGGTCTAGTAGTATATAGGAAGGAACTGCAGTGGCTGGTTTACACCGAAGATAGACACAAAATGCTGGAGTCACTCAGCGAGACAGGAAGCATCTCTGGAGAGAAGGAATGGGTGACGTTTCAGGTAGGGTCTGAAGAAATATCTCAACCCGAAACGTCGCCCATTCCTTCTCTCCAGAGATGCTGCCTGCCCCGCTGAGTTCCTCCAGCATTTTGTGTCTGCCTTCAGAGCTCCAGTAGTAGATGGTTCCCTGAAAGTGGTGGTTCGGGTGGACAAGGTGGTGAAGAAGGTGTTTGGCTTGACCTGCCTTCATTGGAAAGGACACGGAGAACAAAAGTCAGGACATCATGATATTACTGTATAAGTTGATGGAAAGACTGTACTTGGCTGTGTAAGCTCTAAGATAAGGTCAGTCTATGTCTGCAGATTGCTTTGAACCACGTTAGATCTAGTGCCTGCTATAAGGAGACCAAATGAATCTTTTAGTTAAAACTGAGATTATATTCACAGAAAATCTACATTTTCAATTATTAGATTTTGCATTTGGAATCTTTACATTTTGAGTAAGGCTCTGGTTTCACAAATATGTTTAGTTTACATCAACGTCATCATGCCAAACCCTCTTGACCAGGTGGCAGACACAAATATCCGCAGTAACTCAGTGGGACAGACAGCATCTCTGGAGAAAAGGAATAGGTGACCCTTCTTCAGGCTGAAGAAAGGTTTTGATCCGAAACGTCACCAATTCCTTTTATCCAGAGATGCTGTCTGTCCCGCTGAGTTACTGCGGATATTTGTGTCTATCTGCGGTTTAAGCCAGCATCTGCAGTTCCTCCCTACACCCACCCCCTTGCCTGCTGCTATAACATGAACCACAGCCTCTCGAGTGTTTACGTTAGGATGAGGATTTCACGAGGCCAGGAAGATGGTCAGGCAATCAGCAAATGAACGTTTTGCCCATTGAACCAAAGTTTAAATATTAAAATTATTTAATTATACCGCTGCGCCAGAATTTGGACCTGCTGGGGAAAATTGGACACTCGATGCAATCTGCAGTTAGTCAGTGCAATGAACATTTGCTGCGTTTCTTGTGGTGAGTTTTTAAACTCTGAACAGGTTGTGCAGCAATTGTGAAATACATTTCCTGACTACATTTCAATTTGCCTCACTGGTTTTATTAACATTTCATTTGCATGTTTCCCACCTGAAGTGTTAGAAACTGGGAAGAGCATTCTCTTTCTGGGTATGTCTTTAGTTTAGTGTTAAGAGATACAACGTGGAAACCACAGGGATACTTTCACTTAAGATTTCCAAGTAAATATCATAGTATCGTAGAGCTAGAGAGCTGGGAAACAGGCACTTCAGCCCGTCTTATCCATGCTAACCCAGTTGGGATATTGGGCTAGTCCCCTTTACCTGCATTTGGCCCACGTCCCTCCAAACCTTTCCTACATCTGCCAATATATTGTATATTCTGGAATTTAGAAGGGTGAGAGGGAATCTTATTGAAACATATAAGATTATTAAGGGTTTGGACACGCTAGAGGCAGGAAACATGTTCCTGATGTTGGGGGTGTCCAGAACCAGGGGCCACAGTTTAAGAATAAGGGATAGGCCATTTAGAACGGAGATGAGGAAACACTTTTTCACACAGAGAGTTGTGAGTCTGTGGAATTCTCTGCTTCAGAGGGCAGTGGAGGCTGGTTCTCTGGATGCTTTCAAGAGAGATCTAGATAGGGCTCTTACAGATGGCAGAGTCAGGGGATATGGGGAGAAGGTAGGAATGGGGTACTGATTGTGAATGATCAGCCAAGATCACATTGAATGGCGGTGCTGGCTCGAAGGGCTGAATGGCCTCCTCCTGCACCTATTGTCTATTGTCTATTGTCTATATACCTTTTAGTTGCAATTCTATCCAGTTCCAATGGTTCCTCTGACAGCTCATTCCAAATACGGATTACCCTCGGAGTGAAAGGATTGCTCCCGGGGTCTCTCTCAGATCTCACCCCTCTCGCCTTAAGCCTGTGCCCTCTAGTTTTAGTCCTCAACGCTCTAATCAGCCAGAGTGTGGTCTTGACCGCCGGTCTACCTCATTGGAGACCTTTGAACTATCTTTAATTGGACTTTAATCAGGCTTCAAACTTATACCTTGCACTAAATGTTGTATCTTTATCAGATGTAGGTGCTACCGCCGAGTCACGTTAACACCAAAACGTCCTGGCCTCTCTTCTCTCTCTGTGTGCTTCCTGCTACAGGTAGACGTAGCATGTGTTCTGCTGAAGGGCTTTGACACTGAGAGGCAACTTAGCATCCTGTGATTCATAATGAAATGGGGCAGAACGTGTGGCCATGAGTGGGCAGTAACATTTAAAAGCAGATACTGATGGGTTTTAATTTAGTTAGTTTAGTTCATTGTTGTCACGTGTACCGATGTGCAGTGAAAAGTTTCTGCCTGCGTGCTGGTAGGCAGTTAGCGGAAAGACCATACACGAAGACAGCGATCAAGCAATAAGGATAAAGATTTATCACTGCCTGCTGTACCTGCATGCTTACTTTCATTGACTAATGAACAAGGACCCCCAGATCCCGTTGTACTTCCCCTTTTCCCAACTTGACACCATTTAGATAATAATCTGCCTTCCTGTTTTTGCTACCAAAGTGGATAACCTCACATTTATCCACATTAAACTGCATCTGCCATGCATCTGCCCACTCACCCAACCTGAACAAGTCACCCTGCATTCTCATAGCATCCGCTTCACAGTTCGCACTGCCACCCAGCTTTGTGTCATCTGCAAATTTGCTAATGTTACTTTGAATTTCTTCATCTAAATCATTGATGTATATTGTAAATAGCTGCAGTCCCAGCACCGAGCCTTGCGGTACCCCACTAGTCACTGCCTGCCATTCTGAAAGGGGCCCGTTAATCCTTACTCTTTGTTTCCTGTCTGCCAACCAATTTTCTATCCATGTCAGCACTCTACCCCCAATACCTCGTGCCCTAATTTTGCACACTAATCTCCTATGTGGGACCTTATCAAATTTTAATTTATTTAAATTTTCTCCAGAGATGCTGCCTGTCCCGCAGAGTTACTCCAGAGTTACATGAGAAAATTAAAATGTCTATTTTAATAAGACATTTTAATTTATACAAGATGACTTTATGCTACAGACACAAAATGCTGGAGTAAATCAACGGAGATGCTGCCTGTCCTGATGAGTTATCCCACTTTCTCATCCACTCCCTGCACACAATTTGCAAAGGCCAATTAACCTAGAAACCCGCACATCTTTGGGATGCGGGAGGAAAGCGGAGCACCCAGAAGAAGCTCATGTGGTCACAAGGAGAACGTGCAAACTCCACATGGCCAGCAACCGAGGTCAGGATTGTATCTGGGTCTCTGGCTCTACCCGCTGCACCATTGTGTTCTCATGGGCCACAAATCACTGTCACAATAAGGCAGGGATAACAAAGATCACCTTGTTCTCCACAAATAATGCAGATGAATAACGGAAGGTTGTTTCTCTGGGTTCTATTATTAACTTTGCAGATGCAGCAATTCATTGCCTGGTTCACCACTGAAAAGAACCGAATGATATGAAGTTGTTACAGTTGCACGATGAACCCTGATGAAGCTGAACGATGAACATTGTCTTTTTTGTCATTTAAAATCCTTGATTTGTCCTGATGAGTTCATTGTTTCCAATCAGCCTTATCCTGTTTTAAAAATTAAATTTCATTCATAAGATTCATAAAACACAATGAATGCCTAATCACGATGCCCCATCCAAGCTGAAGATAGACACCAAGTGCGTAAGAAAGAACCACAGATGCTGGTTTAAATTAGACACAAAATGCTGGAGTAACTCAGCGGGACAGGCAGCATCTCTGGAGAAAAAAGCCGGGTGACGTTTTGGGTTGGGGCCCTTCTTCAGACCATCTAGGCTCTCTGCCCCATCTAAGCTAGTCCTACATGCATGCGTTTGGCCCATATCCCTCTAAACCTTTTTTATCCATATACATTTCCAGGTGTCTTTTAAATGCTTTTATAATATCTCCCGCAACTACCTCCCCTTGCAGCTCGTTCCATGTACAAAAGTCAAGAGTGTTTAATTGTGGTAGGTACCAAAACGGAGCAATGAGATTCTTACTTGCAGCAGCGTGGCAGGTTTGTAAATACAGTACTCAATAGATAACATTAGAACCAAACAAAAAAGCTCAATAAATACAATAAAATAAAATAAAAACAATATTAGCGTAAAATACAACAAAAGTCCAAAGTCATTACAGATTGTAGTTTAGTTGGAGTTCATAAGGTTCAAGGTTGTCGGGAAGAAGCTGTTCCTGAACCTGGGTCACGATTTCCAGACTTCTGTACCTTCTTCCCGGTGGCAGGGATGAAATGAGCGAGTGGCCAGGGTGGTGTGGGTCTCTGACGATGCTGGCTGCCTTGTGAGGCGGTGTCTTCGATGGTGGGGAGGTCAGTACCTGTGATGGAGCGGGCAGTGTCTACCATCCTCTGAGTGCAAATGTTCAGGTTTCTGGAGTTTATAAGAACATAAAATGTTAATGGTTTTACTCTGCATTCCATCTCACTCAATGAAGCAAATCTTTGTTTCGTTATTTTTTCCATTGAATTAATCCCCTCTATTTCCCTATCATCTTCTTCGAGATTTAAAAAAAAATACCAGCTCGCTATTAAATAGCGTTTTTAATTTCTTAATCAACTAATTTTAATTGATTAAGAAAATATATTTAAATAGAGACAAAGTGAGGGGGGTCCGGCAGCATCTCTGGAGGATGTGAGTGCGTGACGCTTCGGGTTGGGACCATTCGTCTGAACCCATCCGAAACGTCACCTATGCATGTCGTCCAGAGATGCTTCCTGACCTGCGAAGTTACTCCTGCACTTTTTTTTGTAAACCCGAATCTGCAGTTCCTTGCTTCTCCATTTAAGAAAATATCTTGTTCACTCAGAGCCCTGTGTTCCCTGCTCGCACTTTAGTTGCCAGCTCGCACTTTCCACATCTTGTCATGCAAAAAATATATAAACATCTACATGGGCAGCAGCATGTCTAACTAGCAACAGTAGCTGAGCAGCATGGTGGTACAGCGGTAGAGTTGCAGCCTTACAGCACCAGAGATCCGGGTTCGATCCTAACAAAGGGGGCAGTCTGCAGGGAATTTGTACGTTCTCCCCCTGACCTGCCTGGGTTTTATCCGGGCGCTCCGAGTTGCTCCCACACTCCAAAGACGTACGGGTCTGTAGGTTAATTGGCTTGGTAAAATTGTAAATAGTCCCCAGTATGTAGGATAGTGATATTGTAGAGGGATTGCGGGTTGGTACGGACTCGGTGGGCCGAAGGGCCTGTTTCTGCGCTGCATCTCTAAAACTAAACTATACCGAGAAGCCTTTAGATGGCTTGTCACAGCAGATTATGGCCCGATAACGTTGCTGCAGCAGTTAACTGCGAGAGCTGACTGCTGCTGAGTAATTTACTAATAAATTCAGTCCGAAATTGCCCATGCGATGTGACACTGACTCTGTAAACTAGCAAACGACTTGATGAACTTGGATTTCATACCTCTGTAGATGTAACGTTCGTGGAATTGCCTTGAATAATGCTGTTCACATTAATGAAAACTTGAAGTGGACAATTACAATGAGGACTTTGGTAATGTATTCTACTTATTCTCTTTACATTTATTGCTCCCAACGTTACTTTCTGGTGACATTTTAGTTTGCGTTCACGAAGGGAGTTGCAATTAACCTGGAACAATGTTTTTTTGCAGAATAGTTTGAATAGGTGCTTGTAACCATCTAAGTGGCTTTAATTTAGGATTGAAATGTTTGCAGGTGTGGTCATTTATATAACTAGGACTTTTTCATGCATGTTTGAAAAAATGGATTCTTTGTTACGAAGTACACAAACTTGGTCATCTGAAGCATTTGTGACCAAATCTCTTAATTTATCCCTCTATGTAAACCTTAACAGCTTTATAGGTCGTGATTAACATTAAGAACATGCTGACATTGTGTACACATAATAATGAATATCATAAGTAGTTTGCTCTTTTCTAACCTTATCCCTGATTATTTTAAATAGTTTTGCCTTGAATCACTAACATACTGTTTTGTTTCAATAGTTTTTTAATCTCTGTCCTTGGATCTGGATTTCTTTTGGTAGTGTGTTGGAAGGAACTGCAGATGCTAGTTTAAACTGAAGATAGCGACAAAAAGCTGGAGTAATTCAGTGGGTCAGACAGCATCTCTGGAGAAAAGGAATAGGTGACGTTTCAGGTTGAGACCCTTCTAAAAGGTAAAGGTGACGTTTCAGGTCGAGACCCTTCGAAAAGGTATTGGTGACGTTTCGGGTTGGTAGTATCTCCATTTAAATGAACAACAACTGGTTTTCCCTCGAATTATGCTTCTGCAATCTTTCTCTTTTTTCAAAAGAGGTAGCGTGCTAAATTTAAGCGACACAAATTTCCGTTTGCAGTAGCTGAACAATTAGATGAGTAAGTCAGTTGTGTGATGGTGTACTCACGTACACAACTCAATGAGTAGACAAAATAATGAAAGGACACCGTCTCCGAGATCTAAATTTAATCTTTTCTAAATATCTATGAAAGCAACAATTCACCTTGAAAACGTATGAACCATTTCTCCCAGGAGTTCAACTCCCCTTTGACAAGATTACCAATATCCCCAATTAAGCCTTCACATAAAATGGCATTGACGTCAAAATCCCCCTCCTGCCCTGCACCTTTCAAAGATCTACAGCAAAACGCCCGAGGTTTCTTTGTTCCAGCCCATTGCTCAGTTTTTTAGATTTTACGGCATTTTCCCTTGCCCTGATGCACTTCCACGATTCATTTATTTTCTCGCATTTGTTCTTTTTTTGCAGGGAAAGGTTTCGATGGCTGCACCTTGGGAGATGAAGGCTAAAGCTTCAGCCTTGGCTAATGATATTCTCAACCACCAGCAGAGGCTGTGCACTAAGCCTTCATCTCTCGCAAGGTGTCCCTGAAGTCTTCATATTTCACAGCCGCAAATGGGATGAAATCAAATCCCCGGTACATACAATGCAACGGTATTTACAATCTGCAAAGGTTCAGGAGGGTCTCTATCTGAAACGTCACCGATCCATGTTCTCCAGAGACGCTGCCTGACCCGCAGAGTTACTCCAGGTGGGAGAGAAGGAAGAGGGACTATCTTGAAAACTTATCTAACTTTGTCAGCGCTTTACGTGGTGGCTATTGCCCACTTGTACTGTGTGAAAAACGAAGAATCTCACTGTGAAAGAGCTAATAGTCAAATCTAATAGTCAGATCTAAAATGGAGCTGTTCTTCTACAAAAGCATGGACTAGTAGAACAAAAGAATGGCTCGGTGCCAAGTCTGAATGACATTGTTCAAGTTCAAGTGAGTTTATTGTCATGTGTCCCTGATAGGACAATGAAATTCTTGCTTTGCTTCAGCACAACAGAACATAGTAGGCATTGACTACAAAACAGATCAGTGTGTCCATATACCATTATATAAATATATACACGCATGAATAAATGAACTGATAAAGTGCAAATAACAGATAATGGGCTATTAATGTTCAGAGTTTTGTCTGAGCCAAATTTGTAAATTATAATTGTAAATTATATGGAACACAACATGGAGGACAGGTTGTCTTTTCAATAAAGACATTAAGATGGCAGCCTGCAGTAATAACATGTGCTTCTTTTCAAGGCCATGTAGAAGCCAAGATTAAATAAAATAGCTGACGCTCCAGAGATAAGTAATAACTTGTTATTGAATGAGCTTGATTTGAACCCAGCTTTTCTTATATTCTGAAAGGCTACAGAATCTTTCAGTCATGCCATATTCAGACTCGGTAGAAGTGTTTTACTGATAAGAAAAATGTATAATTGTGCTAACTGTCCTTTGTTCTGTGAGTAGGAGCCCGAGAAGCAACGTTTGTGCTTATTGTAGATTTTTGCCACTGACGAATCAATTAAAGATTGTCATGGTTTTACCTTTAACAGTTTTTGTTGCTATCTGCTTTTAAGAAATGTACTTTCACAACTGTACCAAGTACACGTGACAATAAATTATCAATCAATCCAGCACTTTGGTGTCCTTTCATGTATTAACCAGCATTGCATTTCCTTGTTTCCACTAACTTCAACTTCTTTGTTCCGAGTGTAAGAAACCAACGTCAATGAAATGTGCAGTAGATATCCACTTCTCCATGTAATAAGTCCAATTAAAATGATAGAAATGTTGCACCTTGCAGAGATGTAACAATACAGCCTTACTCAATACATGGAAACATAGAAACATGGACAATAGGTGCAGGAGTAGGCCATTCGCCCCTTCGAGCCAGCACCGCCATTTAATATGATCATGGCTGATCATCCACAATCAGTACCCTGTTCCTGCTGTTTCCCCATATCCTTTGATTCCGTTTGCCCTTAGAGCTCAATCTAACTCTCTCTTGAAAAGATCCAGTGAATTGGCCTCCACTGCCTTCTGTGGCAGAGAGTTCCACAGATTCACAACTCACAATAGCATGACTGATGAAGGCTAGCATGCCAAAGACTGCCTTTGCTTGCAGCTCGAGTTGTATATAGTTCATGTATAGCATCTCTGCTTTTATATTCTGTGTTAATTAATAAATGAATGAATGTGTCCCATCTGTTTTCAGACCACCTTTAAAACCTGTCCTGCTACTTTTATCCCTGATTTTTGTTCTATCCTACCACTAGGTATCGTAGCATTTATTGTATTTTCCCTGGCCTTGACAATCTTCCATGATTTATTTATTTTCCCTCGTTTGTTCCTTTTGAAATGAAGGAAAAAAATTCAAGGAAATGAAGGTTAAACCTTGGCTAATGATATTCTTAACTATGAGCCAAGGCTGCACACAATGCCCTCATCTCCCATGAGGTGTACTTGAAGTCTTTTTCTTTATATTTCACTGATGGCATAGAATAAAATACTTTTGTAAGAATATGGCCCCCGTTCATGGCCCCGACCACGGTTGAACAAGGAGGAGGACTGTCTGAACTTTGTTGCCTTGCACCACAGTGAAGAATGCTGTGGTGGATGTTTGTGTTAAATCTTATTGTGCATTGTGTGTTCTTTTTAAGTGTATCGCTGCTGGCAAATACATTTCACTGCACCTTCGGGTGCATGTGACGAATAAATTTGACTTTGACTTTAAGGATAGGAAAAGCAGGGACCTCTGCAGTAAATGCTAGGATACTGAGTAATATGCAGGAACAAAGAAATCTTGGGGTGTATGTCCACAAATAAAATTTGGGCAACATGGTAGTGCAGTTGGTAGAGTTGCTACCCCATAGTGCCAGAGACCCAGGTTTGATCCTGACCTCGGGTGCTGCTTGTGTGTGGAGTTTGTACGTTCTCACTGTGACCGTACGGGTATTTTCCGGGTGATCAGGTTTTTTCACACATCCCAAAGGTGTGTTGGTTTGTGGGTTAATGTAAACTGATCCTAATGTGTGGGGAGTGGATGAGAAAGTGGGATAACATGGAACTGGTGTGAATGGGTGATCGATGGTCGGCATTGACTCGATGGGCTGAAGGGCCAATTTCTATGCTGCATCTCCAAAACTAAATCAAAACAATTTTTATTTAATTGATTGTGTTTATAAAACACTCTATATTTATTCCTTTCTTTGTCAATACACATTCCCAAAGCTATCCGTGAGAGAGCGTTGCAGAACTCCCATTGAAGAGAAGAGGAGAACTTCTTCAAAGTAGAGACATACCTCGAGGAGCTTTGGCTGTGGAACAGACAAAATGTGTAGGAAGGTAGACAAAAATGCTGGAGAAACTCAGCGGGTGAGGCAGCATCTCCATAGATGCTGCCTCACCCTCTGAGTTTCTCCAGCATTTTTGGCTACCTTCGATTTTTCCAGCATCTGAAGTTCTTTCTGAAACAAATGTGTAGGAAGGAACTGTAGATGCTGATTTTTTACCAAAGAAAGACAAAAAATGCTGGAGTAACTCCGCTGGTCAGGCAGCATCTCTGGAGAAAAGGAATAGGTAACGTATCGGATTGAGACCCTTGTAAAAGGAATAGGTGACGTTTTGGGTCGAGACCCTTCCAAAAGGAATAGTTAATGTTTTGGATCGAGACCCTTCTAAAAGGAATAGGTAATGTTTCAGGTCGAGACCCTTCTAAAATGAATAGGTAACGCCGGATCGAGACCCTTCGAAAAGGAATAGGTGACGTTTTGGGTCAAGACACAAAAAGCTGGAGTAACTCAGCTGGTCAGACAGCATCTCTGGGGAAAAGGAATAGGTGACGTTTCGGGTTGAGACCCTTCAAAAAGGTATAGGTGATGTTTCTGGTCGGTAGTATCTCCATAAAAATGAACAGCAATTGTTTTTTCCTCTGAGAATTATGCTTCTGCAATAATTCTCCATTCTTCAAAAGATGTAGATAAGACTATGTTTAAGTGAAACACGTTTCAGTTTACAATAGCTGAACAATTAGATTGACGTTTCGGGTTGGAATCCTCCTTCAGACTCCTATTCTCCAGAGATGCTGCCTGACCCACTGAGTTACTCCAGCACATGATGTCCTTAGAGTGTAGGCTTTATTGCAGCACAAGTCGCCACCACTGTAGTCATGTATTGTAGGAAGGAACTGCAGATGCGGGTTTACACCAAAGATGGACACAAAATGCTGGAGTAACCCAGCGGGACAGGCCGCCTCTCTGGATAGAAGGAATCGGTGACGTTTCAGAAGGGTCTCTACCCGAAACATCACCCATTCCTTCTCTCCAGAGACGCTGCCTGCCCCGCTGAGTTACTCCAGCATTATGTGTCAACCACCATAGTCAATGTCACTATTGTTTCATTCAGTTGTAACAAGCTCAAGGCTAGAGCATGATTAACAACATGAATGGTGAAAGTGACAGCCTGCTGATGTAAGTATAAACGAGACCCATACTGACAGAGAAACACATTGAAAAATAGTTATCCATCCAACACAAGCACATGGTTGGGACCATTTTTAAACCTGGGATTGTAGTTCATTTACTCTTTTCTTCAGGCTGATTATATCCACAGAAGCAATGAAACTTGAAGTTACTCTATAATTGTCATTGTTAAAGATGTACAAATTCATTGCTCTATTTAATTTCATGCATCTTCCGATTCTTCAGAGCTGGTTGTGTATCTTTGCTTTTGAATTGACTAATTACATGTGTGGTTTTACCAGCTGAGAGGCAACGTGATCTAATCACTGCTAGGTTTCTTTCACCGCAAGTACCATTGAAAGACCTTGCCCACTGGAGAATTCAATTAGGAAACACATGTATCCATTGCAAACAAAGAAAATATATCTCCCGGTGGCTCAGCACTTCAACTCCTCCTTCCTTTCCCTATCTGACCTTTCTGTCCTGGGCCTCCTCCATTGTCAGAGTGAGGCCCAGCGCAAATTGGAGAAACAGCACCTCATATTTCGCTCAGTTCGCAATAACCAATCTGATCACCCGGTGGTTCAGCACTTCAGCTCCCCCTCCCATTCCGAATCCGACCTTTCTGTCCTGGGCCTCCTCCATGGCCAGAGTCAGTCCCACCGTAAATTGGAGGAGCAGCACCTCATATTTCGCTTGGGTAGTTTACACTCCAGCGGTATGAACATTGACTTTTCCAATTTCAGGTAGTCCTTGCTTCCTCCCACTTTCCCCTCCCCTTCCCAGCTCTCCCACAGCCCACTGTCTCCGCCTCTTCCTTTCTTCTTCCTGCCCCATCTACCCCCACTTCAGTCTGAAGAAGGGTCTCGACCCGAAACGTCACCTATTCCTTCGCTCCATAGATGCTGCCTCACCCGCTGAGTTTCTCCAGCATTTTTATCGACCTCATATTTTGCTTGGGTATTTTACACTCCAGCGGTATGAACATTGACTCCTCTAACTTCAGATAGCCCTTGCTTTCTCTCTCCATCCCCACCAGTCTTATTCCGCCTACATTCTATCTTTGTCCCACCCCTCCTGTGACATCGGTCTGAAGAAGGGTCTCGACCCGAAACGTCGCTCATTCCTTCTCTCCAGAGATGCTGCCTGACCCGCTGAGTTACTCCAGCATTTTGTGTCTAACAGATATTGCAATCCTGATATGAATTAACTGGAAATTGAACTGTGCATAAACACGTACTGTATGCTGGAATGATGGACGCAAATTGCTGGAGTAACTCAGCGGGACAGGCAGCATCTCTGGAGAGAAGGAATGGGTGACGTTTCGGGTCGAGACCTTTCTGAAACGTCACCCATTCCTTCTCTCCAGAGATGCTGCCTGTCCCGCTGGGTCATTCCAGCATTTTGTGCCCATCTTCGGTGTAAACCTGCATCTGCAGTTCCTTCCTATACATGCCGAAATGATGGCTGGTTAGATAAACACATCTAAATCTAAATGGTCATCAGTCTGAAGAAGGGTTTCGGCCCGAAACGTCGCCTATTTCCTTCGCTCCATAGATGCTGCTGCACCTGCTGAGTTTCTCCAGCATTTTTGTGTACCTTAAATCTAAATGGTGATTTAGTTCTGATCAGAATGTCAGAAATAGTGATTTAGTTCTGACCCCATCTAAATAGTGATTTTATTTTACTTATGTGTAATAATGGAGACATGAACAAAAATAAAAGAGAACTTCGGAGTGAACTGTGTGAAACGTCATGCATTGATGCTCATTATTATATTTTCGCTGTGTTTCTGCATCAGTCCAGATCTCCTTTATACTTGTGTCCAGTACATTGCAAACTCATTCAACTGGAGGAATAGCCCCTCATAGTCCGCTTGGATAGCTGACAACCCAACAGTACGGACATTGATTTGTCTATTTCTCTATTCCTCTATTAATATTGTGCAACGAACAGGCAGATGTATGAAACAAATATTTTTTGTTTTAATACATTTGGGGGGGGATAATTCTCGGTCCAACTAACGGCCGGCAATAACTCGGGAAGCATTGATGGGTGAAGGGTTCAAAATGAACCATGCTTCCAGTCAGCCTTGAAACTCTTGTTAATTTAGCTCCATTAAACCAGTGAATCCATCACACTATGCTCACTAATAACTGCAGTCATATTTGATCCTGGGGCTGTTTGCTATCAGAAGGCATTCAGAGGTAGTCAGCCATTGTATAACCTGGCAAATCTGACAAACAAGTGCAAAGTGTATAAGTTAAATTGGTAGTGAGGCTTCTTTGAGAACAATGCACAGAAATACAATTCATCAGTTCACTTGTTATTTATAGGAGAGGCCGTACTGAAAACCGGCAGCGCAAACCCTCCCTGGAGATACACATTTCATGCACTACTTATTACAATTAGATCTACCAACTATTTTGAGATTTTATATAAACTCTGAAGAATGCTCAACGTTAGGGATGTTGGATGAGAGCGTTGGAATGTTGCATCGTTTCATAAATCCAAGTTATTTTGATTTGATGTTTCCTTCATTTTATACACTAACAACCTGAAATGGGTTTTATCTAATAGAATCACATGCAAGTCGAAACTGGCATGAAAAAAATGTCACATTTTCCACTCTGGTAGTTAAGATCAGGAAGGGGGGGGGGGGGGGGGGGGGGGGGTGGGTGTTGGGGGAGACTGCCGGTGTATCATGATTGACCAAGCGGATACAGCTAGTTTTATGTCCTCATCAAAATTGAAAATGATGCCCAATGATTCATGCCTGAATGTGTAGGAGGGTCGAGATGCGAAACGTCGCCCATTCCTTCTCTCCAGAGATGCTGCCTGTCCCGTTGAGTTACTCCAGCATTTTGTGTCTACCTTTGATTCATGCCTTTTACAGCTCTGTTGGAACAGCCCCTCTGGACATGATTCTGCTGTGGACTTTTGCATACTTCCATCATAAGAGCTGCCTCGCTCGAGGTGATGTAACAGCAATTGTTCCAGAATATGGGTTGCTATATTTCGAGGAGTGGATCACGTGCTAAACATATTTTCAGTCGAACAAAGGCTGCAAATGGAACACCGCGTCTTTAAAATATTTCATATAAAGCATGACTGATTTAGCGAAGCACTCTGAAAAGGAGTTAACATTGAAGACACAGACAGATGACAATTCTGAACATGCTGAGAATTACATTCAGCACTCTGTATCTTTCCCTTTGCGCTCTCTATTGTACTTGAGTTTGTCTTGATTGTATTTATGTATCATATTATTAGATTTGATTCGATAGCTTGCAAAACAAAGCTTTTCACTGTACCTCAGTAAACGTGACAATAATTATCCTAAACCTTCCGGTCTGACCTCTTGACAAATCCCCTTGTTTAGTTTAGAGGTACAGCGCGGAAACAGGCCCTTCGGCCCACCAAGTACATACCGACCTGTGATCCCCGTACACTAACGCTATGCTACACACACTAGGGACAATTTACGATTTTTACTGTAGTCAGTTAACCTACAAACCTGCACGTCTTTGGAGTGTGGGAGGAAACTGGAGCACCCGGAAAAAAACATGCATTGTTGGTCACGGGGAGAACGCACAAACTCCGTACAGATGTCACCCTGGAGTCAGGATCGAACCCAGGTCTCTGGCGCTGTGAGGCAGCAACTCTACCGCTACGCCACCTGAAGAGAGGAGAAGTGGTCTGGCGTGAGACTGCTGAAGAGGTGCAAGTACTTCTGGTGAAAGAGCTGTGCTTTGAAGATCCAGGCACGGACCGAGGAGACTTTAAAATTCATATTTAATTCAAGTGAAATAAATAAATCAAGAACTTCGGATGGAGGCTTTACAGGCATTGATTTTAAAGCATTAAAGAGATTTCTTACCACTTTCATTTTTTGACAAAATCCTTTTAAAATGAGAAACTCGAACATTTACCTTTTCTTACAAGAATTGAACATTTCATAGTTCAAAACAAATACTTGAAGTGAATATTGGAAGATTTTCAAAAACATCTGAAATGGAAAATAAAATACAATTTATCAACACCTTTTTGGGGATGAGGATGGATGATCACTTCCAAGCATTTATAGTTTTGTATTGTCTATTTTCTTCAAGAATATATCTGTCATTGCTAAATCCTACACGAATCTAGCGGCCTTTGCCGAAATAAGTTATTATTTCTAAGATGTATCACTTTTATAAACAGCTCGGCATTTTAAATATCTTTCGAAGTGTCTTCATCCACCAAGTAGGGCAATTTACCAAATCTGATTAGATTAATTTAGAGATACAGTGTGGAAACAGGCCCTTCGGACCACCAAGTCCGCGCTGACCAGCGATCACCCATACACTAGCCCTATCCTACACACACTATAAACAATTTACAATCTTTATTAAAGCCGATTAACCTACAAATCTGTACGGCTTTGGAATGTGGGGGGAAACCTGAGCACCCGGAGAAAACCCACGCGGTCACAGGGAGAACGTACAAACTCAGTACAGACCAGTGGTCAGGATTGAACCCAGGTTTCTGTCACTGTATGGCAGCAACTCTACTGCTGTGCCACCATGCCACCCCTAAATTTGTTACTGTTTTGGTATTTTAGTTTAGTTTAGTTTAGAGATACAGTGAGGAAACAGGCCTTTTGGCCCACCGGTTCCGCGCCGACTAGCGATCCCCGCACATTAACACCATCCTACACACACTAGGAACAATTTACACATACACCAAGCCAATTAACCTACATACCTGTACTTCTTTGGAGTGTGTGAAGAAACCGAAGATCATGGAGAAAACCCATTCGGTCACGGGGAGAATGTACAAACTCCGCGCAAATAGCACCAGCACCCGTACTCAGGATCAAACCTGGGTCTTCGCCACTGCAAGCGCTGTAAGGTAGCAACTCTACCGTTGCGCCGTTGTGGCCACCCTATTTAATAGCCCTGGTGTAGATAATGAATTAAGATCTGTGTCAGAGATGCCAGATCGCTTCAGCTATAAAACACTTAAGGGAACGTTCTGTATTTGTAGATGAACATTTAATAGATTATTTAATTCTGTCTCCTGATTAAAGGGCGCTCTTTTAGAAAGGATGTGAGGAGAAACTACTTTAGTCAGAGGGTAGTTAATCTGTGGAATTCATTGCCACAGAGGGCTGTGGAGGCCAGGTCTGTGGATATTTTTTAAGGCAGAGATAGACAAATTCTTGATTAGAACGGGTATCAAGGTTTATGGGGAGAAGGCAGGAAAATGGGATTATTAGATTAGATTTCCTTTATTGTCATGAGGCAAGATTGAATGGCGGAGTGGACTTGATGAGCTGAATGGCCTAATTCTACTCCTATAATGTGAACGTAAAGGAAACTCAAAATAACTTCAAACACATTCATAGTGCACGTTACATGTACATATGTAATCAATAAATGTTGATAGAGTAGAACAGTGTAGCAGGGGTACAGGCCCTTTAGCCCACAATGTCCGTGCCAAACACGAGGCCAAGTTAATCTAATCAGCTTGCCCATGATCAATATCACTCCATTCTCTGCATATCCATCTGAAAGCCTCTTATGCACCACAATCATATCTGCCTCGCCCACCACCCCTGGCAGTGTGTTCCAGGTGCCTAACACCCTATGTGTTTAAGAAGGAACTGCAGATGTTGGAAACTCGAAGGTACACAAAAATGCTGGAGAAACTCAGCGGGTGCAGCAGCATCTATGGAGCAAAGGAAATAGGCAACGTTTCGGGCCTAACACCCTATGTGTAAAAAGGCTTGCACCCCACATCACCATTAAACTTTGCTGCTTTCATTTGAAAGCTGTACGTACCCCACTGGTCTTTGACATTTCCACCTTGTGAAAAACATTCTGACTGTCATCAATTTATATGCTTCTATCAGGTCTCCCCTCAATAGACAATAGACAATAGGTGCAGGAGTAGGCCATTCGGCCCTGCGAGCCAGCACCGCCATTCAACGTGACCATGGATGATCACAATCAGTACCCCGTTCCTGTCTTCTTCCCATATCCCTTGACTCCGCTATCTTTAAGAGCTCTGTCTAGCTCTCTCTTGAAAGCATCCAGAGAACCAGCCTCCACCGCCCTCTGAGGCAGAGAATTCCACAGACTCACCACTCTCTGTGTGAAAAAGTTTTTCCTCATCTCCGTTCTAAATGGCTTACCCCTTATTCCAAGGATCCAGGATTCCAACTTCCAAGGATCCAGAAAAAACCCCAATCCATCCGTGTTCAACCTTTTCTTATAGCTACTACCTTGTAATCCAGGCAGCATTCTGGTAAGCCACTTCTGCACCCTTGTGGGCATCCTGTAATAGGGCGACCAGAACTGCATGCTGTACCTCATACACTGTCTAACCAAAGTCCTTAAAAGCTGCATCGTAACTTTGCTGTTACAATGGTGGTGGTCTATTGCTCACTTGCAAAGTGAATTGGGTTGCATAGTAGCACAGCTAATAGAGCTGTTACCTCAGAGTGCCAGAGACGTGTGTTCCATCCTAACTTCCGTTTTATGGCCTCTGAAGAAGGACCCTGACCCAAAAAGTCACCTATCCATGTTATAGTGTCATAGAGTCTTACAGCGTGGAAACAGGCCCTTTAGCCCAGCTTGCCCACACTGGCCAACATGTTCCATCACTACTTGTCCCACCTGACTGCATTTGGTCCATATCCCTCTAAACCTGTATTATCCATGTACTTCTCTAAATGTTTCTTAAACATTGTGACAGTACCTGCCTCAATGACCTCCTCCGGCAGCTCGTTCCATATACCCACCACCCTTTCTGTGACTAGGTCACCCCTCGGGTTCCTATTAAATCTTTCCCCCCCCCCTCACCTGATACCTATGTCCTCTGGTTCTTGATTCCCCTACTCTGGGCAAGAGACTCTGTGCGTCTACCCGATCTATTCCTCTCATGATTTTGTACACCTGTCTCCTGAGATGCTGCCTGACCCGCTGAGTTACACCAGCACTTTGTGTCTTTTGTAAATCAGCATCTGCAGTTCCTTATTCTGACTGTGTAGGGAGTGGATATGAAAGTGGGGCAACACAGAACTAGTTTGACCAGGTGATCGATGCTCGGCATTGACTCGGTGGGCCGAAGGGCCTGTTTCCATGCTGTATCTCTGAAAATAAACTTTTACATGCAAACAGCAGAGTAAATTCTAGAGTTAAAATGGATATCTATATTTGGCACATTTTAATGACTTTTGCCCTATAACCTAAAAGTAACAAATAAAACCTACCATAAAATCAGTGAAGAAGTCATCTAAATTTAGCACTATTGATTAGTTTAAACCATTAGAACTGAAACAACAGGACTTATGCAGCAGTGTGATACGTTTAAGGTTGTTGAAGGATTATTTTCTTGGGGTTGTTATTCCTTGTCCATTCTGTATAGGATGTTTCTTTAGGCATTTGGTGATGAGCTATAGAAGGATGTAAATTTACTGACGTAATCAGATTTTAATATGATATTGTCCAGATTATAAAATCATGAGAAAACTGTGTTGGAGAGGTCAGAAAACAAAATTCTTGATTAAAAAAAAAACATGATCTAGACTCTAGATGCAGTGTGGAAACAGGACCTTCGGCCCACCAAGTCCACGCCGACCAGTGATCACCCTGTACACTAGTTATATCCTACTCACTGGAGACTATTTACAGCAGCCAATTCACCTACCACGCTGCATGTCTTTGGGGTGCGGGAGAAAACCAGAGCACTCAGAGAAAACTCACATGGTGTACTTACAGACACCGTACGGACAGCAATCGTAGTCAGGATCGAATCCAGGTCTCTGGCGCTGTAATAGAATAGAATAGAATAGAATGCTATTTATTGTCATTCAAACCTGGGTTTGAACGAAATTCCATTTCTACAGTTTTTTTACATTACAAACACAATCCAAGACCCACACTTAACATAGTTTACATAAACATCCATCACAGTGAGTCTCCAACATCTCCTCACTGTGATGGAAGGCAAAGTCTTTATCTCTTCCCTTTGTTCCTTCTCCCGTGGTCCAGCAGTCCAACTGCAGTGTCGAGGCGAACTGGGGGTCCGATGTTAAAGCCCCCGGCGGGCGATGGTAAGTCCTGAGGCCGTTTAAGCCACGCCGGGCGATGTTAAGCCCCGGCTCCATGTCCTTAAACCCGCGATTCCAGCGGGAGAAGTCGCCGTTGTGGAGCTCGGAAAAGCGGTCTCCCACCAGGGACCTGCGAGCTCCCGATGTTCCCGTCCACCGGGTCTAAGGCAGTAGTTCTACTGCTGTGCTACTGTCTGGTTTGAGATACAAAGTCTGGAGTAACTCGGCGGTTCTGGCAGCATCTATGGACGACATGGATAGGCGATGTGAGTCGGGACCCTTCTTTTTTTTTTTTTTTTTTTGAAAATATTTTTTATTGGAGATAGGTACATAACCAAATTACATCATTACAGTCTTACATTTTTAAATTGATAATATTGTCAATTATTATTACATTGTCTCCAATACTTTTTGCCTTTTTTTTTTTAAACTAGATAGAACTAAAGAGATAGATGAAGTAAAGAAAGAAAAGAAAGAGAAGAAAAACAAAAAAAAAAAAACAAAAAGAAAAAAGGTAGTTAAAGAAGAATGGAAAAATTTATTAAAATAAAAAAGACTTCATTCGAGATATATTCGTACATTTCAGAATATAGTATTTCATCCATTCTTTAGCCCGCGTGCTAGTCAGGTTCCTGTGCTGAACCATTCTGACCCTTTAAGTAATCAATAAAAGGAGACCATGTTCCAACGAATAATTCCTGTTTGTCCAACAGGGAAAATCTGATTCTTTCCACGTTTAAGGTCTCCGTCATTTCTATAATCCACATTTTGATTGTGGGGGCCGTAGGTCCTTTCCAAAATGTTAGAATTAATTTTTTTCCTGTTATTAAACTATAATCAATAAAGTTTCTTTGTGTTGTTCTAAGTGTTTGACCCTTCTTCGAACTGATTGGAGAAGGGGGGAGTAAACTGGAAGAGAGGTGGGAGCGGGCAAGTGATAGGTGGATACAGGGCTGTCTAGTTTGACATTTTTTGTGCCCTTATGCTTGCAGGGTGAAAGGGGTAAATTTAGCCTTGTGATAATTGGACATGTGTTCTGAGAAATAGATTATGACTGGGTTACCATGATGAGCATTTGACGGCTCTAGGCCTGTACCTAGGCCTGTACTCACTGGAGTTTAGAAGAATGAGGGGGGACTTTGTTGAAACGAACCAAATAGTGAAAGGCTTGAATAGAGTGGGAGAATGTTTCCACTAGTGGGAGAGTCAAGGTTAGAGGTATTAGCCTCAGAATTAAAGGACGTTCCTTTAGGAAGGAGATGAAAAGGATTTTTTTTAGTCAGAGGGTGGTGTATCTGTGGAATTCTTTGCAACAGAAGGCTGTGGCCGTCAATGGATATTTTTATAGCATGGATAGACAGATTCTTGATTAGTATGGGTGTCGGGTTATGGGGAGAAGGCAGGAGAATGGGGTTAGGAGGGAGATATCGATCAGCCATGATCGAATGGCGGAGTAGACTTGAGGGGCCGAATGGCCTAGTTCTGCTCCTATCACATGATCTTATGACCTTATGACTGACTATGCTATTTATGGCTCCCATATTTTGTATATGTCTACCAAATCAAGATCTATTTCTAGATAGGGTCGGCATGGTGGTGCAGCGGTAGAGTTACTGCCTCACAGTGCCAAACACCCGGGTTCGATCCAAATTACAGGTGCTGTCTGTATGGAGTTTGTACGTACTCCCCGTGACTACGTGGGTTTTCTCCGGGTGCCCTGGTTCCCTCCCATACTCTTAAGATGTACACGTTTGTAGGTTAATTGGCTTTGATAAAAATTGTAATCAGTCCCTAGTGTGTAGGATAGTGCTAGCATACAGGGTGATCGTTGGTCGGCGTGGGCTGAAGGGCCTGTTTCTGCGCTGTATCTCTAAATTAAAGTAGTCAAATGGACATGAATAATTAAAGTAGCGTGCTTAATGAGGAGTGTGACAAATATCAAATTTTCTATTGCAAGATAAAGATAAAATATTCTAAGATGCATGAATTTAAAACGCTGGGAAGTAAAATAAAATCATGCTGCTCGAACTGAGGAAATGCAAATGGAAATCAGAAGGAAAAGACTAGTCAGTTTTGATTGAAGTTTTGTAAAATGAAATCAGACAGGGCCTTTGAGGGATATCAGGCCTACAGGAAGGAACTCAAGCAGGCAATTAGAAGGGCCAAAAGGGGTCGCGAGATGTCAATGGCCAGACCAATTAAGGAAAATCCCAAGGCTTTTTATTTGTACATTAAAAACTAGAGGTTAATTCAGGAGAACAATAAAGGATTTATGCTGCATTGTAGTAAGAATATGTAGACAGGATAATATACTTTGCATCTGAATTCGCCAAGGAGAAGAACATGGAGAATAATAAAGGTAGATAAAAATGCTGGAGATACTCAGCGGGTGAGGCAGCATCTATGGAGCGAAGGAATAGGTGACGTTTCGGGTCGAGACCCTTCTTCAGACGAGATCAGTGTGGAGTATACTAACATACAAGGGCAGATTGAGATCAAGAGGGAGGAGATGCGTTGCACTTTGGAAGGTCGTACATAGGGGGAAGATGTACATTTGATGGCAAGATTCTGAAAATAGCATGGGTGTGCAGAGAGATCTTGTGGTACAAGTCCATACCTCCCTGAAGTGGCAGCTTAAGTAGATAGAGTGGTATCTTCAGCCTTCATCAGTCGAGCTATTGCGTATAAGAGTCGGGAAGAAAACTTTAGTCTAGAAAACTTTTAGTGAGGCATTTGGAATATTTTGTTTTAGTTTAGTTTAGAGATACAGCGCGGTAACAGGCCCTTCGACCCACGGAGGGTGCACCGACCAAACGGCCAGCGATCTCCGCACATCAACACTACCCTACACACACCAGGGACAATTTTACATTTATACATTTATACCAACCTACTGTGTCTAGTGTGCTGGAGTAACTCGGTAGCATCTCTAGAGAACATGGATAAGTGACATTTAAGGTCGGGACCCTTCTACAGACTAATTAATTTAATTTATGGATCAAATTAATTTATGCTTGTTTTAGAGAGATTAGAACTGTATGTCACAATGAGAATTCATGAATTGATAGCTTGAAGAGTTTTGTTGTGCTTTGACCTTATCTCAGATTCCACCAATTACTTTTAGAGGCCATCGGGGTGTGTTAAATACTGATTTAAAATAACCCGCTACACTGACAAATCTGTGAAACCTCCCTTCAGCATTTGGCAAGTCGAATAGCAAGCACAGGTTCTTGGTCAGAGCCTGCTAAAGTTAATCTGGGATTCTTGCTTCTTAAAGAAGCTGGCCTGGTTTGATAGAAATAGCTTTCAATCTCGCATCAATATTGTAGACTTTACCTCATCATTACTTGAGAGCACTAGGTAAAGAAATCTTTTAAGTCTTATAGAAGAACTTTAATCGCACTTGTCCAGCTTCACTAAAAAAATTAGATCAGCATTTTAGCTTTTGGTTCAAAAAGCTTCATGTTCACAAGTGATAGGAGCAGAATTAGGCCATTCAGCCCATCCGGCCTACTCTGTCATTCAATCATGACTGATCTATCTCTGCCTCCTAACCCCATTCTCCTGCCTTCTCCCCATAACCCCCGACACCCGTACAAAATTAATTTTGTTATTACATACTGAAACATTTCTGAGGCAATATTTCTTTCTAGACATGATGTATAAGAGGCTTTTAGATAGGCACATGGACATGCAAGGAATAGAGGGGTATGGATTATGTACAGGCAGATGAGATATATTTAACTTGTTTGGCACAAACATTGTTCCTGCGTTGTACAGGTGCACAACCTTTTATCCGAAAGCCTTGGGACCAGACACTTCTCGGATCTCGGAATTTTTCGGATTTCGGAATGGAAGGTTTTTAGCGTAGATTAGGTAGGTAGCGCGGGCGGCTTGAAAAGTCTGGAGCGGCTGCCTCCTCCACGGAGACCGGGGAATAATTGTAAATCATTGCTTAAATGTTAGTCAGTTAATTTGGAGGGATTTTATGTGGTGGGGGAGGTGAAGGGGGAAACTTTAATTCTTAGTCCCCTACCTGGTCGGAGAGGCGGGGGGCGGGCAATGCCTTACCGGGTCGCCGTGCAGTAAGCTCCAGAGCGCTGTGGCCGCTGACTCCCAACATCGTGGAGCTGGGGCTGCGGGCGTCCGGTCGCGGGCGGCGCTGGATTTGGAGCGCCGCGCAGCCAGGGGTAGAGTTGCCGGGGTCGGAGCTACAACCGGCGCCGCACGCGGCCGGACGCCCGCAGCCCCAGCTCCGCGATGTTGGGAGTCGGCGGCCACAGCGCTCCGGAGCTTACTGCACGACGACCCGGTAAGGCATTGCCCACTCCCCGCCTCTCCGACCAGGTAGGGGACTAAGAATTAAAGTTTCCCCCTTCACCCCCCCCCCCTTCACATAAAAGCCCTCCAAACTAACTGACTAACATTTAAGCAATGATTTACAGATGTTTAAGTGTCTCCCCGGTCTCCGGGGAGGAGGCAGCCGCTACAGTAGCACAGACCCGGGTTGACCGTGGGTCGTTTCGGGTCAAGTTTGGCGCCAAACGCGAGCTTTGGTGTGCAGACGACATCCTGGAAAAAATGTCCGGTTTTCGGAGCTTTTCGGTTTCCGGAACTCCGGATAAAAGGTTGTGCACCTGTACAATGTTCCATTAAAGCAGATTTATAGAAGAATCGTGGAGGTTAATGGAGAAACAAGGAACTTCAGATGTTGAAATCTTGAGCAAAACACAAAGTGCTGGAGGAACTCAGTGGGTCAGGCAGTGTCTGTGAAGGGAATGGACAGATGATGTTTCTGGTCAGGACCCTTCCTCAGATAACACCTGTTTTCTGTCGGGACACTTTTTCAGACTGATTGTTAGAAACATAGAAATATAGAAAATAGGTGTAGGCCATTCGGCCCTTCGAGCCTGCACCGCCATTCAATATGATCATGGCTGATCATTGCTGACCATAGTAGGTGGGAGAAAGCTGGGAACGAGATAGGGCAGGACGCAACCTTGCAAGTGATAGGTGGATACAGGTGAGGCGTTGGTTTGACAGACGGTTGGAATAAGTGGGAAAAGGTTAGAAGAGAAAAGGAGACAAAATGGCGTCAGATAAAGGGACAAGAGGAGTGAACTGTGAAGCCAGAGGGCAGGATGTACATGGAAGACATTGAAGGGCACAGGGGTGGGAAGAGGGTAGGGGAAGGCGGCAGCGGGGCTTTAAGATGGAGAATTCAGTGTTCATCTGCAGTCTCTCTGCAGGAATGATGATGATATCGGAAGAAACTGGTGAAATTGACTCTGTGAGCAAGAATGTGACCCTCGGACTATCCTTGATCGAACTTTGCTGGCTTTACCTTGCACTAAACGTTATTCCCTTATCATGTGTCTATACACTGTAAATGGCTCGATTGTAATCATGTATTGTCTTTCGGCCCACTGGTTAGCACGCAACAAAAGCTTTTCACTGTATCTTGGTACACGTGACAATAAACTAAACTGATTATTACTTGCCTTGTCGATAGAATGACTCACTCAATTTACTCAGCTTTCCCACCAATTCTTTGTGGGAGAGATTCTGCAGGTGTAATTTTGTTTGCCGTTCTTTCGTCAGGTCAAGTTTGATTCCTCGGTCTCATCTTTTATTGCGCACTATTCATTGGATGATATTTTGTGCGCCTGTTTGCTAAGAATTTTGTCCGGAAATATTCTTTGTTGTAAGTGACAATAAATCAATGTATTTTAATATTTAATTTAGTTTAGTTTAGTTTAGAGATACAGTGCAGAAACAGGCCCTTCATCCCGAGTCCGCACCGACTAGTGATTCACGCACATTAACACTACCCCACACACACTAGGGACAATTTTACATTCCTACCAAACCAATTATCCTACAAACATGTACGCCTTTGAAGTGTGGGAGGAAACCGAAGATCTCGGCGAAAACCCACGCAGGTCACGGGGAGAACGTACAAACTATGTACAGACAGCACCCGTAGTCAGGATCGAATCCGTGTCCTTGGCGCTGTGAGGCAGCAACTCTATCGCTGTGCCACCGTGCCGTCACTGATAGAAATAATTAGGTATTAAATGGATTTATAAATAAAGGTATAATAACAGCAACATTCCCATTATTTTTGTTGATAACGCAGGAAAATTATTGCACTGCTGCCTGTGTGTGAAATACTTATCAGCTAATCTTTGACTTTTAAATACATTCCAATTCCAATTTAAGGCAAAGATTTGAATGTGATTGAGAGCAAGGAGATTATTTGTTTTCATCTGCTTCATGAAGTGCGATGGAATTAACTGACTGCCTGTCAGCTCTGAGGAATGTATATCCATCCAGTGATGTGTCTGAATAAATTAGGGACAGCTTATGTTTGAAAGCTGCGGCATCTGTTCTCTCAAAAAGCACTTTCACATGAAAGATTTCTGATCTCCTGGAATCTGTGGGCTGGGGTCAGTCTGATTCTGGGAACAAGGGAGATTTATTGGCCAAAACGCTTTGGAAGTGGGTGGATTTGCCTTTGAGACCTGCTTTTCGTAAAGCAAACCAGTTCTTTTCTCGAGGCACAGCAATAAATTTTACCTCAGTGACAACAGAAAATGCTGGAATTGCTCAGCGGGTCAGGCAACCTTGATTTAGATTTCAGGAGTCTGCGCCACTTTGTTTTCAAAGTGTTGAATTTTATTTTGGTCGTCAGCAGAGGAAGACAAATGGCCACAGCTGTTTTTTTCCAGCAAATACCAATGAAGCTTCGGCTTTGGAATTAAATGGGATAAATGTGAATCGAAAGGAGCTGTTTACTGGAATTACAGCCTGTCTACGGTGTCCTCCACACTGTGACTGACTGAAGAGATTGGTTTAGTTTAGTTTAGAGATACAGCGCGGAAACAGGCCCTTCGGCCCACCGGGTCCGCACCGACCAGCGATCCCCCCCCCCCCCACATATTAACACTACCCTACACACACACACTAGGGACTATTTATGTTTACACCAAGCCAATCAGCCGGCACACCTGTAGGTCTTTGGAGTGTGGGAGAAAACCGAAGATCTCGGGGAAAACCCACAAGGTCACGGGAAGAACGTACAAACTCCGTACAGACAGCATCCGTAGTCGGGATCGAACCCGGGTCTCCGGCGCTGCAAGGCAGCAACTCTACCGCTGCGCCACTCTGCCGCCCCAAGCTAATGGAATCAGAGTCAATGATGGCTAGATCTCCCCATCTAATTTATTTAATTATTCCAGCCAATCATAGCCATAGAGTGGTACAGCACGGAAACGGGCCCTTCAGCCTGGGCGGAACGGTGGCGCAGCGGTAGAGTTGCTGCCTCACAGCGCCAGAGTCCCCAGTTCAATCCTGACCACGGGTGCTGTCTGTACGGAGTTTGTACGTTCTCCCCGTGACCGCGTGGGTTTTCACCAGGTGCACTGGTTTACTCCCACACTCCAAAGACGTACATGTTTGTAGGTTAATTGTCTTTGGTAAAAAATATTGTGAAGTGTCCCTAGTGTGAAGAATATAACTAATGTATGCGGGGATCGCTTGACGGCGCGGATTCGGTGGGCTGAAGGGCCTGTTTCCACGCTGTATCTCTAAACTAAACTAAGCTAATCTCTTCAGCCAGCCAAACTTACCCATGCCAACCAAAGTGCCCCATCTACTCTAGTCCCAGCTGCCCGCATTTGACCCATATCCATCTAAACCTTTCCTATCCATAAACCTGCCCAAATATCTTTTAAATATTGTTATATTAGCATGCTTAAAGGTTTAATGCTCTGTCCAAACTGTGGGGGAAATTGCAGTAAGCATACTTTGTGTAAGCATGGCAGAATATACAGTATGATAGTCCAGCACGGAAACAGGCCCTTCAGCCCAACTCATTCCATGCTAACCAAGATGACCCGTTTAAGCTTGCCTGAATTTCCCTCATATCCCTCTAAACATTTCCTATGCATGTGTCTGTCCAAGTGTATTTTAAATGTTCTATGCAATGCATAATCAGCACAAGTCTTTTTGAATTATGACAGCCCCTTACTAGAAAAAAAGAGAAATTGATAATCTGTAAGAAGAGAATCTATTGGGATCTGTCAGAGGTGCAGATTTATCTGTTTGTGGATGACTGGGCATATGGTGTTTGTTAATAAGTTAGTGATATACTGACTGCTTACACAGATGTTTTTGCAGATTCTTCAGCAACCCACTTTGGGGCTATGATTGAATACAATTTCCTCTTTACAAGGTATTGTCGAGTAGGGCTTGTCTTCCATTCCTGTCAGGAACCTAGCCATGCGGCATGACCCAGATGCTGGTCAAATACAGTTCAGACTTTAGTTTGGAGATGCAGCTTGGAAACTGGCCCTTCGGCCCACCGACACCACGCCAGCCCCTGGCCACCCATTCACGTCAGTTCTGCATACACACTAGGGGCGATTCACAGAGGGCCAATTAACCTACAAACCCACACGTCTTCGGGATGTGGGAGGAAACCGGAGCGAGCGGAGGAAACCCACGTGGGTCACAGGGTGAGTGTGCAAACTCCACACGGGCAGCGCCCCGAGGTCAGGATCGAACCCGTATCTCTGGCGCTCAGAGGTGAAAGGCTGTTCTAAACACCCATTCCAAAATATCTTTTTTTCCCCATTTCCTGAGAAGTGTTTTATTTCATGAGACGCTTATTGTTCGTCCCCAAAAAGCATAAGAGAGATTTCTTGCAAATGTAAAATTCAAGATAGCTGTTTAATGATTGGGCAGTTTACAACCCAGCGGTATGAAGGGTGATTTATCTAATTTCAAATGACTCCTGCATTCCCTCTCCCCCTCCCCCCCCCCCCCCCCGCCCCCACTCACCCTAACCGTCCTACTAGTTCCACTGTTCACACCCCTGTATCTCTTCGTTATCACCTCTTTCCCAGCCAACAATGGGCCATTGTGGGCTCCACCCTTCCTTGGTCACCTGTTGCCGCCCCTGCTTTGTTCTGGCCTTTTCCTACCTCCAGTTCCCTCCCCTCTACTTTCAGTCTGAAGAAGGGTCCCGACCCGAAACATCGGCCATCCTTTTCCTCTAGAGTTGCTGCCTGACCCGCTGAGTTACTCCAGCACTTTGTGTCTGTCTTCAATATAGTTTCCTAAGTCATTAATGGAATTTAAAAGTAAGTAGAATAGCTCAAACAGCCACAGGTTCAAAAGACAATTATCTAAAAGGTTATTTGCCAGTAATTTACTTAGCCATTTCCCCAAGTTGAGTATAATTTCTTACTAATAAATGATCGGAATAGCGGAAACACCATTCCCAACACCATGTTGCAGGTTTGCGCCCTTCTTTCACTAATTATTTGCCCTAAGAGTTAATTATAGTTGCATCAACTAAAATGTGAAATCGATCGCCATGCAGTTCGATCACTGCTTCGCCCGTTCCATCCGATTTCAAAAAGCTTTGATGGTTTCAGGCACCATTGAGTATTCAAGCATTACCAGAGTTGACAGCTTTGGGAAATGGCAGGAAGAGATTGCTTGTTATATAACCCAAAAGAGATTGTAAATCCAATTAACTTCAAAGAGGTTGAATAATTATCTGAAGAGAAACATCTGGAAATGTAAGGAACATCAAAGCCTGGCTATCAAGCAAATCCAGAATCTCTACAGACAGGCACATCACAGGTGTGTCAGCTTCAACTGACAAGTACATCACAGGTGTGCCAGGTGTGTGACACAATACCAGACATTGCTTTTTGGAGCAGTACATGGTGTCACAGCGCCAGAGACCTGGGTTCGATCCTGACTACGGGTGCTGTCTGTAGAGAGTTTGCACGTTCTCCCCGTGACCTGTGTGGGTTTTCTCTGGTAACTCCGGTTTCCTCCCACACTCCAAAAAAGTACAGGTTTGTAGGTTAATTGGCTTCGGTAAATTGTAAATTCTCCCTAGTGTGTGTAGGATAGTGTTAATGTGCGGGGATCGCTGGTCGGTGTAGACTCGGTGGACCGAAGGGACTGTTTCCACACTGTATCTCTCAACTAAACTAAAGAAAACCGAACTACAAATGTCACAGCATCATATTGATTCATAAAATAACTTTGTACACAGCAATGTTTTTGTAACTAACACCCAGTTTGGGGAGAATTCTTTCGTTTTAGTTTAGTCTAGATTAGTTCAGTTTAGTTTAGAGATATAACTCTGTCCTTCAAATTAAAAAGAAATTCTGGATTTAAAAGTAACATTTTATTTTCTGCTGTTCTTGGGATCAGATTAGAATGAAAGGAGACAATGTTTCTTTCCCTCTTTTTATTTCCCTTTCTTTACATTTTGCAATTAATTCACCCAATCTAATGTACATTTCTGTTTTATTCTTTTCACTCTGTTAACGCATGAGATGAAGAATTCTGAAATCGAGGACAGACTCAATTAGTTGCCCCGTTCACTCCGTTTTGATAGAGAGATCTATCAAAATAGAGTCACAGAGACAGTAAATCTCCGCCCGTCTGTGTTACCGGTACCGTTGACCTGGATCAGATTATCTTCAGTGATTAGCCATCTGATTAAATTAATGACTGGACAGGACACACCATTTGGCAGCAACTCCACATAGAAATGTGCCTTTGCTCTTGGCATTTATGCTGTGGGAATGAAAGATGCTTTTTGGCAGCAACTTGAGAGGATTTGCAGAGAAACCAAATTAGTGACAAAACCCTACAGATGTCTTGCTAATTACTTCAATCTAGGTAAACCTTAAGCAGAATGTTTTTTATTTTATTTACAAGATACATTTATTTGTCACATGCACCAGTTGGTACAGTGAAATATGTTGTCACCGTACAACCATACAAATAAAAAAATAAAAAATAAAATGTTATCAAATTTATGTGGTTGGAATGGAATGAATGCTGCGTCTTTTTTTACTCTTGGAAAATATAATGCAAATATATTAATAAATAAATAATCTGCTATTTCAGAACTGAGGGCCCTCCAAACCTAATGTCGTTTGGATGTTTACAAGGTGGTATTTGTCTTAAAATCTAAATTGGTCTGTATTATTTAAGATAAAATTTTAAGTTGTTTCAATCTTTATTTGCAACTCCACTGACCTAGAAACATAGACACAAAGAAAATAGGTGCAGGAGGAGGCCATTCGGCCCTTCGAGCCAGCACCACATTCATTGTGATCATGGCTGATCGTCCCCAATCAATAACCCGTGCCTGCCTTCTCCCCATATCCCTTGATTTCACTAGCCCCTATTGACCTGCTCGAATTAGACAAATCATAAGTGATAGGAGCAGAATTAGACCATTCGGCCCATAAAGTCTACTCCGCCATCCAATCATGGCTGATCTAACTCTCCCTCCGAACCCCATTCTCCAGCCTTCACCCCATAACCTCTGACACGTGTACTAATCAAGAATCTATCTATCTCTGCCTTAAAAACATCCATTGACTTGGCCTCCACAGCCTTCTGTGGCAAAGAATTCCACAGATTCACCACCTCATCTCCTTAAATCTCACTGACAGTGATCATGAAACTACAAGAATGAGAAATTCCTCCTCATCTCCATACTAAAGGAACATCCTTTAATTCTGAGCCTATGACCTAGAGTCTGGTCCTAGACTCTCCTAATAGGATAACAATGCTGTGCGCCATTTTAATGTATTTATAAACTGAATTCCTTTGGAGTGGAGTAAAAAGGTGAACATGATTTTGGTGCATTAGGGAACCCATGTACAGATGGGGCTTCAAATGTGTGTTGCTTTTGAGATACAAGCTGGCTTCAGGTTTTTGCAACACTCTGTTGTCCAGTTGCAAACATACCATAATTTTCACGAACAAATGCAGTTAGACTTTACAAACACAGCGCGGAAACAGGCCCTTCGGCCCACTGAGTCCGTGCCGACCAGCGACCACCCCGTACGCTAGCAATATCCAACACTCTCGGGACAATTTACAGAAGCCAACTAAGCGAAAAACCTGTACATCGTTTGGAGTATGGGAGGAAACTGAAAAACCCGGAGAAAACCCTACGCAGGTCACGGGGAGAATGTACAAACTCCCTACAGACAGCACATGTAGTCAGGATCGAACCCGGGTACTGGCGTTGTAAGGCAGCAACTCTGCCGCTGCGCCAACTGTGCCATCCAGTTGATCAATGTAATCGTTATAATGTGAGCCAGGAGAAAAAATGTCTGAGGCCAGACCTCCTTCCCAAAGAGACATTTGTGAACCAGTTCCATGTAGTTTCATGATCACTCTGACTCAGATTTAAGTTTTTATTTTCGAGATTTGAGCTGTGTATGGGGGGCGCTGTAGAGTTGTTGCTCACAGCGCCAGAGACCCGGGTTCGATCCTGACTACGGGTGCTGTCTATACGGAGTTTGTACGTTCTCCCCGTGACCTGCGTGAGTTTTCTCCGGGTGCTTCGGTTTCCCCTCACTCGCAAAAGACGTACAGGTTTGTCGGCTATTTGGCTTGGTAAAAATTATAAATTGCCCCCAGTGTGTGTAGGATAGTGTTAGTGTGCGGGGATCGCTGGTCGGCGTGGACTCGGTGGATTGAAGGGCCTGCTTCCGCGCTGTATCTCTAAACTAAACTAAGCTAAAGTAAACTAAACTATATTTAACGGATTCCAAGAAAGTACAGTCCCCTGCCGCAAGGTTTACCCTATGATCCCAGATCAACAGACCAGATTATTGAAGGTAGACACAAGATGCTGGAGTATCTCAGCGGGTGAGGCAGCATCTCTGGAGAGAAGGAATGGGTGACGTTTCTGGTCGAGACCCTTCTTCAGACTGATCATTGAAGTTACTTCAATACCACAGCAACCGTTGAAGAATGCTTTTGTATGCATTATGGAACACTGATAAAGGAATATTGCATTTTCTCTTCTGTGTTTATAAAGTTTCAGATTTAATAAAAAACGATCACACGCTCAGAATAATAAAACGGATATTTCAGATGTTTTACCATACTTTCATGTATGCAGAAATCTTTCTATTGTCACTCAAATATTATCAGGGCAATATCAAAGTGACCTGTTTTTCCAGTGCAATTTATTAAATGTTTTTATGGTTATTTTTGCAGCAATAAGCAGATTTAAAATGATCGGTAAAGAGAGTTTACATTATAAAAACCGTGACTGACTATAAATATTCATTTTAAGCAGTGGGCTCATCTCTGAACCCTTAGAACATAATTTGTGCTTTCAGGTAACTGAATGAGGGCAGCACAGTGGCGCAGCGGGTAGAGCTGCTGCCTCAGCACCAGAGACCCGGGTTCGATCCAGATCTCGGGTGCTGACTGTGTGGAGTTTGCACGTTCTCCCTGTGACCTCGTGGGTATTCCTCCTGGTGCTCCGGTTTCCTTCCACATCCCAATGACAGGTGGGTATGGAGGTTAATTGGCCCTCTGCATAAGTAGAATTACTCCACGTTTGGAGGAAGTGGATGAGGGAATGGGATAACAGAGCTAGTATGAACGTGTGATCGATGGTCAGCGTGGGAAGAAGGACCTGCCTCCATGCGACATCCATAAAATATATCTATGCATAAGCCGTAGATGGACACAAAATGCTGGAGTAACTCAGCGGGCCAGGCAGCATCTCTGGAGAGATGGTGACGCTTTGTGTCGAGACCCTTCTTCAGACAACGCATCAACAGTTGCTTCTTACACATTTCATCTGCATAAGCCTTGTCGCTTCCACCATCGGCACTCATTGCACAAAGTACAAGATGATCATCCAATAGACAGGTGCAGTAGGTGCAGGAGTAGGCCATTTGGCCCTCGAGCCAGCACCGCCATTCACTGTGATCATGGCTGATCATCCACAATCAGTACCCCGTTCCTGCCTTCTCCCCATATCCCTTGACTCCGCTATCTTTAAGAGCTCTATCTAACTCTCTCTTGAAAGCATCCAGAGAACCGGCCTCCACCTCCCTCTGAGGCAGAGAATTCCACAGACTCACAACTCTCTGTGTGGAAAAAGTGTTTCCTCATCTCCGTTCTAAATGGCTTACCCCTTATTCTTAAACTGTGGCCCCTGGTTCTGGACTCCCCCAACACCGGAAACATGTTTCCTGTGCCTGGCGTGTTCAAACCCTTAATAATCTTATATGTTTCAATAAGATCCTCTCTTATCCTTCTAAATTCCAGAGTATACAAGCCCAGCCGCTCCATTCTAGCACCATATGACAGTCCTGCCATCCTGGAAATTAACCTTGTGAACCTACACTGCACTCCCGACTGCGGAGTCGGTGGATATGGGGAGAAGGCAGGAACGGGGTACTGATTGGGGATGATCATCCATGATGACATTGAATGGCAGTGCTGGCTCAAAGGGCCGAATGGCCTACTCCTACACCTATTGTCTGTTGTCTAAACCGGAGCACCCGAGGGAAAGCCCACGCGGTCACGGGTAGAACGTACAAACTCCGTACAGACAACACCCGTAGTCAGGATCGAAACCGGGTCTCTGGCGCTGTGAGGCATCAACTCTACCGCTGCGCCACCATGAGAGGGAACTCAATGTTGGGATTGCTATCATATCATCCAGTAGACCAGATGGGAGGAAGCAACAATAATGAAAAGCTGGATCAGATCTCATCCCCCTCGCCATCTGTTCTGCTTCTCACTTGGCCAATGGCTGATTTATACTTGAGTCACTCCAGCGTTTTGTGTCTCTACCTGGCTTATCCAATCTTAAATCAGGAGTGGTGTCTGGGCCAGCTTCACAGCTTTTGTTTTCAAAAAAATGTCTGAGGTCTCGGCGAAAGGTCAGAGTATTGTTTCAGTGTTGTTCTCGTCTCGAAGCCCGCTCGAAGATGTGTGACCTTCCCATCAATCCTTGGACACAAAGGTGGAGCATCTGGTGATGGCAGTGAGAACCTCAAGTCTGAGCGTTGGAGAAGGGCAGTACCTTACACATGTGCAGAGATCTCCATTGCCCGGATATAGGTTTAGCAGGGAGAAGAAGGAATGACCAGGGTGGGACGGGTCTTTGTTTATGATGGCTTCTATTCCGAATCAGCGTGAATTGTCAATGGAGGCAGTGATGAGGAGTCTGGTGTATGTGATGGACTGGGCTACATCTGCTATTTACTGAAGCCAATTTGTGTCCTGCTGGCAGGGTGCGATGAATCTTATTTCAACAAATAAATGGGCAATTTAGCAAATGTTCAGATTAACAGTTCAATAATACATGCAAATAAACACGGCTCCATGTTGAGGGCATCTGTTGCCTGGTGACAACTGGAAATTGAACATTGTTCCCTGATGTTCTTTGTGTGTTAACCCCAATCAATCCCTGAGTTTTAGTTTAGTTTAGTTTATTGTCACCTGTATCTCGGTAGACAATAGACAATAGGTGCAGGAGTAGGCCATTCGGCCCTTCGAGCCAGCATCTTCATTCAATGTGATCATGGCTGATCATCCCCAATCAGTACCCTGTTCCTGCCTTCTCTCCATATCCCCTGACTCCGCTATCTTTCAGAGGCGTACCTAGCTCTCTCTTGAAAGTATCCAGAGAAGCGGCACACCGAGTCCGCTCTGACCAGCGATCCCCGCACATTAACAGGACCTCCACACACTCCCTTCCTCGCACTGCTCGCAATTGGCCCTGACCTTACTCTTTTATCCCTTCTCGAACTTTCCTTCCCATTAATTCGAGAATCTTTTGTAATTTTTCCTGTACTCACTTCCCCTCAACTCCATCTTTATACTCACAATTTGTCAATCCCTCCCCCCTACTATTTAGTTTAAACCCACACGTGCAGCCCTAGCAAACCTGCCTGCCAGAACGTCGGTACAAACAGCAGCCAAAGTCAGGATCAGATCTGGGTCACTGGCGCTACAAGCGCTGTAAAGGGCCTGTCCCACGAGCATGCGACTCCATGTGGCAAGCGCGACCTAAACGACTCCTTGCGGCAAGCGCGACCTAACGTGGTCGCTTGAGCCGTACGGCCTCGCGGGGCCGGTCCCACTTCGATCGCCGGAGCCGTATGGAGTTGTGTGGAGCTGGTCCCGACATCGCATGGGGCTCTGAAAAACTGACCATATTCAAAAATTCCGCGCGGCAACGGCCTGCCGGCATGGAGCTGCCTCGACGCCTTACGTCACGCGCGAACTTCCCGTGGACTTCGCTCGAACTCCATGTCACTCACTCAACCTCCACGCGGCCCCGACTTCTGCTTAGGTCGAGCTTGCCGCATGTAATCGCATGCTCGTGGGACGGGCCCTTAAGGCAGCAACTCTACCGCTGCGCCACCGTGCCTCACTTTGTTCTCTGCGCCCCCCCCCCTGCCAGGGTCCCCCCATCATTCTCGGCGCTCCACCCCCCACCCATCTATTGAAGTCTGGAAGCAATCTTGAAGTCTGGGCATTAACATTGTTAAAAATAATTGGGTGGTATTGGAGGCTGGAGTTGAAGAATGCAAGATAAAATCGTGCAGATAACATTGAATTGATTTGTTCCCTGTGGAATTTAGCAAGACCATCACCAGGAGAAGAAAAAAACAAATCTGGAAAGAAGTGAATTATGTCTCAGGGTTGGCCTGACATTTGGCAGTCGTGTTGGAGAGGAAAGGTGGGAAGGAACTTGGCACGACCCTTGCCCACGAGGCGGAGTGTGTTGTGCGGAATCCATCATGAAGCATGTTGTGTGGAAAAGGCGCAGACTTGATGCACCAGATTACCCCTTATCCCATCCATCTGCCCTCACTTAACTAACAGAGATATTGGTTCCATGTGCAGGAAGGAACTGCAGATGCTGGTTTAAATCGAGGGTAGACACAACATGCTGGAGTAACTCAGCGGGGCAGGCAGCATCTCTGGAGAGAAGGAATGGGTGACGTTTCGGGGCGAGACCCTTCTTCAGGCTGACGTAAAGGGTGTGGGAGGTACATAGATAAGGGAGTGTAAGGTGTGAAAACAGGACAAAGGGAATGAAGGTCAAGGAAAATGTAGAAGAGATGATTGTTAGATGGGAGAAGTAACAACAAAGCAAACAAAGGTAAAATGTAGTTAGAGACAGTAAGACTGTTCGGCGAACTGGGAAGGGGGAGGAATGGAGATATTGTTTCCATTGTCCATTCAGACCTGTCAGCAAATGACAGGCCCTTGACATCATGTTTAAGAAGGAACTGCAGATGCTAAAAAATCGAAGGTAGACAAAATGCTGGAGAAACTCAGCGGGTGAAGCAGCATCTATGGAGCGAAGGAAATAGGCGACGTTTCGGGTCGACCCTTCTTCAGACTGATGTGGGGGAGGGGGTGGGGCGGGATAAAAAAAGGAAGAGGCTTTCAGTGGGAGAGCTGGGAAGGGGAGGGGAAAGAGGGAGAAAGCAGGGACTACCTGAAATTGGAGAAGTCAATGTTCATACCGCTGGGGTGTAAACGACCCAAGCGAAATATGAGGTGCTGCTCCTCCAATTTGCGGTGGGCCTCAATCTGGCCATGGAGGAGGGCCAGGACAGAAAGGTCGGATTCGGAATGGGAGGGGGAGTTGAAGTGCTGAGGCACCGGGAGATCAGATTGGTTAGTGCGAACCAAGCGGAGGTATTGGGTGAAGCGATCGCCAAACCTACGCTTGGTCTCACCGATGTAGACACCTAGAGCAACTTGACATCATGTTCAGCACGAGTGCCGTGGGCCGAAGGGCCTGTTCTCATGCCCTTACTGTTCTATGCTTTATGAAACGCTACCAGTTGCACCGGTTTGTGGCGGTTTTAAAATGAGAGGAAGTAAAACATTATTAAAATAACTTTCAGCTCATACCATTAGCTGAAGTTGTTTTGCTCGAAGTAAATTGTGCTTCAAATTTCCTGATGCTACGTCAGTGCTGAATTCTGCTAAATAATGTTTTTGTTTGGAAAAAAAGCACCATATGCTTAGAGAATCTCCAGGGCAAACTCAGAGTAATTTTACAAATGAAGACTTTATCAAATTACAAGGGGTTTGGGATTAAACAACCCATTAAAATGTCACCAGTTGTAACAACTCAGCACTTTGGCCGCAGAGTAACTAAATGGGATAAATGGACTACAGAAGATCTTGTGCATAATTCCAGCTCTACCCAGCATTAGTTTAATTTAGTTTAGCGATACAGCGCGCAAACAGGCCCTTCGGCCCACCGAGTCCGTACCGGCCAGCGATCCCCGCACATTAACACTATCCTACACACACTAGGGATAATTTTACATTTATACCGAGCCAATTACATACGAACCTGTACGTCTTTGGAGTGTGGGAGGAAACCGGAGCTCCCCGGAGAAAACCCACGCAGGTCACGGGGAGAACGTAAAATCTCCGTAGAGACAGCACCAATGCTATAACCTTCTTAAAAATTAAGAGAACTGAATGAAATTTTCAGTTATCGTAGATTGAACCATTCTGAAACAAATATAAAATAATCTTACTTGGATGACCTGAAATTAAAGCATATAATTAGTTAGTTACCCAAGTGTAGCTAATTTCAAACTTCAATTACTAGATCTAAACATCTATCCATTTCTTAATAAATGATTAACATTTTTAAATAGCCTAAGTGTCAAAATAACATTCATAAATAATTCACAATAAAACATGATTTTTAAATCTCATTTACATTAGTTTATAGGCCAAATGGAAGGAATTTAGTGTTCAATTGCTGTAAATTAAAGTCCATTTTAAATCAGCTTTCTAGTGGGATCCTGTGAACGCGCTGGTTTAGAACGTTCACATTGCGGTAGATTTGTGCCTCAAATGCCCAGAAAAATACTGCGGTATATAATGGGCCCAAAATGAGCTACTCGCAATATTAAACTTTGTATAAAGGGATCTTAAGAAGCCATGCTCAGGATCGAACCTGGATCTATGGCGCAGTGAGGCAGCAACTCTACCGCTGCGCCACCGTGCCGAGTAGCTTATTCAGAATAGCAGTTATTCAGAATAGCATCTGTTATTCCCCAAGATGAGCAAGAAGTCGGTCAACCAGCATTTGAAGTGAAAACAAAAGATGATGGAAACATTTATGAAGTCGGGCAGCATCTCTGGAGAAGAGGTTTATCGGAATGCCTCCTGGATTAGAAGATATCAGCTATAAAGAGAGGTTGCACAATCCTGGAGCGTTTTCTCTGGAGCGTCGGAGGCAGAGGAGAGACTTGATAGAACGGTATAAAACGATGGGAAGCAAAGATAAGGTAGACAGTCAAAACGTTTTATTCCCAGGATGGAGAAACCAAATACTAGAGGGCATAACGTTAAAGTGAGGGGGACAAAGCTTCAAGGAGGTGTGCGGGGCAAGTTATTTTACACAGAGGGTGGCGAATGCCTGGAACGTGCTGCCAGGGTTGGTGGTGGAGGCAGATACAATAGTGGCATTTAAAATGCTTTTTGATAGGCATATGGGATATGCATGGAATGGAGGGATATGGATTAAGTGCAAGTAGGTTAGAGTTGGTCTTGCCATCATGTTTGATACAGGCATAGTGGGCCAAAGGGCCTGATCCCGTGCTGTGCTGTTCTATGATTCTGCAGAGGCCACTCTGCATGATACTATAAATGTACTGAGAGTAATAAGCTTGTAACGTCTCTGACTGCATAAATCTAGGTGATATGAGAGTGTGTGGAACATCAGCAACAGAGGAAAGCTCACTAGCACAGTCTGCCACCTGATGGCCCAAGTGTAGCAGATGCTGGTTTAAAACGAAGATAGACATAAAATGCTGGAGTAACTCAGCGGGACAGGCAGCATCTCTGGAGAGAAGGAATGGGCGACGTTTCGGGTCTGAAGAAGGGTCTCGACCCGAAATGCCTCGACCCTATTCCTTCTCTCCAGAGATGCTGCCTGTCCCGCTGAGTTACCACATGGCCCACCTTGCCTCTCACTTCTCGTTATAGACATGCCAAGCTTACTGCAACACAAAGTGCTACTGCAACACCGCGCGGGTCAGGCAGCATCTGCGGAGGGAAATGGACAGACTAGGTTTCGGATCAATTCGAAGAAGAGTTCCGACCAGAGATGCTGCCTGACCTGCAGAGAATGTTCAGCATTTTCGTTTTTTATTTTAGGCAATGCTGTGGTGAACTGGGCGTGAATAGAGTGGATGTGGAGAGGATGTTTCCACTAGTGGAAGAGTCTAGGACCAGAGGTCACAGCCTCAGAATTAAAGGACATTCCTTTGGGAAGGAGATGGAGAGACATTTCTTTAGTCCGATGGTGGTGAATCTGTGGCATTCATTGCCACAGAAGGCTGTGGAGGCCAAGTTAATGGATATTTTTAAAGCAGAGATAGATAGATTCTTAATCAATATATGTGTGTCAGAGGTTATGGGGAGAAGGCAGGTGAATGGGATTGAGAAGGAAAGATAGATCAGCCATGATTGAATGGTGGAGTAGACTTGATGGGCCGAATGGCCTAATTCTGCTCCTGTCACGTATGAACTTATGGAGGGGAAGCGTTTAATTTTATTTCCGCTTCACAGTCTGGCCTTGATTTGATGTTCATTGATCGCAAGGTGTCGTACAGACATCATAACGTTCAGTGCCAAAGCTTTTAAAATTCCTCAAAGATTGTTCAAAGTAACAACGGTATCGCTCGTTAAATTATCAACTTATTGAAAAAGGGTATTAAATATTTATACCTGCTTTTGTACACACGAGTGCCTCGTACTGATTTATGTCTGTAAGTTGCCACTTTTCACACTTCAAGACAATGGAAAAAAACTAGTTGATTGTTCGCTCCTGAAAATGCCTTCTGTTAATCAAGAAGTCAAACCCTATATTGAACGAATTTCATTACCGAGGGGTCAGATCATTTTATTAAGGTTGTTGTTGACAGCAGTAGATCTAATCCAGTCAATGAAAATGTTTCGGAGAGACAGCAAGGTTAATAAAATACCAGCAGTGTGTTTTTAACCCAGAGCCATAATGTGCGTTTTTGGGGGCTCAATCTAAAATGATTTAAATATTTATGTGTTCGTATTTGTGAGACTTTATTTACTCCGAATGACAAATGACCGTGTGGAAAATAGAAAAGGACACACGTTGTGTAAGAATTAACCTTGATTCAATGGCTGAGGGGTGAGAATAATTATCTTTTATGTGTATGCACTAGACCTAGACAAATTTATACGTGGAGCGGCACGGTGGCGCCGTAGTAGAGTTGCTGCCTTACAGCCAATGCAGCGCCGGAGACCCGGGTTCGATCCCGACTACGGGTGCTGTCTGTACGGAGTTGGTACGCTCTCCCCGTGACCTGCGTGGGTTTTCTCCGAGATCTTCGGTTTCCTCCCACATTCCAAAGACGTACAAGTTTGTAGGTTAATTGGCTTGGTAAATGTAAGAATTGTCCCTAGTGTGTGTAGGATAGTGTTGGTGTGCGGGGATTGCTGGTCGGCGCGGACCCGGTGGGCCGAAGGGCCTGTTTCCGCGCTGTATCTCTAAACTAAACCTACGAAAATATTATAGGCAGTAGGTCGTAAGAGATAGGAGCAGAATTAGGCCATTGGGCCCATCAAGTCTACTCCGCCATTCAAACGTGGCTGATCTATCTCTCCCTCCTCACCCCATTCCTCTGCCTTCTCCCCATAACCCCTGACCCCCGCACTAATCAAGGATCTGTCAATCTCTGTCTTAAAAAGGCTCTGCCTTAAGAAGGTTGGTAAAAAGACCAGAGTTGGAAAAGAAAGTGTGAGACAAAAGGATTGAAGAGTGGCGAATTGTGAGGCCAGAGGAAGGAATGGAGGGAGAGGGGGCAGGGAGAGATAGGTGTGAGTCCAGGTGTAGTGTTGGGGAGGAGGAGGAGGAATACCTCATTCCGCTTGGGTAGCTTCCAACCCAACAATATGAACATTGAATTTTTCAATTTTAGGTAACATCTAACAACAAAACAACAACACACCCTCCCCCCACAGCATTGTGTAATCTATGTTTTAATTAGCGTTTAATAATTTTTAGCAATAATTTTAATTCATGATATTTAATTAAATTTTAAATGAGGGGTCACGTATTGGGTGGGTAGCAATCCAGAAAGTGAAACTATCGCATATCACAGTCTCTGACCCTATATCATTTTTATTTTTTTATTTTTTTAATCAACTTGATTTTAATATTGATAAATGTATTGTGATTTTATGTCCTGTAAGGTGTCCTTGGGTGTCCAGAAAGGCGCCAGCAAATAAAATGCATTATTATTATTATTATTATATTAATTATAATAGATTAATTTCTAGGCACCAGTATTGGAGTCCATGGTGTAAAGTCTTTGAGATCTTACCACCTTGTTCTAGTCTTACAATTGAGGACAACTGCAGATGCTGGTTTACCATAAAAAAAACATGCCCACCTGCTTATACTTTAATCTTTGTAAACCTCGTTGTCACCTTCCCCTAGCTAACAATGATTCCACATTTTCCTTGGTCTTTGTCCCCTTTGGTCTCTCGTTTTCACACCTTACCCGTCCATATCCCTGTGTCTCCCTATCCCCTGACTCTCAGTCTGAAGAAGGGTCTCGACCCGAAACGTCACCCATTACTTCTCTCCAGAGATTGCTGAGTTATTCCATCATTTTGTGTCTATCTTCAGTATAAACCAGCATCTGCAGTTCCTTCGAACACAAAAACATTTACAAAGTGCTGGAGTAACTCACGAGTCAGGCAGCATCTGTGGAGCACATGGATAGCAGTTCTGGGTCGTGGCCCTTCCTTCAGACTGATTGTCACCTTGACACCCTTTTATCTATTTTTCATCTTTAGCCTTTGTCAATTAGTTCACTCCTGCTAATCAAACCTCCCTCACCTGTATCCACCTATCACTTACCAAGCTTTTTCCCATCCCCACCTCTTCTCCAGCTTTTAAGAAGGAACTGCAGATGCTGGAAAATTGAAGGTACACAAAAAAGCTGGAGAAACTCAGCGGGTGCAGCAGCATCTATGGAGCGAAGGAAATAGGCAACGTTTCGGGCCGAAACGTTGCCTATTTCCTTCGCTCCATAGATGCTGCTGCACCCGCTGAGTTTCTCCAGCTTTTTTGTGTACGTTCTTCTCCAGCTTTGTTCCCTCTCCCGCCCCCCAAAACTCCCCCCCCCCCCCACTCCCCCTCCCCCACCCCACTCAAGAAATGTGCCGACCCGAAACATCACCTATCCACGTTCTACAGAGATGCTGCCTGACCCGCTGACTTCCTCCAGCACTTTGTGTCTATCTTTGGTACGAACCAGCATCTGCAGCTCCATGTAAGTACATTATAAATATGATGTACATCATTCTGAAAATGAATCCCAGTGTTCTAGTTGCAACACTGGGTATCATTTACCATCCAAACATCCTGCAATTTCTCAAAATGAAGTGCAAATATATTACCAAATTAATCCGCGCAATGTGTAAATTAGTTCTGCAAATGCACACCCATTTTCAATAGGATTAGAGAAATCCAAATTTATTTTAAAGCAGCTGAGAATGCTCTAAGAATTTAAAATGTTGGATCAGCACTGACCAGTACCACCCAAGTTGTCTTTAACCCCGTATAAATCTATATCAAAGCAATCATGTCAAAACCCTTCCTGCCCGCAGTCACAAGGTCATACGTGTCCTTGGCACGCAAATTACGCGACCTTATAGTCGCGACGGTCCCGCGAAGGTCGCGCACGATTTCATGCGCCCGCACAGCCGTCTGGAGCGCGTGACGTCATTTGGAGATGGACACAAAGCTGGAGTGACTCAGCGGGACCGGCAGCATCTCTGGAGAGAAGCAATGGGTGACGTTTCGTGTCGAGACTTCTTCAGTCTGAAAAGATGTTTCTTGACCCGAAATGTCACCCATTGCTTCTCTCCAGAGATGCTGCCTGTCCCGCTGAGTTACTCCTGCATTATGTGTCTATCTTGAATTTTCTTGGCCCCGCTCTGGGAGTAGATGTGGGGGCGGATCCGGACCGTAACGGCCGTGAGCCCCAGGCCGAGTTCGGCGATCGTTTGCCTGCTTCTGCTGCCGTTGAAGGTGAGACGTTGCATCGCGCCAAGGTCTTGGGCCGATCCCACTTTGGCCGTCAGTTCCACAACAGACCGTTGGCGCTCGAAGATTTTGTTCACTATAAAAATTTTGGAGCCCCACGCTTCTAAGTGGGACCGGCCCCGCGCAGCCACGCGATGTCCGTGCGCCTCAACGTGACCACGAGGTTGCGTAATTTGCGTGCCAAGGACACGTAAGTGGGACAGGCCCTTTATCGTCTGGTACAAACTGAATGCAAAACATTCAGGCTGTCGACTACTGCCTTGTACAGTGAGTGGAAACTTACCCCCCACTCGCCAGCCAGGTTTAACTTAACCTCGCAGAGAACTTTCACATCGAAACATAGAAAATCAGTACCCCATTCCTGCTTTGTACCCCTTGATTCCGTTCGCCCTAAGTTGTAAGACAACTTGTTCTGTTTGATCTTCTGTTTGTGCACGCCAGGTTGACTGCATTCGTCGAAAAACAGGATTGTTACAACACGTGAAGGTTGCAACAATCTCCCACCCCAGCCCTATCCAACTCTCTCTGGAAAACATCCAGCGAATTGGCCTCCACTGCCTTCTGTGGCCAAGAATTCCACAGTTTCACAACTCTCCGGGTGAAAACGAGTCGGAGTTTCAATTCCCACACCCGGTGTTGACCAAAACTGAACACAGGGCAATCCCAAGCTCGGCCTCACCAACCTGTGGCCAAGAATGTAGAAACAAATTCTGAAAAACAGAATCGATAGAACTGAAGATAGGCACCAAATACTGGAGTAACTCAGCGGGTCAGGCAGCATCTCAGGAGAAAAGGAATAGGTGACGTTTCTGGTCTTCAGACTAAAGAAGGGTCTCGACCTAAAACGTCACCTACCCTCCTTTTCTGGAAAGATGCTGCCTGACCCGCTGAGTTACTCCAGCAATTCGTGTCCATCTTCAGTGTAAACCCGCAACTGCAGTTCTTTCCTGCACATAGATGGAAATGATATGTATGTACTTGCAAAAACCAAGTGAGCACAAGTACATTCATTGTAATGGTGTGTAAATTGTATAAATAAATAATTGTCATGCCTGAAGTAAACTGGAGAATGTAGGAACAATGCAGATGCTGGCTTACAAAAAAAGTCACAAAGTGCTGGGGTCTCAAAAACCGTTGCCTTGTGTGCGTAGAGGTACAATGGTAAGGCCTCCCTGAGGACTGACTATTGTGTATCAGAAAGAGGAAGGTCTGAGGGGAGTAGTGAAAACCCAACATGGGTAAGGAGTGGGGTCAGAGGTAGACGGAAATCTGAAGAAGGTTCCTGACCCAAAATGTCACATATACATGGTCTCCAGAGATTGGGCAACACAGTGGCAGAGTTGCTGCCTCACAGCGCCAGAGACCCATATTCGATCCCGACTACGGGTGCTGCCTGTATGGAGTTTGTACGTTTTCCCTGTGACCATGTGGGTTTTCTCCAGGTGCTCCACTTTCCTCCCGCACCCCACAGATGTACAGGCTTGTAATGTTAATTGGCTTCTGTTAACTGTAAATCGTCCCCAGTGTGTAGGATAGTGCTAGAGTACGGGGTGATCGCTGGTCGGTTTGGACTCAGTGGGCCGAAGGGCCTGTTTCCGAGCTGTATTTCTAAAGTCTAAAGACGCTGCCTGACCCGCTGAGTTACACCGGCACTTTTGTGCCATTTTTAAGGTGGAGAATAATCGTCGGTTTAGGAATGTCAGCAAAATGGTGTTGGGGTTTGTTTGAATGCCGCAGCACAAAAACTCATACCTGATCCACAAATAACTGCGCGTCTGTTGAACAATTGGGGAATGTTTGAAATGGGCACACTGCCACACGAGAAGTAATGAACTTCAGCTAATTGCTCCAACCTGCAGCTGCCAAATAAATCAGCCCAATTCTGCCGAGATTTAAATTATTGCCCGACATGCCAATTGTAGCTGTCAGCACCTTTCCTAAAGCCATCTTCTCATCTCATTTCTGGTGCAGATTATAAAGACTTAAATTTTAGATTTTCTTATTTTAGATCTGCTTGTGCATAACTTCGCAAAGTGTTCATTTCAATTCTGATTCACTGTGCACTGAATGCACACTCAATGCATCCTTACAATAACTTAATCCCGCTTTGAAGATTCTCTTCTGGAAAGCACCAAGTACTGGAGTGACTCAACGGGTCAGGCAGCATCTGTGGAGCGCGTGGGCAGGGCACGTTTCATAACATCATAGGAGCAGAATTAGGCCATTTGGCCCATCGAGAATGCTCCGCCATTCATTAGTTCATAAGTGATAGGAGCAGAATTAGACCCTCAAGTCTACTCCACCATTCAATCACGGCTGATCTATCTTTCCCTCTCAACCCCATTATCCTCCCCATAAATCCTGACACCTGTACCAATCAAGAATCTATCTATCTCTGCCGTAAAAATATCCATCGTCCCGGCCTCCACAGCCTGCTGATCGTGGTCAATCTACTTTTTTCCTCTCCTACTTTCTCCTTGTGAACTCTGATGCCCTTATTATTGAGATTTCGAGTCTAGGCGCCAGTTGAGAAAATGAGGAGCAGAAAGTAGAGGGGCCTCAGAATAGCAACTGCGTACAAAGACCACGGAAGTCCCTCGTTTTCACACCTCGAAACATCGCCCATTCCTTCTTGCCAAAGGCGCTGCCTGTTCCGCTGAGTTACTCCAGCATTTTGTGTCTATCTTGGGTGTAAACTAGCATCTGCAATTCCTCTCTACACAAGGAGGAAGGTCTTAGTGGTTTGGTTCTGGAAGGATTTCTTCTCACTGTTTTGGTTCCCCTGGCTCGAGAGGACAATTATATGACCCATGTAAAGTATTCCTCTGAAATTGGACCTTCTCGCAATATGTTTGAACAGAACTCATGTGCCTGCATGTGATCCATATCCCTCTACTCGCCGCACCTTTAGTTTAGTTTAGTTTATTGTCACGAGGTACAGTTAAAAACTTTTGTTGCGTGCTAACCAGTCAGCGGAGAGACTATACATGATTGCAATTGATCCGTCCACAGTGTACAGATACATGATAAAGGAAATGGGTGGCACGGTGGCGCAGCGGTAGAGCTAATGCCTGACAGCGCCAGAGACCCGGGTTCGATTCCGACTACGGGTACTTGTCCGAGTGGAGTTTATACGTTCATCCCGTGACCTGGGTGGGTTTTCTCTAAGATCTTCCGGTTCCTCCCACACTCCAAAGATGTACAGGTTTGTAGGTTAATTAGCTTGGTATAAATGTAAAATTGTCCCTAGTGTGTGTAGGGTGGTGTCAATGTGCGGGGATCGCTGGTCGGTGCGTGCTCGGTGGGCCGAAGGGCCTGTTTCCGCGCTGTATCTCTAAACTCAGCTAAACTAAACTTTTAGTGCAAGAGATTCCATGTGCCCATCAAAAAGCCACTTCAATGCCACTATCGTGTCTGCCTCCACCACCACCACCTCTGGCAATGCGTTCCAGGCATCCACCCCTCCTCTGTGTAAAACAACAACTTGCCCGGCATATCTCCATCAAATCTTCCCCCTCTCACCTCTAGTGCTGCATTGTAGTCAAGAGTCAACCACTTGCTGGCAGATAGACACAAAATGCTGGAGTAGCTCAGTGGGTCAGGCAGCATCTCTAGAGAGAAGGAATGAGTGATGTTCCGGGTCGAGACCCCCCTTTATCATCTCCAACTCTAGATGTGATGCCTGCCCTGCTGGTTTACTCCAGCATTTTGTGTCTCTCTTCAGTGTAAACCAGCATCTGCAGTTCTTTCCTACACATGAGAAGGAATAGTTTAGTTTAGTTTAGAGATACAGCGCGGAAACAGGCCCTTCGGCCCACCGGGTCCGCGCCGACCAGCGATCCCCGCACACTAACACTATCCTACACACACTAGGGACAATTTTTACATTTACCAAGCCAATTAACCTACAAACCTGTACGTCTTTGGAGTGTGGGAGAAACCGAAGATCTCGGAGAAAACCCACGCAGGTCACGGGGAGAACGTACAAACTCCGTACAGACAGCACCCGTAGTCGGGATCGAAACCGAGACTCCGGCGCTGCTTTCGCTGTAAGGCAGCAACTCTACTGCTGTGCCGCCGTGACTGCCCTTGCATGGAAATAGGAGGGGGGGATAGGATTGTTCAAAGAGCCATAAAGGACTCCTTCTATGTTGTAAAAACCCCAATATATGAGATGGTTCAAGACACAAATGGCTCAGTCGTGCATTGAGCAGAGCCCTGTATCACAGCTCCAGTGTGCCGAGTTTAGTCTCGTCTCCAGCAACATCTGCGTGCAAACCCAAAACCACCCGCCACACATTCCTTCTCTCCAGAGATGCTGCCTGTCCCGCTGAGTTACTCCAGCATATTGTGTCTACGGTGTAAACCAGCATCTTCAGTTCCTTCCTACACATTGCTCCCGGAGACTGGATGTGGACAGATTTCGGGGAAGGGGGTCTCAAACAGAAACATTACTTGTCTATACCCTCCACAGATGCTGCCTGTCCTGCTGAGCTCCTCCGGCGCTTTATGTTTCAATAAGGACCGATTTCCTTTTGTTTTGATGGTTGTGCCGTTTTTCTATATTCCAGATTTATGTAATTGTAGTGCAGCCGACAGCTTTTACTATCAGTGAAGTCCAATATACCTATTTATAACGTATTCATTGTTGAAATATGATTGTGGAGTTATATCTGTACAAGCTAGAAACAGATTGCTATTCACACTAATACATCGAGGAATTTAAAGTCTGGAACACAGTAATAAATTCTGGAAGGCAGCCGTCCCAAATGCACAATTTCAACTTTTATGGCAGCTCCGTATTCTCCTTAATTGTCCTTTTATTTTTCAAATGGTCTGAGCCTCTTCACAATATGCAAATTCCCTTCTGTTGCAAACACTGCTTGGTGACTGAAATATCAGAACAGATTGTCCATTAGGTTGGCACGGTGGCACAGTGGGTAAGAGCTGCTGCCTCACAGCGCCAGAGAGCCGGGTTCGATCCTGACCTCGTGTGCTGTCTGCGTGGCGTTTACACGTTCTCCCCGTGACCGTGTGGGTTTCCTCCAGGTGCTCTGGTCTCCACCCACATCCCAAAGACATGCAGGTTTGTAGCTTAATTGGCTCGCTGTATATTGCCCCTAGTGTTTGCAGTTGATGAGAAAATGGGATAATATAGAATCTGTGTGAGTAGGTGATCAACGGTCAGCATGGACTCGGTGGGCCGAAGGGCCTGTTTCCATGCTGTATCTTTCAATGTTATCTCACTTAGAAGAGAAGTGTGTTTAAAGGGCTTGTCCCACTTAGGCGATTTTTTCGGCGACTGCCGGCGACTCTCACAGTCGTAGCAGGTCGCCGAAAAAGCGCTGACTGGACCCCCCCCCTACGACAATGTCTACGACAACCTACCACCTAGTCAAAGTCAAGCTATGGCAAGCTACCGACAACCAGCGACCCAATCGTCTCGACTTAGGACGTCCACCTATGACCACACCTACGAAATCTACCACCACACAGGCGACAACCTACGACAACGGAATTCAACCTACGTCCACCCGCGATAAGCTACGACCCTGTTGGCGACAACTGAAGACAATTCAGTCGCCGGTACCTGTCGCCGGTTGACGTAGGTTGACGTAGGTAGTCGCCAATGGAATTCACCGAGGTCATCACCCGCCGACAACCAACGTACCTACGACAGGAGAAAAAAGGCAACGCCAAGCCCACTGTCGCCAAAAGGTTTTGAACATTTCAAACACCAGCGGTGACAAGAAATAAGTTACGACACTTGAGGAGACAACTCACGACAATACAAGCGTCACCCCGAGACCATGTGGCCACAGCCTATTCTCCGGCTGTCGCCGAAAAAATCGCCTAAATAGGACAGGTTCTTTACTGTCATATATTTACTGAAACGAAACAATAAAATTCTTAACACAGCCTCACAACAGGTTTATTAATTTCAGGTGGGTTCTAACAAGCAATTTATTTTGCAATACATCAGCGGGTCAGACAGCATCTCTGGAGAACACGAATAGGTGACACAAAAAAGCTGGAGAAACTCAGCGGGTGCAGCAGCATCTATGGAGCGAAGGAAATAGGCAACGTTTCGGCCCGAAACGTTGCCTATTTCCTTCGCTCTATAGATGCTGCTGCATCCGCTGAGTTTCTCCAGCTTTTTTGTGTACCTTCGATTTTCCAGCATCTGCAGTTCCTTCTTAAACATGAACAGGTGACATTTCAGATAGGGACACTTCGTCAATTTCCAGAGCTGTTCTAAATGGCCAGCCTGCAGTGACGGGTTGACAACAGTGAAAGGTAGAATCCAGCTGTTCCCAAGAAGTTCCCCATGTCCCATTGTCGGTCTCTGGTGAGTTCAAAGCTGCCAGTACAGGTGTACAGAGCAGGCACGTTGCAAAAGCAATGCTTTGTACCTGAAAATTGCTATCATGCAGGAAGGAACTGCAAATGCTGGTTTAAACCGAAGATAGATGCAAAAAGCTGAAATTAACTCAGCGGGTCAGACAGCATCTCTGAAGAAAACGTCCGAAAAAGGGTCTCGATCCGAAACGACACCTATTCCTTTTTTCCAGAGATGCTGTCTGCCCCGCTGAGTTACTCCAGCAATTTGTGTCTTATCAAACTGCTATCATGGTCTGTGTGTTACAGACCTTGCAACTGAATAGACTGATGGCAGGAGAATGGGGTTAGGAGGGAGAGATAGATCAGCCATGATTGAATGGTGGAGTAGACATGATGGGCCGAATGGCCTAATTCTACTCCTATCACTACAAAAAAAAAATCAAACGAATGAATGTTGTTCACGATACACCATTGTTACTTTCACAGGAGACAAGGACACTTACAATGGTCCCGCAGCAGATGTTTAAAAATGATGGAAGTTTCTGATGTTAACTTTTATAACATTTGGCTTTGACAGGGCTTTGTACCTTCTGCCCGATGGTGGGGGTGACGGGGTGCAGCTGCCGACAGAGCTAGATTTCACTTGGCAGCCATCGCTTTTGTACTAATATTAAACTGTGTGTTTAAATATTAAATGAGTGTTTGTACCACACGCGGACCTCTTCACCATCCTCTTATCAGCTGGAGTGCAGTCCTGACCTCCTGACCTCCCATCTACCTCATTGGAGACATTTAAACTTTCTTTAATCGGACTTTAATTTGCACTACATGTTGTGACCTTTGTCGTCTATCAAAGCCCAGTGGACAGCGAGATTGTAATCATATACAGTCTTTTCTTGGGTGCAAACAAACGTTTTCCACTGTACCTTGGTACACATGACAATAATAAACTAAACTAAACTAAAATTAGCCCTGGTTTTCCCTGGCATTAGCGTTAGTTTGGACTCTCTGTTCTTGCTGATTACTTAAATACAGAAAACGTCTGTAATATTCATTCATTGCGGAGTGTATTATTTTATACTGCCGTGCAGTTAAGCAAGTTGTAGACAGAGTGCCACAGTTTATATTTATCATTAACTATAGCCCAGAACATTTGTGTTTATTCAATAACAAAGCCACAAATCATCTCCAGACACAGTAGTTTAGTTTGGTTTAGTTTAGTTCAGAGATCAACGCGGAAACAGGCCCTTCGGCCCTTCCGTGTCCGCACCGACCAGCGATCCCCTCATACCAGCGCTATCTTACACACACTAGGGACAATCTTTTTTACATTTTACATTTTTAATACCAAACCAGTTAACCGACAAACCTGTACGTCTTTGGAGTGCGGGGGGGAACTGAAGATCTTGGTGAAAACCCAAGTAGGTCACGGGGAGAACGTGCAAACTCCGTACAGACAGTGCCCCTAGTTAGGATCGAACCAGGGTCTCCGGCGCTGTAAGTGCTGTAAGGCAGCAGCTCTACCGCTTGCGCCACCGTAATCTTCTCCAAACATAGTACTGAAAGTGGACAATAACTTGACCCTTTCTCCAATGTAAGGTTGATTGCAATCCACTCCTACTTTTTTATAATGTTTAGAAGATGAATAAGATGTGTATTTTTCTTGGCATTCATAGTAATTTACTGTCTTTAATTTCAAGGAACCTGGGAAAGTCTGGACTGCGAGTATCGTGTCTGGGGCTCGGTAAGTAACATGTTTTATGGCATCATTTGGGTCAAGATAGTGGTCAGGGTGGGGGTATTTTGTGGGGCTCCACCTCTGGTGCAGAGAGTTGTTCGGAGTGAGTACAAGTCAAGGAATCGATGGTTTGAATCGGACCCGGGATCTCTGGCGCTGTGAGGTAGCGGCTCTACTCGCTGCACCACTGGTGTTGGCACAACATTACGATGAGAAGCATGTTTAAGAAAGATGCTGGAAAAATCGAAGGTAGACACAAAATGCTGGAGAAACTCAGCGGGTGAGGCAGCATCTATGGAGGGAAGGAAGAGGCGACATTTCGGGTCGAGACCCTTCTTCAGACTGATGTCGGGGGGGTGGGGGGGGGGCTGGGAAAAAAAGGAAGAGGAGGAGACAGTAGGCTTTGTGGGAGAGCTGGGAAGGGGAGGGGAAGGAGGAAAAAGCAAGGGCTATCTGAAATTAGAGAAGTCAATGTTCATACCGCTGGGGTGTCAACTACCCAAGCGAAATATGAGATGTTTAAGAAAGAACTGCAGATGCTGGAAAAATCAAAGATAGACAAAAATGCTGGAGAAACTCAGTGGGTGAGGCAGCATCTATGGAGCGAAGGAATAGGTGATGTTTCGGGTCGAGACCCTTCTGTCTGAAGAAGGGTCTTCACCTGAAACGTTACCTATTCCTTCGCTCCATAGATGCTGCCTCACCCGCTGAGTTTCTCCAGCATTTTTGTCTACAAGCGAAATATGAGGTAACAAAGGTAAAACAATTATAATGGGTGACTTCAATCTACATATAGATTGGGGGAATCAAATTGGCAAGGGTGCTGAGGAAGAGGATTTCTTGGAATGTATGCGGGATAGTTTTCTAAACCAACATGTAGAGGAACCAACGAGAGAGCAGGCTATTCTAGACTGGGTATTGAGTAATGAGGAAGGGTTAGTTAGCAGTCTTGTTGTGCGTGGCCCCTTGGGCAAGAGTGACCATAATATGGTTGAGTTCTTCATTAGGATGGAGAGTGACATCGTTAATTCAGAAACAAGGGTCCTGAACTTAAAGAAAGGTAACTTTGAGGGTATGAGACGTGAATTGGCCAAGATAGACTGGCGATTGATTCTTAATGGGTTGACGGTGGATATGCAATGGAAGGCATTTAAAGACTGCATGGATGAACTACAACAATTGTTCATCCCAGTTTGGCAAAAAAATAAATCAGGGAAGGTAGTGCATCCGTGGATAACAAGGGAAATCAGGGATAGTATCAAAACAAAAGATGAAGCGTACAAATTAGCCAGAAAAAGCAGCCTACCAGAGGACTGGGAGAAATTCAGCAGAGGAGGACAAAGGGCTTAATTAGGAAAGGGAAAATAGATTATGAAAGAAAACTGGCAGGGAACATAAAAACTGACTGCAAAAGCTTTTATAGATATGTGAAGAGAAAAAGATTAGTTAAAACAAATGTAGGTCCCTTGCAGTCGGAAACGGGTGAATTGATCATGGGGAACAAGGACATGGCAGACCAATTGAATAACTACTGTGGTTCGGTCTTCACTAAGGAAGACATTAAAAATCTGCCGGAAATAGCAGGGGACCGGGGGTCAAATGAGATGGAGGAACTGAGTGAAATCCAGGTTAGCCGGGAAGTGGTGTTAGGTAAATTGAATGGATTAAAGGCCGATAAATCCCCAGGGCCAGATAGGCTGCATCCCAGAGTACTTAAGGAAGTAGCCCCAGAAATAGTGGATGCATTAGTGATCATTTTTCAAAACTCTTTAGATTCTGGAGTAGTTCCTGAGGATTGGAGGGTAGCTAATGTAACACCACTTTTTAAAAAGGGAGGGAGAGAGAAAACGGGGAATTACAGATCAGTTAGTCTAACGTCGGTAGTGGGGAAACTGCTAGAATCAGTTATTAAAGATGGGATAGCAGCACATTTGGAAAGTGGTGAAATCATTGGACAAAGTCAGCATGGATTTATGAAGGGTAAATCATGTCTGACGAATCTTATAGAATTTTTCGAGGATGTAACTAGTAGAGTGGATAAGGGAGAACCAGTGGATGTGTTATATCTGGACTTTCAGAAGGCTTTCGACAAGGTCCCACATAAGAGATTAGTATACAAACTTAAAGCACATGGTATTAGGGGTTCAGTATTGATGTGGATAGAGAACTGGTTGGCAGACAGGAAGCAAAGAGTAGGAGTAAACGGGTCCTTTTCACAATGGCAGGCAGTGACTAGTGGGGTGCCGCAAGGCTCAGTTCTGGGACCCCAGCTATTTACGATATATATTAATGATTTGGACGAGGGAATTGAATGCAACATCTCCAAGTTTGCGGATGACATGAAGCTGGGGGGCAGTGTTAGCTGTGAGGAGGATGCTAGGAGGCTGCAAGGTGACTTGGATAGGCTGGGTGAGTGGGCAAATGCATGGCAGATGCAGTATAATGTGGATAAATGTGAGGTTATCCACTTTGGTGGCAAAAACAGGAAAGTAGATTATTATCTGAATGGTGGCCGATTAGGAAAGGGGGAGATGCAACGAGACCTGGGTGTCATGGTACACCAGTCATTAAAAGTAGGCATGCAGGTGCAGCAGGCAGTGAAGAAGGCGAATGGTATGTTAGCATTCATAGCAAAAGGATTTGAGTATAGGAGCAGGGAGGTTCTACTGCAGTTGTACAGGGTCTTTGTGAGACCACACCTGGAGTATTGCGTACAGTTTTGGTCTCCTAATCTGAGGAAAGACATTCTTGCCATAGAGGGAGTACAGAGAAGGTTCACCAGACTGATTCCTGGGATGTCAGGACTTTCATATGAAGAAAGACTGGATAGACTCGGTTTGTACTCGCTAGAATTTAGAAGATTGAGGGGGGATCTTATAGAAACGTACAAAATTCTTAAGGGGTTGGACAGGCTAGATGCAGGAAGATTGTTCCCGATGTTGGGGAAGTCCAGAGCAAGGGGTCACAGTTTAAGGATAAGGGCGAAATCTTTTAGGACCGAGATGAGGAAAACTTTTTTCACACAGAGAGTGGTGAATCTCTGGAATTCTCTGCCGCAGAAGGTAGTTGAGGCCAGTTCATTGGCTATATTTAAGAGGGAGTTAGATGTGGCCCTTGTGGCTAAAGGGATCAGGGGGTATGGAGAGAAGGCAGGTTCAGGATACTGAGTTGGATGATCAGCCATGATCATATTGAATGGCGGTGCAGGCTCGAAGGGCCGAATGGCCTACTCCTGCACCTATTTTCTATGTTTCTATGTTTCTATGAGGTTCGCTTCGTTTGAAACTTATAAAACCGCAGCCAAGGAAAGTAACCGGCATCGTCTGTAAGCAAGCTAATAAATTAATATCTTGGATATCCGCCGACTGGCTGGATGCGAGTGATGATGCACGCCGGGATCACAGCAGCATCTAGAAAGCTTCCTGCTCTGCTGTGGGAGTAGGATCTCACCTTTGGGGCTAATCAGCAATCCAAGTGCAGATTGAATCTAAAGCCATGCCCCTTTGAAGTTTTATTTTTGAATCTGCTCTCAAACATATTTGCTTTTGGCCAACAGCATGAAGTCCCTTGGCTCTGCAAAATTTCTTGGCATATATGAATTTAGTTTAGTTTATTATCGTCACGTATACCGAGGTAGAGCGAGGTGCCTGCTATCCAGTCCAAAGAAAAGACTACACATGAATACAACCGAGCCATCCACAGAGCACAGGCAAAGGTAGATTAGGTGCAGTTTGATTTAAACTATTTGTGGACAGAGGTAACCATTTTTATCAGTACACAGTCTTAAATAGTGGAACGCAAATGGAATGATTTTTCTGGTAATACTGAACTACGCTTGTAGAAACAAGGAACTGCAAATTCTGGTTTACCGAGGAAAGACACATCTCCCCATCTCCCCATCTCCCAGGCCAGCATCTCCCATCTCCCCATCTCCCCATCTCCCCATCTGGAGTAACTGAGCGGGTGAGGTAGCATCCCTGGAAAACATGTTAACTAACGTTCGTTCTCTCTGTGACTGCGTGGGTTTTCTGTGTGGAGGCCATCGGCCCTCTAGGAGCTCATCCGCCCTTTGACAGGTCTTGTTTTTGGTCCTGCTGGGGGGGTCCACAGCCCCTCCTCACCTGGCAAATCAGGTGGGGGAGACGGTTTAGTCACCGACTATCCGACCATGGAGCAGGTAGCACGGGATTACATGGTACCCGTGGCGGGGGAACTCCCCCTGACATGTCTCCTCCCCCACACTCTAATGTTGTGCAGGTTTGTATGTTTTTTGTAAAATTATCCCCAGTGTGTAGGATAATGCTACTGGACTAACTGCTAACGGAATCAAGAGATATGGGGAGAAAGCAGGAACGGGGTACTGATTTTGGTCGATCAGCCATGATCATATTGAATGGCGGTGCTGGCTTGAAAGGCCGAATGGCCTACTCCTGCACCTATTTTCTATGTTTCTATCTTTCTATGGATGGGGTCGCTGGTCGGCGTGGACTCGGTGGGCCGAAGGGCCTGTATCCATGCTGTATCTCTAAAATCAAAAGTCTAAAGGATGGGAAGAGGCTTCAGGAGGATAGGGACAAGTTGAGTGAGTTGAAGGGAAAACATGGAAGGTGTAGTATGTAGGAAGGAACTGCAGATGCTGGTTTAAACCAAAGATAGACACAAAATTCTGGAGTAACTCAGCGGGACAGGCAGCATCTCTGGAGAGAAGGAATGGGTGACGATTTGGGTCGAGACCATTCTTCAGATGAGAGATCAAAGGGTTCGAAGGAAAATGTCGAATAGATCTTGTTAGCTCAGGGAAGATGACAAGGAGGCATTGAATCAGAAGGATCTATTTTCTTGACATTTTCCTTGATATTCATCCCCCTTGGTCTCTCGTTTGCACACTTGACTCTCAGCATACATAATTCAGATCTCATTACTGAATAATGAGTACAATTGCTGCAGAGGGAGTTCACTAGGCTATTTGAAAAGTCACTCAACTATTTCTGAGAAAGGCATGTTAGACGTAAGAGGAGAGACTGAGTCTACCATTCTACCTTAATATTCCGCATTCACTCAAATTTCACGCAAGTTGTCAAATCTGCTGAGAACCTTCCTCAGTAACGGTCTTTTGCCATAATTGCTGTCATTCAATTGGTTTAGTTAGGTTTAGTTTAGAAATACAGCATGGAAACAGGCCCCTTCGGCCCACCGAGTACGTCCACCCAGGGACTTTTGGCCGTGGGCTTCGTCGACTTGCGAGGCTCCACCTTCGGCCTGCAAGGCTCTGTCCCTAGGGGCTCCGACCTGCAAGGCCCAGGCTCGGCTCGCGAGGCCCAGGCTCTGGCCTGCAAGGCCCAGGCTCCAGCTCGCGAGGCCCAGGTTCCGGACTGCAAGGCCCAGAGTCCGCAACGGCAGTGTGAAAAGTTAACCTTGCTGTCTGTTTGGAATTTCAAAGTAGTTTTGATTGCAATTTACAACCTAGCCTATCTTGCGAGCTTGATCAGGTAATGACAGATAGCCTTCCCTGAAGGCTAGAGAACCAAGTGTTTTAATTTTAATAATAATCTGACAGTTCCATTGTCATAAATTACTGCACAGGCTTTTCATTCCAGCTTTGCTTAATTAATTAAAAAATATTTCCAAAGCTTCCGTGATGGGATTTGAAATTGTCACTGGATGATTAGGTTTAGATTTATCATTGCCACATGTAAAGCCTTGTTTTTCATGCTATTCAATCAAATCAGGTATACAATACATAAATACAATCGTAAACTCAAGTAGGGCAAAAGGGGAAGATACAGAGTGCTGAATATAATTCTCAGTATTGTAGTGCATCAGGTTCATAGACTAAGTACAATATCCGTAATGAGGTCGAGAAGAAATGGCCAGTACCCTAGCTTAAGGAAGAACCTGTGTACTCGGTCCTCAAGTAATTGTTCATTTTAACTAAGAGACTGATAGATTTCTCAATAATCAGTGATGCAAATGCTTAGAGGGCAAAGGCAGAGCTGGGTCACACCTGCCCTGTCCGTGAATATCGCAACAGGCTCAAGGGGCCAAATAACCTTCTGCTCACCCTATGTGCCAAAACCTGTCAATGGCTAAAGTAAGACCTAAGACAAACGCAAAAAGCTGGAGTAACTCAGCGGGACAGGCAGCATCTCTGGAGAGAAGTAATGGGTGACGTTTTCGGGTCGAGACCCTTCTCCAGACTAGCTAGGGATAAGGGAAAAGATAGATATAGACGATGATGTAGAGAGATAAAGAACAATGAATGAAAGATATGCAAAAAAGTAGTGTTGATAAAGGAAACAAGTCGTTGTTGGCTGTTTGTTGGGTGAAAGCAAGAAGCTGGTGCAACTTGGCTGGGGGAGGGATAGAGAGGGAAAGATAATCTTTTCAATTATGTATATGTCATGTATGTAATACATGTCATGTATATGTCTTGTTTTCAAAGACCGTTTTAATTTGAGAAAGAACTCTCTGAAACAATCAGTTCATTTGTCCGTGTCTTCTGCAACTACAGTTGGCTTGACTTGTGTATTTCCCTATGTTTCTTTCTAGGAACCTGGGTGACATTTGGAGGTCAGATCACTGATGAGGTAGGAACTACCTGATATATTGAAGTGACTTGGTTATTTACTGTTTACAGAATGAAGGAATTATAGAAATAATGTTGTGTTTGTCACCTGAGACACGTTCTTACCCACTGTGGAATGTCCAAACCAAGTTCATAAAATCATAAGTGATAGGAGCAGAATTAGGCCATTCAGCCCATCAAATCTACACCGCCATTCAATCATGGCTGATCTATCTCTCCTTCCTAACCCCATTCTCCTGCCTTCTCCCCATAACCCCTGACACCCGTACTCATCAAGAATCTATCTATCTCTGCCTTAAAAATATCCATTGACTTCACCTCCACAGCCTTCTGTGGCAATGAATTCCACAGATTCACCACCCTCTGACTAAAGAAATTCCTCCTCATCTCCTTTCTAAAGGAACGTCCTTTAATTCTGAGTCCATGACCTCTGGTCTTAGACTCTCCCACTAGTGGAAACATCCTCTCCACATCCACTCTATCCAGGCCTTTCACTATTCAGTTAATTTCAATGAGGTCCCCCCTCATCCATCTAAACTCCAGTGGGTAGACGCCTAGTGCCATCAGATGCTCATCATGCTGTATGTTGAGCAATTCCTAGTAATCTGGTGCATTTTGTTCTAAGCTTGACTAAGCTTGTTCCATTGGTGGCTGTGGATGTGGGGTACAGGTGCAGGTTGCAGAAGAATAGAGGCCTTCACTGAAGATTGCCGGGAAATCTAGATGACAGGAAGTTAAAGGCTAAATTTCATTTGTTCCTAATTTATAGGAGCAGAATTAGGCCATTCAGCCCATCAGGTCTACTCTGCCATTCCATCATGGCTGATCTATATCTTCCTCCTAACCCCATTCTCCTGCCTTCTCCCCATAACCCCTAACATATTTTCTAATCAAGAACCTGTCAATCTCCCCCTTCAAAAATATCCATTGACTTGGCCTCCACAGCTGTCTGTGGCAATACATTCCACAGATTCACCACCCTCTGACGAAAGAAATCAAAATAAAATTCTGACAAATCACAATTTTTACAGAAGTCAATTAACCTACAAATCTGCATGTCTTTGGGATGTGGGAGGAAACCGGAGCGCCCGGAGGAAACCCACACAGTCACAGGGGGAACGTGTAAACTCCACACAGACAGCACCCAAAAGCCAAGATTGATGTCGAATCTCTGGCGCTGTGAAGCAGCAGCACTACCAACTGCGCCACTGTGCCACGCTAACGTGTTAGTATTGCTTCATGTTCTAGCTTTCTGAGTAAGATTAATTGTTACCCTATAATAAGATGGTGCCCGACTTATCTATGGAATGGATGAAATTGCGCAAATCTATCCTGGCCACTCGGTTGGAAAGATAATGACACCAAAGCACCCTCTATCACTTGTATAAATACCTGTTGTTTAGTGTTTAAGAAGGAACTGCAGATGCTGGAAAATCGAAGGTACACAAAAATGCTGGAGAAACTCAGCGGGTGCAGCAGCATCTATGGAGCGAAGAAAATAGGCAACGTTTCGGGCCGAAACCCTTCTTCAGGCTGTTGTTTAGTTCATGGTTTTCTTAGGTGCTGCCGCGACGGGTGATAAATTGCCACGATGTATAGAAGCGCTCGGTTTGATTAATGCAGAATTGACGCATTCCACAAACATCCACTTAAATTTATAAAGAGCGGCACAAAACAGGACGACTCCAATCTCATGGTTTACGTGAAAACAAGACACTGCTTCAGAATTAGTTCTGAAAATCAAGACATTTAATTACAGACCACATCTCTGCACTGAGGGCAAGATTCACTTTACAAATTCCATTAGCAATGTCCTCTCCCAGAAAACGAACCACTATGAACTCTTAGCTTAAATTTTCATGCAAAAACGAAAACAACAACAGCGGAAATTTGGTCTCTAAGTGCTTTATTCAAAGTTCAAATAGGGTCTATGAAGATAATTTAGTTTACCGATGTAAATTGAGATAGGTTTCATCAATTAACTGGAGAACGTTTCAGAAATAGGGCATTCATATTTTGTCAACGATCTTATAGAGTTGTATAAAATCATGAGAGGAATAGATCGGGTAGAGTCTTGTGCCCAGTGGGTGAATCGAGTACCAGAGGACATAGGTTTAAGGTGAAGGGGAAACATATAATAGGAATCCGAGAGGTAACTTTTTCACTCAAAGGGTAGTGGGTGTATGGAACAAGCTGCCGGAGGAGGTAGTTGAGGCAGGGACTATCCCAGCGTTTAATGCCCCTGTCCCACTTAGGAAACCTGAACGGAAACCTCTGGAGACTTTGTGCCCCACCCAAGGTTTCCGTGCGGTTCCCGGAGGTTTTTGTCAGTCTCCCTACCTGCTTCCACTACTTGCAACCTCCGGCAACCACCTGCAACCTCTGGGAACCGCACGGAAACCTTGGGTGGGGCGCAAAGTCTCCAGAGGTTTCTGTTCAGGTTTCCTAAGTGGGACAGGGGCATAAGAAACCGTTAGACAGGTACATGGATAGGACAGGTTTGGAGGGATATGAGCCAAACACAGGCAGGTGGGACTAGTGAAGCTGGGACATGCTGGTCGGTGTGAGCAGGTTGGGCCGATGGGCCTGTTTCCACGCTATATCACCCTATCACTCCATGTGGGTAATGCCAATTTACTAAGAAGCCAAATTATCTGCATTTCTGAAATATGTATGGCTGATTAGATAGGAATTTCCCTTGTGCAGTTGGATGGTCAACATTACGGGGGTTATTCACAGCCTATCACTGAAAGACTAGCAAACAGTATTGAGTTAGATCTTGGCTGTGAAAGACACTGGCTTTTCACTGTACCTCGTGACAATAAACTTAACTGAACCAAACTGAACTGAAACTGAGCTGAATAGTGCTGGAGTATCTCAGCGGGTCAGGCAGCATCTCAGGAGAACATGGACAGGTGATGTTTCAGGTTGGGACTCTTCTTCTAATAGGCCAAAGATAGACACAAAATGTTGGAGTAACTCAGCGGGACAGGCAGCATCTGTGGCGAGAACCAAGTGACATGAGCCAAAAAAACTTTTAGTTCAAAGATATAGCATGGCGGCAGGCCCTTCTGCCCACTCTGACTCTTCTTCAGATTCGTCAGGGAAACTCTCTTTTAAATCCATCCAGTTAATTGGCCTCCACTGCCTTCTGTGGTAGAAAATTCCACTAATTCACAACTCTCTGGGTTAAAAACGTTTTTTTCTCATCTCAGTTTTAAAAGGCCTCCCCCTTATTCTTAGACTGTGGCCCATGGTTCTGGACTCCCCCAACATTGGGAACAGTTTTCCTGCATCTAGCTTATATAATTCCAGTCCTTTTATAATTTTATGTTTCTATAAGATCCTCTCTCATCCTTCTAAATTCCAGTGAATCCAAGCCCAGTCTTTCCAATCTTTCCTCATATGGCAGTCCCGCCATCCCGGGGATTATCCTCGTGAACCTACGCTGCACCGCCTCATTGTCCTCCCTCAAATTAGGAGACCAAAACTGCACACAATACTCCAGATGTGGTCTCACCAGGGCCCTGTACAGCTGCATGCAGTGTCCATTCCCACTGGCTCCTGAATCAGGGAACGGTTGGCCAATTTGTGTAGGAAGGAACTGCAGATGCTGGCTTAAACCGAAGATAGACACAAAACGCTGGAGTTACTCAGAGGGACAGGCAGCGCCTCTGGAGAGAAGGAATGGGTGACGTTTCGGGTCGAGACCCTTCTTCAGAATGAGGGTTAATTTAGGGGGGAGGCAAAAGACCAATTCCCTTCCGGAGAAAGAGTAAATGAGATGGAATTCTCTGACTATCCCTTAGTTTCATATTTACTGACACTAATAACCTTTTTACTTAAGTTGTGGGTTTACTTGAATTTAGCCATGGGCCTCAATAGCCGTGGTGGGCTTTGCATTTGTCTTCCTGCACCGATGGTACAGAACTCTGCTACCTTAGAGCTCCAATTCTTAAATTCTTAAGGGATTGGACAGACTCGATGCAATAAAATTGTTCCCGATGCTGGGATCGAACCCGGGTCTCTGGCGCTGTGAGGCAGCAACTCTACCGCTGCGCCACCGTGCCGCCCACTTCCTCTGAGCTCTTTTCAAACGATTCACATCCTTCCTGTGCAGTGCTGACTAGAACAAGGCGTCACAGTATAAGAATAAGTGGTAGGCCATTTAGAACGGAGATGAGGAAAAACCTTTTTCACCCAGAGAGTTGTGAGTCTGTGAAATTGACTGCCACAGAAGGCAGTGGAGGCCAATTCACTGGATGTTTTCTAGAGAGAGTTACATTTAGCTCTTAGGGCTAACAGAATCAAGGGATATGGGGAGAAGGCAGGAACGGGGTACTGATTGTGGATGATCAGCCATGAACATATTGAATGGCAGTGCTGGCTCAAAGGACCGAATGGCCTACCCCTGCACCTATTTTCTATATTTTTGTGCTGAGGATTCCTGTCTCTCCCTTTGCCTTTCCACATACTACCCACCCTCTGGTGAATAAAATGACTCTATTGGCTCCGTGCTGCTCCAATAGTGAAAAATGTCCGAGATGAGCTTTCATGTACTGACATCACACAACACAAGATGGGGAATTGCACAGAGAATGGAACTGCTGGCTCATCATAAACCTTGAACTGGGAACAATGGGAATAAGATAAAGATAAGATAAATATAATTTATTGCCACACAACCAGGGTTGGTGGAAATTTGGGTTGTCAGCAGCAGTACAATAATAAAGAACACACAATAAAACTGTAACACAAACATCCACCACAGCATTCATCACTGTGGTGGAAGGCACAAAAATTTGGCCAGTCCTCCTCCATTTCCCCCCGTGTACAGGACCAGAGTCCAGTCAGTCCAGGATCGGCTCTTCCTCACCCTGGAGCGTGTAATTAAGCAATTTATCCAATTTCCAACTCAACTTTTGTATTGCATTTTGCCTTGGCAGGTGGCTGAGGAACTAATGACAATTGCTTATGAACATGGAGTCAATCTGTTTGATACTGCAGAGGTATACGCAGCTGGCAAGTAAGTGAACATCTTCTCCCAATGTGCTTTGGACTTCACTTTAGTGTTCATTCAATTCAATCAATTCAGTGACCACCCCGTACACGAGTACTATCCTACACACACCAGGGGCAACTTTCCAATTTTATCCAAGCCAATTGAACCTACAATCCTGTACGTCTTTGGAGGTTGGGAGGAAACCGGAGCACCCGGCGAAAACCCACGCAGGTCACGGGGAGATGGTACCAACTCCGTACAGACAGCACCCGCAGCCAGGATCGAACCCGGGTCTCTGGCGCTGTGAGGCAGCAACTCTACCGCTGCGCCACCGTGCCGCCCACATCCTCTGAGCTCTTTTCAAATGATTCACATCCTTCCTGTACAGCGCTGACCAAAAGCAGTGCCTTTCCTTCGTGACAGTATGAGGCGGTGTGTGTCACACTGTCACCTTTTAAAGGAATCAAACATCATTATCCTTTCCCAGCCACACCACCCACACATATGTTTATTAATCGTTCATGCTGCTAGCACCTTTTTTTTGGTGTGCGAGAAAACATAGCACTGACCAGAACTGTTTGCAGAACTTGGCTGTGGTCCTGGTAGTGATTTGCACAGTGGTCACCTGACCTCCCTTCCAGCACTCTGTACCTCAGCCAATGCAGCAACACATCCCAGGTGTCTTCTGAACCACTTTCTTGACCTGCGTAGCTACCTCTTAAGATTCCGTTGCTATGCACTCCCTTTGTTCCTCCGTACCACTTAATATCCTCTCCTTTATTGTTTTTTTCCCTCTTTTTCACCACGTCTGAAAATCCATAATAAATGTCCTTCTTGCCTGTGAGGCATACTTCCTGAGGGGTTTGTTTTTAATAAGACTCTCATGCCTAATAGGATTATATCTGGTGATAGGATATCTTGCATTGAACGTTCACCTCCAAAAACGACATGTCTCTTTTAGAACTCTGAACAGAAATAATTGGTGTGAAAAGGTTAGATTCCAAACAGGTGGAGCGATTGTCATTAAAATGAAAGGTATCTGTCACTGTGTGGAGCGTGAAGTGTTGAAAAGCAGAGTAATTAGGGGGGGACATTTTTTTTGCTCTCTGTCACAATTGCATCTGAATATCTGTTTAACGGAAGTAGGTGAAACTTGATTTACTGAACTGAAATTTCCAACAGAAATTCTATTCTCTGGGGAGAATGGAACTGTTTTTATTTTTTTTTAAAAAGCCTGTTTGCAAAAGTTTTCCTCTCTTGTACAGCTTCGAGAAAAGAACACAATCAGAATTATTTGCAACCGCCTCAACAAAACCACTTAACGTTTCTGCATTGAGATATTTCATAAAACACTTCAGTTTTGTGGCGACTGTGTTTAGTTTAGTTTAGTTTAGAGGTACAGCACGGAAGCAGGCCCTTCGGCCCACCGAGTCGACCAGCGGTCCCTGCACATAAACACTACCAAACACACACTAGGGACAATTTATATTTATACCAAGCCAATTAACCTACAAAGCTGATAGACATAAAATGCCGGAGTAACTCAGCGGGGCAGGCAGCATCTCTGGAGAGAAGGAACGGGTGACGTGTCGGGTTGAGACCCGGATCTCGACCCGAAACGTCACCCGTCCCTTCTCTCTAGAGATGCTGCCTGTCCCGCTGAGGTACTCTGGCATTTTATGTCTATCTTCGGTTTAAACCAGCATCTGCAGTTCCTTCCGACACAACCTACAATCCCGTACGTCTTTGGAGTGTGGGAGGAAACCAAAGATCTCGGAGAAACCCCACGCGGGTCACGGGGAGAACGTACAAACTCCCTAAAGACAAGCACCGGCAGTCAGGATCAAAGCCGGGTCTCTGGCGCTGTGATGCAGTAGCTCTACCACTGTGCCACCGTGCCGCCAGGTTGTGTGAAAGAAATGCATACGTGACAAGAGAGAAGCATCGAACCATTAAATCACCAGTGCAGGCTGCACCAAACTGATTATTATTTTTTTACTGTCATTTCTTTTGAATCATTAGGCTAGTCTCAAATCGAGGTTTAGTAAGTCTTTAAAATATTGATAGATTATTGTTTCAAATTTCAGTGGATTACTGGATTAATCTGCATGTATTTTCTTTTCCACATGAGATTTTGCCTAAATGCCCATGGTCACAGGGCCAATGACTTCTCCAGAGCCGAGCCTTTCATGGTTGTTAATGCTTCAGGTGACTGGGGTAATTCTCTGTGAAGTAGCTGAACTCAGTTCAATAGCTCATTTACAGCACTTTGGATACTTTAAGACTGCAACATACTCCAGGGATGCTATTATGATATCCCTGCTGCAAGCGTTGTACTCCACCGACCAAGATCATGTTTCAATGCATTACATTTGTTTCTAATGAGGATTCATTAACTAAGGTGTTTATCATGTGACAAGTAGCAGTCAAATTTACATTCTTGTTCAAGTTCAGGTTCAAGTGCACGTTTATTGTCACATGCACCAATCAAGGTAACTCATATTTGAGTTACCGTACAGCCATACTAAGTGAAAAGAACACAATACACAATAGAATTGAACATAAACATCCACCACAGTGGAATCAACATTCCTCACTGATGGAAGGCAATAAAGTTCAGTCATCTTCCTCCTTTGTTCACCGTGGTCGGGGCCTTGAACCCTCCGCAGTCGCCACTACAGGTGTTCGGGCCCTTTCATCGGGATGATCGAAACTCCGACGTCGGGAAGGACCGGAGCACACTCTTGGTGTTCCCGAATCGGCCACTTCTTCAGGTGCCTCTAATACTGTTAGCTGCTAGAACTTGCAACATTCGGGGCGGCACGGTGGCGCAGCGGTAGAATTGCTGCCTCACAGCGTCAGAGCCCCAGGTTCGATCCTGACCTCGGGTGCTATCTGTACGGTGTTTGCACGTTCTCCCTGTGATCGCGTGGCTTTTCTCCAGGTGTTCTGGTTTCCTCCAGTTTCCAACGACATGCAGGTTTATCGGTTAATTGGCTTCTGCAGATTTTCCCGAGTGTGTAGGATAGAACTAGTGCACGGGTGATCGCTGGTCGGCGTGGACGCGGTGGGTCGAAGGGCCTGTTTCCACGCTGTATCTCTAAAAGTAATTAGTTAACTGGAAAGAAGAGACAAGGCGCTGGAGTATCTCAGCGGGTCAGGCAGCGTCTCTGGAGAATATGGATCGGACGTTCTGGGTCGAGGACCCTTCTATTGTAAATCTAAATCTGCAGTTCTTTGTTTATCTATTAATTAATTCAACCTTGTTTCAGGGCAGAGATTATACTTGGGAACATCATCAAGAAGAAAGGCTGGAGGTAATATTTTTATTGCTGAATTCAAGAATCTTGGACAGTTTAGAGTTTCCTTTTTTTTTTTTCCATTATCTTTCTTCAGAAGCACATTCCAATCTCCATGCATTCTGCCTTCACTAGATCACGAGGGATATCAATAAAGTCTTTTTCCCCAAGTTAGAGGATTCTAAAATTAGAGTGCATGGGTTTAAGGTGAGAGGGAGAAATTTAAAAGGGTCAACTGTGGGCAACTCAGAGGGTAGTCAGTATCTGCATACTATCATAAATAGATTTTTCAGGTATAAATTCCACATATAACTGGTAATAGAGGTGTCCTTTATTGCACCCATTTGTTAGGTATCTATGTTTCTATGTATATTGAAGAATTGTTTTCTAATAACAGGTTAAACAATGGTGAATTGTTTCAAAGGTGTAAAAACCACATGTGGCCATTCATCCCTGATGTGTGTAGGATAAAACTTGTGTACAGGTGATCGCTGGTCGGCTTAGACTCGGTGGGCCGAAGGGCCTGTTTCCACGCTGCATCTCCAAACTAAACTAAACTAAACTGAAGGCAGTGAACCTGTAAATCGTAAACCATCTGCATATTGTTGAAAACCCCTGCATTTGCACAGAATCTGGAAACATTCTTCCCCCTGGATCTTTCAGTTGCCTCGGGGACTCCATCGCTCCTGGCGAAGCTGAATATTTGAATTGAGGAATAAATTCATGGCTTATTTATTCGGGGTGATGGCGGTTACTATTTATTCCCACTAGCAGCCGGCTTGTCATGCAGCACTAACCGTCAGTTAATGTTAAATGAAATGAGTTGCTGTCCTCCCGACCCTATCCGTTTAATAACACTCCCTTAATTTCATCTCTGGACCGCTGAGTCCTGAGAGTACGTTTAGCATTAAATCACTCGCTGCTAATCTAGACATCTCCATGCCGATCACCAACAGGCATCAATCACCTTTAACGCTACGAGGTATTTCGCAGAAGGTTTATCAAACACAATCTGTCCACAAAGCGCAAAGTGAAATTCAGGGACGAGCATTGGGAAGTTGATAGGTTGGGATTTAAGGAAAGAGAGGAGTGATTTTGGAAGAGTTTGCAGTAATGATAATGCATTTAAATTTGGGGACATGTCGGGACATGGGTGATTTATAGATTCATCTTGTTCAATTCATCTGTGATACTTTAAAGCTCATTTACTGATGTTTTAATATTTTAAATATGTCTATGTTTTATATATGTGTATACATATATAAATATATATGTGTATATACACACACTCACACATACATATTATACATACGTACATGCACGTACATATGCTTGTTTATGTGCATGTAATATATATAACACAGGGCGTTCAGTATGTGTGTTCTATATATGAATATATGTGTATAAGTACACAAACATGGGCGCACACACACACACACATACGCACAGACACACACACACACACGCACACACACACATGCACAGACACACACACGCACACACATACACACACACACGCACACACACACGCACGCACACATACACACACACACAGACACACACGCGCACACACACACACACGCACGCACACGCACACACACACACGCACAGACACACACACGCACGCACACATACACACACGCACAGACACACACACACAGACACACACACACAGACACACACACGCACACACACACACACACACATGCACAGACACGCACAGACACACACACACACACACACACACACACACACACGCACACACACACACGCGCGCACACACACACGCGCGCACACACACACACACACACACACGCAGACACGCACACACACACACGCACAGACACACACACACGCACAGACACACACACACACACACACACACACACACGCACACACACGCAGACACGCACACACACGCACAGACACGCACACACACGCAGACACGCACACACACACACGCACAGACACACACACGCACAGACATACACAGACACACACACACAGACACACACGCACACGCACAGACACACGCACAGACACACACACACGCACAGACACACACACACGCACAGACACACAGACACGCACACACACACACACACACGCAGACACACGATCACCCTTCCACACCCTAGATCTATGTATCCACTTTCTCATCCACTCCCTACACACTAGGGGGTGATTTTGGACACCAATTAATCTACAAACCTGCACGGCTTTAGGATGTGGCCTCAGGGCCTAATTCTGCCCCTATCTCTTAGGATCTTATGCCTTATGACCTTATGACCTAATGACCTTATGACCTTATGATGGTGACACTGTGTTTCTCTTTCAGACGCTCCAGCCTGGTGATAACAACAAAGCTGTACTGGGGTGGGAAGTGAGTGCTCAGTGTGGTCCCCACACTCTCTTCTTTCTGCATCTGCCTGTCGTGTTTACAGTCAGAATTGAATTGTAATTTATTTTGTTCCGTCGAATTACCTGCACGACAGCAAAGGCAATTATCAGCGGCGCGGTGGCGCAGCGGGTAGAGTTGCTGCCTCTCAGCGCCAGAGGCCCGGGTTCGATCCCGACTACGGGCGCTTGTCTGTGCGGAGTCTGCACGTTCTCCCCGTGACCCACGTGGGCTTTCATTATGAACGACTATAGCGACTATAGTGTTCACCATCCCCCCCGACCTCCCCCTCTCCCACACCGAACGGTCTGTCCTCAGCAGAGGTCTTACCTTTGTCCCCCTCCGTCCCCATCTCAATGAGTTCCGCGCCCACCATGACTTGGAGCGCTTCTACCGTCGTCTCCGCCTCACAGCGCACTTCCATGGGAAGGAGTCCTCGCCCCCCAATGATGACCCTTTTTCCCGTCTCCAACGCACCCCCTCCTCGTGGAACCCCTCTCGTAAAGTCCCGGCTCTGGAACTCTTTATCCAGAACTGCCGCCGCGACGTCAACCGCCTCAACTTCTCCACTCCCCTGTCTCACTCTAATCTTTCCCCCTCTGAACGCACTGCCATTGAATCACTCCGCAAAAACCCAGATTGGGTCATCAAACCAGCCGACAAGGGAGGTGCCGTGGTGGTCTGGCGCGTCGATCTCTACAAAGCTGAGGCCACGCGCCAACTCTCGGACACCTCCTCCTACTTACACTTGGACCATGACCCCACTGACGAGCACCAGGCCACCATTTCTAGCACCATCACCGACTTCATCAATTCCCACGCCCTGCCCGACCAAGCTTCCAACCTCATCGTTCCCCAGCCCCGCACGGCCCGTTTTTACCTTCTCCCCAACATCCACAAACCCGGCTCTCCCGGCAGACCCATTGTCTCTGCGTGTTCGTGACCCACCGAACTCATCTCCACATACCTTGACTCCATCCTATCCCCCTTGGTCAAATCCCTCCCCACCTTTGTTCTAGACACCTCAGACACTCTCCGCCACCTCCGCGCATTCCACTCTCTAGGCCCTCACCCCCTCATCTTCACCATGGATGTCCAGTCACTCTACACCTCCATCCCCCACCAGGATGGCCTCAAAGCCCTCCGGTTCTTCCTCGACCAGAGGAGCAACCTATACCCAGCCACTGACACTCTCCTCCGCTTAGCGGAGTTGGTCCTCACTCTCAACAACTTTACATTTGACTCCTCCCATTTCCTCCAAACAAAAGGCGTAGCTATGGGCACACGCATGGGCCCCAGCTACGCCTGCCTCTTTGTCGGGTACGTTGAACAATCCTTGTTCAATACTTACCAGGGCCCCATCCCCGACCTCTATCTCCGTTACATTGACGACTGCTTTGGGGCCACCTCCTGCACCTACACACAACTGACTGACTTCATCCACTTCACCACCAACTTCCATCCGGCACTCCAATACACATGGACCATTTCCGACACTTCCCTACCATTCCTTGACCTCACCATCTCCATCGCAGGGGACAGACTCCTGACCGACATACATTACAAACCCACTGACTCACATGGCTATCTGGACTACACGTCTTCCCACCCTGCCCCCTGTAAAGACTCCATCCCCTACTCCCAATTCCTCCGCCTACGCCGCATCTGTTCCCAGGATGAGACATTCCATACCAGGGCATCGGAAATGTTCTCGTTCTTCAGGGAACGGGGATTCCCCTCCGCCACCATAGATGAAGCTCACACCAGGGTCTCATCCATACCCCGTAACACTGCTCTCTCTCCCATTCCCCACACTCGCAACAAGGGCAGAGTCCCTCTGGTCCTCACCTTTCACCCCACCAGCCGGCAAATACAACACATAATCCTCCGCCATTTCCGCCACCTCCAACGTGACCCCACCACTCGCCACATCTTCCCATCTCCCCCTATGTCTGCCTTCCGCAAAGACCGCTCCCTCTGCAACTCCCTCGTCAATTCTTCCCTTCCCTCCCGTACCACCCCCTCCCCGGGCACTTTCCGTTGCAACCGCAAGAAATGCAACACCTGTCCCTTCACCTGCCCCCTCGACTCCATTCAAGGACCCAAGCAGTCGTTCCAGGTGCGACAAAGGTTCACCTGTATCTCCTCCAACCTCATCTACTGCATCCGCTGCTCTAGATGTCAGCTGATTTACATCGGGGAGACTAAGCGGAGGTTGGGCGATCGTTTCGCCGAACACCTCCGCTCAGTCCGCAATAACCAACCTGACCTCCCGGTGGCTCAGCACTTCAACTCCCCCTCCCATTCCCAATCCGACCTCTCTGTCCTGGGTCTCCTCCATTGCCAGAGTGAGCAACAGCGGAAATTGGAGGAACAGCACCTCATATTCCGCCTGGGGACCTTGCGTCCGGATGGCATTAACATTGAATTCTCCCAATTTTGCTAGCCCTTGCTGTCTCCTCCCCTTCCTTAACCCTTAGCTGTCTCCTCCCCCCCTCCCATCCCCCCGCCCTCGGGCTCCTCCTCCTCCCCCTTTTCCTTCCTTCTCCCCCCCACCCCCCATCAGTCTGAAGAAGGGTTCCGGCCCGAAGCGTCGCCTATTTCCTTCGCTCCATAGATGCTGCTGCACCCGCTGAGTTTCTCCAGCATTTTTGTGTACCTTTGGTCTTCCAGCATCTGCAGTTCCTTCTTGAACAGCGATTGTTTGGAGACTGAGTCGGTGGCGGTCCCCCCCGCAATAGGCAGGCCTGGTCTGTGTCACCTGACAACGGGTAAAGCTCCGGCCGATCTCTGCTGTAGTGAGGACATAGACAATAGACAATAGGTGCAGGAGTAGGCCATTCGGCCCTTCAAGTCAGCACTGCCATTCAATGCGATCATGGCTGATCATCCCCAATCCTGCCTTCTCCCCATATCCCCTGATTCCGCTATTTTTAAGAGCCCTATCTAGCTCTCTCTTGAAAGCATCCAGAGAACCCGCCTCCACCACCCTCTGAGGCAGAGAATTCCACAGACTCACCACTCTCTGTGAGAAAAAGTGTTTCCTCGTCTCCGTTCTAAATGGCTTACCCCTTATTCTTAAACTGTGGCCCCTGGTTCTGGACTCCCCCAACATCGGGAACATGTCGGGAACATGGGTGACTTTTCGGGTCGAGACCCCAAGAAGGGTCTTCAGTGATGCTGCCTGTCCCGCTGAATTACTCAAGCATTTTGTTTCTATCTTCGATTAAAACCAGCATCTGCAGTTCCTTCCTCTACATTAAAGACACTCCTTGCATTTCAAACCTCGTGCTTTGTTTTCCAAGTTCAGGGTTTGCTAATAAGTATTGATGCGCATGTTTGGTTTGCATTATTTTGATTTAAAATGAAACTGGCATTATAGTTCAGATAGTGCTGTGGCATTTATTTGGGTAACAGTGGCTTTGTGCGTGCATTGCTTTACATGGGCCTGTACTGTGTGTCACTACATCTGCCAACAATGAATGAAATGCAGGGGCTGCTCCTTGCCTTCTGGCTGCACTTCACACCCACCATACTCATCTTTGGACACCCTGTGCATAGGGGAGAGGGTTGAGCTGAAGATGTCATAGTGTCAGAGGTTATGGGGAGAAGGCAGGAGAATGGGGGTGAGGAGGGAGAGATAGATCAGCCATGATTGAATGGCAGAGTAGACTTGATGGGCCGAATGGCCTAATTCTTCTCCTATCTCTTATGATCTTATGAAGATAGAAACATAGAAAATAAGTGCAGGTGTAGGCCATTCGGCCCTTCGAGCCTGTACCGCCATTCAATATGATCATGGCTGATCATCCAACTCAGTATCCTGTACCTGCCTTCTCTCCATCCCTTTAGCCACAAGGGCCACATCTAACTCCCTCTTAAATATAGCCAATGAACTGGCCTCAACTACCTTCTGTGGCAGAGAATTCCAGAGATTCACCACTCTCTGTGTGAAAAATGTTTTTCTCATCTCGGTCCTAAAAGATTTCCCCCCTTATCCTTAAACTGTGACCTCTTGTTCTGGACTTCCCCAACATCGGGAACAATCTTCCTGCATCTAGCCTGTCCAACCCCTTAAGAATTTTGTAAGTTTCTATAAGATCCCCCCTCAATCTTCTAAATTCTAGCAAGTACAAGCCGAGTCTATCCAGTCATTCTTCATATGAAAGTCCTGACATCCCAGGAATCAGTCTGGGTCCTGGTTGGGTTGCTCCTGGGCCTGGCCAAGCTGGCCATCTGCGTGTCACGGCGCCAGGAGGAAGAGGGCTCTGCCCGAGCCGGCTGCCTGCCGCTTTTCCGGGGTTACGTCCGCGCCCGGATGGTACTTGAGAGGGTCTACGTGCTGGTGGGGGACGTCCGGGACCTCTGGGCACCGCGGGGGGTGGAACGTATCCATGACGAGGATGGCAATGCAGTTGTTTGAAGATTTAGTGATTAGAAAATTTGTTGATTTGCCTGATGGAGGTGTGTGTGTGTTACCACTGTTTTGGTTCATAAATATCATTTTTTTAAAAATAATAATTCGATAAAATATTTTGATTTTTTTTTTTAAATGTTTGCGATCTGAAAAGCCATCAGAACATTTCTTTGCAAATCGGTCTCTGAACCGAAAGCCTTGATGAATGCGATTGACCTAATTACTATGGCAGACAAAAAGCTGGAGAAACTCAGCGGGTGAGGCAGCATCTATGGAGCGAAGGAATGGGTGACGTTTCGGGTCGAGACCCAAGGCCTCACCCGCTGAGTTTCTCCAGCTTTTTGCCTTCCATCGATTTTTCCAGCATCTGCAGTTCTTTCTTAAGCAACCTAATTATTATCTTCGGCGACTGAAAGTGTCAGATTTTATTTGAGGTTTTATTGATGTGCGCAAACGATTAACAAGTCTTAAATCTCGTCCGCAGGGCCGAGACGGAGAGAGGTCTTTCACGGAAGCATATCATTGAAGGTATATAACATGCGGCAGAGCCTAATTCACTCACTACTTGACTATTTGCCTCTGATTGTGTGAAGCTGTTTGCTGCGCTGTGTTATGTACCAGTGTCAGTATGCCACAGCTGTCACGATGCAATTATGCTGCTTATTGGAAGAGCGGATATAAATATTGTACCAGGGACTTTAAGGGATAATGATCCATCCTCAGTGTGTGATGGTCTTGTATCTGTAGCACTGATCCGCCCACTCATGTGCGGTTAGATGGATTGTGGTCGTGACAGCGTTTCTCTGTAGTGTAGGTTGATGTATTCAGACTCTGCACAATGCTTGCATGGAAATATGAATACAGGCTCTTGGAGGGTTTAACTTTTTCGTTGCCTGTACCAGGCACCTGTTTTCAGCAAAGGAGTTTAGAAGGATGAGGGGGGGGGGGGGGGCACCTCATTGAGAATGGGTTCATCCTAGGATCTGACGGAAATCTTCCCAGGAATGAGTGGGTTAACTTATGATGGGCGTTTGTCGGCACTGGGACTGAACACCCTGGAGTTTAGAAGGATGAGGGGGTGGGGGATCTCATTGAAACATACAAAATAGTGAAAGGCTTGGATAGAGTGGATGCGGAGAGGATGTTTCCACCAGTGGGAGAGTCTAAGACCAGAGATCATAGCCTCAGAATTAAAGGACGTACCTTTGGAAAGAAGATAAGGAGAAATTTATTTACTCAAAGGTTTGGTGAATCTGTGGATTCATTGCCACAGACAACAGCAGACAGCAAGTCAATGGATATTTTTAAGGCAGAGATTGACAGATTCTTGATGAGCGGTTATGGGGGGGAAGGCAGGAGAATGGGGTTGAGAGGGAATTGATAGATCAGCCATGATTGAATGGCGGAGCTCTGCTCCTAGAACCTATGAGCTTATGATGCTGTGCAGTTGAGTTCAGTTTAGTTGAGAGATACAGCCACGGAAACTGGCTATACAACCCACTGACTCTACGCCCATCATCGGTCACCCTTTTACACACTAGGTCTACGTATCCCACTTTCTCATCCACTCCCTACACACTAGCAGGTAATTTCACAGAAGCCAATCATCCTACAAAACCTGCACATCTTTAGGATGTGATAGGAAGAAACCCCACAGGGAGAGCTTGCAAACTCCACACAGACAGCGCCCGAGCTCAGGATCGAACCCGGGTCTCTGGGGCTGTGAGGCAGTGGCTCTACCAGCTGCGCCACACCAACTTAGATGGCAGGGATCATATTGATAATTAGAGAATGCCCTCATATTGACAATAGGATAAGGCCACGGGCCTATCTTCAATCCCCTTTCCTCTCTTAAAGAAAAGCTTTGTAACAAAGTGAGATGATCAATTGCTCTCACAGATATTGTGCCAGTTGATTCAAAGCTAAGTGACAAGCATGAAGCTGGAGCTGCACCGTAGCCACAAAAACCATCCTTAAACCCGAAACTTCACCTATTCCTTTTTCCCCAGTGATGTTGTCTGACCGGCTGAGTTACTCCAGCACTTTGTGTCTGTCTGCAGTTTAGACCAGTACCAGTCCGGGCAGGTACTGTACATGGAAAACCATGCTTTAGAGGGACGTGGGACAAATGCAGGTAAATGGGACTAGCTTGGATGGGGCATCTTGGTTGCCATGGATGAGTCGGGCCGAAGGGCCAGTTTCCGTGCTGTTTGACTGTGACGTGAAGGAGGCAGTTTAAAAGCCATAGGGAAATCGTAAAATATATCCCATAAAATATGTTGGGGGCGTCTATTATGCAGAAATACAAGAAAAACTGTGCAGAAGGTTATTGCAGTCAGGAACGATAGTGTTGTGGACAAAAACTGCTGGAGTGACTCAGCAGGACAGGCAGCATCTCCGGAGAGAAGGAATGGGTGATGTTTCGGGTCGAGACCCTTCTTCAGACTGAGAGTCAGGGGAGAGGGAAATAACAGAAGGAGGGTCTCGACCCGAAACGCCACCTATTCCTTCTCTGCGGAGATGCTGCCAGTCCCGCGGAGTTACTCCAGCATTTTTATTGTCTATCTTCGGTTTAAGCCAGCATCTGCAGTTCCTTCCTACACGTGATAGTGTTGTAATTTGTGGAACATGGTGAACATTGACTGCGACACACCCCCAGCCATTGACGGTGCAAGAGGTGGCAGCGTTATAGTCTGGGCGCCCACGGTTACTGACAGAATGCACACCTTTCCATTTTGTGTTGCTTCTAGGTTTAAAGGCTTCTCTGAAGCGAATGCAACTGGAGTATGTTGACGTCGTGTTTGCCAACCGACCAGACACCAACACTCCGATGGAAGGTCAGTGATGCTCCCTCTCAAAGCCCAACGTACTCTTGTTTATGTGTCATTCCTAACTGTTACTGTATGTCATGTTGTCACTTTCGGGCGGAGCACCATGACAAATTCCTTGTATGTGAATACTTGGCCAATAAACTTAAACTTACTCACTTACTTACTTGACCTGCCTATACGCTCTCAAACAGGGTGGCAAAAGTGAACCTCCAAAATCTATTTATTAATCACGCAAGCCCTTAAATGTATTATCATTAGCCCTGATATTAACTCAATATGAAAACCTACATGATCACAGGGAGAACGTACGTCTTCCCCACCCCCCACCCCATTACAATCCTGACCAGAAACATTACCTATCCATGTTCTCCAGAGATGCTGCCTGAACACAAAGTTACTCCAGTACTTTGTGCGGGTTTTTTTTGTAAACAGCACCTGCAGTTTCTCATGTCTTATTCATTAATAATCTTATGAAGTGTCCACTGGGCAGGAAAATAAGGAATTTTCCAGTTTTCTGTCTGCACCCATACTGACAATGACCTTGTGTTCTTTACAAGAAGGCTGTTATAGAAATGCCAAAGATCTTATAGAGGTGTAGAAAATCATGAGAGGAATAGATCGGGTGGATGCATCATGCCCAGAGAAGGTTAATCGAGAACCAGGGGACATAAGTTTAAGTTTAAGGTGAAGGGGAAACAATTTAATGGGAATCTGAGGGGTAACGTTTTCACACCAAAGGTAGTGGAGGTATAAAATGAGCTGCCAGAGGAGGCAGGGACCATCCCAATGTTTAAGATGCATGTAGATAGGTACACGGATAGGACAGGTTAGGATGGATATGGGCCAAACACGGGCAGGTGGGACTAGTTTAGCTGGGACAAGTTGGGCCGAAGGGCCTGTTTCCACGCTGTATCTCGGACTCGAAAGAGAGTAGATACGGTTAGTTTAATCATAGTAATTGAAAAGGTAGATTGAGGAATAAAGATGAAAAGCTAGAAGTGAGCTCCTGAAAGCGACTAGATTGGAATGGTCTTCACTGGTTGAGATATAATTCAATTGGCGGAGGGAGCAATGTTTGAGATACTTTTGTTGGTATTCTTCAGGGGCCTCTTAATTAACAGCCCAATAAGTGCGATGTAGCTGGGGGAAAAAACCAACATAATAGTCAGTCATTGAGAATCGTGGAATCAATTAATGTGTGGAAGCCAGACATGAGAAATGAAATGGAGAATAAATGTAAGTGAGATATTATATAGCACAGCGACATCAAGGAATACTGGGAAGCTGACGAGGTCAATCAGATTGTACAAATGGCTCAGGGCCATGTGATTAAAATCTAACCATGCCACCCCTTGGGAAAGACTTGCCAGAGTGTGTGTGTGGGCCTGGCTCGTACTGACTTGATCTTGCTGTATCCTCTGTACAGCCACTGCTGTCCTCACCTAGTGTTCCAAAACTGAACACTTTATCCCTTCGTCAGTGCCTCATCCCCAGCCAACAATGGGCCATTGTGGGCTCCACCATTCCTTGGTCACCTGTTGCCGCCCCTGATTAGTTCTGGCCTTTTCCTACCTCCTGTTCCCTCTCCTCTACTTACAGTCTGAAGAAGGGTCTCGACCCGAAACGTCACCCATCCTTTCCCTCCAGAAGACGATGCCTGACCCGCTGAGTTACTCCAGCATTTTGTGTCTACGTATCTTCGGTGTATACCAGCATCTGCAGTTCCTTAACACATAATACTCTTAAGACGTTGATGAAGCCGCATGTGGAGTATTGTGCATTTCCTTTCAACTTTGACCTCTCACTAGATAGTTATGCCCTCCAGTATTTAATTTTTCCATCCGGGGTAAATGGTCCTGACTGTCGACTCAGCTCTGCCTCTCATCATTATATTTGATTAAAATCATGTTAATACGTCATAGAAGTGAAATTAGGCCATTCGGCCCATCGATTCTTCTCCACTAATCACTCATGGCTGATCTAGTTTTCCCTCGACCCCAAAACTATCACTTGCACAACATCGGTTGCCTGATTTATTGTTGACAAAGTACATTAAATAGTCTGGATTTATTATATGTTTAAAAAAAACTAGAACGATGAATGCAATGTGCTATTTATGCACCACTAAATTGTCCCTAGTGTGTAGGACAGTGCTAGTGTTTGGGATGATCGCTGGTTAGCACGGATTCAGTGGGCCGAAGGGTCCGTTTCCACACTGTATCCCTTAAGTTTAATTAAAGTCTGAAGTCTATATTCAGTGAAGATAGACACAAAATGCTGGAGTAACTCAGCGGGACAGGCAGCAGCTCTGGATAGAAGGAATGGGTGACGCTTCAGGTCAAGACCCTTCTTCAGACTCCGTTTCGGGTTGAGACCCTTCTTCAGAATGGTTATTTTCCCTCAACCTGAATTGATCATCATCTTCCACAGCAGCCATTAATAGTCCCTGGTCTTTGCTGAGGCACCAAGTCCTTTCATCAGCAGCCCGGAGGGGATAGTCACACAGCAGGAGCAGCCTTCATTTGGCAAACTGCGGCAGCAGAAGGTAGCAAGCAACCTGTTCAAACCCGCAGTGATGTCAAGCTCTCCAATGTACAGTTGCCTTTTCAAGGTGCCATTGTCACTCCTAGATACCCAGCTGCCTCAGATAGGACACAGATAAAACAGAGCTGAAGAAGGGTCTTCAACCTGAGACATTATCTCCATTTCTCCTTCCACACACATGCCGAGTGTTTCCAGCACTTGCTGTTTATATTCTAACAGATTTCTAACAGTATTCGATTTTCATTTATTGAGTTCAATAGTTCAATGGGACTTTATTGGATCATGTACCTGGGAACAGTGATATTCCCATTTTGCCTTCCAGTTCAGTAAAATCTCAAGGACCGAATTCACACCTACTTATCCCTTTCAACACCCCCCCCCCTCCCCCCTCTATTCCTTCCTCCAGCTTCACAATTCATGCCTCTTCTATCCTTACACCCTATCTCACACTATTTGTCTTTACATCTCTGGCCTTTGTCCAACCATCTGCCAAACACCATCACCACCCCCCTCCCCTCCCTGTCACCGCTATCCACCTATCACTTGCCACGCTCTGCCCTGCCCCTCCTCTCCTCCAGCTTTCCTCCGCACACCCCACCCCCAACTACGATCAGTCTGAAGAAGAGTCCCGATCCGAAACGTCACCTATCCATGTTCTCCAGGGATGCTGCCTGACCCGCTGACTTACTCCAGCACTTTGGATCTTTTTTGAGTAAAACATCTTGCTAGTTCTGCGCTGGTATAATACAAATGTAAAGAGTAGGAAGGAACTGCAGGCGCTGGTTTAAAAAGAAGATAGACACAAAAAGCTGGAGTAGCTCAGTAGGTCAGACTGTATCTCTGGAGAAATGAAATAGGTGACGTTTCGGGTCTGGAAGAAGGGTCTCGACCCATAATGTCAACTATTCCTTTTCTCCAGAAATGCTGCCTGACCCGCTGAGTTATTCCAGCTTTTTGTATCTATAAAATACAAACATAAAACCCAGACTATTAGAGAACATAAAGTTGCTGGAGTAACTCAACAGGTCAGGCAGCATCTCTGGAGAGTGTGGATGGGTGACGTTTCTGGTCAAGACCATTCTCTAGACATTATACATTGCAGCTGGCAGAAATATACTCTGATATCTGCTTTCTGCCACCTTGCTGGAGTGTAAAGTTCCTTCTGGATGCCAGCTGAGTTTCACTGAGAACGCTCCTTGCCTTAGGATATGTGAGCTTCCTCCAGGTTTAGTCCAGCATTATTACCTATCTTTGATCATTACTGAGGGAACAGCATCCCCTGGTGGCTGCAGTAGTCAGGTGCAGCAAATTGAACACAGATCTTGATAACTGGCTCGAAGGGCCAAATGCCCTGCTCCTGTTCCATATCCTACTGTTTATGTACCCATTTGAGTGGGCTGTTTTTAAAGCACTCCATTAGAGTAAAGAAAACAACTCTTCCAAAGTTTTCAAGGGTGGCACGGTGGCGCAGTGGTAGAGTTGCTGCCTTACAGCATCAGAGACCTGACTATGGGTGCTGTCTGTACAGACTTTGTACGTTCTCCCCCTAACCCCGTGGATTTTCTCTGGGTGCTCCGGCTTCCTCCCACACTCCAACAATGTACGGGTTTGTAGGTTAATTGGCTTGGTATAAATGAGTAGGGTGCGGAGATCACTGCTCGGTGCGGGCTCGGTGGGCGTAAGGCCCTGTTTCCGTGCTGTATCTCAAGACTAAACTAAACTAGATTAAACTGCATAGCCATAATGTCGATGTCACAAAATTAATTTTGTTCCGGGGTTTGAAGCTGATGAACTGTTGAATTTAGACCCAAAGTGCCGGAGTAACTCAGCGGGTCAGGCAGCATCTCTGGAGATAAAGGATGGGTGATGTTTCAGGTTGGGACCCTTCCTCAGACACAAACTGTTGAATTTGTTCATTTACAATGTGCAGTGGCAGATAGCAACCAATAATATCACGCATCAAACTGGACTTGTATATCTTGATAGCTTTCTATGAGCAGCATTGTTGTGAAAAGTTCAACAAAACCCAAAGCCAGCCCTGGGCATCTGGTCACATCTCATTTTATTTAAAATGGCTCTAGCAAAGGATGAGCTCAGATCAGAACAATCCAACCACCTGCCTCTCAGTAACCCATCCCAACAGAGTCAGCCTGCCATGCTTTAGCCTGCCTCTCCCCTCTTCCTTCTCTCCTCCCCCACAACCAACTACTGACCCGAAACGTCACCTATCCATGTTCTCCTGAGATGCCGCCTGACCCGCTGAGTTACTCCGGCACTTTGTATCTTCTTCAGAAAAGTAAATAACAAATAACAAATGGATGTGCATTATTTTAGGTTTGCATTACTAGATATAGTATAAGTAACATTGACAATGGCACCAGCAACTGCAGACAGATCCACGCTCATCATTGCTGCGTTTCCCGTCACTTTCAGTTGACTTTTAATTTTGACCTTTTTGTTTTGTTCCCTCCACCCCTCCTGCCTGGGTGTTAGAGATTGTCCGGGCCATGTCGTACGTGATAAACCAAGGAATGGCCATGTACTGGGGCACCTCCCGATGGAGTGCCATGGAGATCATGGTAAGCATCTCTGAAATACTATCAGACGTAAATCCAAGCCTTGGATCGGGTGGATGTGGAGAGGATGTCTCCACTGGTGGGAGAATCTAGAACCAGAGGTCACAGCATCAGAATTAATGGACGCCCCTTTAGGAAGGAGATGAGGAGGAATTTCCTTAGTCAGAGGGCGGTGAATCTGCAGAACTCGTTGCCACAGAAGGCTGTGGAGGCCAAGTCAATAGTTATTTTGAAGACAGAGATAGATAGATTTTTGATTAGTGCGGGTGTCAGGGGTTATGGGGAGAAAGCAGGAGAATGGGGTTAGGAGGGAGAGATAGATCAGCCATGATTGAATGGCGGAGAACACTTGATGGGCTGAATGGCCTAATTCTGCTCATATCACTTATGTCTTCATCTTGCGTTGTAGGCAGCTGAGGTTATGTAACGCCCTCCAGGCGCTGTAGCTAGTTCAATGTGCTGTTGTCGAGGGCAGTGAGGCCTACCCCTCCACCAGGGGGGCGGAGGACAGCGCAGTCGAATGTGACGTGCTGCACTGTTTGCTGGCCTGCTCCACACATGCAGGCTGCTGAGGCAGCAGCAGAAATATCACTTATGATATTCACAACACACACTTCTAAAGTTGCAAATGGCCATTTATAATTTCAGACAGATACTAAAACTCAGTAGCATTGACTCTAATCTGCGTAAATTGTGCTCAAGACATCACAAAGTGCTGGAGTAACTCAGCGGGTCAGGCAGCATCTCTGGAGAAAAAGGATGGGCGACGTTTCAGGTCGGAACCCTTCTTAGGACCCGAACCCAAAATGTCACCCATCCTTCTCTCCAAAGATGCTATCTGACCCGTTGGCGTGGCCCTGTCCAGTCGCCGTTGAGGCAGCTCCGCGAAAATTGTGTGTTTTTAACTTTTATGTTTCTTTTTAACTTATTTCTACGTTCTAACTCCCTAGTACTAGCAATGTTACAAAATTTTGAGATTTAAAAAATCAAGTCTGCAATTTATCCCATCAGATAAAGCATAAAAATAAGTTTAATTTGACACCAAATTCACTTTCATATCTCAAGTATTTAAAAAGTTATGGCCATTTTCATACTCGGAAATGAGCATCTTGTTTCCTATTGATTTTCTATGGACATAACAAAAAAGCTGTGATCGTGAACAGTCAAAAGCCCATAACTTTCTTAAAAATTAAGAGAACTGAATGAAATTTTCAGTTATCATCGATTGAAGCATTCTGAAACAAATATAAAATAATCTTACTTGGATGACCTGAAATTAAAGCATATAATTAGTTAGTTACCTAATTGTAGCTAATTTCATACTTCAATTACTAGATCTAAACATCTATCCATTTCTTAATAAATGATTAACATTTTTAAATAGCCTAAATGTCCAAATAATATTCACAAATAATTCACAATAAAACATGATTTTTAAATCTCATTTACATTAATTTATAGACCAAATGGAAGGAATTTAGTGTTCAATGTAAATAAATGCCCATTTAAATCAGCTTTCCAGTGGGTCCCTGTGAACGCACTGGTTTAGAACGTTCACATTGCGGTAGATTTGTGCCCCAAATGCCCAGAAAAATACTGCGGGATATAGTGGGCCCAAAATGAGCTACTCGCAATATTAAACTTTGTATAAAGGGATCTTTAGAAGCCCTTTTTAATGTAAAAATATACAGCTTACCTTCAATTGTCTGCTTTATGAGACCCTGCGGTTGCTGGTGGTCGCGGGTTTAGAGATTGATTTTTAAACTATTATAACTATTATTCAAGGCCTTTAAAACTAATAATAGCTTTTGCGACGGGGTCTTTCAGCGATTTTTCGTTAATATTTTACAAGGCTTGGGCTTTCTTCGATTGGAACAGCCTAGAGAAAATCGCGTTTTAAACCCGCCCCCTCTAAACGGCGCCAAAATCGCGCACACCCGCAGCGACAGATTTTCAGCGACGCTTCAGGTAGGCTTTGCAACATACCTACTAGTACTAACAAAGTATGACAGGGAAACCCTCTTAAATCTAAACTCCAGGGCAAACAGAGACTTTTTAAACTCTGTACTTACTGATCCAGCATGGCCAGCAGAGATCAGCAGAAGCTGCTGCAACAATGGGAGCTCGACTGCAAGGAAAACCCGGAGAAAACATCGAGGGAAGCGGGGGGGGATTCGGAATAGGCTGAAAGCCCAAGCCTTTCGTCCACCTCTGCCCAGCATTCTTCTGGCGAATGTCCAGTCCCTGGAAAACAAGCTGGATGACCTCAGGGCGAGGGTCAGATTCCAGCGGGACATAAGGGACTGCAACATCCTCTGCCTGACTGAAACATGGCTGACCTCGCTGATTCCGGATCAGGTAATCTGCCCAACCGAGTCCTTCACTGTCCACCGTGCTGACAGAACAGAAGCATCTGGGAAATCCAAGGGTGGAGGAGTCTGCTTCATGACCAATAACAACTGGTGCACCCCTGGAAATATCAAGATGCTTTCCCGTTCCTGCTCGCCGGACCTGGAGCACCTGACGATCTCATGCCGCCCATTCTACCTTCCCCGGGAGTTTGGCTCAGTGATCGTCACAGCCGTCTACATTCCACCGCAGGCGGACACCGACATGGCACTATCGGCCCTACACGATGTGCTATGTCGACATCAAAACAAGTACCCGGATGCGGCTATGGTGGTGGCTGGAGATTTTAATAAATCAAATCTCAAGAAGGTCATGCCGAACTTCTACCAACACATCACGTGTGCCACCAGGGGGGAGAGAACTTTGGACCACTGCTACACACCATTCAGGAAAGGCTACAAGGCCGTTTCACTCCCTCCCCTAGGAAAATCTGACCACGCTGCCATTTTCCTGTTGCCGGAGTATAAACAGAGGATAGTTCGGGAAGCGGTAGAGACGAGGGACGTAAAGCGGTGGTCCGACCAGTCAGAGGCCATGCTGCAAGATGCACTGAGTGATGTCGACTGGAATATGTTCGAAGCAAGTTCCAGTGACGTCAGTGAGTTCGCGGAAGCAGTCACGGACTTCATCGCAACAGTAACCGACAACATCGTCCCCACGGTAAGGGTAAGCACCTTTCCGAACCAAAAACCCTGGGTAGACAGGTCTGTTCGTGTGGCCCTGAATGCTCGCACCGCTGCCTACAACTCGGGCCTGGCATCAGGAAACATGGACGTCTACAAGGCAGAGTCCTACCGACTGCGAAGGGCGGTGAAGGACGCAAAGAGAAGGTACAGAGGCAAGATGGAGTTACAGAAGGAGCAGCAGGACACCAGAAGCCTGTGGCAGGGGCTACGGATTGTAACCAACTACCGGAGCACCCCTTCCTCATCCGCAAGTGCCGGCACCTCGCTAGCTGATGACCTGAACTCCTTTTACGCTCGTTTCGAGAGGGGCAACACCACTCCAGGTCTGCCGACTATCGACAATACCGCCAGCGGGCTGGCTACCGAAGCTGAAGGGAAGAATGTGCAACATTCTCGCTGACCGAGCACGATGTGAGGAGGGCTCTGACACGGGTGAACACGAGAAAAGCTGCAGGCCCCGATGGCATCTCGGGGCGAGTACTCAAGTCCTGTGCTACGCAGCTAGCTCCAGTGCTCACTACATTATTCAACCTCTCCCTGGACAAGTCCGTGGTCCCTGCCTGCTTCAAAACATCCATCATTGTACCGGTACCAAAAAATGCCTCCCCAGCCTGTCTGAATGACTACCGTCCGGTGGCCCTTACCTCGGTAGTCATGAAATGCTTTGAGAGGCTGGTGAAGAAACACATCTGCGCCTTCCTCCCTCAGAACATGGACCCGTTGCAGTTCGCATACCGTCTGAACAGATCCACGGACGATGCGGTCTCCCAGATCTTGCACACCGCTCTCTCCCATCTGGACAGCCAGAAGGGGGGCTACGTGAGGATGCTGTTCATAGACTACAGTTCAGCCTTCAACACGATAGTCCCCACCAGACTGGCCGAGAAGCTAATGGAATTGGGGCTCAACACCTCCCTGTGTGCCTGGGTCCTGGACTTTCTCACCGCCAGGCCCCAGGTAGTCAAGATGGGAGGGAATACATCGAAGTCCCTCACCCTGAGCACAGGATCGCCCCAGGGTTGCGTCCTCAGCCCCCTATTGTACTCCCTGTACACACATGACTGTGTGGCTAGGTTCAGCTCCAACTCAATAATTAAGTTTGCTGATGACACTGTGGTGGTGGGCCTGATCTCAGACAACGACGAGAAGGCCTACCAGGAGGAGGTGGCTGATCTAGCACTCTGGTGCCAGGATAACAGCCTCCTCTTGAACATCAAAAAAATGAAGGAGCTGATCATGGACTTTAGGAGGGCACATCATCCGAGGACGTAAACTCCATTGAGGATAAATAGGGATCCTGTGGATAGGGTGAACTGTTTTAAATATCTGGGAGTCCACATCTCCGAGGATATGACATGGGCATCACACGCCTCAGCACTCGTGAGTAAGGCAAGGCAGCGCCTTTACCACCTCAGGCAATTGAGGAAATTCAGAGTGTCTCCGAGGATCCTCCAGTGCTTCTACGCAGCGGCGGTGGAAAGCATCTTGTCCGGGAACATTACCATCTGGTTTGGGAATTGCTCTGCCAAGGACAAGAAGGCTCTGCAGAGAGTAGTGCGTTCGGCCGAACGCACTATGGGAACTTCACTTGCCCCCCTGCAGGAACTATACATCAGGAGGTGCAACTCCAGAGCCAACAATATCATGAGAGACCCCTTCCACCCCTGCAACGGACTGTTCCAGCTGCTACGGTCAGGCAAACGCCTCCGTTGCCGGTGAGAACGGAGAGGTTGAGAAGGAGTTTCTTCCCAGAGGCCATTCGGACTGTAAACGCCTATCTCACCAAGGACTAACTCTACTGAACGTTTTTCCTTCCATTATTTATTATGTAAAAGAATATGTGTGTTATGATTGTGTTTATAGTTTGTTTGGTTGTTTGTCTTTTTGCACAAAAGTCCGCGAGCATTGCCACTTTCATTTCACTGCACATCTCGTATGTGTATGTGACAAATAAACATGACTTGACTTGACTTGAGTTACTCCAGCACTTTGTGTCTGTCTGTGAAATTACTTTCACTATAACCATATAATAACCATATAACAATTACAGCACGGAAACAGGCCATCTCGACCCTTCTAGTCCGTGCCGAACACATAATCTCCCCTAGTCCCATATACCTGCGCTCAGACCATAACCCTCCATTCCTTTCCCATCCATATAACTATCCATCCATCATGCCCGGAGCAGATATCGTGGGGCAATGGGTCCATTCCCATGCTGTGCTGTTCTATGCTCTAAATAATGGCACATTAACCCTAATCAACGCCAGTTCCTTCCTACATAAGTTGTGCTTAATCCATAAATAAAATACTATTAGTGTAGATTTCTTTTTTAAATTCTCATTAGTAAGTGTGTGAAAACTATTTTGGAATTGCAGTGTCGTTTAAGTAGTCTTGACAGAAATTCTTCATGCATTTAAAGGAATTTAGAGGCAGCAATTTAAATGTTTGCTATCAGCTCGTCACAATGTTATTTTAAGGCCTTGGCCTTTTCATCAGGCGCTAAAAAAAATCTATTTTGTCTGTCAGGATTAACTTCTTAAAATGAGCTTCCTTGCTTATTCAGAAGCCATCGTTTATCTATAAGCAGCAGAAAGCTGCTAATCCTCTGTCACTTCATTTAATTGGGCTTATTTCATGTGACGAAAATCCAAAAGTAGGCGTTTGCTGACTGTTCTTTACTAATTAACAATAGTCTCTTATGCAACACTTTCCAAATGAAATCCTGAACAGTAGAACAAAACGTTGCTGCAAATGTGTACCCACGTGAAATGGAGATATGGGACATAGCTGTTATAGGAAAGATGTAGTCAAGCTGGAAAGGGTGCAGAGAGGATTCACAAGGATGTTGTCAAGGCTCGAGGGCCTGAGCTATAAGGAGAAGTTGAGCAGGCTAATGGGCCTGTCCCACTAAGGCAACTCTTTCGGCAACTGCCAGGGACTAATGGAATTAGTCACCTACAACACCTACAACAACCTACGACAGCAAAAATTGTCACCAGGGTCCCTGAAAAATGTTCAACATGGACAGTCCCATTAGACTCTATTCCATGAAGCGCAGGAGGATGAGGGGTGATCTTATAGAGGTGTATAAAATCATGAGAGGAATGAATCGGGTAAACACTTATAGAAGACATAGGTTTAAGGTGAACAGGGAAAGATTTAATAGGAACCTGAACGGTAATATTTTTACACTAAGGGGTAATGGTGGGTGTATGGAACGAGCTGCCGGAGATGGTGAAGGCAAGTACCATCGCAATGTTTAAGGAACATTTAGACAGTTAAATGAGTGGGATAGGTTTAAAGGGATATGGGCCAAATGCAGGTAGGTGGGACTAGTGTAGATGGAACATGTTGATCAGCATGGGCAAGTTGGGCTGAAGGGCCTGTTTCCACGCTGTATAGATTGGCAATCTGGTTATAATGTTCCATCATGATGTATCCACGTTGGCTCATGGATGGGCCATGAACCCATCATGTTCCATGTATCTTCTCCCTTTCACCACTGACTGACCCCTCATTTCATTGTGATTGTAATTTATTATGTTAATTTCATTGTAATTGTAACTAATTTATTAGCCAAGTATGTAAACACACAAGGAATTTAGTTTGCCAAGTCATATAAAAAAGCAACAAGATACATAACAACATAAAAATTAAACATGGACTTAAACAGCCACCACAACGGCGTGTAAGAATCCCCAGGGCACACAGCATATGCGGAGACCCACAGCCATCAGTTCAATGTCCGGGCCACACGCACGCTCCTTCACCGTGATGCGACCAGAGTTGTATCTCCTCAGTCCCTGTCCGCCCGAAAAGTCAGAAAGCCGTCCACACTCGCACTAGACTCCGGGATGTCCTCATGGAGCCATGTCTCCGCAAAACGCCGTGATCACTGCACTCACGGCACTCCCTGTGAGTCCTCACCAGTGCAGGTAGCACGTCCATCTAGTTTTTACAGCGACCTCACATTCCCCACAGTGATGGAAGGCAAATAACGTATACCTTCTTTCCTCCTTTTCTCCGCGGTCGGGGTAATCGAAACTTCCGCAGTCGGGGTGATTGAAACTCCCGCGATCGGGGCGGTCAAAGCTCCTGTGGATGGAGCTCCCGTAGTCGATCCCGAACAAAGGGACCGCAGCTCCGCGATGTTAAAGCCGCAGTGCGGACGGAGATATACGAAACAGAAAAAGTCGCTTCTCCGTCGAGGGAAGAGATAAAAAAGGTTTCCCCCAACCCCCCGCCTAATACAAAAACTAAAGATAGATTAAAAACATACAAGTAACACAGTAACAAGAGAAGAGAAGGACAAGGCAGGCTGTTGGCAGGGCAGCCATATACCGCGCCTGCACTCTCCAACCTTACTTTCAATATCTTCTGCTCTTTCGGGGTTTTTTTTTTAACGTAGATTAATAAATTAAGACAAAGATGAAACGAGTTTCCAAAGGAAACAATTACAGATATTTACCCAATAAGTGATTTATTTGCAAGGGAATATTGTCTAATGTTTTGTCCTTCAGTTCCAATTTCTGAAATGCTGCTTTCAGAAGTTGTACACCAACAAGTTAGCCTCGTCACCCAATATCTCTGAGTATTGTTAGAGCCCACTTTGAATTTTCAGTCATCACAGCATGGAAACGGACCTGTCGGTGCAGACCAAGATGCCCCATCTACACTCGTCCCACCTGCCCGCGTCTGGCCCTTAGTCCACTAAACCTTTCCTATCCATGAACCTGTCAAGATGCAGCTTCATTATTTTAAATGTTGTTATAGTACGTGCTTCAACTACCTCCTCTGGCAGCTGGTTCCACATGTCCACTACCCTCTGTGTGAAATATTCTATGATAGTCTGGAAACGCACACCTCCAGGTTCAGGGACAGTTTCTTCCCAGCTGTTATCTGGGATGGCAACTGAATCATCCTACAACAACCAGAGAACAGTCCTGAACTAATATCTACCTCATCGGTGACCCTCGGACTATCCTTGATCGGACTTTGCTGGCTTAACCTTGCACTAAACGTTATTCCCTTATCAATAGACAATAGGTGCAGGAGCTCTCTCTTGAAAGTATCCAGAGAACTGGCCTCCACCACCCTCTGGCAGAGAATTCCACAGACTCACAACTCTCTATGTGAAAAAGTGTTTCCTAATCTCCATTCTAAATGGCTTACCCCTTACTCTTAAACAGTGGCCCCTGTTTCTGGACTCCCCCAACATCGGGAACATTATCAGGTATCGATACACTGTAAATGGATCGATTGTAATCATATATTGTCTTTCTTCTGACTGGATAACATGCAACAAAAGCGGAGTCAGGGGACATGGGGAGAAAGCAGGAACAGATAATCAGCCATGATCATATTGAATGGCAGTGCTGGCTCGAAAGGCCGAATGGCCTCCCTCTGATCCTATTGTCTATTGTCTATAAAAGCTTTTCACGGTACATGTGACAAAAAACTAAACACTGATTTTGCTTTCTTCTAGGAAGCCTATTCGGTGGCAAGACAATTTAATTTGATCCCTCCGGTCTGTGAGCAAGCTGAATATCATATTTTTCAGAGAGAAAAGATTGAGGTCCAGCTGCCTGAACTTTATCATAAAATCGGTGAGTGTTTGCATTGTACTGAGTGCAGTGGATGGAGCCTGCGATCCGGGCCTTGTCAAACTGCTCATTGTGGTCACAGCAGTAGTAATGATGAATTCAATGGTTGAGTATTTTCACCACTGCGGGAGATGATTGAAGCTATTCCATGCATTTATAAATTTACATTAAAAAATCCCAGACGAGCAAAACAGTTGGGTTGTGACTCAATATTTTAGCCCACGTTCCATTTACTGCTTCAGAATTATGAAGTATAGATGGGATTAAATTGCTTTTTAACATGCGCCAGAAGCTTCACCTTTCCTGTTCATCGAAGTGCATCATTTGCAATGACAAGTAAGATCCCTCAAAAGGCAATGGGACAATCGATCTTTTTTTTTATGATGATGTGGAAATGCTGGCTGGCGATATTTAATATCCGCCTGGAATGACTGAATAGATTGCGGCACTGTTAAAATATTTCTCATGAGCAGCAAAATGACACCGCAACTTATTTGTTCATTGCTTCACGGAAGCATTGACCCTTGTCCAATGTGCAAACCCCATACTGCATTAGAATCAATAACCTGTTTCAAGCAAGGATCACGAAGACAAGCTGACACATTATTCCACAGTTATGCTGACTTTGAGGGCATTAATGTCCAATTCATTTCTTACCTAGCCCAGTATTCTGAAATAATTCTACACGTGTGTATTTAGTGCAAGTCACATTACGTCTCTTCTACAGAAACAAGAATCGGTATAAAATCACGAGTCAGAGTGTTTTATTGTCATGTGGCCCAGATAGACGAATGAAATTCTTACTTGTAGCAGCACAACAGAATATGTAAACATAGTACACTGTAGTAATGTGTTATATAGCACCATTGTACATAAATGCCTTTTGCGGGTGAATCTACTATATTGAATCTGTTTTCCCAAGTATATTTAATGTAATCAGAGGGGTGAAAATAAATGTAAGTGGTGTTTCTTCAAAGATCATCTGAGATATATCTGAGATATATATATATATCACTTCGCCCAACACCTCTGCTCGGTTCGCACCAACCAACCTGATCTCCCGGTGGCTCAGCACTTCAACTCCCCCTCCCATTCCGAATCTGACCTTTCTGTCCTGGGCCTCCTCCATAGCCAGAGTGAGTCCCACCGCAAATTGGAGGAGCAGCACCTCATATTTTGCTTGGGTAGTTTACACCCCAGTGGCATGAACATTGACTTCTCCAATTTCAGGTAGTCCTTGCTTTCTCCCCTCCCCTTCCCAGCTCTCCCACAGCATACTGTCTCCACCTCTTCTTTTCTTCTTCGCACCCCTATCAGTCTGAAGAAGGGTCTCGACCCAAAACGTCACCTATTCCTTTGCACCATAGATGCTGCGTCACCCGCTGAGTTTCTCCAGCATTTTTGTCGACCTTCTTGTTTCTCGATGTTGCCGAATGTCAATTGACTTGCACTTTGCCATCTCTCTACAGGAGTCGGGGCAATGACTTGGTCTCCACTGGCCTGTGGAATCATTAGTGGAAAGTATGATATTGGAGTACCCGATAGCTCACGGGCTTCTTTAAAGGTAAAACAAACAAGGAATAAACCGCTTGGTTTTTAATGAAGTTCTCGATTGGGGGAAAAAATAGTGTCATTTTGTTGTCTTGCTTTGCTGGAGGTGAGGCTACAATGTATTCACCAGATCAGTACCAGCATCTAACACGAACACTCCAGCTGGTCCCATTCATCCTACGCACATCACATAACCCTGCAATATTTTCCGTATGAAGTATATATTCAGTTTCCTTTCGAAGGAAATGGACCTTGGATAGTCTCTGAGTGAGTGCCTGGAAGGGTTGGTATTTGAGGCTGGTAGGTAGTGGCATTTCAGAGACTTTTAGATAGGCATGTGTATATGCAAGAAATGGGGGGATATGAATTACATTTCTCTGCAATGCCGGAGGTTCCTAGGAGATCGGAGTTATTTGTTAAAGGTAGACAATAATGCTGGAGAAACTCAGCGTCTATGGTGCGAAGGGATGGGTGACGTTTCGGGTCGAGACCCTTCTTCAGACTTCGGACCCTTCTTCAGTTAGTTATTAGTTTAGCTTATTGTCATGTGTACAGAGGTTGAGTGAAAAGCTTTAGTTGCGTGCTAACGAGTCTGTGGAAAGACTGTACACAATTACAATCGAGGTATCTACTGTGTACAGATACATGATAAAAGGAATAGCGTTCAATGCAAGATAAAGTGCAGTAAAGTCTGATTAAAGATCTGAGAGGAGATTAAGAGCATAGTTAAAATAAGAAATGCTGCTGTTGGAAGCAGAGGTTTAAAACGATGCACTGCGTGATTGCAGATTCACTTCTGGGACCACCAGGCAGATAGTCGCCTGGCTTGAGCGGCATCTTGAATATGGAATCCAATGTAAAATTATGGGAGGCGTAGTTTGGGTGGGTAGTCAGAACCTTTTTCCCAGGATGGAAAAATCAAAGACTAGAGCAGCACGCCAGAGACCCCAGTTCGATCCTGACTACGGGTGCTGTCTGTTCGGAGTTCATACGTTTTCCCTGTGACCACATGGGTTTTCTCCGAGATCTTCGGTTTCCTCCCACACTCCAAAGACGTACGGGTGTGTAGGTTAATTGGCTTGGTATAAAAATGTAAAAATGTTAAATTGGTGTGTGCATGTGTGCGTAGGGTAGTGTTAATGTGCAGGGATGCTGGTCGGCACAGACTCAGTGGGCCAAAGGGCCTGTTTCCATGCTGAATCTCTAAACTAGAGGGTATAGCTTTAACGTGAGAATGACGTTGTAAGGGGATGTGTGGAACAACGTTTTACACAGGGAAATGAGTGCCTGGAACGTGCTGCTATGGTTGGTATTTGAGGCTAGTAGGTAGTGGCATTTAAGAGACTTTTAGATAGGCATGTGTATATGCAGGGGATGGAGGGATATGGATTATGTGCAGGTATACAAGAGATGGATCATCATGCTACACAGGTATAGTGAGCCATAGGGGCCTGTCTCTATGCTGTACTGCTACACGACTGTACCTCCCCAGTAGTACGTTTCACTTCCTGATGTTACTTTGTATTCTCTCTGGCCTCTAGTTCTTGGCTTATTGCACCAATAGATACAGCTTCTAGCTTTCTCCCACGCCTAGACCCTTTATGACTTTAAGTATCTCCATCACCTACCTCAGTACAAGGAGAAAAATCCCAGTTTCTCCCGTCTATCCACATAAAAACCTCATCCTTGGATCCATTTCAGTGCATCTCTCAGTGCCCTCTCTGCAGGGTAACATGACAACAAGGTATACAAACAGTAAAATCAATCAGGAGGCCAGTGAAACTAGTCGGAGAACTAGGGTGGGGGAACGGACGGAGAGAGAGAGGGAAAGCAAGGGTTACTTGAAGTTAGAGAAATCAATATTCATACCACTGGCCAATGGTCTACTGCATTGAAATAAGTTACAGATGATGATTGAAGAAGGTTGAATGTTATCATAAGTCATAAGGTCATAAGTGATGGGAGCAGGATTAGGCCCATCAAGTCTACTCCGCCATTCAATCTATCTCTCCCTCCTAACCACATTCTCCTGCCTTCTCCCCATAACCCCCGACACCTGTACTCATCAAGAATCTATCTATCTCTGCCTTAAAAATATCCACTGACTTGGCCTCCACAGCCTTCCACAGATTCACCACCCTCTGACTAAAGTCTGACGTGAGAGTTATGCTCCGATTTTCCTGCTTTCAGTGTTACCAGTGGTTAAAGGACAAAATTATCAGCGAGGAAGGAAGGAAACAGCAGGCTAAACTGAAGGATCTCGCACCCATCGTGGAGCGACTGAGCTGTACACTGCCCCAGTTGGCAATAGGTGAGAACGGTTGGAAAAGATCCAGAAATAAAATGCTTCCGGGATTTTCGATTTTGTTTGAAACCACTCTGAATTTTTTATTTTTTTAAAGTATATTGTAACCAGCAGACTGAAGTGAAATCTGCACTATCATGTGTAGGATGCTGGTTTACAGCAAAGATACTCATAAAATGCTAGAGTAACACAGCAGGACAGGCAGCAACTCTGGACAGAAGGAGTGGATGACATTTTTTGGTCGAGACCCTTCTTTAGACTGAAAGTCTGAGAATAGATCTATGTTGAGCAACAATGATCCATTCTACATTTTCCTTCATATTCGTCCCCATTGATGTCTCGTTTTCACACCTTACCCTTCCATATCCCTGTGTCTCCCTCTCCCCTGACGCTCAGTCTGAAGAAGGGTCTCGACCCGAAACGTCACCCATTCCTTCTCTCCTCCAGAGATGCTGCCTGTCCCGCTGAGCTACTCCAGCATTTTGTGTCTATCTGCATTAATAAGTTTGATGACTCCAAAAATTGAGATCAATGTAGATATGGTATTCCTGCACTCAGCCTCTTGCCCCACCACTACGCACAATAGATCCAACAATTAAGATACAAAGCAGCTGTAACTCCTGAACATTCATAAGACCATGCCCAAAATCTCAGTTTCGGTCAAGTCTACCAACATTCTAAAGTTTTTCACACACACCTTGTCCAAGCTTTCTAGTTGCTGTTCAAGCAACCCATCAAGAGCACAATAGACAATAGGTGCAGCAGTAGGCCATTCGGCCCTTCAAGCCAACATTCAATGTGATAATGGCTGATCATCCACAATCAGTACCCCGTTCCTGTCTTCTCCCCATATCCCCTGACTCCGCTATCTTCAAGAGCCCTATCTAGCTCTCTCTTGAAAGTTTCTTTTGAACCTACGCTGCACTCCCTCAATTGCAAAAATGTCCTTTCTCAAATTTGGAGACCAAAACTGCGCAAAATACTCCAGGTGTGGTCTCACAATGGTCCTGTACAACTGTAGAATTACTTGAAGAATGTACATATTCTTCGAATCAGAGTTATTGCTTCAGGTTGAAGTCCCCAAGTCAGAACATGTTCTTCCCACAGAACTGTGACATTCTATTGCGAACTCAATGGTTCAGTAGTGCATTATTTGTTACATGTGCTACTGTACAGTGAAACTCTTTTTACATATTTACATATTTGCGGGCAACGCCATGTTTTGGTGCAATTTCCCAAGTCTAGTGTGCCCGCGTGCTCGGTCTACTGGAGAGGCTCCCGATCCTTGTAAGCCCCTGCATGGAACTCACTGCAGTTTTCTTGTTCTTTCAGCCTGGTGTCTGCGCACGGAAGGGGTCAGCTCTGTCCTCCTAGGAGCCTCCAATGCAGAACAGCTCAAAGAAAACCTTGGCGCCATACAGGCAAGTAACTAATGAAGCCTTCAACACCATTGTTAATGACAGGATTGTACAGATGGAATTCATCACAGTCACAAAAAGAAACTTCACAGAAGAAATAAATCACGGGCTAATGCATGGGGTTAAGGGTGGCACAGTGACGGAGCTGCAGAGTCGCTGAGACCCAGGGGTGATCCTGACTACGGGTGCTGTCTGTACGGAGTTTGTACGTGCCTCCTCGTGACCTGGGTGGGTTTTCTCCAGGTGCTCCGGTTTCCTCCTGCACTCGGAAGATGTACAGGTTTGTAGATGAATTGGGTTTGGTAAAATTGTAAAATGACCCTAGTGTGTTGTATAGGGCTGGTAATTGCTGGCTAGAGTGGGGTGAAGGGTCTGTTTCCACGTTCTCTCTCTCTCTAAAGTTAGGAGCTGAACTCTCAAATGAACTTCCTTAAAGAAATATTAACAATGCCCACCCAATGGAGGGGGGGGGGGGGGAAGGAATTTAAAAAAAACACATTATTAAAAGCATTGTATGAAATGACCTATAAACCCACTGAATCCCATGGCTATCTAGACTACACTTCTTCCCACCCTGCTTCCTGTAAGGACTCCATCCCCTACTTCCAATTCCTCCGTCTACGCTGCAACTGCTCCCAGGATGAAGTGTTCCACACCAGGGCATCGGAAATGTCCTCATTCCTCAGGAAACGGGGTTTCTCCTCCCCTACTATAGGTGAGGCTCTCACCAGGGTCTCTTCAATACCCCGTAACACTGCTCTCTCTTCCCATCCCCCCCCCCCCACTCGTAACAAGGGCAGAGTCCCCCTAGTCCTCACCTTTCACCCCACGAGCCGTTACAACAAATAGTCCTCCGTAATTTTCGCCACCTCCAACGTGACCCCACCACTCGCCACATCTTCCCATCAACCCCCCCCCCCCCGCCCCCCGCCTGCTTTCCGCAAAGACCGCTCCATCCATAACTCCCTGGACAATTCTTCCCTTCCCCCTCCCCGGGCACTTTCCCTTGCAACCGCAAGAGATGCTACACTTGTCGCTTTACCTCTCCCCCTCGACTCCATTCAAGGACCCAAACAGTCGTTCCAGGTGCGACAGAGGTTCACCTGCATCTCCTCCAACCTCATCTATTGCATCCATTGCTCTAGATGCCAGCTGATCTACATCGGTGAGACCAAGTGCAGGCTTGGCGATCGTTTCGCCCAACACCTCCGCTCGGTTCGCATTAACCAACCTGATCTGCTTGTGGCTTACTCCCCGTCCCATTCCGAATCCGACCTTTCTGCCCTGGGCCTCCTCCATGGCCAGAGTGAGCACCACCGGAAATTGGAGGAGCAGCACCTCACATTCCGCTTGGGCAGTCTGCATCCTGACTTCTCCAATTTCAAGTAGCCCTTGCTGTCTCACCTTCCCAGATCTCCTTCAGCCCTCTGGCTCTTCCTCTTCCTTTCTTCTCTCACCCCCCCCCCCCCCTCCCTTACATCGGTCTGAAGAAGGGTTTCAGCCCAAAACGCTGCCTATTTCCTTCGCTCCATAGATGCTGCCGCACCCGCTGAGTTTCTCCGGCACTTTTGTCTACCTTCTCATCCATTACATAGGGCTACCTCGGTACTAATTATTGATTCAGCAAAGCTCCAATTCTCAATTGTTTTTAGCACTATTGGGTTGAACAAATGTAGTTTATTCTAATTAATTTTAAGTCATTCGGGTTAGGTACAGTCATAACCCCTGCACCTTTTTTGACTAATACTCATTCAGCAACTTGCATTGAAATTTGGTCTATACCTCATAGGAGATATGTTATAGGGAGTAAAAATAGGTCATTCGGCCCATCAAGTCCACTCCACCATTTAATTATGGCTGATCTATCTCTCCTTCTTAACCCCATTCTCCTGCCTTCTCCCCATAACCTATGACACCCGTACTAATCAAGAATCTATCTCTGCCTTAAAAATATCCACTAACTTTGCCTCTACAGCCTTTCGTGGCAAATAATTCTACAGATTCACCACCCTCTGACTAAAGAAATTCCTCCTCATCTCCTTCCTAAAAGAATGACCTTTAATTTTGAGGCTTTGACCTCTAGTCCTAGACTCTCCCACTAGTGGAAACATCCTCTCCACATCCACTCTATCCAAGCCTTTCACTATTTTGTACATTTCAATGAGGTTAATGATGGAGAAGAAGTAGGAACAAGGAGCTACAGATGCTGGATTACAAACAGACACAGTGCTGGAGAAACTCAGTGGGTCAGGCAGCAAGCACCCCAGGGGTACATGGATAGGCGATGTTTTGGGTCAGGACCCTTCTCCTTCAGAACGTTCTTCTGAAGAAGGGTCCCTATCCATGTTCTCCAGGAACCCACCAAGTTTCTCCAGCAATCTGTGTCTTTATCTAACAGTAACGATCGTGATTTATTAGCACCCTAGGATTTTCTTGCACTGTGAATGCTCTGACGAATTCAAGTTCTTTGTTTGGAGATTCATGCCTTGCGTTTAATTGAAATGCTTTTAAATCACTTCAGGTGGTCTCAAAGATGACAACACAGACTGTGACTGAGATTGATAGCATACTTGGCAACAAACCATACAGCAAGAAGGATTATAGATCCTAACTTAAAGCAGCATGATATCAACTGAGAATGCATGATGACAGTGGTACTCTTTACTTGCCGAACCACTCTCTGGTTAATGTGAACCTAAAGCTGTTTCCTGCTGAATTCCCACAGGTGCATGCCGTTGCAATGAGAGAATGTGCTCTTTGTCCAGAAGCACAGTCCTTGGTTAGTAAGGTGGTTCCTGACTTTTATTACTCAGCAAAACTGAGTTCTACCTTTATCATTCTTTGCATTAAAAACAATTAGATCATGCAAGTCCATAGCTTGTGCAACCTTGAACTATTAATACCAGTATTATTTTTCCTCCCATTGAAACCTTGCCCAGTATATTGCCTATCATATGCAGTTGATGGCTCACTTTCAGCCAGGGCATGTAGTTTTCTTAGAACAAGCAAAGTCTGCTTACATCAATGAATTGCCACACAGTGACAAATTTTGCATACCTTTTTTTGCAGTGTAAAATATGCTGAAAACAAATGCTTGTTTTAACTTGTTCTCGAGTAGATACTACCTGCAATAGTCAAAAGCTTTAACCTGCATGGAACTATGTTGCACTCACTCATGTTAAATTACGTGGAATTTCTCAACAGACCTGTTCAGAATGGAAGTTTATTTAAGGAAGTTCTATTTTCTATTACGTAAATGTCTGGTTTACGATGCTTTCATTGAATTGGGGCTTTGAGCTCTATCACATGTGTCACAGTGTTGATCAGAGAGAGACGTATTCGTAAAAGATATTGTGTGGGATGTGTTAACATTCCTTACATAAACGAGAACAAAGTTAACATTACTTGGGTAAAGTGAGTGGCCAAGTTACATGTGATGGATCCAAGGACAAATCAAAAGGTGGAGTGCAGTATTCATTAAAAAGGCTAATGCAAAGAGGCAGAGAATATACTTAAAGGCCTTCATAGTGAAAAGAGTTGAAGCACAAAAAGGGTGAAGCAACACTTTAGTTATAGCTGGCCCAAGTCAGACCACATTGTCATCAGTTTTGGCAATGTACCTCAGGAAGTATATTCGGCCCTGGATAGGTACGATACAATTTTCTTTGCTCGTGAAGTTTTTTAAATTATATCTAAGCATCCAGTCTCGATCATGTCCTTGAAAAGGCTGTGGATACTTAATCTTTTCCCTAAAAGATACCGCCTAGTATTATACTATCCAAGTTTTACAGATATAAATCAGCCATTATATAACTGAATTGTAGGACCATCTCAAGGGGCTAAATAATTAACCTATCAGCATATTAAACCAAGCCAAGATAATTTCAGGTAATTAAAATCCATAAAGCCTGTAATAAGAATCCATGTTTGTTCCCCGTGCAGACATTATCAAAATTGGGCATAACGACAGCGCAAAGTAGAAATAAAGTAGTTTGATTTGAGGATGATGATCAATGAGTTCATCCTCACTTGCTTTGCAGCGTGAAACTTCCGAGTACTATGCACGTTGACTATTTTACAAATTTCAGTTAAAGTTTATGCATCTTTACAAAATGACTTGCTAGTGATTAAGATTTGAACATTTAAAGGCAAAGCTTGATTAGGTACAGGTGTACTATTAGCTAATTGGTTCTGCCACACAATATCTTCTGCTGTTGATTTACTGCAGAATAATCCATGTCTAACCAGTTGACATTTTAATTGGATCGCCGAGAGTTATTAGATGATATTGTATAAGCTTGGGCTTTAATTTAGGTTATACGATGTGCCTGTAGCTATTGCCTGTGTTCTTAAGGGTGCAACATCTCAGGAATAAATGCTTTGTTTTTCTTGTTCAATGGATTACAGACAATGTAGAAGTAATTCTTTTTGGAATGTATTATTTGTGCATGACAGATAAATAAAAAAGTGAACTCTTCTTTTTAGTCATTGATTATGACAGTATTACACACTGGGTTTAATACTCCAATGGAAGATACTCCACTCCATTAAGTTTCAATTGCTTCCTGTACAAACTTGCATCGCACTGGAGGCTTGTCCCTTTCTGTAGCGCCTGAGTCCCATCTCATCCAACAATTCTCAGATGTGGTCACACTGGATGCATAGTTCAGACAAACAGCAGGGAGAATTATTGAAGTGTGGAGAAGCTGCTGCCAGCACCACAGCTCATAAAAGGCAACTTCATCTTAAGTCATACAGTATGGAACAGGCCCTTCGGCCCAACCTGCCCATGCCGACCAAGGTGCCCCATATATGCTAGTACCACCTGCCCGCATTTGCCCCCTAACCCTCTAAACCTTTCCTATCCATGTACCTGTTCAATCATCCTTTAAATCTAACACACTTTCCAACTTAACATCCTTCCTATAGCAGGGTGACCAAAACTGAACACAATACTCCAAATGCAGCCGCACCAACATCTTGTATAGCTGTGACATAATATCCCAACTTCGACATACAATATATAGGAAGCAACTGCAGGTGCTGGTTTATACCAAAGGGTATCAACCTGAAACACCATCCGTTTCTTCTCTCCAAAGATGCTGCCTGCAGTTCTAGGAAGATGCAGTCTGCTGGCTTGTGCTTTGTGGATGTGCGTTTGACTTCCACTGTACATTGTGTTTTCAACCTTCAGACCTGCACACTGGCAAAGTCAGACACGTGCATCCGAGCTCCCACTCTGCCACTGGACTCACCACTAAATTAACAATGTGCTACATTAAAATTAAACATATTAGACCAACATGTTACAATCAATCTCAACTATTTTTAACTCTTTGATTCTGTGTGACTTTGGCTTAGTTGTTATCAATAGCCTGTTCATCCCACAGAACTGAGGCCTCCAGAATAACCCGTAACATTGAGGTACAACAACTTAGTGCAACTGCACAGGCACTGAGTACAGACAGTCTATTTAATCAATCACAATTGGCCCCTCTGTGCAAGAACAAGATTACCACGGCGTGCTGTTACTTTACCAAGCTGAACATTTCCAGCATTTCTTACTCACCATTTCCAGTGAATGTTCTCACCCATTTGTAGCTTGATCATTAAAAATGTTATCTGATGGGATAGAAAGACTATGGTTGCGAGCTCTATTCCATAAAACCTCAGATGTGTGTGTCTGGGTGTTGGCACCAGACTTGAAAGCACAGAAAGAATGTTACACGCGGACTCAATATGATGCAGTCCAAGTTTCCTTGCACTTAAAAGCAGCATTGCATGGGGAATGAAGTCAAGGTCACAAGAATTAATCGAGTCACATTTTCCATTTGACAAGCCTAGAAATGGTTACTGCCGTGCTTCTTTACAGAGGGGAGGGATGGGGTGGAAAATCACTTACGCTATGTGATTGCATTTCTAAGCAGGGTTATGGTTCGAAGCAGTGTAAAAAATTATGAGTTTTGCAGTATCATCTACAGATTTCCAGAATTTGTACAATTCTATAAGCACATATAAAAAACCGCTAAAATAATGTCTTAACTATTTTTAATGTAAAATGTATGCCTGGGTATAACTCAATACCCAAACATGACTTCAGAGACTTTGCTTTGCCTCTAATATTTTTAGAACATTAATAAACCGATATGTACGCATAAGAAAACAACCAACATGTACGATAAAGCTTATAGTAATAGATCTGCAAGTAAAAATTTGTTGCAAAATGCATTTTTATTACAGTACATCCACATCCGATAACATGAAATTTAAAAATGCAGTTCATAGAACTCTTGTTATCTCAGTTAAGTGGCCAATACTGTGGTCTTGGCTCTTAATTCTGTAGATTGTGAAGATCTAGATGACCTCATCCTCAAGAACGCAAGATCATTCAAATCTTAACATCAGCTCACGAAGCCAATGTTAATCACTTTGAGCCAGTGGAAAGTAAAGCAATTACCCCAGATGAAACACAGATGGACAGGATGTAGTTCCTGAGATTAAGATTAAGGAAAATAATCTTTATACAATAACACTTGAACCAGATCTAGCAGGCAATAAGCACCTCCATGCCTGAACTACCTGCTTTGGAGGCAAACAGATTTAATTATTGGCCCTCCACATCTTCTGACCTGATGGCATGAACTAAGGCTATTCGGCCCATCAGGTCTACTCTGCCATTCAATCATGGCTGATCTATCTCTCCCTCCCTCCTAACTCCATTCTCCTGCCTTCTCCCCATAACCTCTGACACCCGTACTAATCCTGTACCACAATGGGTTTCATGGACAAAATGAGTGCCATCATTAAGTGGGCAAACTACTGTACAGGTCAAAATCATGGGTTTGAGACCGAATTATTGGATGGTCAATCTCCAACCATTCATTTTGCGATTTTTTAAAATAAGTTAGCCACAACTGGGTTACTCAATAACTATTTATGTATTAAACCAACCTCTTGGACTCGGCATAATATGAAAATGCAATAATAAATCCACATTGCTAAACCAGCATTAAAAAGGATACACCGTTGGATTGAAATTCTTCAGTATGAAGAATGAAGCAATGATCACTATAACCAGAAATAAGGTGTTGTTGTAAAAGATTGAAAAGGTTGTAGCTTCATAGTCAGCAACCTCATTCTTTTTCCACAGAATTCTATTGCGAGGGAGGGGGAAGAGAGAATAAAGTTATCTCCATATGTCTGACTGGAGTGAAATCAACTTAAAAACATTTGTGTAAATGTTCACATCGAGAGGAAAAACTCCTTTGTATTCAAAAATGGATTTACAAGATACCGAGACAAGCTTAGTGGATAAAAATTGTATGACTTAAAATACCTCTCATCCTTCTCTTTGCGAGACATCTTCCTGTTGTCTGCCTCCGAGAGTTTCCGGGTGACTTCCTTGGAAACAGCATCTTCCCTCTTCTGCGCCACCCTAGACACACACACACACATACGTTAATATTGCCTAGCACATCCAGTGTGCAAATAAAAGCTAGCACTCCAGGAAATACTTACTTGTGTTTCAGGACAAACTTCACATTTTTGTACGCAAATGCCACAAGGTAGGTGCTGACAAGGGTCATAACACAGTATAGAACTGCAGATTGGACAAGGTCCATATGCCAGATCCTCCAATAGAGCCCTGAAGGAATAAGTTTGGGAATTATTATTTTCACAATTAAGAATGTACACCAGCAGCAGAGAGTGACAAGGCATGAGATTTAGATTTCAATTCTACAGTGGATTTAGTAGGGATTTTTTAAAAACAGGAAATTTAAACAATTTGACGCAGTTTATTGTTTATGAAAAACCTCTAAAAGTGTAAAAATAACCACATTTTCCTGACCTTGGAAGAAATATTCAAAATTAGTTTGCAAATAACACGCTAAAACTGGAGAACTTTAGCTTAGTTCTTCAGATGAAACACAGCCCAGTCCATCACAGGTCCTGACCACCCAACCAGAGGGACCTTTACAAAGGTCTTCCCCAAAAAGTCACCAGGAAAGACCCACACCACTATGGCCATGCTCTCATTTCACTCTTACTCATGGGAACAAGGTTTAGGGGTCTGAAAACCAGTACCACCATGTGCAAGATTAGCTTTGGGGGGGGGGGGGGGGGTGGAGGGCACAGAATTATGGAAGAAATGGGTACACCCCCAAGGTGGAGCAGGGGAAAGGGGGAAAGGAGATGAAATGAGGGTAGGGTTGGTGTTGCTTAATATTGGAGATTCCTCGGTACAGCATGGGGATCTAGGTGGAAGAGGATGGGATGGGTGAGAGAGAAAGAGGGAGAATAGTGGGAGACATGGGTGCAGCACGGAAGGGGGGGGGGGGGGAAGGAAGGAACAGGGTTATTATCCAAAATTAGGGTTATTATCCAATATCAATGTTCACACGAGGATAACTTGTCAGGCAACATCCTTGGATGGCTTGTGTCAGAAGGAACTGCAGATGCTGATTTAGACCAAAGATAAGACACAAAATGCCACAGTAACTCAGCAGGTCAGGCAGAGTGGATGTGACAAGAACGTTTCCACTAGTGGGATAGTCTTGGACTAGAGGTCACAGCCTCAGAATTAAAAGGACGTTCCTTTAGGAAGGAGAATGAGGACTTTCTTTAGACAGAGGGTGGTGAATCTGTGGAATTATTTGCCACAGACGGCTGTGGAGGCCAAGTTAGTGGATATTTTAAGGAAGAGATTGATAGATTGTTGATTAGATAATAGGTGCAGGAGTAGGCCATTCGGTTACCCCCCTCAATGTGATCATGGCTGATCATCCCCAATCAGTACCCCGTTCCTGCCTTCTCCTCATATCCCTGGACTACGCTATCTTTAAGAGCCCTATCTATCTCTCTCTTGAAAGGAATCTCCAATATTAAACAACACCAACCCTCCCGTCCTTTCACCTCCTTTCATCTCCCCCCACCCCACCACCACCCTCACCTTGGGTGTGTACCCATTTCTTCCACCATTCAGTACGGGTGTCGGGGGTTATGGGGAGAAGGCAGGAGAATGGGGTTAGGAGGGAGAGATAGATCAGTCTGAAGAAGGGTTTCGGCCCGAAACGTTGACTATTTCCTTCGCTCCATAGATGCTGCTGCACCCGCTGAGTTTCTCCAGCTTTTTTGTGTACGGTAGATCAGCCATGATTGAATGGCGGAGTGGACTCGATGGGCCGAATGGCCTAATTCTGCTCCTTTCACTGATGAAATCTCAGGAGAGAAGGAATAGGTGAGGTTTGTGACCCAGACCCTTCTTCAGACTGAATCCATGTCAAGCTGCGCGGCCGCAGTGTCCACGGGCCCGGTGACACACGAGCCGCCGCCGCTGCTGCCACGTCGCCTCACACCGCCCGGCGTCCCGGCTACTCACAGATGGGAATGGCCGACACGATGAACGCGTTCCCGTAGAAGAGCGCCGACGACTTGGCCGACACGTTCCTGCTGAAGTCCTGCAGCAGTAAATCCTCCTCGGACTGCTGCTTGCTGCTGCCTTTGGGCGCCATGGCTCCACGTCAGCTGGAGGTCTCCTCCGGAGGACCGTCAGCTGGGAGGAGCCGTCCCGCCGAGCACCGCGCCCGACCTGCCACGTGATCGTGGTCCCGACCCCCCCCCTCCCGGGGCCGCCGAGCTGAGCCGAAGCCTGACACGTGATCCGGCCGCCGAACCGAACCCTGACACGTGATCCGGCCGCCGAACCGAACCATGACACGTGATCATGGCCCCGCCCCCCTGGCCGCCGAGCTGAGCCGAACCCTGACACGTGACCATTAACCGTCACCCCGGCCGCCGAGCCGAGCCCTGACACGTGATCCGGCCGCCGAACCGAGCCGAACCCTGACACGTGATCCACTGCCGCGTCACGCCGGCCGCCGAGACCTCTCGCCGCGGCCTAGCCCAGCCCAGCCCAGCCCGGCCGCCCGCCCACCTACGCCGAGACACATTAAACACTTTTTTTAAATCGTCTTCAGCAACATCAGCGTCAAACCAAACGCATGAACTCGACAACATTGGCCAGGGGGAGCTTCGTGTTTTTCACCGGTAGGACGACTAGATCGCCGCCATCTTTGATACTGCAAAGCTGCCCCTTGTCTGGGGTCAAGTGTGTTTATTGCTCACTGGCTGTCAAACACAACCATGACATTCTGGCTCGCTGCAGCTTTGATGCCACAACTATATATATATATATATATATATACCATCTATTTATCAGATATTCTAAGTAAATTAGATACATAGAAAATAGGTGCAGGAGTAGGCCATTCGGCACTTCGAGCCTGCACCGCCATTCAATATGATCATGGCTGATCATCCAACTCAGTATCCTGTACCTGCCTTCTCTCCATACCCCCTGATCCCTTTAGCCACAAGGGCCACATCTAACTCCCTCTTAAATATAGCCAATGAACTGGCCTCAACTACCCTCTGTGGCAGAGAGTTCCAGAGATTCACAACTCTCTGTGAAAAATGTTTTTCTCATCTCGGTTTTAAAGGATTTCCCCCTTATCCTTAAGCTGTGACCCCTTGTCCTGGACTTCCCCAACATCGGGAACAATCTTCCTGCATCTAGCATGTCCAACCCCTTAAGAATTTTGTAAGTTTCTATAAGATCCCCCCTCAATCTCCTAAATTCTAGCGAGTATAAGCCGAGTCTATCCAGTCTTTCTTCATATGAAAGTCCTGACATCCCAGGAATCAGTCTGGTGAACCTTCTCTGCACTCCCTCTATGGCAATAATGTCCTTCCTCAGATTTGGAGACCAAAACTGTACGCAATACTCCAGGTGTGGTCTCACCAAGACCCTGTACAACTGCAGTAGAACCTCCCTGCTCCTATACTCAAATCCTTTTGCTATGAAAGCTAACTTACCATTCGCTTTCTTCACTGCCTGCTGCACCTGCATGCCTACTTTCAATGACTGGTGTACCATGACACCCAGGTCCCGTTGCATCTCCCCTTTTCCTAATCGGCCACCATTTAGATAATAGTCTGCTTTCCTGTTTTTGCCACCAAAGTGGATAACCTCACATTTATCCACATTATACTGCATCTGCCAAACATTTGCCCACTTACCCAGCCTATCCAAGTCACCTTGCAGTCTCCTAGCATCCTCCTCACAGCTAACACTGCCCCCCAGCTTAGTGTCATCCGCAAACTTGGAGATGTTGCCTTCAATTCCCTCATCCAGATCATTAATATATATTGTAAATAGCTGGGGTCCCAGCACTGAGCCTTGCGGTACCCCACTAGTCACTGCCTGCCATTGTGAAAAGGACCCGTTTACTCCTACTCTTTGCTTCCTGTTTGCCAGCCAGTTCTCTATCCACATCAATACTGAACCCCCAATACCGTATGCTTTAAGTTTGTATACTAATCTCTTATGTGGGACCTTGTCGAAAGCCTTCTGAAAGTCCAGATACAACACATCCACTGGTTCTCCCCTATCCACTCTACTAATTACATCCTCGAAAAATTCTATAAGATTCGTCAGACATGATTTATCTTTCGTAAATCCATGCTGACTTTGTCCAATGATTTCACCACTTTCCAAATGTGCTGCTATCCCATCTTTAATAACTGACTCTAGCAGTTTCCCCACTACCGATGTTAGACTAACTGGTCTGTAATTCCCCGTTTTCTCTCTCCCTCCCTTCTTAAGAAGTGGGATTACGTTAGCTACCCTCCAATCCTCAGGAACTACTCCAGAATCTAAAGAGTTTTGAAAGATTATCACTAATGCATCCACTATTTCTGGAGCTACTTCCTTAAGTACTCTGGGATGCAGCCTATCAGGCCCTGGGGATTTATCGGCCTTTAATCCATTCAATTTACCCAACACCACTTCCCGACTAACCTGGATTACACCATGATAATCTATAAACAATAGGACATCAAGTGCTGGAGTTACTTTGCAGGTCAGGCAGCATATGTGGAGTCATAAAGTGATACAGTGTGGAAGCAAACCCTTCAGCCCAACTTGCCCACATCGACCAACATGTCTGAGTTACACTAGTCCCACCTGCCTATGTGTGGTCCATAGCCTTCCTAACCTGTCCTATCCATGTACCTGTCTAAACGCTTCTTAAATGTTGCGATAGTACCTGCCTCAACTACCTCATCTGGCAGCTTGTTCCATACACCCACAACCCTTTGTGTAAAAATGTTACCCCCTCAAGTTCCCATTAAATCTTCCCCCTCCTCACCTTCAACCAAGTCTTCTAGTTCTCAATTCACCTACTCTGGACCAGAGACTCTATGCATCTACCCGATCTATTCCTCTCGTGATTTTATACACCTCTATAAGATCACCCCTCATCCTCCTGTGTTCCAAAGAATAAAGCCCTAGCCTGCTTAACTTCTCCCTTTATTTCAGTCCCTCAAGTCCTGGCAACAGCCTGGTCAATCTTCTCTGAACCCTTTCAAGCTTGACAAAATCTTTCCTAGAACTTACCTATGGTGGACGTGAAGAATGAAAAAGACTTTCTCAGTCGACCCTTCCAACGAGTGACTTGTACTCAAAAGAAGAAACGTAAAATCTTGCTAGAAAAAAAGTGGTGATTTTGGGAACTGTTTGAAAGAAATGTTCAAGTTCGAGTTCGAGTTTGCATTTATTGTCACTTAACCAATTAAGGAACAGTGAAATCTGAGTTACCAATACAATTACAATTCAATTTATTGTCATTTGGACCCCTTGAGGTCCAAACGAAATGCCGTTTCTGCAGCCATACATTACAAACAAATAGACCCAAGACACAACATAATTTACATAAACATCCATCACATTGCTGTGATGGAAGGCCAAAAAAACTTCTCTCTCCACTGCACTACCATACAGCCATACTAAGTGAAAAGAATGCAATACACACATAAAATAAAATTTAACATAAACATCCACCACAGTGGAATCAACATTCCTCACTGTGATGGAAGGCAATAAAGTTCAGTCATCTTCCTCCTTTGTTCACCCGTGGTCGGGGCCTTTGAACCCTCCGCAGTTCGCCGCTACAGACGGTCCAATGTTAAGGCCCTCTCGTCGCGATGATGGAAACTCCGATGTCGGGACGGATTGTTCCCGAGTCGGCCGCTTCTTACCAGAGACCGGGGCTTCACGGTGTTAAAGGTCCACAGGCCCCGCGGTCGGAGCACTTCTTCTGGCAATCCTCGGCAAAGGATCACAGCTCCGCGATGTTAAAGTCCACATCGCGCCTGTGGCATGAAGCTCCTGGCCGGTCTCCAGGAAAGGCCAGATCACTCCAGTTGTTGGGCCGTGGTGGGGGTTGGAGATGAGACACTGAGAATGTTGCATCTCCGTCGAGGTAAGTGACTGAAAAAAATATTTCCCCTATTCCCCCCCCCCTCCCCTCCCCCCCACATCAACTATCCAAGAAACATTGAAACACACATTTAAAACATACTTATAATAATACAAACAGAGAAGGGACGTGACGGACTGATGGCGAGGCAGCCATTGCTGGCGCCACCCGGTGGCGATGCTTCTGAGTTAAAAAGGTCTAGTCAGCAGGGTTATTGTTAGAATGTAATAGTTTATCAGAAACACAGCAAGTGTGAAGTTCGAAAGAACAAGACAATCCAAGCCATTTCTTTCGATGATCCCACTAGAAATAGAGTACAGACACGATGGCGGCGCAGTAGAGTTGCTGCCTTACAGCACCAGGAACCCGGGTTCAATCCCTACTGCAGAGTTTGTACATTCTCCCTGAGGCCTGCGTGGGTTTTCTCCGAGATCTTCCGTTTCCTCCAAAGACCTACAAGTTTTGTGGGGTTAATTGGGGATCGCTGGTCTGTACGGACTTGGTGGGCCGAAAGACCTGCTTTCTTCGCTGTATCTTTAAAGTAAACTAAACTAATCATGTAACGTAGGTACACAAAAATGCTGGAGAAACTCAGCGGGTGCAGCAGCATCTATGGAGCGAAGGAGATAGGTAACGTTTCGGGCCGAAACCCTTCTTCAGACTGACGGACATTATCTAATCATGTAACGTAACTCATTGCTGTCTTTTTAAAATAAAATATAAACAATGAAAACAAATTAAATCTATCTGCAGTCTACCCTTCCATAACTGCTTATCTTTTTCCCAAGCTTGTGTGGGGATATATGGAGACATGAGTCCGATGTTTCCTACTGCTCACCCATTAATTAACAAAGCTGCCACAACCATTAACCAAAAAATGACAATAAAGATTTTAGTGGATCCAACGAGAGCCAAACTTTTAGAAACTGGTTCAGATTGTCAATCGGTTGCTGCTTCAATGTCACAATCAGGCTTTTCCTTTGATGAAGTGTCCCGACATGAAACATCGCCTCTCCATTTTCTCCAGAGATGCTTCTTCTGCTTCTTCTTCTTATCAAGACCACACACAAGATTAGAATTTGTTCAGCCAGAGCTGAACACACTTCTGGGCATCTGCATACAATGGTGTCTGTCTTGTCGCTTCTTGTGCGTGGTGGTGGAAAGATTGGTGAAAACAGGGCCGCAACGTGAACGCTCTTTCCTTGACCCCTCCAGAGATGCTGCCTGAGCCACTGACTTACTCCAGCACTTGGTATATACCAGCATCTTCAGTTCCTTATTATTATTATATGTTTTTCCTTTATTGTGTTGTCTAAAGTTTTCCTAAAATCCTTAATTTAGCTTGTGTCTATAATTCTTGGTATTTCCACATGTTACAACACTACTGGAAGTACAGTGGCTTGCAAAAGTATTCATACCCCTTGAACTTTTACACATTTTGTCACGTTACAACCACAAACGTAAATGTATTTTATTGGGATTTTATGTGATAGACCAACACAAAGTGGCGCATAATTGTGAAGCGGAAGGAAAATGATACATGGTTTTCAAATTTTTTTACAAATAAAAAACTGAAAAGTGTGGCGTGCAAAAGTATTCAGCCCCCTTTACTCTGATACCCCTAAATAAAATCCAGTGCAACCAATTGCCTTCAGAAGTCACCTAATTAGTAAATAGAGTCCACTTGTGTGTAATCTCTACTCAGTATAAATACAGCTGTTCTGTGAAGGCCTCAGAGGTTTGTTAGAGAACATTAGTGAATAAACAGCATCATGAAGCCCAAGGAACACACCAGACAGGTCAGGGATAAAGTTGTGGAGAAGTTTAAAGCAGGGTTAGGTTATAAAAAAATAACCCAAGCTTTGAACATCTCACGGAGCACTGTTCAATCCATCATCCGAAAATGGAAAGAGTATGGCACAACTGCAAACCTACCAAGACATGGCCGTCCACCTAAACTGACAGGCCGGGCAAGGAGAGCATTGATCAGAGAAGCAGCCAAGAGGCCCATGGTAACTCTGGAGGAGCTGCAGAGATCCACAGCTCAGGTGGGAGAATCTGTCCACAGAACAACTATTAGTCGTGCACTCCACAAATCGGGCCTTTATGGAAGAGTGGCAAGAAGAAAGCCATTGTTGAAAAAAAGCCATAAGAAGCCCCGTTTGCAGTTTGCCACAAGCCATGTGGGGGACACAGCAAACATGTGGAGGAATGTGCTCTGGTCAGATGAGACCAAAATTGAAATTTTTGGCCTAAATGCAAAATGTTATGTGTGGCGGAAAACTAACACTGCACATCACCCTGAACACACCATCCCCACTGTGAAACATGGTGGTGGCAGCATCATGCTGTGGGGATGCTTTTCTTCAACAGGGACAGGGAAGCTGGTCAGAGTTGATGGGAAGATGGATGGAGCCAAATGCAGGGCTATCTTTTAAGAAAACCTGTTCGAGTCTGCAAAAGACTTGAGACTGGGGTGGAGGTTCACCTTCCAGCAGGACAACAACCCTAAACATACAGCCAGAGCTACAATGGAATGGTTTAGATCAAAGCATATTCATGTGTTAGAATGGCCCAGTCAAAGTCCAGACCTAAATCCAATTGAGAATCTCTGGCAAGACTTGAAAATTGCTGTTCACTGACGCTCTCCATCCAATCTGACAGAGCTTGAGCTATTTTGCAAAGAAGAATGGGCAAAAATTTCAGTCTCTAGATGTGCAAAGCTGGTAGAGACATACCCCAAAAAACTTGCAGCTGTAATTACAGCGAAAGGTGGTTCTACAAAGTATTGACTCAGGGAGGCTGAATACTTTTGCACGCCACACTTTTCAGTTTTTTATTTGTAAAAAAATTTGAAAACCATGTATCATTTTCCTTCCACTTCACAATTATGCACCACTTTGTGTTGGTCTATCACATAAAATCCCAATAAAATACATTTACGTTTGTGGTTGTAACGTGACAAAATGTGGAAAAGTTCAAGGGGTATGAATACTTTTGCAAGCCACTGTATATGCATTTAGTTTTTAAGAAGGAACTGCAGATGCTGGAAAATCGAAGGTACACAAAAAACCTTGAGAAACTCAGCGGGTACAGCAGCATCTATGGAGCGAAGGAAATAGGCAACGTTTCGGCCCGAAACCCTTCTTCAGACTGATGGGGGGTGGGCGGGGAGAAGAAATGAAAAAGGAGGAGGAGGAGCCCGAGGGCTGAGGGAGAGATAGGAAGGGGAGGAGACAGCAAGGACTAACAAAATTGGGGTATGCATCCTGCAGAGGGGTCTTGACCCGAAACATCATCTATTCCTTTTCTCCAGAGATGCTGCCTGACCTGCAGAGTTACTCCAGCTTTTTGTGTCTCTCCAGTTCAGTTTAGTTAATTGTCACATGTATCGTGAAAAGCTTTTGCAAACAATAACCTTGTGCACTATTTTCCTAAAGGGAAAATTAATCAAATGATTGCTTCCTCCTCTTGGCACTCTAATTATGCTGCCTGGTATTAGGATTTTCAGAAACGATAGGCAAAAAAACCATTGCATGTTCAGTTTCTCAATGTTTCGAACAAGCCAGCAAGTGGCGTGTGAGAGCTTGCTAAGAGGCCTTCACCCCTTCTTCATTTTTGATGGAACAATTACAAGTTCAGAAGCATGCTTTGGTGTGAGCAAGCGGAAGAAATACAATCTGTTTGAAGTGAAAAGAAAAGTAAGATGTGCTAGAAATCGGAAATAACAGAAAATGCTGGAAATACTTAGCGGGCCTGGAGAGTATCTTTGGAATCAGGCTTAGTTTTTCAGGTCAATGACCACACTAATCATCAGACTAAAATATTTACCCCATTTCTCTCTCTACATATGTTTCCTGACCATCTGAGCATTTTTTGCATTTTCTGTCTTAAATATTAATCAGTCCAAGATGCCATTTTAGCAGTGCATGTCTTGGAAATACAGGACAGCTATGTGGACCACAATTCTATTCGTTTTAGTTTTAGAGACACAGCATAGAAACAGACCATTTGGCTCACCGACTACACGCCAACCATCGATCACCCATTCACGCTAGTTCTCTTATCCAACTTTCTCATTCACTCCCTACACATTAGGGTCAATTTACAGAAGCAAAACCGGCACATCTTTGGGATGTGGGAGGAAATCGGAGCACGCAGTCACGGGCAGAACATGCAAACCCCACAAAGACAGCACCCGAGGTCAGGATAGAACCCAGATATCTGGCGCTGTGAGGCGTAACATTTTCAAAGCGTAGATGTACATGTATCCTGGGTTTTCAGAAATCAGTGCCCTGGTCTGAAGAAGGGTTTTGACCCGAAACGTTGCCTATTTCCTTCGCTCCATAGATGCTGCCTCACCCGCTGAGTTTCTCCAGCATTTTTATCTACCCTGGAACATCAAGTGGTTTATCGTGCTATTTTTACAATATTTATAATCTTAATTCTAGTTTGGAAATTAAAACCTCACAAAAGAATAATTGTTGACATTTAAAGCATTCTTTCGCATGTTCTAAAGTGTCCTAAAAGTAGTGAATACTGAAATGTACCCCGTTATATCTGTGGCTTTGTAAATTTATAAAGATCGGATGAAATCTATCTCCCAACATATTATAAATCCTATTGGTGTAAATCATGCTATTAGTTTAGAGATATAGCGCAGAAACAGGCCCTTCGGCCCACCGGGTCCATGCCGACCAATGATCCCTGCACATTAACACTATCCTACACCCACTAGGGACATTTTTTACATTTACCAAACCAATTAACCTACAAACCTGTACGTGGAGTGTGGGAGTAAACCGAAGATCTCGGAGAAAACCCACGTAGGTCACGGGGAGAACGTACAAACTCCGTACAGACAGCACCCGTAGTCGGGATCGAACCCAGGTCTCCGGCGCTGCAAGCGCTGTAAGGCAGCAACTCGACCGCTGCGCCATCGTGACCGATCTAGATAATTATATGATCTAGGTTTATTATTTTCACGCCAGCCGAGGTACAGTGAGAAGCTTTGTTTGTATGCTATCCAATCAAATCAGATAATACTATTGTCGCAATGGGGTAGAGGTGAATCAGACGGTACCCTAGCCGATAGAAGGAGCATTCAGAAGCCTGACAACAGAGGGGAAGAAACTGTTCTTGGGTCTGGGGGTGTGCGCTTTCAAGCTACTCTACCTTCTGCCTGGCTGGAGCAAGGAGTAGGAATGACCGGGGTGGGACAAGCCTTTGATTATATGCAGGAAGGAACTGCAGATGCTGGTTTACACCGAAGACGAGACACAAAATGCTGGAGTAACAGGCAGCATCTCCGGAGAGAAGGAATGGGTGACGTTTCAGGTCGAGACCTTTCTTCAGACTTTGATTATTCTTTGATTATGTTGGCTGCTTTTCCAAGGTGAAGTGTAGATGGAGTCGATACCCAAGTTATGTGGAGTCACTTTGCAGTTTGCCACTAGGCATTAACCTAGTGTCATATTTTGAATGGAAAAGAAGATAGGATGATTTGTAATCAGGATGAATGGGCCACAATCTGAATTTCATTTAGAAGCATAAAGTTATGAATCTTCTATGAAAATGCAAAAACCACCGACGGTGGATAGTCATTTATTTTTTACCCTTTGAATTCTGAAATTAGTTTTCCGCAATAGCTGTATTTGAAAGCCTGCTCTTCAACCTATGTCTGGATACACATCTGGTGGTTCCGTGTTTAGACTAATTGAGTACAGTACATTTCTGCATTGGTAGCATGCCTTCAAATTTACCAATAAAATGCAAAACAACTCATAAGCTGACAGGAAAATGCAGCAGAGTTCCACCATTGGTATATCACCATGTCGACTCACCCACTGATGATCAATCAAAATGAGTCAATTTGCACATTGCAGAATGGTTACTCCAAACAGGAAGAGAATATTCCTACTGTAATTCTAAGATAGACACAAAATGCTGGAGTAACTCAGCGGGTGAGGCAGCATCTCTGGAGAGAAGGAATGGGCGACGTTTCTCCTAAAATGTGGACATCATTACGACAACGCACTTGGAATCCCCCTCCCCCCCCCCCCCCCCCCGGAAGTCTCCCCGGAAATGTGATGCCTAGGCCCGGATGAGGCAGCCGATCCCAACCTCATCGGGACTTCCGCAAGCCGCTCGGCGGGTCGAATTTGCCTCCCGCTCCCAGGGCTCTGGAATTCCGGCCCAACCAGAGCCGGCAGATCCGTTCCCATAGCCGACTTCCGAGGCAGACTTGGTATCTCGGCACCCGGGCATCTCGGCGCCACCCAAGGCAGTGACCTCTGTTGGTTCGGCAAAATGGTTAATACGGCAAGGCTCAGGAACCAAGGGTACCGGAAAAAAACGGTGGTGGACCTGTACATCTTTATAATGCGCCATTGTTTCAGGCCTTGGAACAAAGATATAAATGCTCATTCACATGACAGATTAAGTCCTTCCATAATCTGTCGAGTTCACCTTACATGGAGAGGTGTCCGGCTGCAATAGAAGCAAGGCCCAGATTGGTGCCCCATTCATTTTGCCGACAGCTGTCCACAATCTTTCCACAGACCTTTAAGCTAAGTCTTGCTTTAACGCCGCCTTTGATCCGAGTTCTTTCAACTGGGCATCTGTGTGCGGAACTAAAGACAATGAAGCTCCAACCTAATAGGCTGAATAATCCTCATTGAAACACTTGGGGTCTAATCAGTAAATTTAAACCAGGCCTTGAAACTTTAGATTTAAATTATGTACAGAACACAAAAAGATGAGAAAGAAAGATGGGGTTAAGGGAAAGTTATGGGAAAGAGGTGCTTTATGTAGGCCTGGAAGATTAGAAAGGTTATGTTCATATTGAAAGTGGGCATGCAGGTACAGCAGGCAGTGAAGAAAGCGAATGGTATGTTAGCTTTCATAGCAAAAGGATTTGAGTATAGGAGCAGGGAGGTTCTACTGCAGTTGTACAGGGTCTTGGTGAGACCACACCTGGAGTATTGCGTACAGTTTTGGTCTCCAAATCTGAGGAAGGACATTATTGCCATAGAGGGAGTGCAGAGAAGGTTCACCAGACTGATTCATGGGATGTCAGGACTGTCTTATGAAGAAAGACTGGATAGACTTGGTTTATACTCTCTAGAATTTAGGAGATTGAGAGGGGATCTTATAGAAACTTACAAAATTCTTAAGGGGTTGGACAGGCTAGATGCAGGAAGATTGTTCCCGATGTTGGGGAAGTCCAGAACAAGGGGTCACAGCTTAAGGATAAGGGGGAAATCCTTTAAAACCGAGATGAGAAGAACTTTTTTCACACAGAGAGTGGTGAATCTCTGGAACTCTCTGCCACAGAGGGTAGTCGAGGCCAGTTCATTGGCTATATTTAAGAGGGAGTTAGATGTGGCCCTTGTGGCTAAGGGGATCAGAGGGTATGGAGAGAAGGCAGGTACGGGATACTGAGTTGGATGATCAGCCATGATCATATTGAATGGCGGTGCAGGCTCGAAGGGCCGAATGGCCTACTCCTGCACCTAATTTCTATGTTTCTATGTTTCTATATCCTGTTCATTTAGATTTCCTTTTTAGTTTTTAGAGATACAGCATGGAAACAGGCCCTTCACCTACCGAGTCCACACCGACCAATGATAATTCATTCACATTAGTTATCTTACCACACTACAATTTACAGAGGCCAATTAACCTACAAACCCTACTTTTCTTTGGGATGTGGCAGGAAACCGGAGTACCTGGAGGAAATCCACGTGATCACAGGGAGAACATGCAAACTCCGCACAGACAGCACCTGAGGCCACCTCTGGCGCTGTGAGGCAGCAGCTCTACCGCTGTGCCATTGCGCCGCCCAAAAGTGCTACGCTATTGATCCTTTAGCTCATGTATATACTTCTTATTGAAGGGAACCTGCTACAGTGCATAACATTTTACCTGCCATTACACACTGTGCATAGCAGAAGCGTCCACGTCGCAGGGGCTGGAAACTGGAAGTATCCTGAGCTAATTCTGTTACCCACCATCACCTACTGCGACAAGTGATGGCCTCCACTGATTGTCGCCAGAAGCTTGCGTCCTTTTCAGGACGGACGTTGACAGCGAGGCCAACAATTGTAACAAGATGGATGCGAAAAGAAGAAGACATTGTGCTTGTCACTGTCAGGGTGCATGGTAATTAATCTGTAATACACAGTGCTTAATCTTGCTCGAGCAGTTGTTATATGCTTGGGAAGGTCCACAGTGCTGACACTGGCCAGAGTACGGGATGCTTACACTCTCTGGGGTACACACATTCAGCTAATCAGTGTAAGAAAGAACTGCAGATATTGGTTAAAATCGAAGATAGACACAAAATGCTGGTGGTAATTCACCAGGACAGGCAGCATCTCTGGAGAGAAGGAATGAGTGACGTTTTGGGTTGAGACCCTTCTTCAGTAGTTTCCCTCTCCCCTGACTTTAAGTCTGAAGAAGGGTCTCGACCCGAAATGTCACCCATTCCTTCTCTCCAGAGATGCTGCCTGACCCGCTGAGTTACTCCAGCATTTTGTGTCCAAAACACTATCGCTGCTGACTGCAATGACACTCAGTACAGTTTTTCTTTTCAGCATTTTGTAGCATTTCAGGTAATCAGTGCCTTGTTGACGCAGCCCAGACCATCACAAAAAAACAACCTCCCTTCAGCTGAGTTGAGTTGAGTTTCCTTTATTGTCATTCAAACTTTTAGTTTGAACGAAATTGGGTACCTTGCAGTCATGACAGAAAATAAAGTAACAGAACATACAATGAACACAGTTTAACACAAACATCCATCACAGTGAATCTCCAGGCACCTCCTCACTGTGATGGAAGGCAAAAAGTCTTAAAGTCTTATCTATTGACACCATTTACACCCCCACGCTGCCTCGGCAAGGCCACCAGCATAAGCAAGGACGAGTCACACCCCTGCTACTCCCTCTTCTCCCCTCTCCCATCTGGGAAAAGGTATAAAAGTATGAAAACGCACACATCCAGATTGAGGAGTTACCAGGCAACATCCTACCAACAGCTATAGAGCAGCTCTGCCCTGCGCTGCTATCTACCTCTTTGGAAACCATTGGACTATCTTTGATTAGACTTTACTGGACTTTCTCTTGCACTAAATGTTATCCACGTTTTTCCCTTCATCATGTATCTATACATGCACCTTTGTGGACGGCTCAATTGTAATCATGCATTGTCTTTCCGCCAACTGGTTAGCACGCACAAAGGCTTTTCGCTGTACCTCGGTACACGTGACAATAAACTAAACTAAACCAGCTAACTAGGATCCTTGCAACTCCAATGGTGCAAGAAGGAACTGCAAATGCTGGTTTACACCAAAGATAGACACAAAACACTGGAGTAACTCAGCGGGTCAGGCAGCATCTCTGGAGAGAAGCAATAGGTGACGTTTCGGGTCAAGATCTTTCATCACTCAACACAAGAGCTTAGGTACATGGTGTACACTGTCGCCAGCTTTCATGGTCTGCAGGTGTATGTTCTCCCTTACACTCTCAAAGTTAAAGTCAATTTTATTCCTCACATGATCCTTACATTTGAATCATGATCATTACAGCAGCAGAGAGAACACTCACTCTCATTGGTGTACAGAGAGCTTGCTTTCACACAGGTATTCTTTTACACATGCCTTCCCATGCTTTGACCCAGTGCCAGCCCTTCTTGTGCAGGCCTGCAATCAGTACTCGCCGGTGGCTTAACTGACGAGGAAATCGCAGTTTGATCAACTCCGGATTATGCTCAGAAAAGATTAGCGATAGTGCTTAGGGGCAGAATCGTGGCCGACTATAATTCCAGCACCTTGCTGATGAGATAGCACTCCGCGATCATCTTAGAATAGATCTGGAGCCAAAATAAGTTCCTTCTTGCTCCTAGGATTCACATAGAACATACTGTAGAACAGTGTGGCACAGGGACAGGCCCTCAGTCCACGATGTGTATACCATTTATGGTACCTACTTAAACTAATCCCTTCTGCTTCACATGCTCCACATCCCTCCATTCCCTGCATATACCATGTATCTATTTGAGCCTCTTAAACTCCACCATGAATGAATGAATACTTTAGGAATTAATACTATCATATCTGCATCCCCAGTTGTTTGTTCTGGGCCCAGAAAGCTGTGGAGGCTAAGTCAATGGATATTTATAGGGCAGAGATAGATAGATTCTTGATTAGTTCAGTTTCAGGGGTTATGGGGGGAAGGCAGGAGAATGGGGTTAAGAGGTAAAGATAGATCAACCATGATTGAATGGCGGAGTAGACTTGATGGGCCGAATGGCCTAATTCTGCTCCTATCACTGATGAACTTATTCTCAACCAAGTCATGTTGGTCTGACAGGCAGGTCTTCATTGTTAAGTCTCTTGGCTGTTCATTTTATTGCTATGGATATAATCCAGGTTAACCATCAGAATACAAGGGAGAGGAAGGAAGATCTGTTGATATTCTTGAGATGGTTCGATCCAGCGTTTAAAAGTTGGGCGTAAAAGCCTCTGAAAATCATTAATTTTATGCATATTTAAGGCGATTCTTTGGCGGTGACAAGAGAGGATGTCTGCTGGCAGGCTGAAGATAATGTCGCCTTATCTGGAATACTATAAATACCTTTGGTTCTTGTTCATCCACAAACACCCAGAGAGTTGTGAAGCTGTGGAATTCTGCCACAGAAGGCAGTGGAGGCCAGTTCACTGGAAGTATTCAAGGGAGAGTTGGATACAGCTCTTAGGGCTAATGGAATCAGGGGATATCAGGAGAAGGCAGGAACGTGCTGCAGATTCTGGATGATCAGCCATGAATATATTGAATGGCGATGCTGGCTTGAAGGACCGAATGGCCCACTCCTGCATCTATTTTCTAAGTTTCTATCTCTAGTCTATAGCTCAATCACACATGGTTACCAGCCAGTACTTAAACAGATGTCATAAATAAATCACATTTACCTTCTATTATTTTAAATGTGTTCATAAAGCATATATACCCCTGTCCCACTTAGGAAACCTGAATGGAAACCTCTGGAGACTTTGCGCCCCCCCCCCCCCCCCCCCCCCCCCCCCCCAAGGTTTCCCAGAGGTTCCCGGAGGTTTTTGTCAGTCTCCCTACCTGCTTCCACTACCTGCAACCTCCGGCAACCACCTGCAACCTCCGGGAAACGCACGGAAACCTTGGGTGGGGCGCAAAGTCTTCAGAGGTTTCCGTTTAGGTTTCCTAAGTGGGACAGGGGCAATATACATATCCAGGAGAGAAATCCCCTTTATTGCACATTTGAATAGAACATTTGAACATTTTGAAATCCAATTTATCTTGTAAATAAAATTGGGGGGTAAAGCAATGTGGATGTCACATGAAAACTCTAGTCTTCCAATGAATAGGAATTCCAAATTTCACCGTAGAAAAATCTTGAAATAATAAATAAAAAGTTGCTTTCAGCAGAAGTTATTATAACGATGTAGGTTTGTTTTAAATTTTTAACTGGTAGTCATTTTTACCCAGTTTGATCTTTTTTTTTGTGGTTTGCGCTCTTTACCAGTGTGGTTAACTCAGATGTGGTGACACAGTTGTGTCTAACTCAGGATAAATCAAGCCCTGCAATAAATTTCCACCTTGTCACATCCCATAAAATGAATTTCTAAGAAGAAACAAAATAAATCATCTTTTATTTAACATTTCTAAATTAACAATCCTGACAAGGCAGCTGCTGTAATACAACATTCCTTCCATTGGCAGATTTTGCAGATATTCTTCAAATCTAACTGGTGTTTCCAGCATTTCATAAGGTCATAAGTGATAGGAGCAGAATTAGGCCATTGGGCCTATCAAGTCTACTCCGCCGTTCAATCATGGCCGATCTATCTCTCCCTCCGAACCCCATTCTGCCTTCTCCTCATAACCTCTGACACCTCTAACATGGAAACAGTAAAGTTTAGAATATAGGAACAGGAGAGGGCTATTTAGTCCCTTAGTTAGGACTAAAAAGCCCTGTGCCATTCAATTAGATGACAGCTGATTTATGAGTCAACTCCATCATCGTTTCATGTTCCAGAATAGAAACATAGAAATTAGGTGCAGGAGTAGGCCATTCGGCCCTTCGAGCCTGCACCGCCATTCAATATGATCATGGCTGATCATCCAACTCAGTATCCTGTACCTGCCTTCTCTCCATACCCCCTGATCCCTTTAGCCACAAGGGCAACATCTAACTCCCTCTTAAATATAGCCAATGAACTGGCCTCAACTACCTTCTGTGGCAGAGAATTCCAGAGATTCACCACTCTCTGTGTGAAAAATGTTTTTCTCATCTCGGTCCTAACAGATTTCCCCCTTATCCTTAAACTGTGACCCCTTGTTCTGGACTTCCCCAACATCGGGAACAATCTTCCTGCATCTAGCCTGTCCAACCCCTTAAGAATTTTGTAAGTTTCTATAAAATCCCCCCTCAGTCTTCTAAATTCTAGCGAGTACAAGCCGAGTCTATTCAATCTTTCTTCATATGAAAGTCCTGACATCCCAGGAATCAGTCTGGTGAACCTTCCCTGTACTCCCTCTATGGCAAGAATGTCTTTTCTCAGATTAGGAGACCAAAATGTCTTTGATTAACCAATATCTATCTCAGATGTAAAATTAACGATTGATCTTTCATCAATTGCAGGAGATCCAAGCTAACCTTCGCTTGCACAAAGCGGCACGGTGGCGCAGCGGTAGAGTTGCTGCCTCACAGCGCCAGTGGCCCGAGTGCAATCCTGACCACCGGTGCTGTCTGTACGGAGTTTGTACGTTCTCCCGGTGACCGCAAGGTAGGGCAGAGAACTATGATCGATGGTTGGCGTGGACTCGGTGGGCCGAAGAGCCAGTTTCAATGCTGTATTTGTAAACTAAACTAAACTAAACTTCATCACTTCAGTCTTGACAGGGTTGGCATATTTTAATATCTCCAAGACATTGATCAAATCATCCATAAACACCATTGGATACAGTAGAGTTAAATAACCTTGGCTTGTAATTTAACCCTTTGTGTTCTGTTATCATTGCAACAAATCAACACTGCATTTGTATAGTAAACGGAACAACTTTTACCCAGTCCTTTAACCAGAGTAGGGAAATCACGAACCAGATATAGATTTAGGTCAGAGGTCAAGGTTTAAAGGTAATCTGAGAGGCAACTTTTTCACACGGAGGGTGGTGGGTACATGGAATGATCTGTCAGCTTAGGTAATTGAGGCAGGTATTATAGTGGCACTTCATTTAGTTTAGAGATACAGTGCGGACACAGGCCCTTCTGCTCACCGAGTCTGCACCGGCCAGCGATCCCCACACATTAGCACAACCCTACACACACTGGGGACAATTTTACATGTATACCAAAACAATTAACCTACAAACTTGTATGGCTTTGAAGTGTGGGAGGAAACCGGAGATCTCGGAGAAAACCCACGCAGGTCACAGGGAGAACGTACAAACTCTGTACAGATAGCACCCGTAGTCTGGATCGAACCCGTTTGGACAGGTACATGAATATAGGGATATGGGCCAAACACAGGCAGATGGGACTAACCTATATGAGCATCATGGTCAATGTGGATAAATTGAGCTAAAGGCCTGTTTCTGAGCTCCATTACTCTATAACTTGTGCTTCTGTTTGTGATCTGACCAGTGCTCTGTATGGATATGATATAATTTAGGCCCCTTCTATGCTAGAAATCTAGATACAAAGACCAACATTCAATTGACCAAAAATAAACACATAAAGCTGGAGTAACTCAGCGGGCCAGACAGCATCTCTGGAGAAAAGCACTAGGTGACATTTCGCATCGAGACACTTCTTCAGACTAAGTGTCAGGGGAAAGGGAAACGGGAGATATAGACGGTGATATTAGAGAAATATAGACAAATGATTGAAAGATATGCAAAAAAGTGACATTGATAAAGAAAACAGACCATTGTCAGCTGTGGGCTAGGTGAAAACGAGTTACAGACAATGAGACTCAACAAGACCACTTTGAAGCTGGAACAACGACTTGTGTGGGGGAGGGACGGAGCGAGCAGGGATACAAAGGTTACTTGAAGTCAATATTCATACCGCTGGTTTGTAAGCTGCATGTCCATTTTATTTTAATGATCATCTAAATCAACCCCAAAGTCTTTTTGAAGTTCACTGTTTATAGCTTTGCTATTGAGAGTCATTTGCTCAATTGTTCATGTTGAAGTGTGTGACCTCATAACTGCCTGCACTAAAATCTGTTTGTCACAAATTTGCCCATTCATTTTATCTATTAATACCTCTGTAATTTATTGCTTCCATTGGGAATAGAATTGTTTATTTTTGAAGCTATCTCAAAGAGGGCCTGCCAGACATCTGAAGGTTTGTGCCCTTTCAAGTCTTCACCGTGTATGAACATGCACAGTAACCGGAAGAGAAGAGAACTCTCGATGAGAATAACAAACAAAAACATGTAGCAGAATATAGAGCCAGACATCGAAACAGCTTGGCTGCAGCTGAACAAGTTTACTTTCGTTTCATTTAAACGTTCCAAGGGAATGCTTATACTTGCAGTCTTAGCATGAATACCAAATGGTTTCAGTTCACACAGACACTGCAATTACTGTGCAGTTTCAGTCTAGTGGTAGAAACCTAATCCTACTTCATAACTTGGAGTTAACTTGGATCTCCACACATCCGATTGACACAGAGTTTTGTGCTGACGTGAAGTTGTTTACCTGTCAATGCTTTGCTGGAGAAATCAGTTAGAGTCATAGTTTACGAAAGAACTGCAGATGCTGGAAAAATCGAGGGTAGACTAAAATGCTGGAGAAACTCAGCGGGTGAGGCAGCATCTGTTTAGCGAAGGAATAGGTGACATTTCTGGTCGAGACCCTTCTTCAGACTGTTGCATACAGCATTCTACATAGTCATAGGGTCAGTTGGAGTCATAGAGTGATACAGCGTGGAAACAGACCCCACGGCCCAACTTGCCCACACATGTCCCAGCTGCACTAGTCCCACCTGCCAGCATTTGGTCCATATCCCTCCAAACCTGTCCTATCCAAGTACCTGGCCAACTGCTTCTTAAATGTTGGGATAGTCTCAGCCTCAACTACCTCCACTGGCAGCTTGTTCCATACACCCACCACCCTTTGTGTGAAAAAGTTACCCCTCAGATTCCTATTAAATCTTTTCCTCTTCACCTTAAACCTAAGTCCTCTGGTCCTCGATTCTACTACTCTGGGCAAGAGACTCTGTGCATCTACCCGATCTCTCATGATCTTATACACTTCTATAAGATCACCCCTCATCCTCCTGCGCTCCAGGGAATAGAGTCCTAGCCTACTCAACTTCTGCCTATAGCTCACACCCTCGAGTCCTGACAACATCCTCGTAATTAATAATTAATACAATTATTTGTGTAGGAGGGAACTGCAGCTGCTGGTTTACACCGAAGATAGACACAAAAAGCTGGAGTAACTCAGCGGGTCAGGCAGCATCTCTGGATAGAAGGGATGGGTGACGTTTTGGGTCGATACCCTTCTTCAGGCTGATTAATAATTGTGGTGTAAAGTATTCTACGTAAGTGGGTAGTGCAAATTAATTTGATCTAGCGTTGGAGAGGGTCCAGAGGAGGTTTATGAAAATGATCCCGGGGATGATTGGGTTAACGTATGAGGAGCGATTGTAGGCTCTGGGCTTGTACTTGCTGGAGTTTCGAAGGATGGGGGAGGGATCTCATTGAAACCTACTGGATAATGAAAGACTTGGATAGAGTGGACGTGGAAAGGATTGTTCCAGTAATGGGAGAGTCTAGAACCAGAGGACCCAGCATCGGAATGGAAGGACATACCTTCAAAATGAAGATGAAGAGGAATTTATTTAGCCAGAGAGTGGTGAATCTGTGGAATTCATTTCCACCGACGGCTGTGGAGGCCAAGAGATTTTTTAAGGCCGAGATTGATAGGTTTTTGATTAGTAAGAGTGTCAATGGCTATGGGGAAAAGACAAGAGAATGGGGTCGAGAGGGAAAAATAGATCAGCCATGATTGAATGGGGGAGTTCACTCGATGGGCTGAATGGCCTAATTCTACTCTTATATCTATTAGTCTTATTGTTCACATCACAACAAGCGCAAGACAGACACCATTGTATGCAGATGCCGAGAACTGTGTTCAGCTCTGGCTGAACAACTTCTAATCTTGTGTGTGGACTCGATAGGAAGATGGTTTACACAGAATTATTTTGCACGGAAACATGAAACATATTTTACGTTCACATGACGAGCCACAAAGTGAGTTAGTTTATTTTAAATGGATGTACCAATCTAAAAGTCCTCTGATTTCTGAAAGTCATTTTTTAGGTGTATACATATGAATGGATAGAAACATAGAAAATAGGTGCAGGAGTAGGCCATTCGGCCCTTCGAGCCTGCACCGCCATTCGATATGATCATGGCTGATCATCCAGCTCAGTATCCCATCCCTGCCTTCTCTCCATACCCCCTGATCCCTTTAGCCACAAGGGCCACAACTAACTCCCTCTTAAATATAGCCAATGAACTGGCCTCAACTACCTTCTGTGGCAGAGAATTCCACAGATAGGAGAGTCATCCACAGTATAGTGGGGCTGCCACTGTTACCTCTCTGTTAACACATTCAGGGCAGTCTGTTTTCTGTCATTTTATGCGCAGGGTGTTGAAATGTGCCCCTAATGTGATTGAAGACAAGTAGGTACCTCGGATGGAGAGAGAAACTAGGCACATTGGAACTTTGGTCAGTTATCTTTTGCATTCTTTCCTTCACTTCGGCACGGTGGCGCAGCAGTAGAGTTGCTGCCTTACAGCGCCAGAGACCCGGGAATGATGCTGACTACGGGTGCTGTCAGTGCGGAGTTTGCACGTTGTCCTTGTATCCGCGTGGGTGCTCCGGTTTCCTTCCACATTCCAAAGATGTACAGGTTTGCAGGCTTTAAATGGCTTCAGTAAAAATTGTAAATTGTCCCTAGTGTGTAGGATATGGGCAGGAGGAGGCCATTCGGCCCTTTGAGCCAGCACCGCCATTCATTGTGATCATGGCTGATCATCCCCAATCAGTACCCAGTTCCTGCCCTCTCCCCATACCCCTTGACTCTGCTATCTTTAAGAGAGGACAGTGCGAGTGTCGGCGTGGATTCGGTGGGCCAAAGGGCCTGTTTCCATGGTGTATCTCTGAAGTAAAGTAACTATCCCTGCAGGCCCAGGCTTTCAGCCGGAAGCTGCTAAGCGCTGCCCAACTGGCGCAGAATCTAAACACTTAGCCGGCACATTATTTCAGGGTGGGTGAGAGCAGGTTTGGATTCATCACCATGAATCATATTGTTTTTATGGTGGTGAGATCTTTACGAGCTAATGTAAGCGCACTGAAGATTAGCCACAAAGTGTTCATTGGCCTCCCCTGTCCATGCAAGGACTGCCCCTGAGTGCAAGTGGAATTGTTCCCAAGGTCTGGCATCTCCAGAGGACTTTGGCAGATTGGACATCGAAGTGTGAGGCTTGTAATACCTTACAAAAGGAACAGTGTTTCAGCATTACATTGGAAAACTCAATATACTTCAACATTTTTAATAAAAGCTTGCAAAAACTGGGAGTTTTTGGCAAGGCAGATTTTGCAAGGTTTATTTTAAAACGTTGAGGTCTATCGTGTTTTCCAAAGAGCTATTAAAATGTCAGGTTACAATCCAGCATAACTGCAGATTAAAATGGGCATCTTTTCAGAGGTATCATCTTGCTGCAGAAAGTTACTTGCAATTCCCTTTCATCTTTTATGATGCTTAGGGGAATAGCCAAGCAGGCAGTCATTGTTTGGTGGGCTCTAGATAGAGCAGAGCCAGCGATAGAGTACTTGTTTGTTATCTTGTGATCTGCAGGGATGGCATTTACTTCTTGGCTAATTAAATCTATCCACGATGCCAGCACAAGTCTACATAAGCTAATTGCCATAAAGCAAATTTCAACCAAAGTCACAAAATCAAAATGTAGACACAAGGAACTGCAGATGCTGCTTTACACAGAGTGCTGGCGTAACTGAGCAGATCAGGCAGCATCTCTGGAGAACACAGACAGGCAACGTATCGAGTCAGGACCTTTCCTCAGACTCTCTGAAATCTGTGGAAGGGTCTCGACCCGAAACATCACCTGTCCATGTTCTCCAGAGATGCTGCCTGACCCGCTCAGTTACTCCAACGCTTGGTGTCTGTTTTTTTTTTAACAAAAATTAAAATATTGCAGCTGCTGGAAATCTGAAATGAAAAGTTTTTTGATATCTTAATGCAAATGAGAAACAGCCGTGCTGCAAATTGGCCCCTGGCGATCACTGAGACAAGGAGAATGAAAATTCAATGCTTCAAGACCACACCCCAGCCCAGATTTATGCTTCACAAACTTTGTTCCGAATATTAACTACGCTGTGTAAATGTAAGAGCTCGCTCCATATGGAGGAGAAAGATGCTGCCTGTCCCACTGAGTTACTCCAGCTCTTTGTATCTCTAAACTAAACTGAACTAAACTTCACTGCTGGAAATCTGCACCAACGTTTCGACTGGTGGAAATTGTTGAGGCATGAATGCAGAAATGTGACGCATAAATGGGGAAAATTAGTCTGGGTCAAATAATCACAAGCTCATGGGAGTTGTTACAACGCCGAGCTTGACATGGAGAAGAAGCACGGTGGCGCAGCGGGTAGAGCTGCTGCCTTACAGCGCCAGAGTCCCGCGTTCGATCCTGACTACGGGTGCTGTCTGTACGGAGTTTGTACATTCTCCCTGTGACCTGCGTGGGTTTTCTCCGGGTGCTCCGGTTTCCTCCCGCACTCCAAAGACGCACAGCTTTGTAGTTTAATTGGCTTCGGTAAAATTGTAAATTGTCCCAAGTGTGTGTAGCATAGCGCTAGTGTGCGGGGATCGCTGGTTGGCACAGACTCGGTGGGCCGAAGGGCCTGTTTCCGCTCGGTATCGCTGAAATAAAGGAATATTGTCATCACTACCTGCTGTACATTAACTGATATAACATGATTTAGAATGCCATGTGAATCTAAATTGAAACAAATACATCTTTGAAAAAAAGGAAATAATCTGTTTCCAATTTCCACTAGGTGGTGTGAAAGATTAAAATCAATAGTTTGATGCAATCCTTGAAATACTGAAGCGAGCTGCTGGGAGTAATTCTAGGATCAGTATGTTTCCATTTATCAGCGTGACCTGATGAGAACAATACGAAGTCGAGAGAACTGGTAGTTTCTGTTTATGTGTATACGCACAATTACTTTTAAAAGAATTACAGAAACTTGGAACAAGAATGTTCCCTCCTGTAACTAGTTCTCACCCTGTGAACATTGGTGAATAGCAAGGAAGTGACAAGCACAAACCAGTCCGTTCACAAGCCCTTTCGAGAAGAGGGTGGAGCGACTCAAAAAAATGTAACAGCTCCGCAGATCAACCAGTTTACCAGAACAAGTACACGCCGGAGTCCTGGGATTTATACAGCAGGTCCTGACTTCTCACGCCCTCTCAACAAAACGCAAAATGTTACTTGTGCGACCAAAATAATTATTTGGCAACAGTCCCTCTTTGGAGAAATGGGTTGAAACGAAACTCCAGTCACTCTATCTTCTAAAGTAAACTTCTTGTGCTCCCCCCCCCCCCCGTTGTTAAGGATTTCACAGTCCATGCTCGGTAAGAACAGGGCAGAGGCAGTCCATTCCGAGCCAGTGCATTCACTGCCCTGTTCAAGCACCCGTCATCCAAGCCCGCATTAAACTATGGAGAGGTTGTGCCTGTTTCTTTCAGCCGAGTGGCAGACAGGGAAAGGATATGCAGAGGAGCATGCTGCTCATGTTGAATGCCGGCTGTAATGTATGTGTGGGTTCCCATTCTCACTGCATCAACTGCCAGGAATAGAATGAATCACTAAGAGATTGTGAAGAACTGGTCAAATATGTGCAGCTTGTTTGTTCAGCTCTGTGCATGTGTTCACACCTCACATATATGTCACACTCCGACTACACCAAACCGTTTTCCTCTTTTGGGAAATAAAGAATGATTTCATATATATGCACATGAGTCACACATTGAATTTAATCATAACTTCACATGGGAGCAGAATTAGGCCATTCGGCTCATCAAGTCTACTCCGTCATTCAATCATGGCTGATCTATCTTTCCCTCTCAACCCCATTCTCCTGCCTTCTCCCCCTAACCCTTGACACCCGTACTAATCAAGAATCTGTCAATCTCAGCCTTCAAAATATCCGTTGACTTGGCCTCCACAGCTGTCTGTGGCAATGAATTTATTTGATCATCTAAAAGGAAGCTCTGTCATCAGTATTCATTTCATTCTCAGACATTGAGGAAGCTGGCACCATTACTCAATGCTCTAGAATTTTAAATTATTTCACCCCTCTCTTTGACAGGAATTAAGTGTTTTGCATCTTTGCCTCTGATTCTGTTCCTTGTTTTCAAGAGATATATATCTCTTTGTATCATAGCACAAAGTGCTGGAGGAACTCAGCGGGGTCAGGCAGCATCGGGATGTTTTGGGACAAGGCCCTACTTCAGCCTGATTGTGGTATGGAGGACAAAGCTGGGAAAGGAGTGGGGAGGCACAATGATAGGTGGATAGGTGGATAAAAATAGGTAAGTGATAGGTGGATACTGGTGAGAGAGCAGGGGTTGATTCACAGATGGGTGGACAAAGGCTAGAGATGAGAAGGTGTCTTGGTCAATTGGTCACTTATGGAGCTACGGTTGCAGATGGACATTGAGGTCCTCCATCCCCTGCAAGTCTCTCTTTATTCTTGTGTGGTTGGTTAGAAACATAGAAACATAGAAAATAGGTGCAGGAGTAGGCCATTCGGCCCTTCGAGCCTGCACCGCCATTCAATATGATCATGGCTGATCATCCAACTCAGTATCCTGTACCTGCCTTCTCTCCATACCCCTGATTCCTTTAGCCACAAGGGCCACATCTAACTCCCTCTTAAATATAGCTGATAACCTGTAAGCCTTGCTGAAATGAATCAGCGGCACGGTGGAGCAGTGGTAGAGTTGCTGCCTTACAGCGCCTGAGACCCGGGTTCAATCCTGACTGCGGGTGCTGTCCGTACGTTGTACGTTCTCCCCGTGACCTGCATGGGGTTTTCCCGGGTGCTCCAGTTTCCTCTCACATCCCAAAGATGTACAGGTTTGTAGGTTAATTGGCTTTCATAGAAATTGTAAATTGGCCCGAGTGTGTGGGAAAGTGCTGGTGTACAGGGATCTCTGGCCGGCGCAGACAAGGTGGATCAAAGGGCCTGCTTCCGTGAGGTATTCAAGAGAGAGCTAGATAGGGCTCTTAAAGATAGTGGGGTCAGGGGATATGGGGAGAAGGCAGGAACGGGGTACTGATTGGGGATGATCAGCCATGATCACATTGAATGCATTCTGCATTCTGCGTCGATTTTCTTTTGGACTACCTGTTGTATTATGTATGGTATGACTGCACTCACGGATGAGATGATCTGCCTAGATAGCATACAAAAGGTTTTTCACTGTATTCTTGGAACACGAGACAATAATAAACCAGTACCAATACCAATAAAAGTCAGGTGCGCACAGAACCTTGCTCTCTTCAGATTGTGTAGCTCAACGGTTTATCAGACAATTGCACAAATGCAGGCAATAGAAAGCAGCTGCAATTCTTCAAAAGAACCGTCTTTTATTGAGCATCTGTAGCTACTACCTTCTATCCGGAGGTTGAGAAATGCATGACTGCGAAACTTAACCCTATGCTCTTGTGATGTTCATGACAAAGGAACTCAGATTATTTCTTATTTAGGTTTCCCCTGTTGCAACAGCACAACACTTTTATTTCATGAAAGGACATTGATGGGAAACAGCACAGATAGGAATTGTGTTTGGGGTTTGTCACAATGTTCAGTCGATCATGTTCCAACTTTGCTTTTTAGTCAATAGGTTTAATATAAATAATATTTTCCCATACTTCCTCACAATTCTGAAGTTTAGTTTCTTCTATTTTACAAATTTCTCATCGTTTTTTCTCAGCCAAAGTACAGTTGCTGAGGTCTGATCCTGGACTTTATCTTCAAACTTGAACCAAAACGAGTAAGTGAAAATCTAACAAGTAACTTAGCTTTTAATCTATATCCAGGAACCCCCTCAGCCTTAATTTTAAGTAACTCAGCAGACCAGGCTGCATCTCTGGATAGAAGAAATGGGTGACATTTTGGCTTTTCCAGGAGTTCAGACTAAGTGAGATTGTTGGGAAGGATATAGAAAGAGCAGCACCAGTGCTGATCAGTGGCGGTGGAAGGTTCATTTTATTCTTTGTGCCTTTTCATACCTCTAGTTACAGTGCGGAATCAGGCCCATCGGCCCATCGAGACTGCACAGACCAGCGATCCCCGCACACTAACACTATCCTACACACACTAGGGACAATTTACACTTATACCTAACCAATTAACCCACCAACTTGTACGTCTTTGGAGTGTGGGAGGAAACCGAAGATCTCGGAGCAAACCCACGCGGGTCACGGGGTGGGCGTACAAACTCGGTACAGATAGCACCCGTAGTCGGGATCGAACCCGGGTCTCTGACGCTGTAAGGCAGCAACTCTACCTCTGCGCCACCGCGTTCACCAGTTGCTGTGATTGTAGTATATGTACATCTGCACATGTTCCTTATTGGGGCAACTATGGCAATATGGAGGAAGTTGCCTCCCATGTGTACTTATTCAGCTCCCTAACTGGATTGTGCACGTGGGCAGATATCATGCATTTACAATTATTGAGGGGAATAATTCCATTTGTTTTAGCGTTACAACATGGTATCGGGCCCTGCAACCCAACGAGTTCAAGCTGACAACCATCACCCGTACACTAGTTCTATGTTAGACACATCCTACACTCTTGGGCAATTAACCCACAAACCTGTACGTCTTTGGAGTGTGGGAGGAAACCGGAGCACCCGGAGAAAACCCACCGGGTCACAGGGAGAACGTACAAACTCCATACAGACAGCACCCGTAATCAGGATCGAACCCGGGTCTCTGGTGCTCTGAGGCAGCAACTCTACCGCTGCGCCGATCTGAAGCACTAAGTTCCTCCAGCACTTGTGTTTTGCTAAAAATAATAACATTTAAACGTTATTTACAGTTTATCCTAATCTAGGTTTTCTGCATAGCTTTGATTTTTGTGCCCTGTTGTTTCCAAGTGATTCTTGTATGGTTTATTCCACGATATCCAATGGATAACACTATTAATCATATTGCTCTGATATTCATTTATAGAAGGAAAATTATTTCACTGTGTTAACATATGTGACCATAAAATCAGTACTGATGTCTTGCTGTAATTCAGCGATTTATATATTCACGTCTCATGTTATCTCCTATTTTCATATGGTACTGTAGCTCTTTATACCACATTCTTCAACAAGCACTTCACCATTTCATTTTTAAATGTCTGATTTTCAAGTTAACACACGATTGAATTGATTCTCTCCATGACATGAATCATAATTTGGGGTCTTTCTATACTGTTTATAATCTACTCTCCCATCAAGATTTGGCTGAACTAAACTCAATCTTGTTCTGAGTTTTCCATCTATTAATAACTCAGCGTGTTAAATGGTTTATTTTCCTTTCAGGAATGGTTTAGCTTGCAACGCTCTAGCCTGCAGTACATACTGTAGAGAGGACAGCACAGTGGTGCAGAGTAAAGTTGCTGCCTTGCAGCGCCAGAGACTCGGGTTCTGTAAGGAGTTTGTACGTTCTCCCTGTGACCGCGTGGGTTTCCTCCAGATGCTCCGGTTTCCGCCCACACTCCAAAGACGTACAGGTTTGTAGGTTAATTAGCTTCAGTAAAAATCCGTTTATTGCAGAGAAATGTGGACGCGGTCGAGACCATCACACAGACCGACCTACTTTACATTGACTCCATTTAGACCTCACACTGCCTCGGCAAGGCCAACAGCATCATCAAGGACGAGTCACATCCTGGCCACAACCTCTTCTCCCCTCTCCCATAGAGAAAAAGGTGGAGTAGTGTGAAAACGCACACCTCCAGATTCAGGGATAGTTTCTTCCCAGCTGTTATCAGGCAACTGAACCATCCTATCACAACCAGTGAACAGTCCTGAACTACTATCAACCTCATTGGAGACGCTCGGACTGTCTCTATCTTTGATAGGACTTTACTGGACTTTACCTTGCACTAAACGTTATTCCCTTTATCTGTACACTGTAGATGGCTTGATTGTAATCAAGTATTGTCTTTCTGCGGACTGGTTAGCATGCAACCAAAGCTTTTCACTGCTACTTGATAAACGTGACAATAAACTTAACTCAAAGAATAAATTGTGTCTAGTGTGTGTAACAAGGGTGATTGCTGGTTGGCATGGACTCAGTGGACTGTTTCTACGCTGTATCTTTAAAGTCTAAAGTCCAAAGCATGGTGGCTCAGTCACAACCGTGACACATGTGGGTTCTTCAGTGCTGACAAGGCCATCAACAGCTCCAGCTCCCAGGGCCGTACCTCACTGAGAGCCAAGAATAGGCACCTAACACTTAGTGAGAGGTAGTTTGTTGCTCTATCAAACTTCCCATTGTCTGCACCGTAATGTTGCTTTCAATAGACAATAGGTGCTGGAAGAGGCCATTCTGCCTTCGAGCCAGCACCGCCATTCAATGTGATCATGGCTGATCATCCACAATCAGTACCCCGTTCCTGCCTTCTCTCCATATCCCTTGACTCCGCTATCTCTAAGAGCTCTATCCAACTCTCTCATGAAAGCATCCAGAGAATTGATCTCCACTGCCTTCCGAGGACGAGAATTCCACAGATTCATAACTCTGGGTGAAAACGTTTTTCCTCATCTCCGTTCTAAATGTCCAACCCCTTATTCTTAAAAAGGTGGCCCCTGGTTCTGGACTCCCCCAACATCGGGGACATGCATTCCACCGGAAGCAACATTTAAATTGCGCTAATCTTCGGAACTTGCTTGCAGCGACCGCACATTAGTGTTTTGCAAGTCATTCACTGGGACACGGTGATCCCTCTGCTGCTCAGAGCACTTCAACTACTCAGTCCAGCAAAACGCTTTGTTTTAAATGGACTAAATGGCCAAAATGGTCAATTACACATTTCCTGCTAACTCACTTAACCTATCTCTTTATAGCCTCCTTATACCCTATTCCACTGGCTTTAATGTCATCAGCAAATTTGGCAACCGTACAATCATTGCCTTTGTAGAAATTGAGATGAGGTATATGCAGATAGCAGATCAAGATGTCTACGTTGATAATCATTTGTTCAATATTCCAGCCAGCATCTTCTATTAACCTAGTATGGTGGAACCTGGATATATCAATGGGAGTAATCTCATCACCAGTTCTATTTAAAGGGATAAGGCACAGTGTAAAGACTAGTTATTCATAATTGCTGCCTCCATGATTACCGAAGCATTTTTAACATTGTTTCCACACTAAAACCCCTGTCTCACAGTGCGAGTCCACCCACGAGTGATCCCGAGTATAAAACAAATCAAACTCGTGGTAATCACGTAAAATTAACGTAGCGGGAACGTCGGAACAATGACAACTCAAATTTCACTGCACCAATTGGTGTATGTGACCATAAATGTCCTTTGTCCTTGTCCTACCTTGGGAATGCAAGCAAAGAATTACACGGTGACTTGTCACATGTGACAATAAACCATTCATTCATTCATTCATTCATTCAGAGAAGGAATGGATGACGTTTCAGAAGAAGGGTCTTGACCCAAAACGTCTTCTATCCAGAGATGCTGCCTGTCCCGCTGAGTTACTCCAGCATTTTGTGTCTATCTATGATGGACTTACTGCTGACATCAAGGCCTCTGTACAAATCAGTCAGTGCCTGGCATGGATGCATGAGGAAATATTCACCACTGCCGCACACTGTTGTTGGGAAAATGAGCAAAGATCTTCCAGAACCTCACAGAAGGTCTAGCATTATAATTTCTAATGTGAACCATGATTACTGCCAAAGTTCTGGGAAGTTTTGCTCACTTAAGAACAGCCAGAAAAAAATGCTTTTTCCAACTCTAACTTCAAGCAGATATAGTGTGTGTGTGTGTGTGTGTGTGTGTGTGTGTGTGTGTGTGTGTGTGTGTGTGTGTGTGTGTGTGTGTGTGCGCGTGCGCGCGCATGTGTTCAGGCAACTCATGTTCTATACGGGGATTAAGTGAATAGCAGCGCATAATTCAAAATTGCATGAATTAAACATATATCTTTATACAGGCGCAAATGTGAACGCGTTGATTCAAAAATACAGCATGTAAATTAGGCTTTGGCATTAATTAAACAAGCACGTTATTTAAAAGATGCTTAAACTTTGGGTAAAACACGAGGTGTGTGTGTGTGTATGTCTATATCTGTATATCACACAGATATATACAGATGCTGATTTTATTATGTCCTGACTCATGCTTATTCACCTTATTTACATTAATATGCACAAATATCTTATAATGCTTCCCCTCTTTGAAGAAAATAAATGTAAACACTTTACACAGTTATGCATAGTCTTTACTGAGTCAAGGGCCTGTCCCACTGTACGAGGTAATTCAAGAGTTCTCCCGAGTTTTCCCCTGATTCGAACTCGGAGAATGTCCGTAGCGGGTCCGTAGGAGTTTGTGGATGTCCCGTAGCGGCTCGTACGCGTAACGGTAGGTACTCGGGAAATCCGGTAAACTCGTGACGTTTTTTCAACACTGTGGAGAGAAGGAATGGGTGGCGATTCGGGTCGAGACCCTTCTTGACACTCTGAAGAAGGGTCTGGACATGAAACGTCATTGAGTCCTTCTCTCCAGAGATGCTGCCTGTCCCGCTGAGTTATAGCCCTGTCCCACGGTGCGAGTTCATTCAAGAGCTCTCCCGAGTTTAAATAAATCAAACTTGTGGTAAGCACGGAGAATGAACGTAGTGGGTACGTCGGAGCTCGGGGATGTCTCTTAGCGGCTTGTAACGCTAACGGCAGGTACTCGGGAAGACTCGCTAATGGCAGGTAAGCACGGGAAGACTCGTGAAGATTTTTCAACATGTTGAAAAATGTCCACGAGAGCCCCGAGTACATACGGGCAGCCATTACCGTAAATCTCCGAGTTCGAATCAGGGCAAACTTGGGAGAACTCTTGGAATGAACTCGTACCGTGGGACAGGGGTTTTACTGAGTTTACACCAGCTTTTTGTGTCTATCTTCTGTTTAGACCAGCATCTGCAGTTCCTTCCTGCACAATTGACTTCCTTGGTCGGTTTGTTCTCGTCCACTGTGTGTTTTACAAATACTGAGTCTCTCCAGTATTTTGTGTCTGTCTTCTGAAGAGAACGTCCTCTCGTTCAGAACTGGGGAATAATTAGAAATGAAACAAGTTTATGGTTTCAGAGAAAGAGGTGGGGCTAGAGAGAAGGAAGGGGAATGCCCATGAAAGGGTGGGGATCAGGAGATCACCTGCGTGCCATGTACCTGGTATCAGCCCAGGGAGGGTGGTAAAAGCTGAGGAATAACAAAAGGTATATCTGAATCATGTATAAATAGAAGGAGATGAATAAAATATGAAATACCGAAAGAGGAGAGAACAGAATACTGAGTGCTGGTAATATCAGATGCACAATTAGAATAGCTGATTATTTGAAATTTCATTGACCTGAAATATTCTCTCACCCCAGATGCTGCCTAACCTGTTGAATAACTACAACATGTTTTGTTTTAATATCATATTCCCACCATCTGCAGTGTTAATTCTTTTGCTTTATGAGTGGCCAACTAAGGGAGGTGACTCAACAGCTCGTCAAATGTATTTCTGCTCATTCGGGAACTGTCCACAGCAGTGGGTAAGAAAGAACTGCAGATGCTGGTTTAAATTGAAGGTAGACACGAAATGCTGGAGTAACTCAGCGGGTGAGGCAACATCCCTGGAGAGAAGGAATGGGCGACGTTTCGGGTCGGGACCCTTCTTTGGACTCCTACATTGTCAGGCCAAGGGCAGAAAGTCTGAAGAAGGAACAGGTGCGTAGGTGCGTAAAATTGTACATTTTAGGACCCGCTGAGTAATGCCCCTGTCCCACTTAGGAAACCTGAACGTAAACCTCGGTAGACTTTGCACCCCACCCAAGGTTTCCGTGCAGTTCCCGGAGGTTGCAGGTGGTTGCCGGAGGTTGCAGGTAGTGGAAGCAGGTAGGGAGACTGGCAAAAACCTCCGGGAACCACCGGGATCCTTGGGGGGGGCACAAAGTCTCCCGAGGTTTCCATTCAGGTTTCCTAAGTGGAACAGGGGCATTACTCCAACATTTTGTGTCCACAGGCAGCGTCGATCTGCACCATTAATAACTTTCCATCAATCAACAACGTGACTGTAAAATCCTACTAGAGTCAGATTCACGGAGTTACACAGCATGGAAACAGGCCCGTCGGGCCAACTGGTCCCAAATAACCAACTCGCCATTCTCATGTTATAAGTGATAGGAGCAGAATTAGGCCATTCAGCCCATCAAGTCTACTCCGCCATTCAATCAAGGCTGATCTATCTCTCTCTCCTAACCCCATTCTCCTGCCCTCCCCATAACCCCTTACACCCATTCTAATCAAGAATCTATCTGTCTCTGCTTTAAAAATATCCATTGACTTGGCCTCCACAGCCTTCTGTGGCAAAGGATTCCACAGATTCGCCACTTGACTAAAGAAATTCCTTCTCATCTCCTTCCAAAAGGAACGTCCTTTAATTCTGAGGCTATGACCTCTAGTCCTAGACTCTCCCACAAGTGAAAACATCCTCTCCACATCCACTCTGTCCAGGCCTTTCACTATTCAGTACCTTTCAATGAGGTCCCCCCTCATTCTTCTAAACTCCAGCGAGTACAGGTTCAGTGCTGTCAAACGCTCACCATAAGTTAACCCACTCATTCCTAGGATCATTCTTGTAAACCTCCTCTGGATCCTCTCCAGAGCCAGCACATCCTCCCCCAGATATTATGCCCAAAATAGCTCACAATACTCTAAATGTGGCCTGGCCATTGCCTTATAGAGCCTCAGCATTACAATCCTGTTTTTGTTTTCTAGCCCTCTTGAAATAAATGCTCGTCCCATTTTTCCAACACGTGGGGCCTTGTCAAAGGCCTTGCTAAAAGGCTATATAGACATTATCTACTCAAACACAGACCTCTTCAAAAAACTCTTTCAGATCCAAGGTCCATGATTTCCCATGCCCAAATCCACGCTGACTATCACTTATCAGATCAACTACCACAACCTTTAAGAAACATTTGGACAGGTACATGGATACGATCGGTTTAGAGGGATGTGGGCCTTACACAGGCAGGTGGGACTAGTGTAGATGGGACATGTTGGCCAGTGTGGGCTAGTTGGGCCAAAGGGCCTGTTATCACACTCTATGACTCCATAGCTTCCCAGGTAATCTTTTACTTCCTGATCAATTACCAGTACCCGCTTCAGTCAGAGTGTATCTTTGCGTTGGGGAAAGCAGTGGGCAATATTGTGGTTTGCAGGAAGGACCTGCAGATGCTGGTTTAAACCGAAGACAGACACAAAAGGCTGGATAACTCAGCGGGTCAGACAACATCTCTGGAGAAAAGGAATAGGTGAAGTTTCATAAGTTAATAAGTGATAGGAGCAGAATTAGGCCATTCGGCCCATCGTCTACTCTGCCACTCAATCATGGCTGATTTATCTCTCCCTCCTAACCCCATTCTCCTGCCTTCTCCACATCACCCCTGACACCCGTACTAATCAAAACTCCGTCTATCGCAGCCTTGGTCTCAACCCGAACCGTCACCTGTCCCCCAGAGATGCTGCCTGACCCACTGAGTTACTCCAGCCTTCTGTGTCTGTCATCGGCAATATTGTGATGCAGGTTTTAACTGGAGCCCACATCACAATATTGGCCACTGAAGTGTTTTGTCAATCAACAGCAAGGCTGGTGCTGGCTGTCTACTGGGATCGTTCAAATCAGCAGGCATCAAAAGTTGGCACTCTGCCCGCTATGCAATCAACAAGCAAGGTCTAATTATTCACTGTGATCCTGCACCTTTTGCCAGGGCCTGTGAATCCACTCCTTAACTCTATGCATTTTGATACAAGCGGAGTTCTTTATTCTGAAGTGGCCGTTTAAAATGCAGTTTTAAGGATAATTTCCAGAGCATTAGGAAAGAGAAATGCTTGCTTGCTTGCAATAATTTTCCAGCATCGTGGCCTGTTTTAGCAACCAGGGTGGTAATGTACCATTGTGACAAGGAAAAGAACACCTTTGCATAAGAACATGGTTAGGTACAGAACTAAATGACATTCAGAGTCCTGTACTTTTTAAGCGGCACAAGAAGTACTCCAGACCTGTGTGCACTTGTCAGAAACTTGTACAGAAACTGGAAAATACACGTTCAGGAGAGTCGCAGTTACTGAGAGATCACACCCTAGTCATTGTGAACAAAAACTTGCATGAGTTGAATTTGTATTTTAATTAAAGTACTATATTGTCCTTTGTTGATGGATTCCATTTCATTTAAACGAATTGAAAATAACTCCAAGCAGTTTTTTTTTCCCGACAGTTATTTTAGTTTGTTTAAGAAAGAACTGCAGATGCTGGAAAAAAATTGAAGGTCGACAAAAAATATTGGAGAAGCTCAGCAGGTGAGGCAGCATCTATGGAGGGAAGGAATTGGCGACATCTCGACCCGAAACGAGATTTTCCAGCATTTTTTGTCTGGTTATTTAAGTTTTTAGTTTTAGAGTTACAGCATGGAAACAAACCCTTCGGCCCCACCCAGTCTATGCCGACAGTTAATCGCTCATTCACACACTAATTCTACACAGTAGAGGCAATTTACAGAGGGCCGATTAACCTTCAGATCCGCACGTCTTTGGGGTCTGGGAGGAAACCGGAGCACCCGGTGTAAACCCACGCGGTCACAGTGAGAACGTGCAAACTCCATCGAGATCGCAACCGGGTCTCTGGCATTGTGAGGCAGCAGTGTTCAACATTGTTTTACTCCATGTTTGTTAGAACTTCAGGCCTGCAATGACCAGCTTAGAATAGTTTAAGGGGTGTAAATGGAAGGTGCTGGAAACTCAGGCAGCTCTGCCACAATGAGAAACAGAGTTCGAAGACCCTTCATCAGAACTTTTAGAAGGGCTTTATTCTGAGACAAACTTAAGCAAGTCGGACTAGTGTACATGGGGCATGTTGATCAGTGTGGGCATGTTGGGCCAAAGGGCCTGTTTCCCTGCTCTATGATTCTATGACCTGATCAAAGCCTCTTTAGTAACATTCCCATTGACTCCCGGCCCTTGACCTCCCAAAGTGGAGGAGCAAATGGATGGTATTGAGAACCTCAAGGCCATTCATCAGGAGCATTCAGGAGCTCCTGTGTAAGCAGGAGCACACCACACCTCAGGTTAACCCATGATGAGCGTTTGTCGGCACTGGGCATGTACTCGCTGGAGTTTAGAAGAATGGAGGGGACCTCATTGAAACACACAGAATAGTGAATGGTTTGGATAGAGTGGATGTGGTGAGGAAGTGGGTGAGTCTAGGGCTAAAGGTCGTAGCCTCAGAATTAAAGGACTTTTTTTTAGGAAGGAGATAAGGAGAAATTTCTTTAGTCAGAGGGTGGTGAATCTGTGGAATTCTTTGCCACAGAAGGCTGTGGAGGCCAAATCAGTGGATTTATTTAAGGCAGAGATACAGTCGATAGATTCTTGATTAGTACGGGCGTCAGCGGTTATGGGGAGAAGGCAGGAGAATGGGGTTAGGGGGGAGAGAAAGATCAGCCATGATTGAATGGCGGAATAGACTTGATGGGCCGAATGGCCGAATTCTGCTCCTATCGCTTATGAACTTATGATCGCAAATGTTTCACCTGCCCGCACCATCAAGCACCTCTGTGGAAAGGTCTGTGGTTCCCACAATGGGCGAGTAGACTTGACTCCTGCACCTATTGTCTATTGGCCTCATCACCCCTAGATCAAAACTAGAAGTAAACATTACTCGATTGTGAAAACTTAAGAAGAGGAGTAAATCTCTGAGTAATTCAGCTCGTTTGTGATGCAGAAGAATTTAAAATCTTTAACTAGTAGAAGAAAAGGTCATTTATAATTTACCTTTTGTGTGCAATTAGTGGTGAAAATAACATTGGGCGCTTTGTGATGCCAATGCAACGTGGATCCTGCTGGCTGTCCAGTTAATGGATCTAGTCAACGCTGTATAAGCTGGGACCAGGGTGGGAAGGCTTGATTGTAGCAGCTTAAACCAGAACTACAAAAGCACCCTGGATGATGGATCTTTGAGAAAAAGTAAAACACAAAATGCTGAAAATGCCGGCAGATCTGGAGGCATCTGGGGAGAGAGGGACAAAGCTAATGGTTCCTGTCAGTGGCCTTAGTTTTGAAGGGGACAATGTTTTGCGTGTTGCAAGCAAATGTTTTAAGCAAGGCAGGAAGAAAGAGACTTGTGGTACAGAGAACAGAGGCCAAGGTATAATAGGATGAATGAAAAGCAACAAGACAGTGATATTAAGACCTACACGGAAACTGAAGATAGACCCGGAGGAGGTGGAAGAGAAACCCAAGGTAGGGAAGTCTGGAAAAGGAATAGATGCTATCTCGACTAATGAATGTGGTGAAGAAATACAGATAGATTCCAGAGGTGTAGACCATAGAACATAGATCAGTACAACAGAAGAACAGGCCCTTCGGCCCACAATGTCTGTGCTTGGTATGGGAACAGCTCCATCCAAGACCGCAAGAAATTATGGATGCAGCCCAGACCATCAGACAAACCAACCTCCCTTCCATTGACTCCATTTATACCTCACACTGCCTCGGCAAGGCCAGCAGCATAATCAAGGATGAGTCGCAGTCTGGCCAATTCCTCTTCTCCCCTCTCCCATCATGCAAAATGTATTGAAGTGTGAAAACGCACACTTCCAAATTCAGGGACAGTTTCATCCTGGTTGGAAGAAACCTTTGGACTTATCCTTGATTGGACTTTGCTGGCTTCACCTTGCACTAAACGTTATTCCCTTATCATGTATCTAAAAGCTGTAAACGGCTCGATTGTAATCATGTATTGTCTTTAGGCTGACTGGATAGCACGCAACAAAAGTTTTTCACTGTACCTCGGTACATGTGACAATAAACTAAACTGTAACTGGGAACAGCCGAACAGTCAATAAAGATGGCCGCTTCAAACACCAGCTACAACTTCTCCACAGGCAACTTCTATGTCACAATCCCTCAAATGTCTCACGAAAAATGGAAACAATGCTTAATTTAAAGCTGTTGCATTCAATATCACTTGCAAAAGTAATATCATCAAAGCCAAAAGTGGTCATAAGTGGTTCATGAATTATTGAAAGAAATGTTATGGAGGGGAATCTTTACAGGCGTGACAGTATGATCTTCAGGCAGAGAACCTTAAGAGCCTGTCCCACTGTACGAGGTAATTCAAGAGTTCCCCCGCGTTTTCCCCTGATTTGAACTCGGAGAATGTCCGTAGCGGGTCCCTAGCGGCTCGTACGAGTAACGGTAGGTACTCGGGAAATCCGGTAAACTCCTGACGTTTTTTCAACACTGTGAAAAATGTCCACGAGTAAAAAAATACTCGTGATGAAAAAAATGGTTACTTTTTACTCGTATGAGCCGCTACGAGGCATCCACGAACTCCTACGGACCCGCTACGGACATTCTCCCAGTTCGAATCAGGGAAACACTCGGGAGAACTCTTGAATTACCCCGTACAGTGAGACAGGCCCTTTACTTATATGACCAGGTAAAGTTTTTCATCATGATGATGCTCTCGGCTGCTGATGATATAGCGTAGGTCTAGTGCTACAACTCTGCTTATTGCCTTGTTCACAGCTCAGTCCAATGGTGCAGCGTAGCTTAGACACGCAATCTGCACCCGGTGAGTCACCAGCCTCAAGTGGACTTCAGTTTTGGCATCATGACATAACAAAGGTTCACATTGACACGTAAGGAACCACCACTTAAAATCTATGGCATCAGCCCCATAGCATTTAAAACAGTTTAGCGTAGAGATACAGCATGGAAATAGGCCCTTTGGTCCACCGCGCCCACGACAACCATCGATCGCCCATTCATCAATCAATCAATCAATTTTATTTGTATAGCACATTTAAAAACAACTCATGTTGACCAAAGTGCTTCACATCAGTGCAGGTACTAATTTGATCCATACAACGGTAAACAGACCTAACAACACATACATAAACTGTTTACAGCGCTCCCTCAGAGGGGCTCAAAAACGCTAGGGAGTAGAAATAGGTTTTGAGTCGGGTCTTAAAGGAGTCGATGGTGGGGGCAGTTCTGATGAGGAGCGGGATGCTGTTCCACAGTCTAGGTGCTGCAATCCCAAAAGCGAGGTCACCCCTGACTTAAACCTAGACCGCGGGATGGTCAGTAGCCCCAAGTCGGCCGACCTGAGGGACCTGGAGGTAGAATGGTGGGTTAGAAGATTTTTGATATGGGGGGGGCAAGCCCGAAAAAGGGCTTTGTATACGAATAAGAGGAGCTTGAAGTTGATTCTGTTCATACCATGTTATTCCACTTTGACATCCACTCCCTACACATCAGGGGGTTATTTTACAAATGTCAATTAACTGACAACCCCGAACAGCTTTTGGGATGTGGGAGGAAACCGGAGCACGGGGGGGGGGGGGGGGGGGGGTGGTTGGGGAGGGCACAGGGAGAAGGTGCAAACTCCACTCAAACAGCACCCAAAAGTCAAGCTTGAGTCAGAATCTCTGGCGCTGTGAGGCAGCAGCACTACCCACTGCGCCACTGTGCCGCCCAGTCGCCTATTGCTTCATGTTCTAGCTTTCCAAGTCAGATAAATAGTTACCCGATAATACCCTATTGTTACCCACACGGACACAAGTAGAACGTGCAAACTCCACACAGGCAGCACCCGAGGACAGGATCGAACCTGATTCGCTGTGAGGCAGCGGCAGCTAGTTTAAAACTATGATATTTATTCTTCTCTTTGTTTCCATCTGTCTCTCGACTTGATCTTATTAAAGCAATGTCTTCAGAATGATGTTTCCTGTTCCTTTGTGCTGTATCTTTTTGTTCTGTCCGTCTCCTCTTTTGTTCTTTCTTGAGACTGATTTAGTTCTGTTCAAGCAGTTTTTCATTAAGTTCTCCCTGTTCTGCTTCAGTACAAATGCATTGCATGAACCATTAGTCCAGCACACGTATTCAGCAAGTCAGCATGGATATTTTCGCAGCACAGTAATGATTTAACTCGGCAGTACGATTACAACACTCTTTAACACACACCATCCAGTGGGAAACTTGTTGTTGCTGCTGCTAACTCCTTTGGTTGTCGTTTTCTCAACAGCGTACTGACTCATGAAGCACACTTGCGGAAGGTAGTGCTGCTATTTCTGGCAAACCCGCGTTTGATCCCGATCTCTGGTGTTGTCTGCGCGGAGTTTGCATGTTCTTCCTGCGACCATGTGGGTCTCTCCACGTCCCCACTCTCCCCCATCCACCGCCCACATCCCAAACGTGCTGGTCGGTAGGTTCAGTTCAGTTTCAGTTTAGTTTATTGTCACGTGTAACTGAGGTACAGTGAAAAGCTTTTGTTGCGTGCTAACCAGCCAACGGAAAGACAAGACATGATTACAATCGAGCCATTCACAGAGTACAGATACCTGATAAGGGAATGACGTTTAATGCAAGGTAAAGCCAGCAAAGTCCGATCAGAGGTAGTCCGAGGGTCTCCAATGAAGTGGATAGTACCTCACTACTGCTCTCTGGTTGCGGAAGGATGGTTCAGTTGCCCGATAACAACTTGGAAAAAAACTGTCCCTGAATCTGGAGGTGTGCGTGGAGGTTAATCGACAATTAAAGATTGCCCTGGTGTATTAGGGTGGAGTTGCTTGGTACATGAGAGAATAGCTTCCAGGGAAACAAATGTGGGACTGGGGTTGCTTTGAGGGCTGGCATGAGTTTAATGGGCCAAACAGCCTCCTTCTATGTCCCAGGAATAGGAATGATTGCCGCAAGTGACTAGGCACAGTGACATTCTTTGCTTGCATACTCATGAGGAGATAGGAAAAAGAAGAATGGGAAAAGACGGCTCATTAGATATCCTTTTTGTTAGCATTGGCAGTCAGAGCTGTAGACTGAACCTTGAACGATAATAAGAAGGAACTGTTGATGCTGGTTTCCACCAAACAGACAGAAAATGCTGGCTTAGCACAGCAGAAATCACGGAAGAAGTCTGAAGAAGGGTTCTGACCCAAAACGTCATGTTCTCCAGAGATGCTGCCTGACCTGCTGGGTTACTCCAGCATGTTGTGTCTGCCCTTGAAAAATCATGACCGTTGATGGAGAATATTAGTTGTTGTTGGCCTAGTAGTAGCTTTAAATTATTTAAATCAATATTGGCTTGGCATTAACAAACATAAGTTCATACGTCATAGGAGCAGCAGTAGGCCATTCGGACCATCGAGTCTACTCCGCCATTCAATCATGGCTGAAATATCTTTCTGTCTCATCCCCATTCTCTTGCCTTCTCCCCATAACCCTCGACATCCTTACTAATCAAGAATCTGTAAATCTCTGCCATCACCATACCCGTTGAGTTGGCCTCCACAGCCGTCAGGGTCCCAATCCAAAGCTTCACCTGGTCATTTTCTTCCACAGATGCTGCCAGACCTCGGTCGTCTGTCAGTTTGTTTTTTGTTCAACATTCCTACATCTGCAGCCTCTGTGACTCCAGAGGCAGAAACATTTTGTGCTTAGACACAAAAAGCTGGAGTAACTCAGCGGGACAGGCAGCACCTCTGGAGAGAAGGAATGGGTGACGTTTCATGTCGAGACTCTTTGACCCGAAACGTCACCCATTCCTTCTCTCCAGAGATGCTGCCTGTCCCGCTGAGTTACTCCAGATTTTTGTGTCTATCTTTGTTTTAAACCAGCATCTGCAGTTCCTTCTTACACGATCTATCTATTTAGGCAGGTACATGGATAGGAGAGTTTTAGAGTGATATTGGCCAAATGTGTGCAGGAAACAGGCCTTTCGGCCCAACTTGTCGATGCAGGCCGAGTTGCCCCATCTACTCTAGTTCCTGTTTCAATCCCGTGTGTCATCTTTCCCTGCAATTGATGTTGAGCAATCTCGATGCACCATATAATGCCATGCTAACGCCTTGACTCCTGCTCCATTCTGTTGGCCACTTCCTTCATCAGTCAAATGGCACGGCTGAGGCCTTAGCGTGAAGTCTGTCCTTTAATTAGATTTTGCATTGCTTAATTGGCCTGTCCCACGAGCATGCGCCTGCATGCGGCAAGCGCGACCTAACGTGGTCGCTTGAGGCGTACGGCCTCACGGGGCCGGCCCCACTTCGATCGCCTGAGCCGTATGGAGTTGTGCGGAGCTGGTCCCGTCATCGCGCGGGGCTCCGAAAAACTGACACTGTTCAAAAATTCCGCGCTGCAACGGCCTGCCGGCCCGCAGCCACATTGTGGCCGTACGCACTGTCTCGACGCTGTACGCAGTGTCTTGACGGCGTACGCCTAGCGCGAACTTCCCGCGGACTTTGCTCGAACTTCACGTCAACTCGTACGGGATCACTCGACCTCCGCGTGGCCCCCGCTTCCGGTTTGGTCGCGCTCGCCGCACGCAGTCGCATGCTCGTGGGACAGGCCCTTTACTCATTGAAAATTAATGCGTTAGAAATGCCACCATAATGTCCAATCCTTGCTCAATGTTCTATGGGTTTCCTTTAATAAGCAAGGTGACATTTTGGGTCGGACCTTTCGTCAGACTTGTCTGAATAGTCTATTAATGAACATATAGTAACATTCAGGATTAAACATTCTAGGAAAAAAATATATCAGTTTCATAACGCAGTCGGATTCTCACCTGTGATTAGATTGTGTTTGGTCAAGTGTAAGTGTAGTACTTCATGAATGGCTGTTCCCAAGGAAGAATTCCAGCACATTGATTTCCTGTTGGGCCTCATCATTGAGAAAGCAAACTTCAGATATTGTTGCATGTCTTGTGTTGACTGCCGTGACTATTTCAACAGGATCTTCCAGTATTAAATACAGCAGGACATTTAAAAAAAAGGTTAGGTTAAATAAATGACAGCGGGATTTTAGATGCTATGATGCTTAAAGGTAATGGGGTAAGATTTTTTAAATGCCCGGGTTTATTATATTGAGTTGATAATTAATATTGACCACTGGTGTGATTAGCAGAAACAAGGAACTTGAAAAACATTTGGACAGCTATATGGATAGGGCTGGTTTAGAGGGACATGGGTCAAACGTGGTCAGGTGGGACAAGTGTAGATGGGGCATGTTGGTCGGCGTGGGTAAGTCGTGTAAAAGGGCCTCTTTCCATGGTGTATGACTATGACTCTAACCACAGGTGCTGGTCTGCAAAAAAATGGACACAAAGTGCTGGAGTAACTCAGCGGGCCAGGCAGCATGTCTGGAGACAGGAGATAACCGATATTTCGGGTCGGGACCCTTCTTCAAGGTGTGATTAGCCTGCTGGCAGCTTGGATGTGGATTTCTAAGTTACGTTCCCTGTGAATGGCCTGGGCGCATACATCACACCTGGCTTGGCGGCAATATTTCAAGCAGTGTCGGGGGTATCTCTGCCGCCTGTTCTATAAGCAGTCGGGAAATGCAGGACAACTTTGTGCCAAATAGGTGGTAGAACAGGGTAAACAGGTGGCGCATGTTTCGATGCAGGGATTGGAGATGATCGTGAGAATTCTCTTTTGTTTCCAAATGGCCTGAAGCACATGGCAGGGAGTCACTCCCGCTTTGTTCGAGAGGCCCAGCTAAGTTTCAACTGCCAAGGAGCTTGCAGTGGTTTCCCCTCAATGAGGTCAACCTTAACCATGATGTGATGTAGGTGGGAGTGACACAAGGCCGTGCCTATTAAATGTCCACATATTAGTATGGGGAGAGTCCATAGTGCGTTTTTGTTTTTTTAAGCTTCTAAATTAGCTGGGAACCGCATCATGGTAACTTGCCACGTACCCCAGTAATCTGACTAAGCCTTTGGCAATTAAATGGCGATACCAGACCTAAGGGAATGGGTATGTAAATAGCCAGTAACATGCAAAGCTTTGGTTGGTTGCATGATGTATTGGCAATTTGGACAAAGGGGCCAAAAGTGCGGCATATCATTTCCTATTCTTGTGTCCAGAAAATCTCACACAACGAAACTAAATGGATAAAATCGACCCACATCTAAGATTGAAGAAGGGTCTTGACCCGAAACGTCACCTCTTCCTTTTCTCCAGAGATGCTGTCTGACCCGCTGAGTTACTCCAGCTTTTTGTGTCTGTCCACATCTAGGTAATCTGGAGACGCAAGGAACAGCAGATGCTGGGACTTTGAGCAAAACACAAAGTGCTGGAGGAACTCAGTGGGTCAGGCAGCATCTGTGGAGGGAATGTTTAAGAAAGAACTGCAGATGCTGGTAAACTCAAAGGAAGCCACAAAATGCTGGAGAAACTCAGCGGGTGAGGCTGCATCTGAGGAGAGAAGGAATTGGTGACGTTTCGGGTTGAGACCCTTCTTCAATCTTAGATGTGGGTCGATTTTATCCGTTTAGTTTTGTTGTGTGAGAGTTTCTAGACAGAAGAAGGGTCTCGACCCGAAACGTCGCCAATTCCTTCTCTCCTTAGATGCTGCCTCACCTGCTGAGTTTCTCCAGCATTTTGTGTCCACCTTTTGTGGATGGAATGTCCAGGCAACATTTCAGCTTGGAACCTTTCTTCATCTCTGTTCCATCCACAGACACTGCCTGACCCACTGAGTTCCTCCAGCAGTTTGTGTTATGCTTCATCTATGTAACCCATGCTTCCCTATTGCCAGAGAGAGAGAAATTCACTTTAAGAGTTGATCCATTCAAATCATTTTCATGGACATATGGACATGGAGAACCCCCAGCAATGGTGTTACACCGTCCAATCACTCCTCCTCCCTGTTGAAGACATTTGGTCCGATACATGGATAGGAAAGGTTTGGAAGAATATGGGCCAAACTTATGTAGGTGGGATAGTGGGGATGGGGCATCTTGGTTGGCATGGGCAAGTTGGGCCGCTGGGCCTGTTTCCATGCTGCATGGTCCTGAAAATGTCTATGGATGTTTCAATCACTTTGTTGACTTATTGCTGCCTTTTATTGACTCCATCTACACCTCACGCTGCCTTGGCAAGGCCAGCAGCATAATCAAGGACGAGTCGCACCCTGGCCACTCCCTTTTCTCCGCTCTCCCATCGGGCAAAAGGTGTAGTAGTGTGAAAACGCACACCTCCAGATTCAGGGAGAGTTTCTTCCCAGCTGTTATCAGGTAATGGCATGTTGGCCTTCATAACAAGAGGAGTTGGGTATAGGAGCAAAGAGGTCCTTCTGCAGTTGTACAGGGCCCTGGTGAGACCACACCTGGAGTATTGTGTGCAGTTTTGGTCTCCAAATTTGAGGAAGGACATTCTTGGTATTGAGGGAGTGCAGCGTAGGTTCACAAGGTTAATTCCCGGGATGGCGGGACTGTCATATGTTGATAGAATGGAGCGACTGGACATTGAATGGCGATGCTGGCTCGAAGGGCCGAATGGCCTACCCCTGCACCTATTATGTTTTGTCTATTGTCTAACCAGAGAGCAGTCCTGAACTACTATCTACCTCATTGGTGAGCCATGGACTATCCTTGATTGGATTTTGCTGGCTTTACCTTGCATTGAACGTTATTCCCTTATCATGTATCTGTACACTGTAAACGGCTCGATTGTAATCATGTATTGTCTTTCTGCTGACTGGATAGCACGCAACAAAAGCTTTTCACCGTATCACTGTACACGTGACAATAAACAAAACTGACCTATTGCATGCCCTTCGGGGACATGTTGCTTCATGAGAAAGATAATGGGACTGCGGCTATTGACAGGACGTTAGCACCTAACCCTGGAGTACACAAGAGCCTCGACCTGAAACCTCACCCATCCCTTCTCTCCAGAGATGCTGCCTGTCCCGCTGAGTTACTGCAGCAGTTTGTGTCTACCCACGGTTCTACTAGTGTTCTCTTAGTAGCACATGATCAGGAAGAAAATTTGCATCTACTTGTTTCATCACGTATGCCACTTCCAGTTAATTTTCTGCACTGAAAAGTGTGGTGTGATAAAAGGAAATTAACAGAAATACCTGAATTTCCAGCCTTGTCTTTACTGTAATTGACTTCCCCAATCCAACAAGAAGCACTGAGTCAGTTTGGGTTATTCATTTATTGGTGAAGTGCAGTAGTACCGCATGTCCCATAATGATTTTCTCTTCCTTTTTTGTGTGTTTGTTTGTGTGTGTGTGTGTGTGTGTGTGTGTGTGTGTGTGTGTGTGTGTGTGTGTGTGTGGGTGTGTGTGTGTGTGTGTGTGTGTGTGTGTGTGTGTGTGTGTGTGTGTGTGTGTGTGTGTGTGTGTGTGTGTGTGTGTGTGTGTGTGTGTGTGTGTGTGTGTGTGTGTGTGTGTGTGGGTTGATCATGTTGTAACAGCTCAACAGCTCCCTATACCTGGGGGCTTGTCAAGGAACATAATGATCTGAGAGGAAGGTTCTTGTCCTGGCTTGTCATGTTGTAAGAAATCTCATACTTTCTTTTTATGAGAGAGAGGTTTTTTTGTTCAGGAGGAGTTTTCCCCTGACAATATCTTATCTATAATTTTCTTTATCTCGTTAGAATAGGCGTACAAATTGATGGTTGTCCATATGACATAATCTTCTTATCTAACTTACTCCGCTTTTGTTTCTTAAATCCATTGAACAGTTTTGTATTTTTTTCCTGATCCATCATCTAAGCTTTTCTCCTCTTTTGTGATAGCTCAAAAAAAAAGTCAAACTTACTTTTGAAGCACATGTAAGAACCATCAGAGCAGGTGGTCCCTGGTGACTCGGGCCACCTCCCATCGATGGACGCCTTTTTCACTGGATGTCTGCTTTTTTGTTTTGAACTGGAAATTTGCAATTCCCTCGATTGCAGGAAAAATGTTCCCGATGTTTGGGGGGAAGTCCAGAACCAGGGGTCACACAGTTTTCCTTTTTCCTTTATATTTATATAGCACATTTTTAGTCAACTTGCATTGACCCCAAAGTGCTTCACATAATTACATCCACACACACAGGCAAAGGTGGGTGAAGTGTCTTGCCCAAGGACACACACAGGCAAAGGTGGGTGAAGTGTCTTGCCCAAGGACACACACAGGCAAAGGTGGGTGAAGTGTCTTGCCCAAGGACACAACGACAGTATGCACTCCAAGCGGGATTCGAACCAGCTACCTTCCGGTTGCCAGCCGAACACTTAGCCCATTGTGCCATCTGTCGTCCCTTAAGAATAAGGGGCAGGCCATTTAGGATTGAGATGAGGAAAAACATTTTTCACCCAGAAAGTTGTGAATCTGTGGAATTCTCTACCATAGAAGGCAGTGGATGTTTTCAAGAGGGAGTTAGATTTAGCTCTTAGGGCCAACGGCATCAAGGGATATGGGGAGAAAACAGGAACGGGGTACTGATTGTGGATGATCAGCCATGATCACAGTGAATGGTGGTGCAGGCTCGAAGGGCCGGATGGTCTACTCCTGCAACTATTTTCTATGTTTCTACGTTTCTATCTTACTCAACTCTTGAAGGCAGTGAGAATGAAAGGCACAAGAAACCAGTGCTTATTTGTACTCTGGCACTCATTCAAATCTCACATTCTTCACAAGGGAACTGTGTCATTTTCATTTAGTGCACTGAAACGAAAATAAAAAAATGTTGCTAATCTGAAATACAAACAACAAGATGCTGGAAACCTGAAATAAAACCAGCAAAACTCGACAACTCAGGCAACACCTTGGGACAGAGAAGCAGAGTTCATGTTTCAGATCTAAGAACCATCACTGAAACCACCAAATGCATTAAATTCCCCTACTGAACATGGTCAATAAATGAGTCAATTGTGACCAATTTGATAATAGAAACAAGGAACTGCAGATGCTGGTTTACGGGGGGGAAAAACACTCAATGTGCTGGAGTAACACAGCAGGTCAGGCAGCTTTCAAAACAAAAGACACAAAGTCTTTAGTGATCTAACTTATATTACAATGAAATTCATACTTGTGGCAGCACCACAGATATGTGAACATAGGTCATGTGATAGGAGCACAATGAGGCCATTCAGCCCATCAAGTCCGCCATTCAATAATGCTGATCTATCTCTCCCTCCTAACCCCATTCTCCCGCTCCCATAGACCCTGACACAGTACTGATCAAGAACCTCTCGTCCAACACGTCGCGAGCGGGCTCCTATCGGCCCAGCGCGCCGTGGGGGAAGAGCAGAGAGAGAAAGAAAAGCAGCAAACAAACGAAAGATGGGAGAGCTAGGAGAAAAAAGAAAGAGGAAACACAAAAACAACGGGTCGAGAGCTTCAAGACATCAAGAAGAGGAGACGAGAAGGGAGTCTCTCTCCTCTCGCTTTTCTCTCCCCCTTCCTCTTCTCTTCTCTCTCTCGCATCTCTCTCTCCCTCTCCTCTCTCTCTCTCTCTCTCTCTCTCTCTCTCTCTCTCTCTCTCTCTCTCTCTCTCTCTCTCTCTCTCTCTTGCCGCAGCTTTCTGAGCTTCCCTGCGTGGCTGGGTGCGTTGGGTTTCGAGTGTGCGCTGAATGTGGAGCTCGCCTCTCCCCCCGGCACTTCACAGGAGCAGGGTGGATACTGGATTCTTATTGTACTGTTCAAGTCAAAAGCATTCCTCCTCACCAATCGGAAGATCGATCAAGTGTTTTGTGTTTTTTTTTTAAAAGATGATGTAATGGGAAATACTGGAGATGGAAATTATAAATAAGACAGTAGACAAAAATGCTGGAGAAACTCAGCGGGAGAGGCAGCATCTATGGTGTGAAGGAAATAGGCAAGGTTTCGAGCCGAAACGTTGCCTATTACCTTCACTCCATAGATGCTGCCTCACCCGCTGAGTTTCTCCAGCATTTTTGTCTACCTTCGATTTTCCAGCATCTGCAGTTCCTTCTTAAACATGAATCAGACAGTGTTGATCTTCAATGTGAACTGCAAACAAAGGTACAGAGTTCAATCAATACTCAGAATTTCAGGCAGTATCAGAGGAGAGAGAAACTGAGGTAACATCTCTAGGCGGCACAGTGGCGCAGCGGTACAGCAGCTGCCTTACTGCCCCAGAGACCCGGGTTTGATCCTGACTACGGGTGCTGTCTGTACGGAGTTTGCATGTTCTCTCCGTGACCAGAGTAGGTTTTCTCCCGCAGTCCAAAGATGTACAGGTTTGTAGGTTCATTGGTTTTGGTAACATTGTAAATTGTCCCTGGTTTGTCTAGGATAGTGTAAGTGTACAGGGATCGTTGGTCGGTGCGGATTCGGTGGGCCGAAGGGCCTGTTTACGTCCTGCACCTGTAAAACTAAATCCCAGGTTCATCTCTTCCTCTCCCCCCCTATTAGGGTTAGTGGCACACTGGCCTCACAGCTGGTCGAGTTGCTGCCTCACAGCGCCAGAGACCTGGCTTCCATCATGACCATGGGTGCTGTCTGTATGGAGTTTGCACGTTCTCCCTGTGAGTTTCTCCAGCATTTTTGTCTACCTCCCTGTGACCTCCCGTGTAGGTTTCCTCCGGGCGCTCCGGTTTCTAACCACATCCCAAAGATTGATTGGCTTCTGCAAATTGCTCCCTAGTGTGTGGAGAGTGAATGAGAAAGTGGGATAACATAGAACTCACGCTATATCTCTAAAGTTAAAACTGAAACAAATATCCGTTCACTTCCATCCACATCCCTCCCTCCGGCTTTACCTCTCTCTGTTCCTCTCCTCTCATTACCTGGCACCCTATTATCTCTTTTTCACCCACCTTCCAATGAAACCCCCTCATCTAACACTTGCCAGACTTTGTCCAACTCCAACTTTGTCACGTAGTTAGTGCCCTTTATGTGGTGACTGTTTGCATACCTTGGGTACGCGAGCAAAGCGTCACACTGTGACTTGTCACAGGTAACAATTAAGTGAAATATTCCATACCATTCCAGTCCATCTCTCTTTTCCGTCTTCTCCCTCTTCCCCCCCTGCGAAGGAAATAGGCGACATTTCGGGTCAAAACCCTTCTTCAGACTGATGTGAGGGTGGGGGGCGGGAAGAAAGACTGATGCGAGGGTGGAGGGAGTGTGAAGAAGCCCGCCCCCTCCACCCACACATCAGTCTGAAGAAGGGTTTCGACCTGAAACATCGCCTATTTCCTTCGCTCCATAGATGCTGCCTCACCCGCTGAGTTTCTCCAGCATTTTTGTCCACCTACAGTTACAATGCCATTAGGCAATAGACAATAGGTGCAGGAGTAGGCCATTCGGACCTTCGAACCAGCACCGCCATTCAATATGATCATGGCTGATCATCCACAATTAGTACCCCGTTCCTGCATTCTCCCCATATCCCCTGACTCCGCTATCTTTAAGAGCTCTAACCAACTCTCTCGTGAAAGCATCCAGAGAAACGGCCTCCGCTGCCTTCTGAGGCAGAGAATTCCACAGATTCACAACTCTCTGGGTGAAATTTTTTTTCCTCTTCTCAGTTCTAAATGGCCTACCCCTAATTCTTAAAATGTGGCCCTGGTTCTGGATACCCCAACATCGGGAACATGTTTCCTGCCTCTAGCGTGTCCAATCCCTTGGTCTATATTATTAAAAGTCTGATCTTGACCACTTCCTGTTGTTCTGTATATTGATTTTAGAAAAAACGCTGCCACTTACGGCTGTGATTTTTGGCCATCTTATTCAGTCCCCCTCCGTTGCGCAGGACAAGAGGTTTTTTCCCATTGATGAAAAATATAGGAGTTATTAGTGTTTAAAAAATGTTGAGATTCTCTCTCCTGAAGGCCACGCCCCTTCCGGAGGGATTATAAAACCCAGAAGTGTTGAGTGACTCAGTCAGTCTCTGCAAGATGGGGGAGCGAGAGGGTCACTTCTCTCAGTCTGAGCTGTGAATAACACTGAACACATGTCTACTAAATCTACTGCATCCGCTGCTCTAGATGTCAGCTAATTTACATCGGTGAGACCAAGCGTAGGTTGGGCGACCGTTTCGCCGAACACCTCCGCTCAGTCCGCCTTAACCTACCTGACCTCCCGGTGGCTCAGCACTTCAACTCCCCCTCCCATTCCCAATCCGACCTCTCTGTCCTGGGTCTCCTCCATTGCCAGAGTGAGCAACAGCGGAAATTGGAGGAACAGCACCTCATATTCCGTCTGGGGTCCTTGCGCCCTTATGGCATCAACATTGAATTCCCCCAATTTGGCTAGCCTGTGCTGTCCCCTCCCCTTCCTTCACCCTCTAGCTGTCTCCTCCCACCCTCCCATCCGCCCGCCCTCGGGCTCCTCCTCCTCCCTTTTTCCTTCTTTCTTTCCCCACCCCCCATCAGTCTGAAGAAGGGTTTCGGCCCGAAACGTCGTCTATTTCCTTCGCTCCATAGATGCTGCTGCACCCGCTGAGTTCCTCCAGCATTTTTGTGTACCTTCTACTAAACCGTAAGTGTTTTTACTGACTTGTCAGTGCCCTTAATGTGGTTTAAAAATATAGTTTGGAAATGCTAAAGCTGTGTTGCCTTTGGTTTGGAAATGCTAAAGCTGTGTTGCCTAATTAAAGTTGCCTTGCCTTCTATATAATTAAAAGTCTAATCTTGACCACTTCCTGTTTGCGCTTTATATTGATTTTAGAAATAAATGCTACCACATACGGCTGTGATTTTTGGCCATCTTACTCAGAGTCCCCCTCCGCTCATCAGGTGCCGAGGAATTTTGCCATCGATGAAAAATAAAAGAGTTATTAGTGTTTAAAAAATGTTGAGATTCTCTCTCCTGTCAATCATGCCATGAAGGCCACGCCCCTTCTGGTGGGAGGGGGAGGGACTATAAAACCCAGAAGTGTGGGCGTGGCTTCGTCTCTGCAAGATGGAGGAGGGAGAGAAAACGACTCGCTGTCTTTAGTGGCCTTGCACCCTGCTTGAAATGGTATGAAACTGCACTTGAATTTGGTGGCCTTGCACCCTGCTTGAAATGGAATTTCAAGGAATAGCTGTGAGTCAATTGCCAGCCCACCAGCCGTGAGTTAGTGAGCTGCCAGCACAACAGGCTTGAGTGACTGAGCCGCCAGCCCAAGAATCCATTCGGCCCACAATGTCCATACTAGCCCTCTGGAAACCAGTCCTTTCAGCTCACAACACCCATACTAGCGCTCCAGAACCCCCCCCCCCCCCCCCCCCCCACTGGCCACCAATATTGGAATTGGTGGAGAGGTGGAATATTGCGTTGGGGGACCAGCCCTCCCGTGTGAAGCTGGGACCCAACGGGTCCCACTTAGTCTAGTCATCTTATATGTTTCAATAAGATTCTTCTTCTAAATTCCAGAGTATACAAACCCAGCCGCTCCATTGTATCAACATATGACAGTCCCGCCCTCCCGGGAACTCCTCCTTTGCACTTCATCCAGTGGCTGTTATTTCTACAACCGTGTTTGTGTGTGGACGTAAGCTCGTCCTGGTGTGTTTTCAAAGTTTAAATCAGTGGCTGCACCCTTCCAGTCCTGCCCCATAAACGTTTCACTCCCACACGTTGACAGCCTCAAAGACTCTGGCGTATTTGTTGGTTTTCACTGCTCTTCGCTAATTAATAGTGTATGTACATGTACATATGGTCCTTACTTCAAAGCTGAACCAAGCAGAGCGTACAGAGATTCACAAAGACACGGGAAGCTGCTGGAACACATGCAGCTGGTTCATTCCATTCTCTGACCACACCATACTTGCGCACATGCTGTGTATGCAGAAACACACCAACACAGATGCACGAGTCGGCCATTTGGCCCTTCCAACCTGTTCCATCATCCTTCATCTTAAAGCCACATTCCCACCCACTCCTCATATCCCTCGATGACTTTTATATGTTTGAATACATTTACCTTCTTCTGAAATGTATTCAGCGATTTGGCCTCCACAGTGCTCTGTGGTGAAGTTTCCACAATTTCACCAGATTTTTCTCTCCATCTCAAACTGAAACGCCTCACCCCATATTCTGAGACTGCAGCCCTACAAATCCTAAAAAATGTTTATATTGCAATGAAATGTATTTTCTATCTGCACTCTGGTTAATATAAACCTGTCAACCTAATCTCATATAACATTCCTCCCACCTCCAGTGTGGTAATTGTGCACCTTCTATATAGTTATTACATTAGTTTATTGTCATCACATGTACTGAGGTACATTGAAAAGCATTATTGTTGCCCGCTATCCAGTCAGTGAAAAGAATCTGAAGGAAGGGTTTCGGCCCGAAACGTCGCCTATTTCCTTCGCTCCATAGATGCTGCTGCACCCGCTGAGTTTCTCCAGCATTTTTGTGTACCTAATGAAAAGAATATGCAAGATTACAATCAAATCGTCCACAGTGTACAGATGCAGGGTAAAGGGTATAATGTTTAATGAGTGGTAAAGTCCGGTAAAGTCCAATTAACGATAGTTTGAAGGTCTCCAATAAGGTGGATGGGAGGTCTAGACCGCTGTTGCCTGATAATGGATGTTAGACAAAAATGCTGGAGAAACTCAGTTGGTGAGGCAGCATCTATGGAGTGAAGGAATAGGTGACGTTTCGGGTCGAGACCCTTCTTCTATAACCTTTCTTAAGTACGGAGACACAAGGTGCACGCAACATGGTCACACTCTGGGCCATTAATAGTCGTAAAATAACGTAATGCCTGTGCTCAAAACCTCTTGTTATAATGTTTACACACTCTTTGTCTTCTTGACTGCTGGAGGGGAGTTTACTTCAGCAACCTGGTTCAAAAGTTGCAGCATTATTTCAATCCTAAATTGTCAAAGCCAACCCCATTAATATTTATTGTGAACAATGTCAGTTCCAGGTCTGATCTTTTTGGGACTTGGCTTTTCCAACTTCTTTCCTCTTTCTTGGGCAGCACGGTGGCGCAGCGGTAGAGTTGCTGCCTCACAGCGCCAAGAGACAGAGGTTCCATCTGACCACGGGTGCTGGCTGTACGGAGTATGTACGTTCTCCCTGCGACTGCGTGGCTTTTCTCCGGGTTCTCCGTTTCCTCCAGACATCCAACGAAGTTCGGGTTTGTAGGTTAATTGGCTTCTGTAGATTGCCCCTGGTGTGTACGATAGAACATGTGTACGGGCGATTGTTGGCCGGCGCAGACTCGGTGGGGTGAAGGGGCCTGTTTCCACGCCATACCTCGAAACCAACCCTAATTTTATTCTGCTCTCTTTTATCTGCCTTTCAGGTCTTGTCCCCTCTGTGTTCCTGACCTCAACAGATTTGGTACTGGAGTTGGGCGTTTCAATGCCAGCGTGTGGAGACGTGGGCTCCGCCAGAGCCCAGCCTGTGAATGCGGAGCAGAACAACAGACAGCCAACCATGTCATCTCTGGGTGCCCGCTCTACCACCCACCAAATGGAGCTCAGGGCCTGGCAGACATTGACGCCAACAGAGACAATAATGTTGGCTGCTCAACACCCGGCTTGAGATCGTTATGGCCTGTCCCACTTTCAGACCTATCTCACGACCTCTGCCAAATTTGCCCTTGACTCATACTTGCAGCATGATCGTCACGAGGTCGTAGGAGGTCGTAGGAGGTCCTAGGTAGGTCGTAGGTAGGTCGTGATGCTAGTCGTAGGTACTCGTGGCATCAAGTAGGTCGGGGCGTTTTTTCAACATGATGAAAAATGTCCACGAGTAAAAAAGGTCGTGAATTAGGTCGTGATAGTCGGACAGGCCCTTAACTATTCCTTTTGGGGTTTATGCTTCATTCGTAAGAAGAGGAAGTCCTGACCTTATTGATCAAACTGAAAAGTGACTGTATCTTGGTGCTTTTTGGAAATCTAAATAGACTGAGATGAATAGCGATAAGAAGCCTGTGTGCGGTGTAAATACCGCGAAGGCTCAGGATGACCTCATGACCTGTTTCCACACTGTACACTTTATATAAAGTAACTGTTCTTTCACATACTTCACACATCAAGTTGAAGCGCTTATTAAAACAAAAACAGCACGATTCTGTTTCCAATTTGAGAACTCACTTGTTTGAGAAGAAAGCAATTGTGTACTTTTAAACCTAACATGCTGGTCTAATACTGGTAACTCCAATTAATATCTTGCAAACTTTGTCAAGAGAGTCAAGAGTGTTTTATTGTCATATGTCCCGGATGGGATAATGAAATTCTTACTTGCTGCAGCACAACAGAATATATGAATATGTAAACTTTGTATATAATGGGGAAAAAAGAAAAAGTTCAATAAATAACAGATATAGTGCAAATAACAAATAATAATCTAGTCTTTTGCAGTTCAGAGCTCAGAGCTTATTCGTTGTAGTGTTTAATAGCCTGATGGCTGTAGGGAAGAAGCTGTTTCTGAACCTGGACGTTACAGTTTTCAGGCTCCTGTACCTTCTTCCTGATGGCAGTGGTGAGATGAGTGTGGGACCTTGATGATTTTGGCTGCCTTTTTGAGCAGCGACTACGAAAGAGCAAGGTTATCTGTACCAGGCCAGGAATGGCCCATTTTAGAGATATTTTCTTGACCCTTACAGTACATTTTAATCTAAAGGGCCTGTCCCACTGTACGAGGTAATTCAAGAGTTCTCCCGAGTTTCCCCCGATTCGAACTCAGAGAAATACGGTAATAGCCGTTCGTAGGTACTGGGGGCTCTCGTGGACATTTTTCGCAGTGCTGAAAAAACGTAATGAGTAACGCATTTCCCGAGTACCTGCCGTCAGCATAACGAGCCGCTATGAGTCATCCACGAGCTCTGACGTAGCCGCTACATACATTCTACGTACTTACCACGAGTTTGATTTTTTTAAATCTCGGGAGAGCTCTTGAGTACAGTGGGACAGGCCCTAAACCACACTGTGTATAGAGTCCAGCGACTAGATTCTTCCTAATAAATGTCCCATCTTGTGGGTACAATAAACGCATTTAAAAGGCGCTTGGTTGGATAATGCATGGATAGGAAAGGTTAAGATGGATATGAGCCAAACATGGGCAAATGTGTGGAATGGGATAGTGTGGAAACAGGCCCTTCGGCCCACTGAGTCCATGCTGACCTGCAATCACCCATTCACGTGTTCTATCCTAACACCTGGGCAATTTACAGAAGGAGATTAACCTACAAACCTGTGTAGGAAGGAACTGTAGGTGCTGGTTTAAACAGAAGACAGACACAAAATGCTGGGGTAACTCAACGGGACATGCGGCATCACTGGAGAGAAGGAATGGGTGACGTTTCAGGTCGAGACCCTTCTTCAAACCTACAAACCTGCACATCTTTGGATCTTTGAAGCGTGGGAGTAACCCGAAAAACCCGGGGGAAAAAAACCCACGCGGTCACGGGGATAACGTACAAACTCCGTACAGACAGCACCTGCAGCCAGGATCGAACCCGGGTCTCTCTGGCGCTGTAAGGCAGCAACTCTACCGCTGCGCCGCCGTGCCACCCCTAATCTTGGTCGGCACGGTTGAGTCGGGCCGAAGGGCCTGTTTCTGTGCTGGACAACTCCATGACTGAAAAGAAAGGAAAGGGAGTGAGATGACATTGTTGGTCTGGGATGAGATCGGAGCAATGGTGAGATGGGAAAATCAAAGCGTAAAATCAGACCAGATGGTACAATGAAACACGAGGGGTGAAGAAACACTGGGTTCAAGTTCAAGTTCAAGTTGAGTTTATTGTCATGTGTCCCTGTATAGGACAATGAAATTCTTGCTTTGCTTCAGCACACAGAACATAGGCATTTACTACAAAACAGATAAGTGTGTCCATATACCATAATATAAATATATACACACATGAATAAATAAACTGATAAAGTGCAAATAACAGAAAATGGGTTATTAATAATCAGAGTTTTGTCCGAGCCAGGTTTAATAGCCTGATGGCTGTGGGGAAGTAGCTATTCCTGAACCTGGTTGTTGCAGTCTTCAGGCTCCTGTACCTTCTACCTGAAGGTAGCAGGGAGATGAGTGTGTGGCCAGGATGGTGTGGGTCTTTGATGATACTGCCAGCCTTTTTGAGGCAGCGACTGCGATAAATCCCCTCGATGGAAGGAAGGTCAGAGCCGATGATGGACTGGGCAGTGTTTACTACTTTTTGTAGTCTTTTCCTCTCCAGGGCGCTCAAATTGCCGAACCAAGCCACGATGCAACCAGTCAGCATGCTCTCTACTGTGCACCAGTAGAAGTTAGAGAGAGTCTTCCTTGACAAACCGACTCTCCGTAATCTTCTCAGGAAGTAGAGGCGCTGATGAGCTTTCTTGATAATTGCATTAGTGTTCTCGGAATTTGTATGAAGGTCTCTGGGCAGTATTGAAAATATGGGTGAGCTGTGGGTGTGGAGCAGTATAAAGAAAACTTAATAAACAGTATAAAGAAATCAGTCTGAAGAAGGATCTCGACCGGCTAAATAGTGCGACTTCTGTGGCTAGTTAATCCGCTTAAATACTGAGGAAATGCACAAATTGAAGAATCTCGACCGGAAACATCACCCATTCCTTCTCTCCAGAGATGTTGCCTGTCCCGCTGAGTAACTCCAGCATTTTGTGTTTGTCTTCGATTTAAACCAGCATCTGCAGTTCCTTCCTGCACATAAAGAAAATTTAAATTGTATTTATTTTGTGTGAATTAAATGTTGATTCTGTCAGATCCCCTGTGGAATGTACTTGTACAGCCCGATTTATTGGTGTACAAAATAGCTGGTGTACTGTGGAGTGCAGGTATCTGAGAGTTAATCTGCAAAGATAGTCTCTGGTGTACGTACTGCGGGGATAAGGATAAAGCCTGGCCAACTGCATGACATCAAACACTGTTGATGTCACCTTGTTACAATCTGTGTTGCCGTGCAACATCAATGCCTGTTTGTGATTCCGGGCCGTAACCCAGAGCGTATGAAGGCAAGCTGACATTAAACTCACCTCTTTGGAGCAGATTGTACAGTAAGCCAAGACAAGCATTGTTAATGCCCCAAAACATGACTTGACCTTCAAATCCGTATCAGCAGCATAACTTTAGTAATACAGAGAGACACAGAGGGCTCTGCGTCTTTAGGTATCGTGTTTCTCTTGCTGCTTAGCCTCAAGAGAAGCAGATAACAGCAGCGTGTGCATGTACAGAGCTATAACAGTCAAACTCAGCGAGCAATAACACTGCATGCTCTGTTCTTTCAATGAACAAAGGCAGTGAGAGGTGACGGAGGGATATGGGATGGCGATGATCAAATGCTTGACTCGGTTCCAAGACAAGGCCGGAGAGCTGGAGAGTGTCGGTTCACAGCTGTGCAAAGCTCCGCACTCACACCATTGGATTGTAAAACAAAACACAAAATGCTGGAGTAACTCAGCGGGCCAGGCAGCACCACTGGAGGACGTGCACAGGCAACGTTTCAGGTCGGGATCCTTCTTCATACTCAAGGGGGGGGGGGGGGGGGGGGGGGGTGGAGTCCCGACTTGAAACATCACCTATCCACGTCCTCCAGGCTGAGTTACTCCAGCACTTTGTGTCTTCTTCTGTAAACCAGCACCTGCAGTTCCTTGCTTTTGCTGCTGTAGTCTGACAGGCCAACATCGACTGCGGAGTCTGAAGATGGGTCCCGACCCAAAACGTGGCCTAACCACGTCCTTCAGAGATGATGCCTGATCCGCTGAGTTACTCCAGCACTTTGTGTCTTTTGTAAAGCGGCATCTGCAGTTCCTTGTGTCTCCCAAATCAGACTGTTGGATAGTGGCCAAAAAGCAACGCTCTGGGGAAACTCAGCATCTGTGGAGGGAATGGATAGGCAACTTTGCAGATTGGGCCCATTCTTGTTGGATAGCAGGTTTATCTCTCACTGTAACAGTGTCTGCAACAGTGCCCTGCAACGCATGCATTGCACTTGGCATGAGTTGGCACAGGTGCTTCAGGAACGATGGGGGGGGGGGGGGGGGAGGGCACAATGAAGGCTAACATCTAGGACAGGGGTCGGCAACCTACAGCCCAAGGGGTGGATCCGGCCCGTCACCCAAAATCATCCGGCCCGCAGGCGTGTTTTTTTAAAATTTAAATTAAAATTTTTCACAACCTGCCAGTCCCGGGGCACGCAGGCGACATGGGCGCTACAGCCAGTCCCGGGGCACGCAGGCGACCTGGGCGCTACAGCCAGTCCCGGGGCAAGCAAGCTGACCTGGGAACGGCAGCTAGATTCTAGGAGCTGGCTCTACGGCTCTGCGGCTGCAACTCGACTTCAAAGGCTTCGGTTTTGCTGTTTCACAAAACCTGGTGGGGGGGGGGGGTGGATTGTCCCCCACCTCTCTAAACACCCAGGATTTCCGCCCATGCAAAAAGACATAGTCATTAGACTGCCTGTAAACATGCGCTATTTCGCTACATCATGGGGTGATGGGCTGTTGCAGGAGGCGCATGCATGAGCAATAGTGGGTGTGAGCACTGATCTTTTCAACCGCTTCTTAGTTTAGATTAAGTTTCATTTAGAGATACAGCATGGAAACAGGCCCTTCGGCCCACCGAGTCCGCACCGACCAGCAAAGATCACCCGTTCACGCTAGTTCTATGTTAACTTATTTTCTCATCCACTCCCTAGACTCTATTAACACAATTAACCTACAAACCCGCACGTCTTTGGGACGTGGGAGGAAACCGGAGCGCCCGGAGGAAACCCACGCGGTCACAGGGAGAACGTGCAAACTTCTCATGGACAGCACCTCGGGTCAGGATCGAACCTTCGTCTGTGGCGCCGTGAGGCAGCGGCTCTACCAGCTGCGCCAGTGCGCCACCCCATTCATGCACCTTCTGTATGCATGCCCCAGCATGCTCATACCCTGCACCCGTGCATGCAGCAAGACATTTATCCTCTGCATGAATGTCTTGCTGCACCAATACATTTGTTTGTTAAAAACTGCATTTGTGTTTAGCAATAAAAGCGGCCCAAAAGATGTTCACAGGATTGTGCATTTATTGCAATAAATGTCCACTGGGCCATCGTCCGCATTCCTTCCTTGTCAAAGATCAGAGGTTGAGAGAGGCTGGAAGGTCAGCGTGAAAGGGAAAGCCATTGAAGGCAGATTGAAGTTACGGATGCAGGTGCAGGGTGGTTGATGGTGAGTAGCACAGTGGCCAGATGTGGACTCAGCGGCTGGCTACGCACACACACAGGTGCATCCTCCACTCTCTCCTGGGGAACCCCCCCATCACAATGTTCAAAGCTGCTTCTCCAGCTCATTACGGCTCCCTCATGCTGCTTCAAGGCACGGGTTGCTAGCTTGTGAAGTTCCACAACAGACCAGACCAGCTCAGCACCGAGACTGGAGAAGAGTCTCGACCCGAAACGGAAAGCGTCTCGACCCGAAGGGCCAGCTTCTCTACACTGTATCTCTAAAGTCTAAAGTAAAGCCTAAAGTCTACAGCAGTGAATAGCAGCCTCTGCCCACAAACCCACTAATGCAGATGAGTCACAGGCCTCCATCGGCTCCATAGGATCTGTCAATAGACGATCCGATGGAATCCCTTCATTATTATCACTTCGCCAGCCATAGATAGTCACAAAATGCTGGAGTAACTCAGTGGGACAAGCAGCATCTCTGGGGAGAAGGAATGGGTGACGTTTCGGGTCGAGACCCTTCTTCAGACTAGTTGGGGATAAGGGAAACGAGAGATATAGACAATGATGTAGAGAGATAAAGAACAATGAAAGAAAGATATGCAAAAAAGTTACCATGCTAAAGGAAACAGGCCGTTGTCAGCTGTTTGTTGGGTGAGAACAAGAAGCTGGTGCGACTGGCGGGCCATTATGGGCTCCACCCTTCCTTTGGTCATATGTTGTCAGCTCTGTTTTTGTTCTGGCGAGTGAGTTAGATTTAGCTCTCAGGGCTGAGGGGGATCAAGGGATATGGGGGAGAAGCCGGAACGGGCTACTGATTTTGGACGATCAGCCATGATCATATAGAATGGCGGGTAGACAAAAATACTGGAGAAAATCAGCGGGTGAGGCAGCATCTATGGAGCGAAGGAATAGGTGACGTTTCGGGTCGAAACCCTGAAGGCAGACTCGTTAGAGCCATAGATGCTGCCTCACCTGCTGCGTTTCTCCAGCATTTTTGTCTACCTTCGATTTTTCCAGCATCTGCAGTTCTTTCTTAAACACATTGAATGGTGATGCTGGCTGGCTCAAAGGGCCGAATTGCCTACTCCTGCACCCTTTATGGGCGACTATTTGCATACGTTGGGTGTGCAAGCAAAGAATTTCAATGTGCCTTGTCACACCTGACAATAAAGTATTCCATTCCATTTCAGCTGAAGAAGGGTCCCGACCTGAAAGTCACCTATTCCTTTTCTCCAGTGCCTGACCCGCTGAGTTAGGAGGGAGATAGATCAGCCATATTTTGTATCTGTCTTCACCATAGTCCTAGGAGCAGAATTGGACCATTCGGCCCATTGAGCCTACTCAACCATTCAATCACGACTGATCTATCTTTCCCTCTCAACCCCATTCTCCTGCCTCCTCCCCATAACCCCTGACACCCGAACTAATCAAGAATCTGTCAATCTCCGCCTTAAAAATATCCATTGACTTGGCCTCCACAGCTGTAAGTGGTGATGAATTCCACAGATTCACCACCCTCTGACTAAACGCTGACTTGCAGTTCCGTTCAATGGCCTGACCGGGATGTTTCCAGACCAATGTAGAATCGAGGAGCTGCAGAAGCTGGTTTACACAAAACGACACAGAAGTCCCTTGCAGAGTAACGTGTCAGGTCAAAGAATCTTAATTGAAACACTAACTGCATTCAATTCCCTTTCTAAACATGCTTGGTTCTTTGACCATTTCCCTTCCTTCTATCACTTCTGCTTCTTGACTTGCAAACGGGACAGCTTCCTCCCTTCCACCGTGCCTGGGACCTCCGTCAGATTCCTCGCCCCCATCTGTCCCAAGAGGAATGATTCCCCCTTTGAAGCGTGTGTGTACAGTTAAAGTTCCTCTCCCTCGTATCGTTCCCGTAACTCTCCTCTGCATCCTCCCATAGGCTGCCGACCGCAAAGCTCGCAAGTGGCCTGAGCTGCCATGGTGGCGCTGCTGGTGGAGCTGTTACCTCACGGCGCCCGAGACCCAGGTTCAATCCGATCCTCGGGCGCTGTCTGTGTGGAGTTTGCATGTTCTCCCCCTGATGGCGTGGGTTTCCTCCGGCTGCTAGGGTTTCCTCTCGCATGCCAAAGACGTGCAGTTTGTGAGGTTAATCGACCCTCTGTAAATTGCCCCTTGTGTGTGCAGGGCGTGGATGAGAAAGTGGGACAACATAGAACTAGTGTGAGCAGGTGATCGATGGTCGGTGTGGACTCTGTGGGCCGAAGGGCCTGTTTCCGAAAATGCTGTATCTCGAAAATGAACTAAACCAAATTAAACGACCCTCCCCACCTTCCATTACACGTCCAATCTCTGTGTGATTGTAGCTTCAGAAATTGTACCTGCAGAGTCACACACAATTACGACAAACAGCAGCCAACATGAGTTACATCCTGTCTCGAAGGCAGCGTCCTGGTGGAAAAATGAGATCACACTTCTAGCCAACATATCGACACTGGCCAGCAAGCACGCACCCACACTAATCACAAGGTGAACAGCCATCTTCTGTACGTCCTGGCAATTGTCCTTCATTCAAATACTTCTTCCATGTTGGGCCTTCATCACTCCCTCAGGAATGTATGAAAATCATGGGGGCAACAAACAGGATAACTGCACAGAGTCTTTTACCCAGAGTAGGGGAATCGAGAACCAGAGGACATCGAGTTAAGGTGAGAGGGGAAAGATTGAATAGGAAGCTGAGAAGCATCTTTTTCTCACAAAGGGTGGTGGGCATGTAGAATGAGCTGCCAGAGGAGGTACTTGAGTACTATCATAATGTTTTAAAAACATTTGGACGGGTAGATGGACAGGACAGGTTTAGAAGGATATGGGCCATGCACGGGGCTGGTGGGATTAGTGTAGATGGGGCCTGTTGGTCGATGTGGGTAAGTTGAGCCGAAGGGCCTGTTTCCACCATCTGTGACTCTCGGACTATCTTTGATCGGACTCTACTGGACTTTATCTTGCACCAAACGTTATTCAGGTTATTGCTTTTATCTTGTACAGTATCTGTGGATGGCTCGAGTGTAATCATGTATTGTCTTTCCGCTGACTGGTTAGCACGCAACAAAAGCTTTTCACTGTAACTCGGCACACGTGACAATAAACTGAACTCAAACCACGAATGTGTTACAGGTTTCAACCACTCTCTGGCTTAAAAAAAAATCCCCTCTGAACTTCCTACTTCTTATCTTGTGCCTTTGGCCTCTGGACTTAGACAGTGTGAAGGGAAAAGTTTCTCGTTGCCCATTCTCACTATGCCTCTCTGTATTTCTTACAGCGTGGAAACAGGCCCTTCGGCCCACCGAGTCCGCACCGACCAGCGATCCCCGCACACTAACTCTATCCTACACACACTAGGGACAATTTTACATTTATAACCAAGACAATTAACCTACAAACCTATACGTTTTTGGAGTGTGGGAGGAAACCGAAGATCTCGGAGAAAACCCACGCAGGTCACTGGGAGAACGTGCAAACTCCGTGCAGACAGCACCCGTAGTCAGGATCGAACCCAGGTCTCTGATGCTGTAAGGCAGTAGCTCTATCGTTGCGCCACCGAACCACCATCTATATTTGTAAACTGCCCCTGTAATTTGTGTCAAGCACTCCCTCAACCTTCTCTGCGCTGGTGATCGACCCCAGCCTGCCCAGTGTCTCCTCGACACTGAACACTCCGTCCCAGGCGAGTGGCTGGTGAATCTGATCCACGGAGCAACCTCTGCAGGCTGCCAGAGGCTTGAGGGATGCAGAAGAGGAGGATTTACAGCACCAGTGTGGCCGCTCATAAGGCCATAAGTGATAGGAGCAGCATTAGACCATTCAGCCCATCGAGTCTACTCCGCCATTCAATCATGGCTGATCTATCTCTCTCTCCTAACCCCATTCTCCTGCCTTCTCTCGGTACACAGTGCACTGACTTCCCCTCTCCCCCCCACCCCCCCCCCCCCCATCCTCCCCCCCACTTTAATCACCACCATGTACTTCCTTGCCTTGCAAAGCTGCAATCAACCACACACATCTCATGAGACAGCCAGCACATCACACTGCGGTGGTAGACCACAGAATAGTACGGGCTGCAGGGGTGACTGAAAGTTCACAGTCAAACATCTAGCGGATGGTGAAACTATGCTTTGAGTTTGAGTTTTATTGCCACATGTAACGAGGTACAGTTTAAAGCTCTTGTCACGTGCTAGCCAGTCAGCGGAATGACAATACATGAGTACAATCGAGCCATCCACAGTGTACAGTTACAGGATAAAGGGAATAACATGATTAACGTTTAGTGCAAGATAAAGCTTCTTCTTTGCATCCTTGCCAAGATAACGAGCTGCCAGGCGAGGTAGTTGAGGCTGGGACTATCCCAACGTTTAATGTACAGTTGGACAGGTACATGGATAGGACAGGTTTGGAGGGACATGGACCAAACGCAAGCAGGTGGGACAAGTGTAGTTGGGACACGTTGGCCAGTGTGGGCAAGTTGGGCCGAGGGGCCTGTTTCCGCACTGTATCACTCTATGACTCTATGATAACTAAGAATGGGATGGGAGTGAGTAAGGATGACCCAGGATTCAGCACAGAATTTTAATTTAGTTTAGTTTTAAAGATACAGCGCAGTAACAGGCCTTTCGGCCCACCGTGTCCGCGCCGACCAGCGATCCCCGCACGCTTAACACTATCCTACACACACTAGGGACAATTTACAATTTTACCAAAGCCAATTAACCTACAAACCTGTGCGTATTTGGAGTGGGGGAGGAAACCGGAGCATCCGGAGAAAACCCACACAGGTCATGGGGAGAACGTACAAACTCTGTACAGTCAGGATCTATGCAATCAGCGGAAAGACTATTCATGATTACAATCGAGCTGTCCACAGTGTACAGGTACATGATGAAGGGAATAATGTTTATTGTGAGATAACGTCCAGTAAAGTCTGATCCATGATAGTCCGAAGATCTCCAATGAGGTAGACAGTAGCACAGGACTGCGCTCTAGTTGTAGGTAGGACAGTTCGGTTGCCGGATAACAGCATGTCGTTTTGCTGTGGTGCGGCGGTGATACACTGGACTGCGGGTGGGACTGAGGGGTGGACAGGGTGGCCGGTAGTTCAACCCCACATGCACGTGGAGTGCTGCCGAACGCTACCTGGAATTGCATGACAGAGGGTCAGAAATCACAGCCCAGCGATCGCCAACACTGGCCGACCGCAACTGTCACCATCTTTCTTGTCGTGCAAACTTGCATTTCACAGCACTTTTATAAACAAGACCGACATTTTAAACAGAATCTCCAGTGCTGCCTTCTGAATCCAAATCTGAAAGCATTCTGCTTCAGGGCCTGTCCCACTTTCACAACCTAATTCATGACCTTTTATACTCGTGGACATTTTTCATCATGCTAGGAAAACGCCACGACCTACTTACGCCCGACCTACAAACATATACTTGATGCCACGAGTACCTACGACTAGCTTCACCACCTCCTACGACCTACCTACGACCTCGTGACGACCATGCTGCGAGTATGAGTCAAGGGCAAACTCGGCAGAGGTCGTGAATTAGGTCGTGATAGTGGGACAGGCCCTTTAGTGTTCCAAATGTACGTAGAAGGCAGCACTTGGACATGGTGTGGATTCAGCGTGTGCTAACTGACAGGGTGCTTTGACATCTCTGGCTTGTTCTGAAGATATGCTCGATAGGTTTGCCTGCTGGAAGCACACATTTGCAATGTACAGTTGCTTTGAAGCTGCAGGTGTAGTCTTGTGTTGCTACCACCAATGATATCACAGTGCAGAAAGAGCTTGCATTTCTGCAAAGCTCTTCACACACACAGCCAGATAGACCTCACAGGATGTTTCATTAAGAGGTAAACTTGCACACTGGCGTAGGAGCAGAGGACTGTAAAAGTGTGAATTTCCAAAAATATAAAGTGTTAGCTAAGTGGAAAAATAAAGCAGAGTTTCCAGAACATAGATGTAACACCCTAATGAGCAAAGACATCACAGGTTGAACAGCGGGGAGACTAGAATCTTGATACATGTATGTAATGTATAGGAACTGCAGTTGCTGGGTTGCAAACACAGCACAAAGTGCTGGAGTAACTGCAGGGACGGCACAGTGGCAAAGCAGTAGAGCTGCTGCCTCACAGCACCAGAGACCTGGGTTCGAGCCTGACTACTGGTGCTGTATGTGTGGAGTTTGTATGTTCTTCCTGTGACCATGTAGGTTTTCTCCGGGTTACTCCAGTTTCCTCCCACATTCCAAAGATGTACAGGTTACAGGTTCATTGGATTCGGTAAAATTGTAAATTGTCCCTAGTGTGTGTAGGATAGTACTTAAGTGTACGGGGTGATTGCTGGTCGGTGCAGTCTCGGTGGGCCGAAGGGTCTGTTTCCGTGCTGTATCTCTAAAGCCTGAAGTAAACTCTAAAGTCTAACTCAGCCGCTCAAGCTGTCTCCAGTAAAAAAATCCAAATGCTAAAGCCTATAAAAAGGTTACATTTCCATTCATCATTTTATGGTGATGTCACCTTTATGTTCTGTCATTCCATGGGCATTGATTGATCTCAGCAAAATTACCCATGAAATAGGACAAGATGGCGCCCAAACCAGGGGACTCTGTGTGTGCTCGGAGTATCACAGACGTGGATCTGCAAGCACGCATTACAATCACCCCACTCTTACATCTCTACTCTTACAGAAACATTTCTTCCCTTTAACTATGGTCTTCTTAATCTCCTCTACCTCATGGGAGACCCTCGCAGTATCTTTGACCGGACTTTACTGACTTCATCTTGCACTAAACGTCATTCACTTTATTCCCTTCATCAGCCATGATTGAATGGCGGGAATACACTTGATGGGCCGAATGTCCTCATTCTGCTCCTATCACTTATGAACCTGGTGGTCATGATTTTCATTCTCTGATACCTTCTCCCCAATGGTGGGGTTGAAATGAGAGCGTGGCCATGGTGGTGTGGGTCCATGATGATACTGGCTGTCGTTTTGAGGCAGCGCCTTCTAGAGATCCCTTCGATGGTGGGGAGGTCAGTGCCAGTGATCGAGCGGGCGGGGGGGGTCATCACTCTGTATTCCCGGTCCGTCGAGTTACTGAATCAAGTCCCGTGATGCGACCAGTCAGTACGGTCTCGACCTCCACCTGTAGACGTTCAAGGGAGCGCTCGTCAACGGACCAAATCACCTCAATCTTCCAAGGAAGTAGAGGCAATGATTGGCTTTCTGTACGATTGCATCAACGTGTTGGGTCCAGGACACATCTTCAGAGACATGAGGCACGAGACAAGTGAATTTGTGGAATTTTCTGCCACAGAGGGCAGTGGAGGCCAATTCATTGAATACATTTAAAAGAGAGTTAGATAAAGCTCTCGGGGCTAGTGGAATCAAGGGATATGGGGAGAAGGCAGGCACGGGTTATTGATTGGGGATGATCAGCCATGATCACAATGAATGGCGGTGCTGGTTCGAAGGGCCAAATGGCCTCCTCCTGTACCTATTTTCCATGTTTCTATATGCACGCCTACAAACTCGAAGTCAACTCTTCCGACTGCCAACCCATCGATAAGACAGCTTCATGGATCCGTGGCATTCCCCTGCTAAAGTCAACTATCAGCTCCTTGGCCTTGCTGATGTTGAGAACAAGATCATTGTTCTGGCACAATTCAATCTCCCTCCTGTACTCTGATCATCACCAGTAATTCATCCATCAACGGTGGATCGTCGATGAATTTGAAGATGGCGTTGGAACTGGGTCTGTCTCTGTGGTCATGGGTGTGGAGAGAGTAAAGATGATGCTGGACGGGGATTTCCACGTTGTAGACACAAAATGCTGGAGTATCTCGGGCGAGGGTGAGGCAGCATCTCTGGAGAGAAGGAATGGGCGACCTTTCGGGTCGAGACCCTTCTTCAGACCAAGATGGTAGACCAAGTTTGGAATGGATTGATTGCAAGTCATGGGTTCAACATCAGTAACAAGGAGATGGCTAAAGGGAAGTGAATGCTATTAAAATGTCTTGTCTCTAGGGCATAGCCATTCTACAACAATAAGTCACATTTATATTCAGTCTTTAACATTGAAATGCAAGCCGAGACAGTCACAGAGATGGAAAATGGATCTCAGGTCAAAAAGTGAGATGTTGCAATTTAGGAGAGTGCATTGATGTAGGAACATTGGAAATAAAATCCCCAACATCCCAATTTAAATAATATTATGCCTTTATTTTCGACCTACCAAAGTGGGCAATGTCACACTTCTCCATATTATGGTCCATTCCCCCAGAACTTTTCCCACTCACTTTTCCTGTTGGCATTCCTATGTTTGTGTGATGCAAGGAACAGCAGATGGTGGTTTACACAAAAGTCACAGTCCTGGAGTTACTCAGCAGGTCGGGCAGCATCTCTGGAGAACTAGGATAGGTGACGTTTCGGGTCGGGACTCTTCTTCCGGCCAGGATTTATCGCGTCCCAATGATGACCCCTTATCCCATCTCCAACTTTCCTCAGAAGTATGAAGAATGGTCCCGACCCAAAACATCATGCCTTTCCTGATAAGGTCATAAGTGATAGGAGTAGAATTAGGCCATTCGGCCCATCAAGTCTACTCTGCCGTTCGATCATGGCTGATCTATCTCTCCCTCCCTCCTAACCCCATTCTTCTGCCTTCTCCCCATAACCCCTGACACCCGTACCAATCAAGAATCTATCTCTGCCTTAAAAATATCCACCAACTTGGCCTCCACAGCCTTCTGTGGCTAAGAATTCCACAGATTCACCACCCTCCTTCCTAAAAGATGTACAGATGAAAGTTTTAGCTGAGATGGAGGTGAAATCGGGAGGTTATGCGTGATGAAAATAAGGTTTTAGTGAAGGAAAGCATATGTGGAAAAACCGCTCTCTGCTCTGCCCATCACCATGGGTTCAGCTTCAAACAAGCTCCTAGGATGGAAATGGGAATTAGGAATCAGTATTTAATTTTGTTTAGTGATACAGCGCGGAAAAAGGCCCTTCGGCTCACCGAGTCTGCGGCGACCTGTGATCACCCCTCGTGACCTGTGATCACCCCCCGCACTAACACGAGCCTACACGCACGAGGGACACTTATACCAAGTGTACAAACCCAAACTAATTAACCAACAAACCTGTACGCCTTCGGAGTGTGGGAGGAAACCGAAGATCTCGCACATAACCAACGCAGGTCACGGGGAGAACGTACAAACTCCGTACAGACAGCACCGGTAGTCGGGATCCGTAAGGCACCGACTCTACCACTGCGCCACCGTGCCAACCCTGTGTGAGGGTGTATTTGTGGTAGGGTAAGTCATCTGTATTTAGTCATAGGAATTTTTTAGTTCACCCAACTAATTATGTAAAACAAATGGAATCGGCACAAACAAGAGAGGGTGGGTAGTCCAGAGGACTGTGTGAGTGATAAAGCTAAGTGTTATCTCTCTACAACTGGAACCTCATGTAGTTAATGGTACATTGGACAGAACATGCTGGGTCAACCATTACGAACAAAGAGTTGGCAGGGAAAACAAACTGAGTTCACAGCACCCTGTAGCTGCAACATATTGAGAAGAGGTTCAGCAAAAAGAAATGTTCGTGGCAATGACTGTAGTATTTTTTCCAGTTTTATTAAAACAGTAACATTTAAACACGAAGCCAGAGTTTCTGATGTAATAATGTCGCCACGTTGCTGGCCCCAACGCTACTTCCTCCACTCGGTGTAAACAAGACAAAGTGCTTCACATGGCAGTGCCATACCAACTGCATAGCAAAATGATTTGAGCATAGGAGCAGGGAGGTTCTACTGCAGTTGTACAGGGTCTTGGTGAGACCACACCTGGAGTATTGCGTACAGTTTTGGTCTCCTAATCTGAGGAAAGACATTCTTGCCATAGAGGGAGTGCAGCGAAGGTTCACCAGACTGATTCCTGGGATGTCAGGACTTTCATATGAAGAAAGACTGGATAGACTCGGCTTGTACTCGCTAGAATTTAGAAGATTGAGGGGGGATCTTATAGAAACGTACAAAATTCTTAAGGGGTTGGACAGGCTAGATGCAGGAAGATTGTTCCCGATGTTGGGGAAGTCCAGAACAAGGGGTCACAGTTTAAGGATAAGGGGGAAATCTTTTAAGACCGAGATGAGGAAAACATTTTTCACACAGAGAGTGGTGAATCTCTGGAATTCTCTGCCACAGAAGGTAGTTGAGGCCAGTTCGTTGGCTATATTTAAGAGGGAGTTAGATGTGGCCCTTGTGGCTAAAGGGATCAGGGGGTATGGAGAGAAGGCAGGTACAGGATACTGAGTTGGATGATCAGCCATGATCATATTGAATGGCGGTGAAGGCTCGAAGGGCCGAATGGCCTACTCCTGCACCTATTTTCTATGTTTCTAATGTCAACCCCCCTTTGCTAAAGGACCATTTGTTCCATCGCCTGCCACGCCTTCCTTGAGGAGTTATTATGGCTGCAGAGATCCCCGTGTTCATGTCGGACAACTGGATCTTTTCACAATTGTGCTGACAATTCTAATTTATTTTAACTTTACCTCGACAGAACGCTTTCAGGATTTGAGGAATGGAGGTGAGTGAGCAGGTGAGATCAGCATTCACTGACCCACGTACTCGCTGCCTGTTACCTTGTTCCCACAACTCAAGAATCTGTTTGCAATATCATGCTGCCTTTGAGTTCAGGTTAAGTCGCACCCTGAGATACAGAGATACACCCTGTTCCCTTTGCATTTTGCTTCCACTCATCTGTTGAACTACTTTTCTTCAGAAAGTGGATTGAATTATAAGGTCATAAAGTCATAAGTGATAGGAGCAGTATTAGACCATTCGGTCCATCAAGTCTGCTCCACCATTCAGTCATGGCTGATCTATCCTAACCCCATTCTCCTGCCTACTCCCCATAACCCCTGACACCCGTACTAATCAAGAATCTATCTATCTCTGCCTTCAAATATCCATTGGCCTCCACAGCCGTCTGTGGCAATGAATTCCACAGATTCACCACCCTCTGACTAAAGAGGATTTGTTGCAGAGATTTTTTTAGAACATTTCTTTGATCTGTTGACAGAGTCTGGTTTCAAATGTGGTGAGAAAACTGAGCTCATTTTACTAAATACATTTGTTTCATTGCCATTTTTAATCTCAAAGTGACAATAAATGAATATTAATTTGAGACAATCATATTTTTAATTTCATTTGTTCTGTTTATGAAAGTCGAGCTAAATCAATTAATTTAAAAATTGTCAATAGGAAACACAGGAAGGAACTGCAGATGCTAGTTTATACTGAAGATAGACACAAAGTACTGGAGTGACTCAGCGAGTCAGGCAGCATCTGTGGATAGGAGGGGTTGGTGACATTTTGGAAAAAGGATGGGTGACGTTTTATTTCGGAACCTCAGTCAGTTGAATGTGAAGAAGGGTCCTGACCCGATATGTTGCCCATCCTGCTGCTCGACCCCCTGAATTACTCCGGCACTTTGTGTCTGTCCGGAGATATTGAGGAATTCTAAGTAACGGTATCCGTATGTATTTAGATAATGCGGTAATTTAAGGCCACAGCGTTGCCTAATTAACGATAGCACAAAAATAATGTCTGATGTGAAACCTGATAGTTTTCGATCTTGCCTCCTTGAGTCAAAATCCATCAAGGTTACACTAACATACTTCAGCTTGTGAATACAACATTCACTTGGCCAGATAAATAGGTAGCGAGCTGCAACTCTGACTACATGAAAGATGCAGTAGCTGAGCGCTGGCATGCAGGGGAGGGGATTTACATTTTGCCAGGTTTTTGAGAGTGGAAACAAAGGCCAGAGACAATTTCAGACTCCAATTGATTGGACCTGATCTCCTTGGGAACGCAAGTGCCGCCAAATTGGATATCAACTTGAAACAGTCATTAGGTACCTTGTGAATGCAAATAAAAGCCAATTGTCATTTGTAGGAGGTGATTGAGATTTGCCTATGCATTGAGCCAGGGTCCTCGTAAGGAAGGATTCGGAAAGACAGCCAGAAGTCATTTTAGCAGATTCAGGGATAATAATATTTTTTACGGAAGTACTGTTGTGAATGTAGATGAGGACGGAAGCTGACTTTTGATCAGGCCGCAATGCCTCGCTCGTTCATGGCTTTCCCACTGCTCTCTGGTGCAAAGCTAACCAACCCCCTGGTTTTATAAAGGTTACAAATTGACGAGATTGACAAGAGGTGGCAAAATGTTGGATTAGTTCCCACGGATCTTGAAATGATGGAATCACAGAGACGTCCAGAGCAGGAAAAGGCAATTTCAAATCTGCGACTTTTGCCAAGTCTCTGCTAAAAAAAGTCCCACCTGCCTGCATTTGGCCCATATCCCTCTAAACCTGCCCTATCCAGTTACCTGTCTAAATGCTTCTTAAACATTGCGATAGTACCTGCCTCAACTACCTCCTCTGGCAACTCGTTTCATACAGCTACAATCCTTTGTATGAAAAAGTTACCCCTCAGGTTCCAATTAAATCTATCCCCCCCCACCTTAACCCTATGTCCTCTGGTTCTCGATTATCCATCTCTGGGCAAGAGACTCTGTGCGTCCACCTGATCTATTCCTCGCATGATTTTGTACATCTCCGTAAGATCACCCCTCATCCTCCTGCACTCCAAAGACTAGAGAAACTAAACTACTCTGCTCTTCAACAACATCGGTGTTGACTTTCTAGCTCAACACCTTTTCTCTGCCTCACTTTTATTTTCCTTGCTCCAGAAACCTATGGATCCCAGTTTTGAATGAAATCAACAATGGCTAAGTCCCGACAACCCTCTGGAGTCGAGAATTCCAAAGATTCACCACCTTTCAAGTTAAAAAATTTCTCCTAATTTCCGTTCTAAATGGTCTCCTTCTTATTTTGAGACTGTGACCCAGAGTTCTAAACTTCTCATTCATGGAAAATATCAGTCCTGCAATTACTATATTACATTTTTTTTAAATCTTTCCTTGTCTGAAAAGATACCCTTATTTCCTTGCGTTTTCCTCTTTGGTCTCCTGGTCACCTCCAGCCTTTGTCACTTTCTCCACCCATCTGCCAATCACTCCCACCCCCACCTGTATCTACCTATTACTCCCCAGACTTTGTCCCACCCCCACCTCTCTTTTCCAGCTTTCTCTCCCTGACTCCAAGCACTCTGAAGAAGAGTCCCGACCTGAAACATCGTCTGTCCATTTCCCTTCACAGATGCCGCCTGACCCATTGAGTTCCTCCAACAATGCTTTTTCTTGTGATTCCCAGCTTGTTTCGTCATGTTAATTATTTGGCATGTTTCAATGAGCTCACCTCTCATTCGTTTGAACTAAAGGCGTTACCTACTTAATTTCCCCTCCTAAAATGGACACGCTATCCCGATAGTCTGCTGAATCTTTACAGCATTCCCTGTCAGGGAAAATAAATCCTTTGGGACACTGCAATCCTCCAGTCTCACCAATGCACTTCATAATTGTAGTAAGACACCTTTTATTCAGGTATTAGGGTGGCACAGTGGGGAAGTGGTAGAGTTGCTGCCTCACAGCGGCAGTGACCCGGGTTTGATCCCGACGACGGGTGCTGTCTGATGGAGTTTGTACGTCCTCCCCGTGACCTCGTGGGTTTACTCCAGGATCTCCGGTTTCTGCCCACACTCCAAAGATGTACAGGTTTGCAAGCTAATTGGTTTTGGTAAGATTGTAAATTGTAACCCAGTGTGTGTAGGATAGTGTTAGTGTACGGGTTAGCATGGACTCCGTGGGCCGCAGGGCCTGTTTCCGCACTGTATCTCTAAAGTCTAAAACATTCAAGAGACGAGAGTGTTTAGTTGTCATATATAGTGACATCAGAACAATTAAATTCTTACCTGCAACAGCCGCACATTATATAATAAACAAAAATATCAATAAATTCAGATCCTTTTCCAATAAAGGGCACCATACCAATTCAGTGTAATCAATATACTCATACCAAGTCCGTGTGATCTACTATCTTACACTCTTGTACTTAAGTATAATTGTGCCTGATGTTCAGTAAGATTATTACTGAACTGTATGTAAACAAAGAATTTCACTATACCTCGGTACATGTGAAAATAGAGTCCTTGAACCATTGAATTGGTTTCCAAGAACAGCTAGGTCCTTTTAAATATCCACATTTTCCAATCCCTCGTTATTTTAGGGATAGATTTTTCTTTGCTTCAGAAGTTGTTCATTGCACAGTTTTTACATTGTACTCCGGCTGTCATCCTATTGTCATCCACACACTTTAGCTCATCTGCGAACATTCTCTTGAAGCATCCACTCATCCCGCCTCACTCACAGTCCCACTTAGCTCCCACAATCCCACTTGGTTTTGCACCATCTGCAAATTGAAATGCTCCCATCATACAAATTTGGCAAATATGACAAGATCGACACAAAATGCTGGAGTAACTCAGCGGGTCAGGCAGCATCTCTGGAGGAAAGTCATAGGTCACGTTTCGCGTCGAACCCCTTCTTCTGACTGAATCAGGGGAAAGGGAAACTAGAGGTATGAAAAGGTTCGGAACAAATCAGAGCCGGCACCGTTGACCAAGGAAAGGTGGAGCCCACAATGGTCCATTGTTGGCTGTGGAAGAGGTGATAACAAAGGGATATATGAATGCGAACAGTAGAACTGGCAGGGCGACTAGGGTGGAGGAGGGACAGTGAGAGGGAATGCAAGGATTACTTGAAATTAGAGAAATCAATACCGCTGGGTTGTAAGATGCCCAAGCGAAATATTAGGTGCTGTTCCAATTTACGCTGGGCCTCACTCTGGCAATGGAGGAGGCCCAGGGCAGAAAGGTCAGTGTGGCAATGGGAAGGAGTGTTAAGGTGTTTGGCAACCGAGAGATACTGGTCTCGACTGAGAATGTTAGCACACTTGAATAGCTGCAAGGTGTTGCTCCATCTCATAAATCCAAGGTGACGCCACAGTGCATTATTAAACTGTGCAATCATTTATTAGACAATAACTACCTATCATTTCAGATGGATGCAAAACAAAAATCTTATGGTTGAATTCAGAAGAACAGCGGAGATATTCTGATGTCGTGGGCAACATTCATTCCTGGACTAACATCACTGAAATCTGAAAAAGATAAAGAGCTGGAGTAACTGAGTGGGTCAGGCAGCATCTCTGGATAACATGGATGTTTCAGGTCGGGACCCTTCATCAGAGGACAGTTCCTTGTGTGCTCACTGAAATCAGAAACTGTCTAGAAAACACGTCGAGTGTAGGAAGGAACTGCAGATGCTGGTTTACACTGAAGATAGACACAAAAATGCTGGATTAACTCAGCGGGACAGGCAGCATCTCTGGAGAGAAGGAATGGGTGACGTTTCGGGTCGAGACCTTTCTTCAGACTTCTTTTTAACTGAAGTCTGAAGAAGGATTTCTTGTAGACAAAGGATGGGTGGCGTTTCTTGTCGGAACTTGACTCGGTTGAGTCTGAGGAAGGGTTCCGACCCGAAATGTCGCCCATCCCTTTTCTCCAGAGATGATGCCTGACCCGCTGAGTTACTCCAGCACTTTGTGTCGAGGTTGAGTTCTTCACCTCTGTGAAAGCTTACCAGTCGCTTAGTTTCCCCTCAAAAGCAAGAGTGGCTGCAGTTTAAGTGTACTTCAGGTGCCCTAAGATGCTTTAAAATATCTGGGAATCACGAAATGAAACAATATAACTGCAAAGTCTATTCTTCCAAATGTTGAGGAGAACCGTTGATCCCAACGCCAATTGGGTTGGATTAACAGAGAAGGAAACATAAAGCTGGAGTAACTCAGCGGGACGGGCAGCATCTCTGGAGAGAAGGAATGGGTGATGTTTCGGGTCGAGACCCTTCATCTGACTGAGAGTCAGGGGAAAGGGAAACGAGGGGTATAGACGGTGATATATGGAATAAAATGAATGAAAGATAGCATCTGCCTTGCAGTTGTTTTTTTTAATACAGGTTAATGAAATGTTTTATTGCTATTGACAAATTTAAACCAATTTGAAACTATTCCCACTTACATGCTGGGAGTTAAGATATCACCACTGACGCATTATCCCAACTACTCGGCAAAGGGCCCCAGGACTCCTTCTCAAAGCCCAGGCCAGCGCCAATATTCCTTCCATTGCTTCTATAACACATGTCACAGGGAGAAACACGTTATAGGAGATAAAACAGGTTATCTTCTTTGCCTGCCATGTACGAATGGTGGTGGAGAGGTTGTGCAAGTTATCAAAGGAGGAGGTAAGACACCAAAAAAAAGCTGGAGTAACTCAGCGGGATAGGCGTTTCGGGTCGAGACCCATCTTCGGGAGTATCCTGACTACATAAAAATATATGACTCAAAGTACCGAGGCAGATGAGCAAACACATCCCACTTCCGATACTTACACACCCCTCCACTATGCATGATGTCATCTTCCATAAGCAGTTGAAACATACAGTGCCATCCATAATGTTTGGGACAAAGACCATTCATTTATTTATTTGCCTCTGTACTCCACAATTTGAGATTTTTAATAGAAAAAAATTACACGTGGTTAAAGTGCACATTGTCAGATTTTATTAAAGGCCATTTTTATAAATTTTGGGTTTACCATGTAGAAATTACAGCTGTGTTTATACATAGTCCCCCCATTTCAGGGCACCATAATGTTTGGGACACATGGCTTCACAGGCGGTTGTAATTGCTCAGGTGTGTTTAATTGTGCCCTTAACGCAGGTATAAGAGATCTCTCAGCATCTAGTCTTTCCTCCAGTCTTTCCATCACCTTTGGAAACTTTTATTGCTCTTTATCAACGTGAGGACCAAAGTTGCACCAATGAAAGTCAATTATTGCTATTATGACTGAGAAACAAAAATAAAACTGTTAGAGACATCAGCCAAACCTTCGGCTTACCAAAATCAACTGTTTGGAACACATTAAGAAGAACAAAAGCACTGGTGAGCTTACTAATCGCAAAGGGACTGGCAGGCCAAGGATGATCTCCACAGCTGATGACAGAAGAATTCTTTCCATAATAAAGAAAAATCCCCAAGCACCTGTCCGACAGATCAGAAACACTCTTCAGGAGTCAGGTGTGGATTTGTCAATGACCACTGTCCGTTGAAGACTTCATGAACGGAAATACAGAGGCTACACTGCAAGATGCAAACCACTGGTTAGCTGCAAAAATACGATGGCCAGGTTACAGTTTGCCAAGAAGTACTTAATCGAGCAACCACCGTTCTGGAAAAGGGTCTTGTGGACAGATGAGATGAAGATTAACTTATATCAGAGTGATGGCAAGAGCAAAGTATGGAGGAGAGAAGGAATTGCCCAAGATCCAAAGCATAGCACCTCATCTGTGAAATACAGTGGTGGGGGTGTTATGGCCTGGGTATGTATGGCTGCTGAAGGTACTGGCTCGCATATATTATACAGCAAGACAATGATCCCAAACATACTGCTAAAGCACAAAGGAGTTTTTCAAAGCTAAAAAATGGTCAATTCTTGTGGCCAAGTCAATCATCCGATCTGAACCCAATTGAGCATGCCTTTCATAAGCTGAAGAGAAAACTGAAAGGGACTAGTCCCCAAAACAAGCATAAGTTAAAGATGGCTGCAATACAGGCCTGGCAGAGCATCACCAGAGAAGACACCCAGCAACTGGCGATGTCCATGAATCACAGACTTCAAGCAGTCATTGCATGTAAAGGATATGCAACAAAATACTAAACATGACTACTTTCATTTACATGACATTGCTGTGTCCCAAACATTATGGTGCCCTGAAATGGGTGAGGGGGGGGGGGGGGGGGGGACTACGTATAAACACTGCTGTAATTTCTATATGGTGAAACCAAAATGTATAAACATGGCCTTTATTAAAATCTGCCAATACGCACTTTAACCACATGTGCTTTTTCTCTATTACAGATCTCAAATTGTGGAGTACAGAGGCAAATAAATAAACGATGGGTCTTTGTCCCAAACATCATGGAGGGCACTGTATAATGTCTGGGAAGGCATAATATATGTCATTGAAGATAGACGCAAAATGCTAGAGTAACTCAGCGGGGCAGGCAGCGTCTCTGGAGAAAAGGAATGGGTGTTGTTTTCGGGTGGAGACACTTCTTCAGACCTATTGTATTGAGCCTGGTCTTATTGTTCACCCCGGTGGGGGGGGTGAATTTCTTGAAAGAAGAATCGTTTGGCCGCCAGGCTTTTATTTTGCAATAGCGACAGTCCTGTTAGGGGACGAGCCTGCTTGGCGCAAAGTGGCTGGGACGCCGATAAGCGCCGCTCTCCAGCAGAGCAGAGGTGTGGGCTGGAGCTGGGTGAGTAGGAGTAGGAGCTGGAGCTGGGCTGGAGCAGCGAGTCTCCGCATCGCTGGCCAAGGCTCCGCCCAGATCTTGGTGCAACCTGCCGGTGAGGAGGCTGGGCTGGGCTGGGGTGGCTCCTCCGCTTAAATACAGCCGGCCGAGGCGACACAGGAGCCGAGCGCCGATCCCCGCAGCCCCCGGACTGCGCTTCCCCCCTCAGCTCCACCCGGCCCTTCTTCACACCCACCCCTCCTCCTCTCCCAGATGAGAGTGTGGACCCTCACTCCCCGGCACCCTACCCTTCCCAGGGCCAAAGCCATCGGCACTCACTGACTGCGGCTCCCACACGAAAGGTAGGAGCTCTCTGTAACAACCTCGGCACCCGTCCTCCTCTCCCCCCACCTCCTCCTCCTCTCCCCCCATTAGAGGGTAGAACCCCACAGACGTCACCTTCTCGTCCCCCACCCCCCCAAGACGCTGCCTGACCCGCGGAGTTCCTCCAGCACTTTGTGTGTTTCGATCTTCTCCTGATCTGCCGTTCTCCTTGTGTCTCTCTAACCCTTATCCGCGAATGGAAGCCGTGGGGGAGGGGATGTGGGATCTAAACTCCCCCCCCCCCCCCCCCAGCCCATAGAGGGGAGAAGACACACAGCCCTCATTATCAGCCCTCTCCTATATTTTAAATTTGAAACACAACAAACTGCAGACTCTGGAATCTTGATCAAAGCACAAAGTGTTGTTTGTCTTTTAATTATCTGCTTCCTTCTCCCCTCTATCCCTCTATCTCTCCCTCTCCCCCTCTATCTCTCCCTCTCCCCCTCTATCTCCCCCTCTATCTCTCCCTCTCCCCCTCTATCTCTCCCTCTCCCCCTCTATCTCTCCCTCTCCCCCTCTATCTCTCCCTCTCCCCCTCTATCTCTCCCTCTCCCCCTCTATCTCTCCCTCTCTCCCTCTCCCCCTCTATCTCTCCCTCTCCCCTATCTCTCCCTCTCCCCTCTATCTCTCCCTCTCCCCCTCTATCTCTCCCTCTCCCCTATCTCTCCCCCTCCCCCTCTATCTCTCCCCCCTCCCTCCCACTATCTCTCCTCCCTCCCTCCCTCTCTCTGTCTCCCCGCCCTCTCCCTCTCCCCCCGGGGTGGCGATGTCTGTGGGTTCACCGTGTGTATGGTCACCCAGCCGGGGGTTTCTCTCTCTCACTCTGTGTGTGTGTGTGTGCCCGGGGCTGGCGGCTCCGCTCCTCCACCGGTGGCCGCAGTAAAGTTAGCGCCGGGGCGGGGAAGGAGCCGGAGCTGCCTTGGGTCACGACCCGCCCTTCCTCCCTCCCTCCCTCACGTAGCAGCCGCCGCCGCTGCTGCTGCTGCAAACATCCATTCTGCACGTAGGAGGTTTGGGATTAATTATCTGGAGCATTGCTGGGAGCTGGGGGTTGGGGGTGGAGACTGGGAACACGCTGCAACTTTGACAGAGGGAGCAAGTTCTCTGGCGCTGACACTGGCCGCTCGCTGTGTGCTGTCTTGCAGGTCGCTGGGTCACGATGGAGAAGAGTTTGTCTTGCGGCCGCGCCGGGACCGCGGCGATGCTGGATTGCTCGGGCAGCCCAGCCTTCGCCGCCGAGCCGGCAGCCAGCGGAGGCGGCGGCGGCGGCAGCAGCAGCAGCAAAGTGCCGCTGCTCAACCCTTTCGTCAAGAAGAAACACGCCCAGCGGCAGCTGGAGGCGAGGAACCTGCGAGCATTGGGTCTGCTCCTCACCAGCCTGCTGCGCTCCGACAAGCTGGCCGACGGCGTGTTCGTGGCCCGCGGATTGTTTGAACCTTTGAAGAACGACTCCGACGAGAGCTCCAAGCCGGGCAGCGACGTGTCCGCTCTCATCCCATCTGCGGGCAACCTGGAGCAGATGAGGAAGCCTTCTCCAGCCCCCCAGCCCGGAGCCCCCGCCGACCACTCCTTCCCCACCGACGCTTCCTCGGTCATCTCCAGCGCCGCCGCCAACTTCCACAGCCCCGGAGCACATTCCACCCCTAACCCTAACAACGCTGCCTCCGCCGACTGCTTGGACAACGCCGGCCACCCTCACGCCGTCACCTTGTATCAAAGGCCACTGTGCCCCGACCTGCTGCAGCAGCAGGTCGACAAAGATGTAAACACTGGCATCTTCCAGGACAAGAGCGAGGAGGCATCCATCGACTTGGTCTTTGATCTCTTGACCCAGTTACAGTATCACACACATCAGGATGACGGGATAGAAACATGTGAAGAATTTCTGCAGGGAACTTGTGCTTATGGAAATGACTGTCCAAGACACCACACAGTGCTGCCTTATCAGTGGCAGCTGCGAAACATTATAACTCGGGCCTGGCAAGCCGTGCCAGATGAGGCACAGGAACATTTGGAAAGACTCTATTGCAATCCGGACAACGACCAAGTCAAACTCCAATATCAGTGAGTAACAGGCAGGATTGATCCGCATTTTTGTTTTCAATTTTGGCAAGTTTTCTTAATGCTTCTGTGCTACCGTAAGCTGCCTGCCTTCAAATAAAAGTTCCTCTGGTTGAGTTTGCCTGATGATAACGCTGGAAAGAGGGCAGAGAATATTTATGAGGTTGTTGCCAGGACTTTAGCCAGAAGGTGGTGAACCTGTGGAATTCATTGCCACAGAAGGCTGTGGAGGCCAAGTCATTGGGTGTGTTTGGCTCTTAAAGATAGTGGAGTCAGGAGATATGGGGAGAGGGCGGGAATAGAGTACTGATTGGGGATGATCAGCCATAATCACATTGAATGGCAGTGCTGGCTCGAAGGGAAGGAAGGGCCTACTCCTGCACCTATTATCTAGTGTTTTTAAAAGTAGAGATTGATAGATTCTCGATTAATAAGGGTGTCAAAAGTTACGGGGAGAAGGCAGGAGAATGGGGTTGAGAGGGAAAAGTAGATCAGCCATGAAACAGAAACATAGAAAATAGGTGCAGGAGTAGTCCATTCGGCCCTTCGAGTCTGCACCGCAATTTTTTATATTTTATGAATGAATAGCTGAATGGCCTAATTCTGCTCCGATGTCTTATGTCTGGATTGGAGGGTAATAGCTACAAGGAGAGGTTGCACTGGCACGGATTGTTTTCTCCAGAAGCTCGAGTTGTGGAGATACAAATATATAAAATTATGAGAGGCATAGATAGGGTAGACAGTCAGAACCTTTTCACAGGGACTGAAAAACAAGTACTAGTGGGCATAGCTTTAAGGTAAGAGGGGCAAAGTTTCAAGGAGATGCTTGGGGCACATTTTTTAGGGTGGTCTTCTTCTTGCGTATGGTGTGCGCAGCCTAAAGTTGTAGGTCAACTTGTTCTATTTGATCTTATTTGTGCACGTCGGGTTGATTGCATTAATCAAAAAACGTGTGGATTCCCTCTCCCACACCGTCAGGGTGGTGACTGCCCAGAAGGTGCTGGTGAGGGTGATGGTGGAGGCAGATATGATAGTAGCATTTAAGAAACATTTGGATAGGCACTTGGATATGGAGGGGAGAATGGACAATGTGCAGGCAGATAAGAGTTAGTCTTGGCATCATATTCAGCACAAACATAATGGGCCTAAGAGCCTGTTCCTGTACTGTTCTATGTTCTGATCATTTAGCGACTGTGCAAATAGCAACATCTTTGAGCACAGGCGGATCATAATCCCTTGATACTTTGATGCAGGTGAGATGCTGGTTTGAATGTTGGATTTTCAGTTCTCAGAAGCTTGGTTCCATTGTGATGTTGTGTTCCCATAGTGACAAGATGCAGATAACAGCATGCAACGCCCAACCAAAATAGTTGTAAACAAGTTGATGCTGCACATCACTTGCATGGTTGCCATGCTCTTTGGTTAATGCTATTAATCATTTGCGGTCAGCTTGGCTTTAGTGAAAGTCTGTTTGGATGCAAGGAAATCGCTCGATCAGCAGCTTGCTCGCAGAACGATCGAGACAAAACTATAGTAGTCAACTGATTCTCACTGATCAGACTTGTCTGCTTAACCGGGAGGAGTATTGGTCGTGTTTGTCTGACTGAAATGCATAGTTCTGACATTCACGATCAATATGAAAACAAAACGCACACATCACTCTTGTAGAAAATTGGCTTAAAAGTGATGGCATGTAAAAAAAAACAGTGGTACATTCCACATATGAAACTCGAGAATGTAATGTGCTGGCTAATATAGCTGCCAATACAGCACCAGCACATACCATTCCTCTTTGAACCTTGTTTATAAATCATACCTTGTTTGTAACTGGGTGGTTGCAATGACGTTGGAGGGCACACGAGAATGCACATCATTGAGTCTTCCTTGAAAGAGGTCAAAGTTGGGTTTCGATTTACATAAACACATCATTGACTTTGTGCTTACTCTGACCATTAGAGGCACAGAGATAATCTGGATTTGATATCCACGCCCCTCTCCCCTTTCTTCTGAAATGTCACAATTATTTGTAATGCATAACATGTGCCAGTGCACATGCTCACCCGTTTTCTATACCTTTGTGAAATCGGCTATTGATTAATCAATGTTGTGGTACACAAGCCTATAAATTCTATAACACAGTGTTCAGGGATGTTCACTGATAACCGAGCCCCCTTGGATTAAGACATTGAATTGGCATTTTTATGCTGGTGATCATTTTGTGATTGCAATGCCAACACTTTAATTAACTTTAAATTTTAATGGACCATTATATTTCATTTGCGAGTTGTAAATTAGGAACTAAAAGTTGCAAAAGTTTTCGATTACTTGAACTTTTCTCATGCCCTGACAAAGAGAGGAAGCGACCCAATCTGGACACAAGTGTTTATGTAGAAAATAACACGCACACACTATGTATTTTTTCATATCAATAGTAGATATAAGATAATTTCAGAATGGGTATTTTCCAAGTAGAATAATCGCAAATGCATTTGCAATCATTCTTCAGAGAGCTTCAGGTGACATACAAATTATCAATTGGTTTCAATTAAAAATGAGTATTGTCACTTCTCTGTTTATATGGTGATTTTAAAATGCTGGTTAGTCAAGTCCTGCTGTGATCTGCACACAGGGAGCGCAATCCTTCTAATGCAGTAGCAACAATGTCAAGATTATTTTGTTCCAATAATGTTTTCAACTGACATTAGATGAATTGGTGTGTAAGAGCTTGGGGGGGGGGGGGCTTAAGATTCATTTTCATGGGGTGCTTGGCGTTGGAGAATTCAGTGAGTGAGGTAAAATATGAAGGATTATAAATTGCCTTTCTAAACGTAGAATTTGTCAGACCCTAATCTCCATCCAATGCTTAAGAAAGTTATGTCGGAAGGAACTGCAGATGCTGGTTTAAACCGAAGATAGACACAAAGTGCCGGTGCACTCCAGCACTTTGTGCCTATCTAAAGAAAGTTGTGATCAGCCACTGGAAAAAAACAGTATTTGTGATGCTGATGTTGGATGCTTTGCTTATACACAAGGGCGTGTCTTTGTTTGCAGTCTTTCTCGAAAGGAGAAGCATTATTAATAACATTTCTATGTCCCGTAAACACCTGATTGATTTGGACGAAGGTTGCTTTCTTCCATTCAATGTGTTTGCTGGAAAATTGTATTGCTTTCATATAAGGGAAATTGTGTGCAAATAAATATTCCACCCGTATTTCTGACTGAGAATGGGATAAACATCTCTGCCGTTTGTGTACTAATCCCACTTGTTTGTGTCTTCAGAGTCATTGTGGAACGAGTCTCCAACCATTCCAATTGCACCAATCTACCTAACTCCCTCATTAGGATAGTGCAGGTTACTTAATACGTCAGGGGCATTGTAAGGAACATGGGAGTGGTTCTGATCGACTTCAAGGAAATCTGATATAAATCTGCATTTGTTTCACAGTTTCACAGAAAACTGCATAGGTAAATATGAAGCGAATAAATTAATACATTGCAATAAATAATGGTTGCAGAAATCTTGCACCATGGCTGAAGTACTAATGTAGATCCATCGTAAATAATACTTGCACTGAGTTCTGCCCTCAGACGTTTTGAAAGCACTTTGCATAATACATTTTTAAGGACATTGAAAAATTAGGCAGGAAGAGAGCACTTAGTTGATCAACAGTTCACTGTAAAATCACGTCACAATTCACCAGTCAGTGACAACTAGGTAACTATAGAGAGAATTGTAACAAAAATTTCACAACTAATGGGGTGGGGAGGTAGAATATGAAGAAATACCTTGCCAGTGCTTTCTCAGTTAAATCTAATTTCAGGAGACTACACTGACCATACTAATATTACCTGACACTTTTTTTTGTAGGATGTTTTCTTGGTCAGTCCATGAACTAATTTGGCTCTTTCGGGTGTATGCAAAGACTTAGCATTCTCTACTTTAGTCAACAGCGAGCTCGTTCCATGGGTTTAATGCTCTTTTAAAAATAAAATGGAAACCCAGTTCCTGAAGTGACGTGGCATGATTTGAATGTAAGCATCCTTGTCTTCCCGAGTCAATGAATTGAGCCCTTTAACTTCAGAAGTGAAATACTTCCGATGGCAATCGAAATAAAGCATCAGGTTCCGGCAGTGCTCAGCAGTCTGGACAGTATCAGTGGGTGGAGAAACGCGGCGTGTGTGTCTGTTTAACAGAGATGTGAAGAACATTGGCACAGCTCCTAAACAGCATTGAGGTACAGAGGGATCTTGGGGTCAAAGTCTATAGCTCCCTGAAAGTAGCAAGAGAAGTAGAAAGATGGTAAAGGAGGCGCGTGTTAAGCTTGTCTTCATTGTTTGGAGCATTGAGTATAAGAATCAGGAAGTCATGATACAGCTTTACAGAACCTCGATTGAGCCGCATTTGGAGTATTGCGTGCAGTTCTGGTCACCCCAGAACAGGAAGGATATGGAGGCTCTGGAGAGGGTGCAGAAGATGATGCCTGGATTGGAGGCTATCAGCTAGGTTGGACAGACGGAACGTTTTCTCTGGAGCATCAGAGGCTGTGGGATGTATATACACTTATGAGAAGCATAGACGAGGGTGATAGTCAGACCTTTTTTCCAAGGGTAGTCATTGGTCATGTCAAATACTAAAGGGTACAGATAAAAGGTCACAGGAGATGTGCTGGGCAGGGAGTGGTGAGTCCCTGTAACGCACTGCCTGGGGTGGTGGTGGAAGCAGATAGCAATAGTGGTGTTTTAAGAAACTTTTAGACAGACACATGAATATGGAGGGGTTTGAAGCACGTGCCGGCAGAAGGGATTAGTTTAAGTGGGCATCATGTTTAACACAGGTATCGTGATCCAGCTCCTACCCTATGCTGTTTACATTCTAAAATGAGAAATGAAGTACCTGATAGGGTGGAAAAACAGAATGGATGTAAGAGATGACTGTATGGGGTAGCTCATAGGACAAGTAAAGTAACACAAGATGGATCTAGAGCAGGTTTAGATGACAAACACCATAGACGACTATTTTCTATATGATCTATCTTTCCCCTCTCAAGCCCATTCTCCGGACTCTCCCCCCCCCCCCCCCATAACCTTTGACAGCCTTACTAATCTTAATCTTTGTATCTTCTTAGAATAAAGGGGAGGTCATTTAAGACTGAGGTGAGAAAAAACGTTTTCACCCAGAGAGTTGTGAATTTATGGAATCCCCATGCCACAGAGGGCAGTGGAGGCCAAGTCACTGGATGGATTTAAGAGAGAGTTAGATAGAGCTCTAGGGGCTAGTGGAATCAAGGGATATGGGGAAAAGGCAGGCACGGGTTATTGATAGGGGACGATCAGCCATGATCACAATGAATGGCCTCCTCCTGCACCTATTTTCTATGTAATCACTCCACCTTAAAATACCCAATGACTCGGCCTCCACAGCCGTCTGATTCACATCTACTCTTTCCTTCCTTGAATTCTCTATCCCCTATTTCTTGGTCTGGGCTGCTGATTAATATTCTTTACCAGCCCATTAGTTCCCACAATGACCTTGATTACGTTTGCTCCCACTCCACTTCCTGTAAACGTCCTAACTGGTTCTGCCGCTTCTTAATTCCCCATCTCATTAACTCTGCCACCGTACACACCAGTGCTACGAACATGTCAATGTTTATTCAAACAAGGTACACAAAATTGCTGGAGAAACTCAGCGGGTGCAGCAGCATCTATGGAGCGAAGGAAATAGGCGACGTTTCGGGCCGAAACCCTTCTTCAGAGTTTCTCCAGCAATTTTGTGTACCTTCGATCTTCCAGCATCTGCAGTTCCTTCTTGAACACTTTATTCAAACAAGAGTTCCTTTCCACTGGGTGCATGGGCCCTGAATTGTACCAATCCCAGTTCCTGTGCTTCTCCACAACCCAGTCTCCCTATCCCTTATTCTCACTTTTCACTCCCCAGGCACAATGGGTTGTTAATGCCGCCAGCAAATATAATCATTCCCCTTATTTTTTCAGCAATCCATGGGGATCGGTCCCTCCAGGCCGCCCTGACTCACTCGTCAGTCAATCTGGAGAGGGTGGTCGATGGTCGGTCAGCAGGGACTTGGCAGCCCCAAGGGCCTGTTTACCTGCTGTATCTTTCAGTACATTTCAATGCTCCATTGCTTTCCCATTAATGATTTGTGAGAAGCACAGAATAGTCAGAGGGTGGTGAATCTGTGGAATTCATTATGACATTATGGCTAGAGAGGACAAGTCAATGGATAATTTTAAGGTGGAGATGGAAAGATTCTTGATTAGTACGGGTGTCGGGGGTTATGGGGAGAAGGCAGGAGAATGGGGTTGAGAGGGAAATATAGATCAGCCATCATTGAATGGTGAAGATGATGATGGCCTAATTCTGCTCCTATCACTTATGAACTATGAACAACTGGCAACAACTGTTCTTGTGCCACCTCTTACACTTTGTCTCACACTGTGTTATTTTATCTCTCCTGCTTTCCATCCTAACACAGATCTTTCTTTTCACCCATCCTAAAACTACCTCCGCACCTCATGCACTGCCCACTCCTTTCCAATGCTTTTTACTTGCTTAAAATGGCCCAACCCTAACTAATATTTCCCACTTCTGATTTAAGGATAAATCAAAGTTGAACTTTGCTTTTTTTTTTAAACCTGTTTGAGCCCCTTTACCTTTTTGTAGTGTGCCAAGAAATCCATCTTAAGTTGCACTTCTCCAAAATACTGAAGAAGGGTCCCGACCCTTGGACTATCTTTGATCAGACTTTGCTGGCTTTACCTTTCATTAAATGTTATTCCCTTGTGTATCTGTACAATGTGAATGGCTCGATTGTAATCGTATATTGTCTTTCTTTGTACTGGATAGCATGCAACAAAAGCTTTTTGCTGTACCTTGGTACACGTGACGGTAAACTAAACTGAACTCAAATGACCCGAAACATCACCCATCTTTCTTCTCCAGAGATGCTGCCTGTCCCGCTGGGTTACTCCAGCATTTTGTGTCTATCAAGATGACATGGGTTCTGTTTGTTATTACCATATAATAACCATATAACCATATAACAATTACAGCACGGAAACAGGCCATCTCGACCCCTCTAGTCCGTGCCGAACACATAATCTCCCCTAGTCCCATATACCTGCGCTCAGACCATAACCCTCCATTCCTTTCCCATCCATATAACTATCCAATTTATTTTTAAATGATAAAAACGAACCTGCCTCCACCACCTTCACTGGAAGCTCATTCCACACAGCTACCACTCTCTGAGTAAAGATTACTAGCAGGGTATCTAATGTTCTTAAAACTGGAAATCACTCTTACTGTTTTAGTATTGGAATTGCAAAGGCAACATGTCAGCCTTTGGAGGACAAATAATCTTGAACTGAGTGACCGGTTAGTTATTGAAGTACAGTGGATGAAACGTTAGGATTATGTACCTGTTGCAAAACCAACAGAGCCATTTTATTCAAAGCAAAACACAGAGTGCTGGAGGAACTCGGCAGGTCAGGCAGCATCTGTGGAAGGATGTTTCGAGGTGCGGAGATAGTTTTAGGATGGTTGAAAGGAAAGATCTGTGTTGGGATGGAAAGCAGGAGAGATAAAATAACCCACCACCCTCTGTGTGAAAAAGTTACCCCTCGGATTCCTATTAAATGTTTTCCCCTTCACCTTGAACCTATGTCCTCTGGTCCTTGCTCAGGAATCTTTTATAGGAAGGGGATGGAGTATTGAACTGACTTGAAAGATATAGTACCGAAACAGGTCCTTCGGCCCGCCGGGTCCATGCTAACCACCTTTCCAGGAGAAATATTTTCACCCAGAGGGTGGTTGGAATGTGGAACACATTGCCTGAGTGGATGTTTAGTTGAGATACAGCATGGAAACAGGGCCCTCAGACCACCAAGTCCATGCTGACCATCGATCACCCATACTCATTATTTCTATGTTATCCCAACTTTCTCACTCATTCCCTCAACCCTAGGGACAATTTGCGGAGGACAAATAACCTACAAACCCAGTCCTCTTTGGGATGTGGGAGGAAACTGGAGCACCCGGAGGAAACCCATGCGTTCATAGGAAGAGCGTGTAAACTCCACACAGACAGGATTGAACCCGGTCTCTGGTGCTGTGAGGCAGCAGCTCTACCCGCTGCACCACCGTGCTGCCAAATACTGACAGATGCTCTCACAGCATTTAAGTAGTACCTAAAAGAGCACTTTAATCACCAAAGCATAGAAGAGCACAAACCAAGTGCTGGCAAGTGGCATTAGTGCAGATGGTTGGCATGGATATATGGTGGTCCCGAGGGCCTGTTTATGTGCTGTATGAATGCTGTAAATTCAAATCTTGGTTTGGGGCTAGAGCCTGCAACCTTCTAACTAAAGCACAAAATCGCATCATGCAAAATTGTCTTGTCATTTGTGGAGGTGACGTTCCACACATTTGGGACCAGGTTGAGTTGTTACCATAACAATGTTTGTGTGTTTAACATCCTCCTTTGAAGGAGCTCCCCATGAGCAAGATATGCCTGTTGAACAGTTCAATTCAGTTTTAGTTCACTTTTAATTTATTATCACGTGTACCGAGGTACAGTGAAAATCTTTTTTTGCCTGCTATCCAGTCAGCAGAAAGACAACACTTGATTACAATCCAGCCATCCACTGTGTACAGATACATATGGGAATAATGTGAATAACGTTTAGTACAAGATAAAGCCAGTAAAGTCCAATCAAAGATAACCCGAGGGTCACCAATGAGGTAGATAGTAGTTCAGGACTGCTCTCTGGTTGTGGTAGGATGGTTCAGTTGCCCGATAACAGCTGAAAAGAAACTATCCCTGAAACTGGAGGTGTGCGTTTTCACACTTCCGTACCTCTTGCCCGATGGGAACAGTAGGTTTTGCAATCCCAGTCTTTCAGACTGTTTTGGTATGAGATTATATTTGACACTTTCTACTTTTGAAATTGTCCACAAGCATTTTTGTGAACTGTGTGTGTGTGTGCAGCTTTAAATCATTGAAGTGGCAACTGTGTGAGGGTGTATGTGATGGTGATGTAACCAGGTTGACAATGTCACAACGGCCAAATGGTTGTGTAAACAGGATTTGTTTGGTTAGAAACAGCTGACAACCCAGGCTCATTAAAGTTCCAATTGTTTCACATAGGAGCAAAAGTAACCTTGAGACGAAATCAGAAAGAAGCAATAAACTGCTGAATTTAGAGTTCCATTGATCTGTGAGAATTTTGAAAAAAGCCATTTTAAGTGTATGATCTCAGAAGAGCCAATTTTAGATTTGGTGATAGAGACACAATGCTGGAGTAACTCAGCAGGTCAGGCACCATCTCTGGAGAAAATGGATAGGCGACGTTTCAGGTCGGAAGCTTTCTTCAGACCCTCGGATCCAGGCAGCATCCTGGCAAAGCTCCTCTGCATTCCAACGTTTGACGATACTGTGCCTATGCTGGAGTTTAGAAGGACGGGGGGGGGGGGGGCGACCTTTTTAAAACTTACCGAATAATGGAAGACTTACGAGTGGATGTGGGGAAGATGTTTCCACTAGTGGGAGAGTCTAGGACTAGAGGTCATAGCCTCAGAATTAAAGGACGTTCCTGGCAAAAACAGGAAAGCAGACTATTATCTAAATGGTGGTCGACTAGGAAAAGGGGAGATGCAGCGAGACCTGGGTGTCATGGTACACCAGTCATTGAAAGTGGGCATGCAGGTGCAGCAGGCAGCGAAGAAAGCGAATGGTATGTTAGCTTTCATAGCAAAAGGATTTGAGTATAGGAGCAGGGAGGTTCTACTGCAGTTGTACAGGGTCTTGGTGAGACCACACCTGGAGTATTGCGTACAGTTTTGGTCTCCAAATCTGAGGAAGGACATTATTGCCATAGAGGGAGTGCAGAGAAGGTTCACCAGACTGATTCCTGGGATGTCAGGACTGTCTTATGAAGAAAGACTGGATAGACTTGGTTTATACTCTCTAGAATTTAGGAGATTGAGAGGGGATCTTATAGAAACTTACAAAATTCTTAAGGGGTTGGACAGGCTAGATGCAGGAAGTTTGCTCCCGATGTTGGGGAAGTCCAGGACAAGGGGTCACAGCTTAAGGATAAGGGGGAAATCCTTTAAAACCGAGATGAGAAGAACTTTTTTCACACAGAGAGTGGTGAATCTCTGGAACTCCCTGCCACAGAGGGTAGTCGAGGCCAGTTCATTGGCTATATTTAAGAGGGAGTTAGATGTGGCCCTTGTGGCTAAGGGGATCAGAGGGTATGGAGAGAAGGCAGGTACGGGATACTGAGTTGGATGATCAGCCATGATCATATTGCAGGCTAGTAGGGCCGAATGGCCTACTCCTGCACCTAATTTCTATGTTTCTATGTTTCTATGTTTAGGAAGGAGATGAGGAGGAATTTATTTAGTCAGAGGGTAGTGAATCTGTGGAATTCTTTGCCACAGAAGGCTGTGGAGGCCAAGTCAATGGATATTTTTAAGGCAGAGATAGATAGATTCTTGATTAGTACAGGTGACGGGGGTTATGGGGAGAAGGCAGGAGAATGGGGTTAGGAGGGAGAGATAGATCAGCCATAATTGAATGGTGGAGTAGACTTGATGGGCCAAATGGCCTAATTCTGCTCCTATCACATATGAACCTATGAAAGTGAGGGGGGGGGAGGGGGGGGGGGGGCACTTTCTCATCCACTCCCTTACATATTAAGGGCAATTTTAAATTAACCTACAAATCCGCACATCTTTGTAAACCAGAGCGCCTGGAGGAAACCCACGCGGTCACAAGGAGAATGTGCAAACTCCTCACAGAAAGCACCCAAGGTCAGGATTGAAGCTGGGACTCTGGCGCTGTGAGGCAGTAGTTCTATCAACTGCGTTACTGTGACCTGTCTACCTGTACAGACTGTTTCTTGAGACTCACTGGATAATATTTAGACAATAGACAATAGGTGCAGGAGTAGGCCTTTCGGATCTTCGAGCCAGCAGCGCCATTCACTGTGATTGTGGCTGATCATCCACAATCAGTACCCCGTTCCTGCCTTCTCCCCATATCCCTATCTTTAAGAGCTCAATTTAACTCTCTCTTGAAAGCATCCAGAGAATCAGACTCCACTGCCTTCTGAGGCAGATAATTCCACAGATTCACAACTCTCTGGGTTTTCCTCATCTCGGATCTAAATGGCCTACCCCTTATTTTTAAACTGTAGCCTCTGGTTCTGGACTTCCCCAACATTGGGAACATGTTTCCTGCCTCTAGTGTGTCCAATCCCTTAATAATCTTATATGTTTCAATAAGATCCAACATTAATAACTTTTCCCAATCCCTTTGTTCGATTCCCTCTGACAACACAAGCATTGCCCAGACTGAGGTCAAATATTTTATGATAGCTAATGAATAGAACATTGTGACTCACTGCATCGTATGTTTTTATTAACATATGCCGGGAACATTGTACCTTGGACAACTATGCACTATCTTCCTTCTGTGGATTGCTAAATTTCAGGATATGCCTGAAGCCAGATTTAAGTACTTAAGTACTCTGCTTTTGTGATGTGTCATAAAGTGAGACCTAATTCCATGCACATTTTCTTTATCGTCAACAAGCCTGGCTTTTCGTACAAGGATTTAAACTAAAAGTGACTAGGACAAGTTGCAGTAAAAGTCAAAATGTTGTGTTTTTCTGCAACAGTTAGTCGGGCCTGCTATCAGTTGATAGTGGACCATATTTGCTCTTGTGTTTCTCAGCATATCATTGTACGATAGGGCTGAACATTATAACTCACTTAATGATTGTCGAAGAAAAGGGAACAAAGTTTAGAGTGGAGATAGACACTAAAAGCTGGATTAACTCAACGGGTCAGGCCATTGGAGAAAAGGAATAGGAGATGTTTGGGGTGGAGACACTTCTTAATTATTTTGATGGAAAAAAACTTCTTGAGACATCTCGGCCCGAAACGTCATCTATTCCTTTACCCCAGAGATGCTGCCTGACCTGATGAGTTACTCCAGCATTTTGTGTCCATCTTCGGGTGTAAACCAGCATCTGCAGTTCCTTGCTGCAAAGTTTAGTGTGGGTTTCTTGGATCTGATCATCTGCACCCATTTTAAAGCTACAGCTTTGTTGTGTTTTTCAGAGAAGCAGACAAGATTGATTAATTTTTTTGACCACAAACAATTCGGCAGCAAATGTGCACTCTGATCTAACGATCACTGTTGCATTTTGCAGGATTGTTTGGAAACAACTCTTAGCACTCACTTGCCTTTAGGAAGAATGCAAAATCAAATGTTAAAATCTATAGTCTTGTGACGATGTGGATGACTGTGGTATGAAAAATATTACAAACCTTCAAGTCTTTACATGCACAAGTGAACTTTCACCTATTTTCATAATTGCAGTTCGAGGCGTTGTCTCTTTTAAGGAGTGTTTGTTGGTTAGGTAAAGTTCATTGAACAGGCATGAATAACCTTGTCTGAGAATTCTGCTCAACCAGTACTGTGTCAGTCTTGAAAGTGAGCCTGCAGTTCTTGCAATTTTCATGATCTTTTTCTTCAAACTTATCAAAACATTTTTTTAAACAATGCTTGCATTTACTCTGGCACGAACAGACTTCACATTTAACATCTCCTTGTTTATCTCCTATTTTACTTTTTCATTTTGCATAATTCTTTTTTCGACAGGGCCAGGGTCCCAGCCTGAAACATCATCCTGTCCATTCCCTCCACAGATGCTGCCTGACCCACTGAGTTCCTCCAGCACTTGATGTTGATTATTTTAGCTTTGAAGCTGATGGAACTGCAATAGTTCTGCTTGGCATCTTGATTCACAAAGGGGAAAAAATAGCTAGGTTTCTTGCTTCTAATCACTTTGCCCAGTGATAGATGTGATTTTTGTGAAATATTTCACCTGAAAAAAGCACTGCATCTCCTCAGCAATTTGTCACTATTATCAAATAAGATAAGATATATACTTGTGTATTGCTGAAGCACCGTAGCATTTTATTCCAGGGAAGGAGAATAAAACCACATTTGAAAATGATTCAAGTCCAAGAAGGCTTGTTACAGGGGAATTTATGCAGCTAAAGACAGCCACAAAATGTTGGAGTAGCTCAGCGGGACAGGCATCATCATCTAAGAGAAGGAATGG